>NC_142609.1:19886025-20491190 GCF_041222555.1 Hakea prostrata | reverse complement strand
TTCCTCCCATAAAAATCCAAAGCTTCAACGGATTGTGAGGAGGTCTTCAGCCCCGTGGACCCCGAAGCTAACCGACAGGGTGACTTGGGATCCCAGAAAGCCGCAGAGTGGAGCTCTCTCGCCTTGCTCCTTCGACCGCGAGAATTTGAAGCCCTGGATGACATTTCCCTTGTTAGTCAATCCACAAGGTACCACTCTTCTTGCTTACTTATTTTTTCATAATTTCTTATGACTTCTTCGATATTTTCCGCCTTCCCAGAAATGTTGTGTTGAGCTTTTATCAACACATGGAAGCATTGAGCCGGGTTGGTCGCACCACCTCCTTGCCGCAAACCCGTGAAGAGAATTTGGCCAAGGCCAATTCTGAAATTGACCGGCTGACTGCAACTGCTGAGGAGCTGCAGAAAAAAGCATGAGGAAGAAGTGATCTCCCTCAAGGAAGCCCTCGATGCTTCAAAGATTCGTGCCACCGCCGCCGAGCGAGGCCGGAGAAGCAAAAGCAGCCTGCCACGTTGTTTGGTGACAGGCTTGAATTCCGATGTAGGGAGAACGAAGAATATCTGAAGTTGGCAATCCCTAGCAAGCCCGAGCATATAAAGCCAAAGCTTCGGAAGGAGTGTGTTCGGAAATACCTGAACAGTGTACCTTTCTCCGAGCTGCTAGGTGCCTACAACATTCAAGCTTATCGCTTGGGGCAGAACGACGTTTGGGAGCGAATTCTCGCATCAATCCCTTCCTTTGATACTGCTCCCTTTCATGAGGTGTGCCACAAAGAGGTCTTCGGGAAAGTTGGCATGGATCTCCCGGACTGGGCTCGGGAAGAAGATGATCCTTTTCCAGCTGACCCTCAATATGAGGCATACCTGGCTGACGAGCCGGCGCTTGCAGAGGAGAAATCACAAGCCGAGTCTTAAGTTGCTGCTGTAGAGGACTCAGCCGATGCCATTCTTGAGGAAGGCTCTTTTCAAGATCCTGAGAAAAGTCCTCCCGAACAGGGTCCCTCGGGCAACAATGAAGAAGAGGCTTAGGGAGTTATCTTTTATTGTAAAGATTTACCCTCTTATTAATGAATAGACATTTCTTTTTCATGTTGGCCTTTACATTTCCCCCGTCTCCCCGCCGAAATCTTGCCTTGAATATCAAAGTATAAATGATAAAACTTATCACTTAACTTTATATTCCTCGCCGAATAATAATCTTGTAGAAATATTGTGAAGATGCGTTTCGGAAAGATGCATTAATCTTCCCCACTACTTCATTTATTGCAAAGTCCGCATGTTTCCCTTCTGCGAAGTTCAAACGTTTTCTTGCTTTTGTATACCATTCACTGTTTCCAATGAATCAGAAATATATCCATTATTTTTAATGGCGGTGCGACGATTGGAGGTACTCTCGCATCGGGTGCTCGTTTCCACATGTTTCCATGTGGCATCCCTCCGACCGTTGATCTTGCTTTTGCGGGATTTCGAAGCGTCATTTCGATCTAGGTCGTCGGTTGTCCTTAGCCTTCAACTGTCGTCTTAATACCTGAGGCTATTTAAAGCGTTCGTGGGTACTCTCCATCTATCCTGCCATCTGCAAGTTAGATTTTCTAAAGTGCTCAAGCGACATTCCGTCCTTCTGCCTGCTCCCGTATTCCTCGTACTTCAACAACAGCTCTATCAACTTCTGAACAAGTGAGTTTTTTGATTACTCATCTCTTTCCCCACTTCCCCCCCTTGTGTAAATGACACAGCAGTAATACTTGGGGTTTATTTAATCGGGTTTTTCAGAAGTGTTAGAGAACTAGGGTTTTCCCTCTTTATTGTCGTCGTTGGTATTATGTACTGATACAGCTTTTCTTTTTGCATAGTGGCTCCCAAGATCAACCCCGAACTTTATCAGAGCGCAGAAAATCATTCCGTCAGTGGTGGTTGGGGCCAGTGAGGTGGTTTCAGCTAGTGAATCCTCCAAGCGTAAGGCGACTGCTGTTGGTGAATCTTCAAGTCAGATTCCCACAGCTTCTATTGATGCCGTCCTCGCGCCTCTTTTGCCCGAAGTGATCGCTCGTCTTTCCCAGGAAGATCTTGATCACTCCGTTGTTGATGGCGCTGCCGACACCCCTGCTAGTGACTGTTGGTGCATCCCCGAAGGAGACTCTTCGGGCATCTGAAGCAACTATGTTGGCGTCTGATGAAGGTGTGGTCCCAGCAGGCGCTGCTCCTATTTCCAATTCTAGTGATTGTTTGGCATCCTCCTCCTCTCCTTCCGAGTTGGAGGATTTTGCCACCAGGAAGCGTCGTCGGGTGACAAGTGATGCAGTTCATCCTTCTCTTGATGTAGCTCATCCTTCTCATCCTTCGTCGAATTAGTGTCAAACGAGTTTGACAGAGCGTTGGAATGGTGTACTGCTGCTCGAATGACTTCTGAGAGCGCAGTTCTTTCCAAACTTCCAGATGAAGTCTTTACGAAGTCACTGGTGATGTAAGCCTTTCTTCATCATCTTTCGATTCTGAAAAATTACTCTTCTGCTCCTTTTTAACTCGGAAGTTGTTTGCAGGAGTCTTATCGGTAACTTCCACAACCAAGTGGAAGCAGCTTTCTAGGCTCAAGTAGGTTGAGCAATGAAGTTTCTAGGCTTCGGGGAAATCTCTCGAAGCTAAAGATGCTGAGATTGCTCGCCTTCGGAAACTAGCTTGGGAGGTGGCAGGAGAAAAGAATTCGATGATCGGTCGTCTTCAGTCGGACTTGGATGATGCCAGGGAGAACATCCGGCGACTGGAGCGAACAGTTGGAAAGTCAGGAGCCAAAGGATCTGAGACATTACCTCCAAGGCAAGCTGTCGTTCCTTTGCCCGAATCCCTTCCAACCGATGTTCGCAGAGAGCCTCGCGTCTTCAAGTATTTACACAAAGAAGCCCTTTGTTGATATGCTGAATGCTTATAACTTGCAAAGCGTTCGGGATGGTGAGAACGAAGTATGGGAATCAATACTAAGGAAAGATCCTCATTTCGATACAACTCCCTACAGTGTTGTTTGCCATCCTGAAGTATTTACCGACCTGGGTATTCCTCCTCCTGACTGGACCAAAGATAAGATTGATCCTCCACCTTCCGATCCAGATATTATGCATTATCCGGAAGATTCTCCCGTTTATTCTCCCCCGGAAGAAGTCAATTATGACGAGCTCGCCTTGAATGCAAGTTTGGTCGAGGACCATACTTCTCCCGGACAAGCTGGACAAAGAGTATGAAATTGCGGAGGATTTTATGCATACCGAAATATTTTTTGTAATCCTCATTTCTTCTCTTCTTTTCCTTGAATCCACACCAATGGTTGACTCATATGTTTGTTCTAGCAAAGTCGCGTCGATCTTGTATAACTTCTTAACAGTCACCTATGATGACTTTCTTTTTTGACCGAAGATTGTATCCAGCTTTTGTAATTGTTTTGATATTGGCCTCTTTCGATCTTTTGAAGAAATAAGAAATTAACTTCATCTTGAGCTTTGCTAGTCACTTGAATTGCTGTTGAATTAGGTCTTAGTTGTTTGAAACAATGCCTTTACTTAAGGATTTCCGGAGAAATACAATAAGTCTGAGAAGGAACTCACTCGGGTTTTAAACCGATGCCTTTACTTAAGGATTTCCGGAGAAATACAATAAGTCCGAGAAGGAACTCACTCGGGTTTTAAACCGATGCCTTTACTTAAGGATTTCCGGGGAAAAAAAAAAAAACGAAGGAAGAAACACCCCCGGGTTTTAAACCGATGCCTTTACTTAAGGATTTCCGGAGAAATACAATAAGTCTGAGAAGGAACTCACTCGGGTTTTAAACCGATGCCTTTACTTAAGGATAATTCAAAAATTCAATAAGTCTTCAAGGAACTAACTCCGGTTTCAAACCGACGCCTTGCAAAAGGAACTCACTCGGATTTTCATCCGATGCCTCGACTTAAGAAAGTTCGAAAAATTTCCATAAGTGTTGAAGGACCCACACGAATTTTCATCCGATGCCTTATAGTTGGATCTTGCTCTTGAAGGTGGTGTATGATGCCCCCCAATCAAAAGATAGTTTGTTGAAAGCCAAAAATTGCATTGATTGAGTTGAAAATGATTACGTCGCGAACAAAATTGAAATCATCATCAAGGATAAAACTTTTTGAGATGCCTAGCATTCCACGAACGATCCAACTCTTTCTGGGTGTTGATGTTCTTCAGCCTGTAAGCTCCTGAACCGACCGGTTTCACAACCATATAAGGTCCTTCCCAGGAAGGGTCCAATTTTCTTTGGTGACGTGGGTCGGAAGCTAGGGTGTTTCTCAACACCAAATCTCCGGCTAAGTACCGACGATTCTTCACTCGAGTATTATAATGAGACGCTATCCTTCTTTGATAATGTTGAGTTCGTGCTATTGCTTTTGCCCGAACTTCATCCAACAGATCAAGACTATCAAGCAAGTCCTTGTTCATTTGCTTTTTCCTCGAACTCACGATCCCGTAATGTCCCCGCCATTATCTCCACTGGTGCCAATGCTTCGGATCCATATGCCAACCTGAATGGAGTTTCTCCGTGGGTGTTCGAACCATAGTTCTATAAGCCCACAAGACATTATGAAGTTCTTCGACCCAAGAAGCTTTGTCACCTTCGAGTCTTCTCTTTATTCCTTCCAAAGAGCGTTCGGTTAGTAACCTCTACCTGTCCATTGCTCGGGGGTATGCCACCGAGGACATACGATGCTCGATCATATATGTTCCGCAAAATTGCTCAAATTGCGGACAGTCGAACTGAGTACCATGGTCAGTGATGATAATCTTTGGAATCCCAAAGCGATATATGATTGATTCAAGCACGAATTTCTCCACTTTTTTCTCAGCAATTGCTGCCGTGCAATCGGCTTCAACCCATTTTGTGAAGTAATCAATTGCTACTATCAGATATTCCCGTCCGCCTGACGCCTTGGTGAATTTGCCCATGATATCAATTCCCCACATCGCAAAGGGAATGGGATCTAGAATTGAAGTCATGGTTTCCGCCGGGCGCTTCGATACTGTAGCGTGAATTTGACAGTTACCACACCGACGAACATATTCCATAGTAGCCTCTTGGACCTTAGGCCAATATAACCCAAGTCTCAGAATTTTGTGAGCCAGGGCTCGTCCACCCATGTGAGCTCCACAAATTCCTTCATGAACCTCAGCCAAAGCTGATTTTGCTCCTTCGGGGCCTATACATCTCATAAGGGGTCCAGAATAAGATCTTTTGTATAGTCTCCCATTCTGAATGACAAATCTAGCTGATCGAATCTTGATCAACTTTGCCTCTTTGGGATCCTCAGGTAATTTGTCATCTCTTAGATACTCGATTATCGGATCCATCCAAAGAACGTTCGCTTCAATATAAGAAATTTCTTTCTCATGATAACTTGGAAAAGTTATCTCTTCAATATAGACCGAAGGGTCTAGATTCTTTTCTTTGGCATTGGCTAGTCGGGATAGCTCATCTGCCATTGAATTTTCATTCCTCGAAATCTGAGATATCTTCAAATTCCGAAATTGGTTTTGAAATGCCTGCACTATCTCTTGATATTTCCGCAAGCGTGGTTCTTTAATACCATACTCCCCCCGGACTTGGTTGACTATAAGTTGAGAGTCACTATAAATAGTAACATCTGCAATAGACAATGCTTTTGACAACCGAAGTCCAGCTATCGTAGCCTCATATTCTCGCTTCGTTATTACTTGCTTCAAATGCAAATCTCAAAGCATATCGAATAATAAATCCCGCTGGACTTTTTAATAGAATTCCAGCTCCCGCTCCATCTTTATTACTCGAACCATCCACATATACCTCCCAAGCGGTTGGTATAATGGGATCCTCGATGGTGGATTCCACCGGGCAAAGTAGTTTCTACTACAAAATCGGCTAATGCCCGAGCCTTAATTGCGCTTCTCGGGCTTAAAGCTCACTTGGAACTCACCGAGTTCAACCGACCAGACACCATCCTTCCGGACAAATCAGGTTTATTAAGAACTTTACTAAGAGGAAAAGTTGTAAATACCTCAATTGGATGAGCTCGAAAATATGGCCTTAGCTTCCCGGCGGCCATCATGAGAGCCGAGCCTCGCTTCTCAATCCGTGAATATCTTGTCTCCGCATCTAGCAACACGTGGCTTACATAGTAAATCGGCCACCGTTTTTTATCTTTTTCACGAACAAGTACCGCACCGACCGCTGAAAGGGACGTCGCTAGATATAGCCGTAATATTTCCCCTTCTCTCGGTCCTGGACAAAATCGGTGGTTGTCCAAGTGCTTCTTTTAACTCCTCGAAAGCTTTCTCGGCACTCTTCAGTCCATTTTGCTTCCTTGCTGCCCTTCAGGTCTTTAAGTGCCTTGAAGAAAGGCAAACATTTTTCTCCGACTTGGAGATGAATCGATTCAAAGCAAAGCAACTCTCCCCGTTAAACACCGCACATCACGAACAAGTTTTGGGAGCCTCCATATCAACCAGAGCTTGTATTTTGGCAGGATTAGCCTCAATTCCCCTCTGTGATACCATGAAGCCCAAAAATTTGCCCGAGGAGACTCCAAAGGCACACTTTTCTGGGTTTAGCTTCATTTGATATTTTCGCAAGATCGAGAATACCTCAGTCAAATCCGCAATATGATTTGCTTTTGTAAAGCTTTTCACTAGCATGTCGTCAACATAAGCTTCAACATTCTTTCCTATCAGCTCTTTGAAGATCTTGTTGACGGTCCTCTGATATGTTGCTCTTGCGTTCTTCAAGCCAAAAGGCATGACCTTATAATAATAGCTTTCACGATCAGTCATGAAAGCCGTAAACTTCTAATCCTCCTTATTCATAAGGATCTAATTATACCCTGAGTAGGCATCCATGAAACTTAAAGTTTCATATCCTGCAGTCGCATCTATCAAGAGGTCAATCCGAGGCAACGGATAGCAATCTTTGGGGCAAGCCTTGTTAAGATCTGTGTAGTCTGTACACATCCTCCACTTCCCATTCGCCTTTTTTACCATTACCACGTTGGCCAACCAAGTTGGGCATTCAATTGGTTCTATGAAACCAGAATTCTTGAGTTTTTCAACTTCGCTACGAACGGCTTCATATTTTTCAATGGAGAAATTTCTTCTTTTCTGTATCACTGGTTTCGCCTTAGGATCTATCCGTAGTTTGTGCTCCTGCGACGGCCCGATCGATTCCTGGCATGTCCTCAGCAGACCATGCAAATACATCTTTATTCTGTTGAAGAAATAACTTCAACTCATCTTTAAATTCCTCCAGCTGTTCAGACCCGATATAAGTAATCTTTTTCTCATCCTCGGTACACAGCTGGATTTGTTCCAGCTTCTCCACTGGTTCGGGTCTTTGCATCTCTGCCTCTTCCCGATCGTCTCGAACTTCTATAGGTAGGGCAGTTACCTTCCTCGGGCCCTCCTTGTCTTTTAAATAGGCAACGTAACACTGCCGAGAGATCTTTCCGGGTCCGAGGAGACTTGACCAATTCCCATATCAGTCGGGAATTTTATCTTCGTGTGCTTTGTCGAAACAATAGCACCTATCTTGGATAAAGATGGTCGCCCGAGGATCATATTATAAGCTGGCAGTTCCCGAACCACCAAAAAATTGATTCGGACGGTTGTTTCCTTAGGAAAACTTCCAATAGATAAGTCCAACTGGACCGATCCTTCCGCCACCGCAGATGACCCCCGCAAAACCATATAGATGTGTGGATGAAGGTTTCATCAAGTCCCGATCCACCTTCAATTTTTGATACACTTCGTAAGAAATTAGGTCACTGCAGCACTCGTATCAATCAAAACTCTATGCACTTCCCGACGTGCAATCTCTACCTTGATGACTATGGCATCATCATGAGGTAAACAAACATCTCTTTCGTCCTCCTCGCTAAAGGTGATAGAATCTTCACCATTCAGCTTCTTCCGCTTCAGCGTCTCTCCGGTTCCAACAAATTTGGATTTTGTTTTCAGACTCCGGAGTGACTCGGGCTCTGGTCCCCCGAAGATGGTAAGGATCGGTGACCGAGTAGCTTCAATCACCTCCTTGCCCTTCTTAGACTTCGGGGCCTCCCTTGATCGTTCCAAACTAACCGAACGATCCCTTTTAGGAGCAGCCGTACGTGGCTCACGTGGCTCCTCCCTCCTTCTCGCTAACAAACCGGACAGATGTCCCCGAGATATTAATCTCTCAATATCAGCTTTCAAATGACGACGGTCATTAGTATAATGACCATAGTCCTTGTGGAATCGGCAATACTTTTCTCGATCCCTCGCTCTCCGGGTTTCAAAAGAATTTTAGGCGGCCACTTCAAAATATTTTTTCTTTTGATGATATTTAAAATATCAGCCCGAGGAACATTCAATGGAGTGTACTCACTTTTACCGGGGACCTTTGGCGCCAAGCCCGAGATTTTCCAACCCGATCACGGACATTTTTCTTTGGCTTCGCTTCGTCAGAGCCTTCTGTTCCTTATTGGAGACTTTATTATCTCCTTGGCGCGCGTCTAGAATCTCCATGACTTCAGCCTGCTTCTGGCATCTCTGTACCAACTCAGCATAAGTCGCAGGCATATCCTGTAGTAATAACTCCAGGAGTTTCCGATTAGTGAGTCCCGTGAATAGAGCAGTTTTGGCTACTTGCTCATCCAAATTTTCTATCTCCATCGTTACTTTGTTGAATCTTTTCGTAAACTCTCGATTGATTCGTTCTTTCCTTGTCCGACAAGAGAACAAGGTTTCTTCCGTTTTCTTGACTCGTATTCCACACTGGAATCGCCCTATGAATTTGCGCGCCAATTCGTCAAAGTTTACGATCCTTCCAGAGGGGAGGTTTGAAAACCACTTTTGTGCTGCTCCAGTTAGAGATGAACCAAAAACCCTGCATAAAATTTCATCAGAATTACCTCGAAACCGCCATGGTCTCGTTGGTAATAGCCGATGTGAGCCGTTGGATCTCCGGAGCCATCGAATGTTGAAAAGGTAGGTAAACGGAAGTTATGGGGAAACTGATATCCCGCAATTGGCTCGGCAAAGGGAGTCTTCCGAATGACCGAGTAAATATCCTCGTTATTCTTCCCTTAGCCAATCGCCCTAATTTCTCATTGATGTTGGCCAATTCCCCGACCAACTGGGTCGGGTGATCTTCAAGCAATATGATCACGACCTCGATTAACACGATCATCCCGTGCTACTCGATCATCACGAACAGCCCGTCCTTCCCGAGCATTCCGCTCGTCGCGAACTGCTCGATCATCACGAACGGTTCTTCTGACAGTGGGTGAGTGAGTTCTTACCCCTGTATCCAACCTTGTATTTGAATCAGTTGTACTCTCTTGCGGTCTGTCGAACCGATCGTCTTGCCTAGGTTGATCTTCAATCCTCCTAAGTCCTCGGTCTCCTTCCCGAAAATTCTGACCGATATTCCGGTCTTCAGCCAATCTCTGATCACGTGGCAATGCACGTCTCCCTGAATCGCGCTGATCAGGTTCTTGTGGTAAAACCACTCGTCTGGTGAGCATGCGAAGTGCTTGACTCACCTCCAAGAGTTGAATCTTTACCTAATCCAATTGATCTTAGAGTGTATCAGGAGGAGGATTACGTCCTCCCAGGCCACCATCTACCTCGATAGGATTTTGGCTTCCCTGGGGAATATCTGGATTATTCGCTCCAGGGATCTGAACACCGGAATTGCGTTGTGCAGCGGCTGCTGCGGCTGCTGATTTAGTCACCATGGCTTTTCAAGTCGTTTCCCACAGACGGCGCCAAATGATGCGTCCAAAATCTGCTCAGCCCTTAGATCTCCTCGTGATGACCTGCAAAACGAAAGCGTCAGATGTGGCCCGACCGCTGGGGTCGGGAGTCCACCTCCGAAGGCTAAGTCAGTTGATGAACTTAATCACAAACGACTCTGCTAGAAGCACAGAGCTAAGGAACGAAGAATTGGGAAAGGTGATCTAGATAGCAGAGCGCTAATAGTTTAAGTCTATCAATATGTATCTGAACCTGAGTCTCAGATTGTGTGTTTTTTCGGTCCCCTCACCTCGTATGGTAGTGAGGTTTATATAGAGTGTACCTTCGAATCTCCTTTGTTGGATGCACTTGAGCCTTCTTCGGGTAGTCGTTGGATCTTAATAGTTAGATCTGTTGAGCAATAGACTTCTATTAGTTTGGACTAGTAGAGGACTCCTGAGATAACCTTTAGGTTATGTGATGATTATTCCTTCGATAATGATTATCCGCAGTCGTCAATTCGAGTCTGCCATCATTAGGGTAATTACCCTAATCCATAAGTAGGATTAGGGCACGCTTGTAGCCGAATAAGCTTTCTTCTTCAGAAAGCCATCTTCTGGATCCGGTTCGCTCGGGAGCGAGTCGGTTCCCTCCGTCTCGACCGGGGTTGAGGGTCGGACCAGGTATGAACCCGATCTGATCATAATTTCTCTGTATCAGCCCCTTATTAAAAATAAATTTCTAAGATAAAGATGACGGGTATAGATGTCAATCTTAATTATTATCCGACAATTACCATTAAATCCCTACTTTTAAGGAGTAAAAAGTTAAAACTTAATTAGAAACTAACTCACTGTCCATAAAATTCTCCCTATTTATTCTCCCATATTTATATCATTATTTATTCTCTTATGAATCTCTTTTTTTATTCCCTATTTTTTTCTCTTCTTTACTCACACCTCTCACAAACGGCTTAGGTAGTTAGGGAAATTTGGAAAAACTAGCAACACATTGGAGTTTTCTTAAATCATGTCCACAATTATTATGTATTTACCAAACGGCTTAAGTAGTTAGGGAAAATTTGGAAAAACTAGCATACATTGGAGTTTTCCTAAATCATCTCCACAATTATTATGTATTTACTATCTCTCCCTCCCTCTCTCTCTATTTTTCTAGTATTCTTTTCAGAAAAACCTTAGAAAATCTTGAACAAATGAACCAATTGATTTTTTTTTCAATTTAATTACTAAACTAATAATTTTTTCAAACATTATCTTAAAGTAATTATTTAAGTAATAGGTAATCTCTACCAACGGGGGTTGGTCCAAGTGGTAAGCAACTTGGTTCGCTTAAGCAAGGTTCCGGTATTGAATCCTTGTGGATGCAAAAAATCCCCGTTGGGAGACTCACCCACCACAACCAGGTGTGCGACGTGTGTTGAACCATCGGTTTATAAACTGGGGTTGGCAAACAAAAAAAAAAAAAAGTAATAGGTAATCTCTCATTCTTTCTCAATTTATATTTCTCTCTCTCTCTCTCTCTCTCTCGCTCTCTTCTGTTATTCTTTTTAGAAAACGACGTAATAGAATTTTTTTTAAATTTAATTATTGAACTAATTGAATTAATTTTTTTCTAACATTATATATTTGAATAGTTGTATTGAACTAATTATTTAAGTAACTATTCATTAAAAAAAGAATTATGTAATTGAACTAAATATTAAATAATCCAACAGTGGGTCCCACGTGAGACCACACAATATGTGTTGTGGCTTAATGCTCGTCCAATGGGGAGGTGATCCGGACTTATTATTCGGCCTCTCAATTAATCTTTAATCTTGGCTCCACCCCTGGTTAGAAGTGATTGTCGTTGGAACACCATAAAGTTTAATAATCTCGTGGAAGTAAAGATTCTTCACATGAGTAGCATTCATGATCGTGTTGATGATATAAAATGTAGGGTAAATATCACTTACCACCCCTCTTAGCAGGACAAATAGCACTTACACCCCATCTTACTTGGATAATATCACTTACCTCCCCTCTTACCTAGCAAATATATCAAACACCTCCCCTCTGTTAATTTTCTCAGTTAAATTTAACTTTTACCGTTAAATATTTTTCTAAAACCCCAAAATACCCTTGGCTGAAAACATTTCTTTAATTTAAACCCTAAATTACCTTAATCACCCTAACAGCTAAAATACTAATACTTAAAACCCAAATTATCTTTAATTATTAAAACTCCAACATACCCTCTTTTTTTATTTTTTTATTTTATCAAACAACTAAAAAACACGAACTGTTTGATATCAAAATGCAATTTCAATACTGAATTATCAAAAGGGTATGTTGGGCTTTTAATAATTTAAGATAATTTGAATTTTAACTATCGTGTTTTGGTTTTAACAATTATTTTAATGGAGGGTAATTTAGTATTTTAACAGCTAGGGTGATTACGATAATTTAGAATTTAGGGTTTAAACCAAAAAAAAAATTTTAGTCAATGGTAAAAGTTAAATTTAACGGAGAAAGTTAACAGAGGGGAGATGTTTGACATATTTTCTCGGTAAGAAGGGAGGTAAGTGATATTATCTAAGTAAGAGGGGTGTAAGTGCTTGTTTGTCCACTAAGAGGGAAGGTAAGTGATATTTACCCTAAAATGTATTATTTTAGATAGTTGATCAACAACCACCATAATAGAATCTTTGCCTCTTTGTATTCTTGTAAAGCTAGCAACAGACTGTAGTTACTGACAATGGAGTCTACAATCTAGTATTTTAAGCATGACTTTCAGCATAGTCAAGTTCTACACTGTTGCACATGTTTCACCTCATCACATTCCATATATGAGGCTTGTGATCGAAATTATCATGCCCTAACCGTATGTACCGAATCCAGCAAGAGAATAACACATGAGAGAGAGAGATTGATGACGGAGTTCGACATTAGATGCCTACATCTCCGGGATTCAAGTTCGAATCCAATCCACTATATGTCCAAGACATTACAGGTAAGGGAAGAAAGAAAGAAGTTACAGATTACACCTGATACAGATCGTCAATGAAGCCAATACTTCCGCTGAGTGCTCTTCTAGCCTCAATGATCAAAAGCCCCAACAGAGAACCATCAAGAACCAGCAAGAAGCCATTACCGCAGGAGCTTGAAGACGAAGACAGCCATTGCAGCTCCAGAGAGAACTCGAATCACGCAGAACATAAAACCCCAAATCACGATTTGCACATATGACTTAAACCCAAGCCATAAGCCAACATATACATAACACTGAACCAGCTTGAACCAAACGGTTCAATTGAAAACATCACTTAAAATAGGAATAGTCCAGATTACCCTAACAATCTCCCCCTTAATTTGTACGTCTAAAAAGACTATAGTGAACTCGATTACGACCATCATCATCCAAATGTACCTGCACACAAAAAACAAAGAGACCACAGTACAAAGCAAATAACAAATATGCAAAATACCTAGACATGCACTAACTATGCAACACTAAAGGACTCAATGCAGATACACCATGCAACAAACTGCACCAGGTAGAGAAACCCTAATCAATAACTCATGATTCACAACTCACTCATATAACCATGAAGAGTACACATGCATACACCAGGCATATATCTCATAACAGAGACAAACAGAATAAGAGTCATAAAATTTTGGGCAGCAGCTCCCCTAAAACTGCAACATATGGAAACCTGATAAACATACAAGACAACAACAAGACACACACCACAATCTAAAACAAGTAATACAACTCAAAACTACAGACACATATAAACTAAGAGACAACATCACTAATTCCCAACAAATCAAGACAATGTAGGAATTTAGAAAGAGGCAATGACTTAGTACCACAGTCTGCAGGATTATGCTCAGTACTTACCTTTTCAATCAAAAGTGAACCATCAGTTATCTTATCCCTGAGAAAGAAGTATTTAATATCTATATGCTTAGTCCTATCATGATAAACAGGGTTTTTACACAAGAAGATAGCACTTTGATTATCAACAAAGACAATAGGCTTAATCTTTAAAATACCCAATTCACACAATAAGCCATTCAACCATATACTTTCTTTCACACATTCAGATGCAGCAACAAGCTCAGCCTTTGTAGTAGACAAAGCAACTACAGGCTGTTGTTGCACCTTCCAACTGATGCAATTACCAGATAAATAAAGAAATAAAAAGATAATGGTTTCCTGTTATCAATATTACTAGCATAATCGAGGCTTGTATATCCATCAAGAATAAGATCACTAGGTGTGAACTTGAACACTAAACCTTTATGAACAGTACCTCTCAAATATCTTAAGAGCCACTTGAGAGCAAGCCAATGTTCTTTACCAGGATTGGACATAAACCTACTCAATACACTAACAACATGAGCAATATTAGGTCTGGTACATATCATAAAATACGTAAGAGAACCTAAAAGACTAGAATAAGGGATCTTTGACATTTCATTATTTTCAAAGCTATTCTTAGGACAATGATCATTAGAAAGTTTAAAATGTGCAGCCAAAGGAACATTCACATGTTTACAATTTAACATATTAAATTTCTCAAGAACCTTCAACAAGTATAACCTTTGACCAATGAACATAATATCCTCCCCCTTATTCCTACAAATCTCAATCCCCAAAATTTTCTTGGCTGTCCCAAGTTCTTTCATTTCAAATTATGATTTTAAAACCTTCCTCAAGGAATACAATCATGCAATCAATATGTAAACCACATAAATGCATATATAAGACACAGAAAACAAAATGAGAAACTAGAGGCAACTGTCAACCTAAATGCAAAATACAATGCAAAAACTCAAACATCAAGTCGTATATATCAATGCCAAGGGTATTCAAATGAAACCACAACAGGATTCATTAACAAGTCATATTTTCAAATTCAGTTGTTAAAAATGCCTAAAGAAGTTGCAAATCATTCTTTCTTCTACATTAAAGTAAAGAAAGACATCAAGTATCGAATTACCCATTAAAATAATGAAGAGAGTAACTCAAGATCGCAAACACTCTTATAGTCTTACATTTAACCAACAAGATGAAAATATCCAGACAAACCCAATAGGCAATAACACTTCTAAATCCATCACTGGTCTACTACCACTACTCAAACCAGGACCTCTTCACCCACTCACTACAAGGACGGGCACATGTCAACAACTAGACAAATCCAGGTCACCTAGAGTAGAAACCAAACCAAAGGTAAAAGAAGTAAACTCAATAAGACTTAACAACTCTGACCTACAAGACCAGACTCAAAGAACACATAAAAATCTAACTGCAAACAAGACATAACCTAACCAATGAAACTGGTGCAAGTCATCTTACCAGACAACTCCATAAATCTGACAATAACTACTCCCACTCAAAACCATACAAGCTGATAGACCATATCCCCTGAACCTCAACAACATGTGAGGACACATACTCTTGACAACTCATGTGTTAAGACCAGCACTAATGTTGAACTGGAGAACAAACCTCTCCAAACACTTGATAACACCTGTGCCAAAACCAACACTCATGCTAAACATGGAGACTATACCTCTCCAAAACACCAGGGATACACCTAATGCTATACCAAGTGAAATAGGAATCCTCATGTGTGTAACCAACTGTACTAAACAGTCTCAACACCACCTATTACCACTCTAGCATTACAAAACTCAGTCAGACATGTATACCAATGCAAATAAAAGCATCAATGAGAGTACAAAACAATAAAAAATACTTAACATGCCAACACTATCATAATTGGTCAATAATTTTCACACAGTAAGGCATATCTTAACCAATATTAATAGAAAACCAAGCACAAAAAAAAAAAAATGTTGTCTCAGATTTATTAAAATGAACAGCTTCCTTACACAAGCATATCACCTTAAAGATAAATAGACCACCTCTCTTTAACAAAGGAACAAAATAAGATAAGCCAAAGTATGCATCCAATGGAAACCCAAATAACCAGGTCTTCAAAACAAGGTATATGCTACCACGGAAAGCACCTAGGTCATCAAAGGACCTCAACCATGTTTATTTCACCAGAATTAGGCATATTATTGTTAGATGTCTCACCTTCTTGCAGTTTCCTCTTGTATGCAAAACAATATTTCTTAATATGACCCACCTTCTTACAATAAAAGCATCTCTTGGTGCTTGCATCAGACTTGTTATTCCCATTATAATTCTTGTTGTTATTTTCATGATTGTCAAACACTTTACCCTTCCCTTTGGACTTCCCATGTTTGTAAGAGTCCTTGCCCTAACAAACAAATTGTCCCCACTCCTTGAAGTATTTCCAGAAGTCAACAACTCTGACTCCCTATTCTTTAAAGCATCAATCAATTGTTCTAGGGAAATGTTTTGACAAGCATACTTAATTGAATTCTTAACAACAAGATAGTCATTATGAAGGGAATTCAATAGGATAATAGACAGGTCTTGGTCTTCCAATTTGGTCTTTTCCCCAGTACTGGCTAAGTCTTGAATCAACTTCTTAAACACATCTAGGTTCTTATCAATACTAATTGTAGGGTCCATTTTAAATCCATACAATCTTTCTTTTAGATAGATCTTATTACCTAGATTCTTTTTCTGGTAAATTTGTTCAATCTTATTCCACACTTTGATAGGGGTATTGTCATCATCATCCAAACACCTGATAACACCATCAGTGATGTTCCAGAGCATGCAACCAATTGCATTCTCCATCACTTCAATCCTCAAGACTGGTTCTATGCTTTCAAAGAAAGCAACTGGATCATCTATGGATCTTAGGAGTTTCTGCTGAGCCATCAAAGCTCTAACCTTTCTTTTCCAAATTCCAAAGTCCCCTGTCCCATCAAACTTCTCAATGTCTACCCTAGAACCCCCCATAGGAGTATCCAAACATAGGTAACTAGGATTCTCCCCTAGACCTACAGCTCTACTAGGGCCTGTGGTGACCACACTGGAAGGTGAACCCTCCCCTGGTAGACTATATCTCTTGCTAAACTCCACTTTGGAGCCGGTAAATCACACACAATCAGTATATATATAGGAATTAAATCACAATACTGATACAATTCTGAAAAAGAGGATTATTATAATCAAGAATTAAATAATCAATTATTAATTAATCACAAATTTATAGACTAACTTTATACAATCTCAGCAGCCTTAAATCACAGTTGCTAACACAACAGACCAATACAGACCAAGCATTGTGTCAAATACTAACAATAGAAAATATGGCAGCAGTTGGTATGATCAAATAGCAAGAAATTAATGTGATTAATTAGTCATTAAACATCTCAGAATCAGCCTACTCATACTAGATTATCATCCATCAATTTAAATCAGATTTATACAAAGAACCAAGAACATATGAGCATATAATCAGGGGTTACATCATAGAACCGAAACTTTATTGACATATATTCATATCATGTTATAATGAGAGAGCATATATGACATACAATTGTCAGACTATGAGAACCGAATCCATATAGACATATATCAAAGGCTGCAGCGAAAGCATATACAAGAAATCAGAATTTCAAATTGAAGATAATCTTTAACCATATGAGTGTAACAATCAAATTAGGATGTAAATAATCTACAAAACCTAATTCGAAACATAGAAGCATAAACCACAAGGCTCTGATGCCAATCTGTGATCGAAATTATCATGCCCTAACCGTATGTACCGAATCAAGCAAGAGAATAACACATGAGAGAGAGAGAGAGATTGATGATGGAGTTCGGCATTAGATGCCTACATCTCCGGGATTCAAGTTCGAATCCAATCCACTATATGTCCAAGACATTACAGTAAGGGAAGAAAGAAAGAAGTTACAGATAACATCTGATACAGATCGTCAATGAAGCCAATACTTCCACCGAGTGCTCTTCTAGCCTCAATGATCAAAAGCCCCAACAGAAAACCATCAAGAACCACCAAGAAGCCATTACCGCAGGAGCCTGAAGACGAAGACAGCCATTGTAGCTCCAGAGAGAACTCGAATCACGCAGAACATAAAACCCCAAATCACGATTTGCACATATGACTTAAACCCAAGTCATAAGCCAACATATACATAACACTGAACCAGCTTGAACCAAACGGTTCAATTGAAAACATCACTTAAAATAGGAATAGTCCAGATTACCCTAACAAGGCCAATAGAGATTTTATTTTACATTTAAAAGTGTATTGTCTCTTCCAAATGTCTTGCTAGTTTTCTTCCATGAACTTCTCTTATGATGGCTTCTCTTAGAGAACTTTTAAGAATGCACGAACAATTGTTCTTGACAAGAAACCCATCTTGTAGCAAGAATTATTGAAATGGACCTTGAGAAAACTCTTTCCAACTTGCCCTAAAATCTGAATCAAAGCTTAAGATCTTTACTTGCATTTTAGATCGATGGAATGCCTACGGCTTAATGAATCTGCTATTTTAATATTTCCAACTTTATGTTTGATAAGGAAAGTGAAAACTTGAAGAAATTCCACCAACTTGGCATGTCTACTGTCTTGTTAATATTAGATATTTATGTACTTTGGTGATTCGTGATCCTAAAACAGAATGAACTCCTTGAACAAGAGATAATGTTGTCACTAATCCAATGCTCTCACTAGAGCAGAGAACTCATTATAAGTACATTAATCCTTACAAGAATTATTCAACTTCTCACTAAAGAATGCAATAGGCTGTCTCCTGACTAAGGATGCCACCAATTCTCACAAGATAAGCATCACATTCAACTTCATAGTTAGAGAGTAAATTGTTTCCCTTCCCATGTGATGGTTTAGGAATTCTCTCCAATTTTGGAGAGACCCAAGGTGACTTTGATTCCATATATTTAGAAAAGTATATTTATTTTTGAACCCATCATGATTAGTTTTTCTATCATATTGCCAATGCCTCCCAAGAAGAAAATGGCAAGCATCCATGGGTACAACGTCACACTAAGCGTCATCTTTATACATATATTCAGTTGAAAGTTGAACAAGACATCTTTTATTTACCTTTTATTCTTTTTACATTTATGAAGGTTGAGGGTGTTCTTCCATCTTGAATTGCAATTTGTCCACCATTGTTGTTGCCACAAAATTTTTATAGCTTCCTCCATCAATGATGACATCATATATATTGCAATGAAATGTATACTTAGTGTGAAAAATGTTATTGCGAAACCATGTATCTTTTTTAATAGAGCTGACATTCAAAATTTGGTAGAGAATAAGAGACTCCTACGCGTTGATCTCCGTAGACAAGTTCATCACTTTGCTTCAAGCCTTCATTAGATCTAGATGGGTTCTTCACTTTTCTCTTCTTGAAGCTCTTTTTCCTCTTCACCAAAGTGAATGCCTTTCAAATCATGATGCAAATCAGAAGTTTGAAGCATTGAAAATGCTCCTGGTATTATTGAACATGTCTCCTTAAATCATCTAACTCTATGTCTCTTAGGTGTCTTTCTCAAGATGTAAGAGAATCAACATTTGATCCATGTGACGATGACTAGCTATTAGCTATTGAACCTTGAGCTTTTGATGCTAAACATAACATAGGAAAATATTAAAGAAGTAGGAGGTAATATAAGTGAACACTCAAAGATAGTACATTCATCATCCAAAGGAAATATATTCAAGGAATAAGAGCAAAATTAGAAGGATTCTTTCTTTTAAAGTCAAAGGTCAAACTCAAATTTCATCCCAATATGTTCACAACAGGCACTTAGATAGATGAGCATACCCCTCCATGCTTAGGCAATTTTCGAAACTTTCTTGAAAATAAGTAACTAGTTAGGCTACTTATTTGCACATTAAATAAAGACTTTTAAAACCAGAGAATGACATTTTACAAGACCTTGAAAATATGAAGAATTAGTTGGCTATAATCCCTCTAAAATAGATTAGCTTGAATGTGATTGGAAGTGGAGAAGTGGCTTCGAAAATTGAGTAGGGATAGAAATCCCCTATACACAGGCAAGCTTGACATTTTTTAGCAAAATAATCATGACTCCTAAAAAATACCAAATGGCTCGCCATTTGTTGCATTGAAAAAATAGACTTCTAGAACTTTGTATTTATCAAAATGTCTTATGATAATTCCATCTAAATTAAGAATTTATTGTGAAGTTGACCTAAAACTTATTGACTGTTCATTCACTTATTGCTTCTAGATATTTTTGTTTAGACTTGTGGGCGTTGTGGGTCTTGTGGGTTTAGTGTGCTACTTTACTGAGCCTTAGAAAATGCTGCAACATCAAATAATTCTTATTTCTTCAAAATTCTCAAATTTATAATTTCCTATTTTTCATTTTCTCATTTATGCCTTTCTTCAAAACTATGAACGTACACAACGATTAGTATAAGAGAACAAGAAGAAAAGAAGAAGAAAAAAAGATGGTATACCGCAACAATTCTTCTTTTTTTTCTTTACCAAGTGGTTACCAAGCATCATGACTTGGGGCTCAAAAGCCTTTTGGAGATGGGATAGGGGGGAGAATGATCAAATACATACCTCCTAGGACTTTAAGTCTCTAACAAAAGATTATCTCCCAATATGCTAGAAGCACACCTACATACTGCCACAATTCACTCTAGAGGAATTCCACTTTGTCAATATTTAAGAGTGAATCTTTCTCCAAAATGTGTGATGGTAAGCGGTGTCCTCCGTGCTGGTTCAATATGATGACACATGGCAGGTGTAGATATCAACAATAGTTATTGAGGTCAAAACAGTAAATTTGAATCTGAATACAAATAAGTTATTAAATTTACACTTTGATTCCCACAATTTCACGACATTCACCATTGTAACCCCTCTATTGACCGGGGTTCTAGGGTTTGTCAAAGGAAAATCGAGGTTTTCACAAAGATTGAGATGCTTGTCACATGGAATTTCTTATTTGAACAAACATCAAACTTCCTCAACCGATCAAAGTTGGTAATCGTTTCTGAGATGACCTTGATTCTTCCAATTAGGGTACTGGATGAGTTCTTGTTAATAGTTTTCCTTTTACCATCCATCGGTTTCGATTTGGAGAAAATAAATGAGTTTCTCCTTCAGCGTAGCACAACTAAACAACACACCACAGTGAACTCATAATAAAACATCTTTCTACTTTTAATTTGATATTGATATTATAGATGGATTCTATGTAAATTTATGAATCAAAATGAAAATAGAAGGTCATTAAATGAACACAAAAACTGAAATTCACATATGCTTCTTCCTTTACTTTATGTTTCCATCTTCTTAGTTCTTGAGCTCTATCTTTGATTCCTTGCATTATCATCCATTCATCACTATCGATCTGTTGATTAGAATCCATATGTGGGAGTTTCAAAATGGCGATCATCCAAAAAACTTTTAGCCTAAATCGTTGTAGCGGAAGAAAGTTAGGAACTTGGATTTTTGGCTTGGAAACCTAAGTACGTTATAACTTAGGAAGAGATTAAGAAGCTTAAAAATCACTTAACCTCGAGCAGAAAGGTTGTTAGAATGGGATCACCGGAGATGAAGAAGCAAGACATCAATTAGACGGTCACCTAACGGAGAAGATGGATTGGGTTACCGCCGATGAAGAGAGCATGCTAGGGTTCAAATGTATTCGAGTTATGTCCTATTTGTCCCAAATTTTGGCCTTTTTGTGAATTTTCTTTGAATCAACGGTGTGAAGTTGTAAATTGCAAAATAATTTAAATTTAAAAAACAAACTTAATACACTGAAACTGTTAGATTAATGTCTCAATCGGTGTAAAAAACCTAGGACTGCGCATAGGATATCCGGGCAGCCGCGAACAAAAATCCTATCCGGTGTCACTAATGTTATTTTATAAGAGATTGGATCCCATTTTGGGGATTGGTTGGTGGTTCAGTTGGTTTGTGTTGGTTTTTGTGTAATTTTGGGAGTGATTGTTATCACAATGTCACGTCGTGGCATCAGGGTATGGTTAGTTGAAGCTTTTAATGCGTGTAGGTTCATATTACCAAGGCATCCGCTTTACTGGCTGCGCTTGGGACATAGTCATTGAAGTTACAGAATGGAATTAATACACCGTTGAGAGAGAGGAGAGAATGTGAATGACAGGCAAAGAGAATGAAAGAGACCGCGATGAGAGATATGAGACACCATCGATCTGATGGTAGGGTTAAAGACTTAAAGCCGTTGCCGCCCAAACCATTGGCAAATGAGAGTCAGTGCCCACTGCAATTGTCTGCAAAGCTTCTGTAGCAAATCTGAAACCCTAGCCATTCTTTTCATGACACGTTACGTCTCGCTCTTTCTTCTTCGCAAGTTGTGTGATGTGATAGCAGAAGAAGCCAATTCCAAAGGTCAAAGCTCTCGACGATATCCATCATGGCTGACACGGCGTATGTGACTAATCGACATTCACATGCTCATGTAGTCACTTGCTTCAAAAACTCCTTCCTTCCTTTTCCCCTCCTCCATCTTGTCATGTCAAAGGTATCCAACCGTTCCATCAGAACCTGCCTCACAGCCCATCACTCTTCTCCCCCATTCCATCCATACTGCCATAGTTACAGAAAGTCAGTAAGCCTCTCTGTCTCTACACTTCACTGTGATAGTGTGAATTGTGATGGCTTGTTACAGCATACAGTACACTGAACGATGGATGTTATCAGATGGGGTGGTATGAACTATGAAGTATGAACATGGTGATGTCCAATCAATCCCTTAGAGCCTGAATGACTTCAAAGTGATGATCCAGTAGCAGTCTATCTGCTGCTAAATCAACCAGGAATCAGGAGAAAAAGCTGGGGATTCAATATATATATACTGTACTTATACAGTAAATAATGTATACCTGAAAATCCTTCATTGTTAATTAAATGGTTTAATGATGACAAAATTACTTAATGAAGTTGTCTAATTGGAGATCTACTGACAAAACATAAAAGGGTTAAAAGCAGTCTTGCTAAAACAGGCAAAGGAGATGATCAGATGGAATCCATGTCAGAAAATTTTACAGAAAGGCTTCCATGTGATGTCTTGAATCTTGTTGTTTCCCCTTTTGTTAGGTTTGAGTCTCTTCTTGGTTCTCTCAGGTTTCCTGATAAATCAGTCTCAATTCTCTTGCAGAAAAAAAAGACTTCTGCTGGTACTACTAAATACAGTAGGATATGGGGATGGCAGCACATCAACCTTACAAGCAAAGATTGGATCAGTCCCACAACTTACTGTTTCTTCCTGTGAGTAATGATGGTTGTGTTACCCTAATTGGTGGAGGTCAAAAGGCTGAAGAAAGTGGGTTTTGCTAGGATCCCTACTTGCACTTGTATGGTGGGGGTCTCCTAAAAAGCATGCGAAGCTCACCCAAGAGTCCCTAACCTTGATTTCTCTCACTAACCAACCTACCCTGCCACTTACCCTTTGATCATGTAGACCTCATACACTTAAGATGCTTGCAGAAGGCATCTTAGCATGCAATCAACCTATCTTCTCATTCTTCTATTGGCAAGGTAAAGATCTGTTGATCTCATCCATCTGATTGAAATATTTCCATATATAGAAAATTATTAAAAAATTACAAATTCCCAATATAGATAGGATCTAATTAGGTCACTATTATTTTAAATTATTGAGTGGTTAGCTTCAAATCATTCACTTTCTAAGGCTTTTTTACTCAATAAAGAATTAATTGGTCTATTTCAATCATCAAATTGCTATATATTAATATACTTACTTTCTACTTCCTTGAGTCACATTCAAGAACTTCAATTTTATTCAGCAAATGTAGTTATTATATATGCAGAATAAGAAAAGCACTAGACTGTGAGTGGTGGATAAGCCCCATGTTTGAAAAACTATACAAGGTTATCAACTCTGATCATAAAAAGAGTCAGAAAAACATGGGATTCTCTTGGGGTGATATTTAATATTATGATATATAATATGCTGGCCTTGGCCCTTGGCTTTTAAAAAGTTAAAACTGGGTTTCAAGAATCACAAGTGTCATCAGTGGAGGACTTGTTGGATGGGACAAATTAAATTAAACCAAACACCAATAATTTTCTTTTAAGTAATCAGTTTGCTACTACTGCCGACATATTGGAGTATACGGCTCTAATTGCACTAGTTTTGGGATTACGAGTTGTTGCTAATCCTTCCAATCCAATCAATGTATATGGTGGTAACTTTGCTTTATCTTGTAATCTTAATATATTAGGTCCATTTAGTCTCCATAAACTTGCCATTTTTGACATTGTTAATCGGATTAGAAGAGTCAGCTTGACTTGGTAGTCATTCTTCATATGATTACGATTCCTTGGTGGTTAACATTTTTTTTCCTCCAAGACCTTTAACATTTTCTCCCAATATTCAAGTGGTCTAAAGAACAAAATTCTTGCATCTTTAACTTGAGCCATGATTGACACACACGTGACATCCACCACATACCATACATATTCAAATTGTTCAACATCATCTCCATAAGTATATTACTAACACTGAAAGAATTGTAGGAAATTATTCTAGAATTCGTGCTAGAGAAATTCAGTAAAATTCTTTTTATTTTCAAAAATTTTTGGTGCCATCTCCTGAGTTAACCCGTAAAATTAATGCTATCACTTGAGTTATCTAATACATCAATAAAACTCTCTATATGATGAAAATATATCGAAGACATCCCTTCTTGTTAGGAAATTGCAGCCCCCCTCTTCATAATAAAAAGGTCAGCTTTATTAAAAAAGGATAAAAAAGATTACAAGGAACATAAAACTCAACCCCACAATAACTGTTGCCCTCAATACACCCATTATTCATAAGTTTCTTACCAAGTTGTATAATCAGTTGAAAGAGAATCTCCCACCAAGAACCCTCTAAAAGAAAACTGACCACACACTCAAAAGAACAGAAAAACAAATTGCAAAACAACAACACCTAAGTAACAAACCAAAGACCAAGCTTAGAAAATTGATATCTAGGTCTTTGCATTGCATCCCAATCCACTTCAGATTGCATGGTGGCTGGCCATTCAATAATTTTTTTCCTTGGACCTCTCTGTTGCGGCTGACTTAACCAAAAAATCATCCACAGGGTCTGTCTCACGAAAATAGTGAGTTAGCTCCCCTGAATCGCATTTAGATATCCTTGCAGCCGATGCCATCTTTGCAAAACAATCCATGGGATTTTTCTACCACTCACTGCAAAAACCACTTCAGTAGAATTAGTGATAAAATGGGCTCTTGTAAGAGCAAGCCCCATTAGCAACACTTCAAACTCAGTGATCACACTAGGACACACCTAATTAGCACCTGAAGTGATCAATAATCATTCCTTTGCTTACCTTGGGGAAGCAGCCACCGAACCTCAAGGGGCTCTCTTCTGTGTTTAACTTGAACATGAATACCCAAGCAAAGAACAACGATGAGCTCTAACAGCCCCATAGTGTCCTGGAGTTTGAAAGAACCAAACTGCAAGTCCACCATTATTTCTTGGAAAACCCAAGCACACTCCTTTCACTGGCCCTTATGTCTTCAACAATTTCTCTCCATCCATACATGATAGGTAATGAGAGGAAAACCTTTCAATCAAAGAGAGCAAATCTTGATAATTTTCACCTTGTCCAACCACCACCCCCAACTTCCTCCAATGAACTAGGCCTGTCCCAAGTCAAGTCAAAACGTCCCACAAACTATACCACAAGTCTGAGACAAACTAACATGCAAAAAATAAATGATCAATAGTCTCAATTGCTGTCCCACACAAATCACAATGAGAAGCCAAGTGAGCACTCCTATTTTTCAAAGCCTCATCAACTGCCACCCTTCTAGCAAATAATTTCCAGCAGAAGACGCTTTGTCGTGGTTGCAAGTTGACCCCCAGACTACCTTAAACTACCCAACAGATGTGAATCTTTTTCCAAACAATTTTCCATGCCAAACACAGAGTAAATAAACCATCCAAATCCAGCCCCCAGTGACTTGTGTCTTCCATAGGTACTGTAGGCAACTCTACAAATTGAATCCTTTCCAACACTGATCTCACTGCATCCAATTGGACATTAGGAAAGACCCACTATCTATTGTGAATAGACTAAGCCACCAGCTGAGAACTTTTACTAAATATCTCCCTTCCAAGAGGAATACAATCAACCACAACAAAAGGACCAAGACACCAATCCTTCCAAAAATTCACCCTCTTCCCTATTCCTATAGTCCACTGCATAGAACTACCAACCATATCCCACACCTTCTTCAACCCTAGAAGGATAGAAAATTTGCCCCCCCCCCCCTTTACAATGATCCATCCTTGGAGACAAAACAGGCTCTAAGAAAGGAACCCAGAATGGATGGATCATGCCCAACCTTCCAAGCTAGCCTACTCAAGCACTCCAAGTTAACATATCATGGTTGATAGATACCAAGCCACCCTCCTCCTTAGGTCTACAAACATGGTCCCACTTTACTGTGACTAATTTTCCCTCATCAATTTTCGCATACCAAGGAAATTTCTCATCCATTGCTCTACTAGTTTTAAAGTATTAGAAGGCCACCAATAAGTAGAGAAAGAATGAATTGGCATTGAAGAAATGACAAACCTGATAAGTTTGGCTCTAGCCGCTTGGGACAACAACTTGCCCTTCCAGTCTTGAAGACACATCTCTATTCAGTCTAGGAGTGGCATAAATATGTCATTTGACACCTTGCCTATAAAGAGCTCCACCATCAAATACCAAGTGGGAAAAATCTAAGACTTGCATTTGTAGCACATCTTTCACCTTCCTATGGGAATGTGGAGACACTTTCCAAAAAAACCATGCTTTTTTCAAGGTTGATTTGCTGACCAAAGAAGTCTTGATATTTATTTAGCAAAGATTTCAAAATTTTCACATACTTCATTGTTGGATTACATAAAATAAAAATATTATCTGCAAACAAAAGAAATGTAGGAGTACTTACCCTGGTAGTGGTCTCAACATATTTGCATCCACCATTGCTTTCAAGTTATGATAAAGTACTGCCTTTGCCAAAATGAATAACATAGGTGATATAGGGTCCCCTTGACGTAGCTCTCTACCCACACCAAAGTAACCAACTTGTCCCCCAATTAGAAGATGCGTGTAGAAGAGAGAATCATCCACCCACATCCCCTCAATTTATCAGAAAGACCAAACCACTGAAGCACTTGAAATAGGAAGTCCCAATATAGCGAATCATAAGCCTTCTGCACATCAAGCTTCAACCTTTTACCCATGGACTTATTTCCTCCATAATTGAGTAATCTCAGATACAAGAGAAATGTTATCTAAAACAATTTTGCCTTTTTGAAAAGTATTCTTTAGAAACTAATCGAGGCAAGAAAATACTAAGGGGAGTTATCATAATTTTGGATAGGACCTTGACAACAAAGTTTGCCATGTAGATTGGTTTGAACTTATCCAGTGACTTCGCACCCTCCACCTTAGGAATGGGGTAACAAATTATTATTCACACCTCAAGGCATCCAAACCAATGCAAAAAAGTAACTGACCAACAAAGAAGTCACTGCCAATAATATCCCAATAGGAATGAAAAAAGTACTTAGAAAGCCATCCAGACCAGGGGCACTCTTCCAATCCAGTTCCCATATTGCCATTTTAACCTCTTTCTGTAAGGGGGCCGCATCTAAAAAATCACAATCTGCAAATGTAATCACTACAGGGATTACATACAACAGGTCAATATGGGCCACATAGGGCTGTCAATGATGAAAGTTCTCATAATAAGAAGTCACAAAATCTGAAATTTCAGCATGCTTAGAAACCCATGAGCCATCCTCCTTTTTCAAACTTCTAATTTTAGACTTTGCAGATCGCATACTGACTGAGAAGTAGAAAAATTTTGTGTTCCTATGTCCTCCTGTCAACCACCTAACACGAACCATCTGCCTCCACAATTTATCCTGTAAGTCCATTGCCTTAAGAAGCCTTGTTAGCGTTTGCTTATTGAGAAAAAACAGCATAAGACATTCCTTAAGAGCTAATTTCTTCCTATATCAAAGATAGAGATTTTTGTGCATCCTCCACTTCCAAATTCAGATTTGGGAAAGCAAATTTAGCCCATTGTTTAAGAGGACCTTTCACCATTTTCAGTTGTCTATAAAAGCATCAAAGATGGTCCCTATTGTCACATCCTCCCAGCCGGTACCCTATCTGGCATACCCGAGAGTGTGATCCACAGCCCGAAGATCAGGTATCGAGTAATCAACCTCCCACATAAACAATAACGTAATCATGAACAATAAATAATAAAAGTGCGGAAGATAAACCATAGATCCAAATAAGAAAAGGATGAATCATATATAAATCAGAGTACTAGATATAATCAGAGTATCTAAATCAGATAAGTAAAATGAGGCGAAATCCCACTCTACAACCAGCGGAAAAGTAGTTCTAAAAGAGAATAAACAAGATAGAACCTAATCCCAATAGCAGGTACAATAGGTAACTAAATTGTTCTCAATCTTATAGACAACATCCCTATAAGTATAAATCTCATAAACGGCACAAGGGCGCTTTCACTCTATGGTCGGACTAAGCATCGTACGGAGCATAACCACTCACGGGATCTTCAGTGTAATTGTTGTAACCGCAATCACCTTCCTGGAGATATGCCTCTTCTCATTGCGCTTCTTCATACGGGCTGTCATTATATTCAGAACCTGTAGAATAGTCTAACAAACATTGTACAATAAAGGAATGAGTTTCAAAGAAACTCAGTAAGGTAGTTAAATCCATAATAACATAAATGGCAGGATTACAAAGCAAACATAAATGCAATATGGTATGAGACAAACAATGAATGTATGAATCTAACTCTACATATGCTGGTCTCTATTGGCAGACATGCTTTAAGTCATAGCACCGTACTTCTTTAGGAAGGTCTCAATCACTCATCATCAGTTGGTAATGGGTCCGGCATCCCTCGGGACATTCCATGGCTGGGGGTATAGGTCACCACTCTCTCACATCACCATTGGTCTAAGTACCGGCGCATGTCAGGGTAAAGCCTAGCCAAATGCAAGTCTTCTACTTAGTTATATCAAGTCAGATCCAGATACGTCCATTCCTCGTCCCCCGACCGATCCTTTCCGGTATCCTTCACACTAGAGTCCTCATAGTCCCTGACTACGGACTCATCAACCCTATTGGTCATCCACATATGGTAAACGGGAAGCTCTCACGTCCTCTCACGGGTTGGTTACCGGTCTTGAGCGCCCGTGAGCCCAAGTCTATCCATATGCAACTCTACCAATAAATGGCCCCCACAATGTGATTCCTGTCCTCTCACGGGTTGGTTACCGGTCTTGAGCGCCCATGAATCCCCATTGCTACCACGGGTCGTTCGGTCTCAATACCCCTCCGATTAGGGTCGACATAACGGGACATCCTAGCCAAACACTACTAGACAATCCTAGATATGTCATCCAACGGTTTAGGAAGGTGTCCAGAGGGCATCTCCGGAAACATCCCATAATATTCCCGTAGTAGTCCAAGGACAGAAGTGTCAAAAGGACACCTCTCCTTTCCAAACCATACTTAAGCATACACAAGCATCAATTCATAACATCACATATATGGTAACTTCATATATGGAAAGAAATCAATAATTACAATCAATTTGTATATAACTAGTAAGTAAATCATACATGAGTCAATTCAATATAAATAAATAATGCTACTGATATCAAGATAGTACCACAGTAGTATAACATTATAAGAATCTAATTAAAGAAATAACTTAACAAGATTCAAATATAGAAACTAAGATATGCAATTTATGTTGTTAAAGAAGTAACCATCCTTAGCTTTTATAACTTGCAAAGGAATCCTAAGAAATCAAGTAAGATCTTGACAAACTTGAGAAGAAGGTCCTAAACAAGTGTACACAACATATTAGGAAAGATCCCTAACAGAAAAGATACCAAAACATCCAAAACGGGACCAATTCTGGAGTTGTTGTACTCATTGGTCGATTGGATTGGTCTCCCTTGCCTCAAGACCAATCAGTCGACCAAGCATGCAGATGAGCCTATAAAATCGGAGTTTTAGGATATAAAATCCGAATTTGGTGGTTCAAAAGGGTACTAATCAAGGGGTAAACTACATTAGTAGTATCCTAACATATAGGGGATCTCAAAACACTAATCAAATCAAGTCATCAAGATACAAATTAGGAAACAAAAAGTTACCATAATTAGATCAATCATGGTTCTTGAAGAATTCAAGATAGAAATCAAAGACAAGAACAATAGGAGAATGAATCATTGATTCAGGTAAAGATATCATGAAAAGCATACTTAGATCTTCAAGAAAATAGGCCTAAGAGCATAAATCTAAATAAGGAAACAAAACCTACCATATATGTAACTATCATGATTCATGAAGAAAGCATGGTATGGTAGAAGAGAAACAACTAGAGATTGATAGATCATGGATCATGAAAAGGAAACACAGCAATTGACAACTAACTTGATCAATAAAGTAGATCTAAGGAGATCAGAATTCAAACCAAAAGATAAACAAAGACTAGATCATGGTTTGATCATGATTCCTTCAAAAGCTTGCAATGATCATGGTTAAGATCATTGCATTAGCCATTAATCCTTAGGAAGATCATGAGAGTCAAGTCCAGAGATGTTTGCAACAGAGAATGCAGCATCTCCTTTACTGTCTCAACTCAAAAAGGAAAGAAAAACAGAGATGGAGAAGAAGAAGAGAGTGTAGACATACCTTTGATGCAAAAGGAAGAGTTTTGACAAAGATCCGTCAAGAAAAACACCAAGGATGCAAGGGAGATGACTTGCAGAGGTCTTTGGTTCGTTCCAAAGAGTTTGGAGACAGAAAATACGAAGTAGACTCGAGATTGGACTTAAATAGAGCAAGCAAGACCTAATTGCCAAAGACAGCACCCATTGGTCGAGTGGATTGGTCGACTAGTCCAGTCGACCAATCAGTTCAGCAACTCCTAAACAGGGAATTGAAGACCCAGATCAAATCCAATCCTAAAGGGGTTTTGCACACATATCAAGTGACTTACCAAATAGGTAGAAATGCCTTCAAACCATGATAGAGAGCACTCCAAGTCCATCAACTAATCCGATCTTCATCAAGATTCAGTTTCCATAAATAGAACCTCATCATCAACTCTGATGGATTCAAAGCCAGACACCAAGTCCTCCACTGGGATGGCCCAAAGCTGACTTCTTACTTTACTTCGGATCACTGGACCTACAAATAACAAGGTTTCCGGGTCAAGGTTAGGACTGGGTTTTACACCTATCCTATGGGAGGTCCCATACTGACCGAACCAACAGGAAGAACCTAGAATCCTCCATCCAAAAGTTGTGAAACTTGAAGGGGCATTTTGAGGTCTATCACAAACATCAGAGCATAATAATATTGGCTTGTGATAAGAAGCAATTGATTGCAACATATCTTGGTAACACTCACTAAAAAGGTCTTTCCACCCCTTAGTACAAAAGCATTTGTCCAACAAAGTAGTCGAATGGCCTCTCCATTGGCTATTTGACCAAGTAAAAACCGTACCATGTGAGGGAACTGATAAGAGGAAGCATCTATCTACCCACTCCTGAAATTAAATAGCTGATCCAAGATTAAACCTACTCAGTCCCCTCCTCTCAGATGCCAAAAGGATAGCATTAAAGTCCATAATAACCAATCCTGGAATAGCATGGGCTTGAACACAATGCATATCATCCCATTGGCTCTAGGAGAGGCTCTGCATCTAGCATGCACATAGGACACACTAATTGACACCCCATTCCAAACAATATCCATAGAAATAAATTGATCAGACATAGCCATGACCACAAGGCGAGGGATCTCCCTTCTCCACAAAGCCATAGATTAGGAACACCCTTAGCCCAAACATTTGAAATAAAATTAGAGCTATATCCCAAATGATTGAAAAACAAAATAGGAGCATTAGCGACATCAAGCATTGGTTCTACCACATACAATATATCAGGATTATATCTACAAATCAATACACTTAAGGCCCTCCCAAACAAAGCTTTCACGAGAAACTAGAATAAATTTGTTGCCTCCTCACAGGAAAGATGACCCCTGCCTTTCCCTTTTTCTACCTCCGCAACACAAGCCAGCAGGTCAACATGTTCCATTTCAGCAAAAGACAACCAAACGACCATCCACCAACTCAATGTTTGAATGGTTTGTGAGGGGATCGCAAAAGGCTGTTCACTTTGCTTTTTACCCCATCCCCTGCATTGCACTACCCTTTTCTCCATGGCCTATGGGTTCTGGGTCATAGCAAACCCTAGCCCGTTTTGGGTGAGCCACTGATCCTGGCAAAATCTCAGTCCCTTTTTGTGTATTATCTAACTTTCTATTGACCAAATTAACCACCTCCGTGGATTTGCATCTAGGGTCATTAGCAAACCGTAGCTTGTTAGAAATCACAATTAAGTGCTGATATAAGTAAGTTAAATATTTCAAAAGGACAAGAAAAATCTTGAACAAAAAATCCTATGCTCAATCCATTTTTTCTTTTCCATATCACTTCTCTCATATCATATCGTTGCTAACATCCCATGCATCCTTGTATGATTAGAATCCAAGATGGCATCCTTTATAGATTCAATACCTTTTGTCTCCCATTTGAAACCTAGGAACCACAAGTTAGCAACCTTTGAGTTTGGTGCCATTACCAAAATGTGTCAAACCCTAGTCATGTCATTTCTGGTCAACTTCCTTGTCTCATCAAGTCAAAAGGAGCCAACCTTGAATTGAAAAATTAAAAAAAAAAAAAGAAAAAAAGAAAAAGAAATAAGTCACAAAATGTTTTTATTTGAAACTGTCTCCTTCCAAACACTGAAGGTTGAGAGCAAGAGAATCCATTGGTGGAGAGTGCAATATCTGATGATTCCCTAATGAATGGGAAGGTTTAGAGCTGACCCAGTTAGCAAATTTCCACCCACCATATGTAGAAACTAAATGGCCTTTTGACCTTTTTCCCTCCACAAAACCCTCTTAAGATTCTCTTCCACTCCACTTATGGAATTCTTATTCTTCCCAATAATACATTGATTAATGTCTATTCAGCAAAACACCAAGATCAATTCATCCATGTTCTTGGGTGGGTTGGACTTAAAATCCACTGGGTGCATCCTGAGTCAAAAGTCAACTTGATATTATAATTGTGGCCATCCAAATAGAATCCAATAGTGAGATGCAATCATCTAATGAAGTTGACTTTTGACCTTCAAGAATAATTTCTTCACTAGGGATTGCCAACTTATAGGACAGGAAAAATGATCATCTTTGGGATATCCACCCAAAATCCTGATGATAGTATGGGAGTTTGGTGTGGGAATTGACTATATTACAGAAAAGATCTCAATAATACTGGTCAAAGGTCAAATTGAGATTCTGATGTTTAGGGGAAATTTATCATTTTATTTGTTTGATACCAGTTTTATCAGGTTCCCATTTGATTAAAGGTGATGTCAGAAAAGAAAACCTGAAGTGAAATAATATGAAAGGAAACTCTTGAAAGTAGTTGATTCAAAGTGTTGAAGGCAAAAAGAAGAAGTGGGGATATATTTATATATTTTTTTTAAATCTTGAATGTATGCTGTGTAGATGTGCTGGTGAACAGCTTCTAGTTGATACAAAGTTGGAAGCTGTCATCGATGGAGTCTGGCATGGTGTGAAGGAAGCAATTTAGAAGGGTATTATTTTGAAGGAAGTTTGGTCTGGTTGTAGTTTTGGGAATGCCTTACTTCCTACTCCTAGAGGACATGAGTAGCCCTATTACTTAGTTTCGATTTTTTCGGATCTTGCTGAGAAACTCTCAAATGTTATGTTTTGTAATATTTCAGTACCAGAATTACGTTGTGCTCTGGAATCTTGTATTCTCTAGGATGCACAGATGATCTAGACTCTGTTGTAGTCCAAGAGTTCCTTCTATTTGCTGTTTTATGTTTTCAATATAAAGTTTTATGTATGAAAAGAAAAGAAGAAAAAGAGAAGCAGTTTTCAGTCTGAGAGTAAGATCACAATATTCACCAAAAAGATGTATGATCGCATTATTTTCACGTATTTACTCTCCTTAAAGAAACTAGAAATAAATATTTTTTTTCTTCATATAATGAGATGAGTGATAGATTCACAAAAGTGTTGAGGTAAGCCAGAATCCTCAAATAGATATTTTTTTTTTCATGAAAAGGACTTCAAATAATACAAAAGAAATCTATTCTTATCTATAAGCTGTAATTTTAATAGATTTTCAACATTGGAATCCATATTTTTTAAGTCTGGATTGTCTACCCAATGCGTAAATGATTATACTCTCTTTATATTATGTGATGGAATGGTGTGAAGGGAGAGTCCTTTATGCAGGAGATCTCAACTCTATTTTTTCACATACAAAGCTACTATTGGATAAACACCAAATTTAGGTTCCAAATAAAGATGCTTAAATTCCTTGCTAAGTGGTAAAATCTGAAATGATCCATAATAAAAAGTTAAAGGGTGTGTCTAATAACGGGCTAGAGAATTAATTTCGGTGTTCTAACATCTTAAAACACAGAAAAATTACAAAAATGCCCTTCACAAATCGCATTGTTCTATGGTTCTCAAGAAACGATTCAGTTCAATTTTCATGCTTCTTGAAAATGCTTTTTGCAAAACAACTTTGACATGTTTCATCGTTCTTAAGATCAGAAGCAACTCTTAATAGAAACAAAAACGGATTATGCTCAACTTAAATTTCCTTCACACAGATAATTACTGATATCCTCCAAAAAGATCAAATGCGTATAGACTACTCGATACCTTGGTAACCAAAAATATTTTTATCGTGGATAACTTAGTGGAGGAAATTCTCTTCCTTAAAAGTTTTTCTTTTGCCTCCCTCTTTGCACTCGAATGAACTACTTTTAGGGTTTTGATTTCCACTTGATTGTCTATAGGGTTTTGATTTCCTATCAATAACAATCATTTTGTGGGCCTTGGCCCACATGAATGCGGCCCACCTTTCAATTTGGACGGTTGCAAGATATGGAATTGAGATGACTTGTGAGGGAGACCCACAGTTACGACCTACCATGAAGACCTACCACAAATTCCTAATGATACAAAAGTGAAAGGTGAATGGTCATGTACTACACCAAAAATATATTCATAGGGAGTGCTCAATTGGGATTAAAACAAATTAAATTAAGTGTCAGCTTGTTTGTCTTTTGTCTATTTTTTCCTCTTTGTCAGTTTCCATTCATGGATGTTCCCCCTTTAATCCTTTAAGATGGATCCAATGACTGGCCCTTAAACACAAATTAAAATAACACTTATAGGTTAGAGGGCATAAAGCAAACCAAAAGCAAACAACTGCAAGATTTGCTTTGTTAAAGAAGATACATAGGGGAATAGCATAAATGGTGACAAGCTTATAAAGATGTTTTGTCGTGTCCTTCCATTTTTAAACGTGAAAATTATCAACCATATTTCTAGATGTTTTCAAGATTAAAAATGACATATATGTACTGAGGTTAGGTAGAAAGATGGATCTTTAGAATACATTATCACATGCATAGGTTAGAGGGCATTATCACATCAATCTTTAATAATTGTACCTATATTCAACATTAATATACATTCAAATTCAAATCACTTGTATGGATATGTCTCTTAAATACTCTCCTACTTGTACACAAGGTTGTAATGACTCTGAAGTCCTGTGCAAGCAGCAAGCCCCTCCAGCTGGAAAAGTGTACAATATCACTGGGATTGAGCTAGATTTGAATCACAATGTTGTTACAAGTACACTACTTGTAGCTTCAATTCATGCTTTCATTTTATTTGATACTGGTGCATCTCATTCCTTCATATCATTTGGATTCATAAGGAGAACTACGGTAATATCAAAGAAGTTGCCTAAGCGTGTAGTGATTAATACACCCACCAGATCGGTAGTTCAACTAGACCAAATAGTAGAAGCTAGCCCCGTTGCCATAGATGGAAGGAACTTGGAAGCTGATTTGGTGATCATTGACATGAAATTTTTTTATGTAAGTGCATCAATCAATGCTTCATCAGGGGATGAAAGCAAGAAAGAGAAGAGGATTGAAGAAGTTACGGTAGTAAGAGACTTTGTGGATGTCTTTCCAGAAGACTTATTCGGACTACCACCAAAAAGAGAATTGGAATCCATGATAGAATTTGTCACATCCCCCAGGCCAGTACCTTAACCGCGATATCCAGAGGTGTGATCCACAGTCCCAAAGACAAGTTCAAGGCAATCATATACCCACATAGCTCGATAATATAATCAAGAGCAAAGAACAATCACTATTTAATTATTATTAAGGAAATAAATCAAGAATAAATCTCAGAATAAATCTCGAATAATATCCGAGTGCGAAATAAAATGATAACGATCAAAGAAACTAAATTTGCAGACCAATGCGGAAGGTAGATCAAATCTAATGTACTACCACCGAATAAAAGGGAAAGACTAAGTCTAGTCTAATTCTTCCATAGGTTCTTTTTCTTCCTCTTCTTCGACCTTCGTCTTCCTCACCTTGAGCTTATGCACTTACATCTTCGGATCAGCATCTAACTCACGTTTGCAATGACGAATAAGACGGTGTTTACTGCTACAATAGGAGCTGTCATAGTGGTTCAGACTAGTGTACCGGTCGTACCACTGGTCACCAGTTTCTCCCACTGAGTCCACAACTATATCATATAAGAAGGGTCCTTTGCATTTGTGCTCGGGATCTTTTCTGAACTTGTAAAACCATCTAAGGGCCTGTTTGGTTACATGAATCTAGAGATTTCAAATCTTTGGATTCATAAATGGGAGATTTATACTAGTTTGGTTATGTGAATCCTTGGATTCATGAAATCTAGAGATTCACCTTTTTACACTAAAAACGTGAATCTGTAGATTTATGGTATGAGGTGACACCCCTACTGTAAAAGTGTTAAACATTTTAACCATGACTTCATAGATTTTTTTTTCAGGATGAATTTACAGATTTCATTCCAAAGATTTAATCTAACCAAATAGTTAATTTTATGAACCATGATTCCATAAATTTGAAATCTATATATTTGAAATCTCTAGATTTTTGAAATCTTGAGACTCTAGTAACCAAACAGGCCCTAAAATCATGTCCCCAAAGGGTGAGCTCAAAAGAACTCAACAAGTAGTTCAATCACAATAAACAATTACAAACAGATCAGAACAAGTATGATGTAATATGATCTGGAACAATGATGCAAATATGCTTTTAACTCTATAAATGCTAGTCTCTAGTGGCAGACACACATTAAGATAGAACACTATACTCCTCTGCATAGTCTTAGTCACTGTTCCTCATGGCTTTTAAGCACGTCTTTTGGGTTCTCCGTGGTAATTGGGTCCTGGCATCCCTCTTGGACTTTCTATGGCAGCGGTTTATGTCACCACTCTCTCACTTCACCATTGGTATGAATACTGGTGTGTGTCAGGGTTATACCTAGCCCAATGCAAGTTATCTACTAAGTCATATCAATCTTGGAGTTGGATACCTCCCTTCCATGCACTAGGCAGTTCATTCTGGTATGATAGCCTGCCTTTCTTATCTAGGTAGTCTGTTCTGGTATCTCCCTCCCTAGAATCATCATATCCTATGGCACCCAACCAATCTAACTACGAACTCTTAACCCTACTGGTCATCCATATATAATAAACATGAAGCTCTCATGTCCTCTCACGGGTTACCTACTGGTCTTGATCGCCCATGAGCCTAGGTTTATTATGTGCAACCCTACCAATGAATGCCCCTCACAATGTGATTATGCCCTCTCATGGATCGGATACCGGTCTTGAACGCCCATAATCCCCATTGCTACCACGGGTCACTCAACATCAATACCCTCACTGATGGGGTGAGATATGACAGGGTTTCATAGCTAAACACATCTAGACAAATCCTAAGTGTGGCATCCAATAATCATGTAAAGTGTCAAGGGGCAACATAGGAAAGCATCCCATACTATCTCCACTGATGTCCCAAGACAAAAATGCCAAGAGGGCGTTCCCCATTCCATAATTACAACTTAAGCAAAAGCATCACAATATGATTCCACAATATATCATATCCAAGTCAAATCATAATAGGATCATTCATCAACATACAAGTATGCAAGTTAGCATGATGAGACACATTTTGAAATTACAGAAGTATAACAAATATGAACAAGTACTTGTACAGTAGTTAACACATGCATACAAGTTCTATCATGGTAATGAATGTAAATATGCCAATTGTGAGTAAATGTAGTCACCTTAAATTAAATTCGTAAACTCCGAAGAAAGAGATCAAGGGTAAGTCCAAAGTCACCAAAGAAAGCCTAAACAAACAAGTATTGAACATAAGGAACAAACCCTAAAGGATTGGAATCAAAACAGAGTCAAAATAGAGAAAGTTGCTGTCTAGGACAACCCTTGGTTGCTTGGCTAGGTCACTTGGGGTAGCCAAGGCAGTTGACCAAGTAGACTATGTATGGACAAAAAACTTAAGATTCGATTGGGAACTCCTCGTTTGAGTTCCAAATACTACGAAAATAAAAGAATAAAAATTCTGAAATAACATATGGAGACTATCTATGAAGATCTAAGCATCAAACATGGTCATTGAAGTGAAGATCTAATAAATCACATAATAGGCTTGATCCGCAGATTCTCACGGAAAGAATAAAGTGAATGGGAGTTCACTCTAAAAATAAGAAATCAGTAGCTCATGATTAGAAAACAACCTAGGAGTAGATCTAACATAGATTAGAAATCAATTAATTCAAGTAAGAACAAATCATGGTCATCATGCTAGGTTGAAAATCAAAATCTCACCATTTTACTCACGGAAAGAATAGAGTGAATGTGGATTCACTCTAAGACTATGAGGATGAAGAACTAGGTCATTACAGTAGTATAAGACCTTCCTCACAATCACAAAATTGGGTAGGAATAGAAGAGAGAATAGATCTAGAGAGTGAGAGATCGAATACTAACCTTGTAGAAGAAGATTTGACCGAAGAATCTCTCACGGATGCTTAGGGATCTTCCTTGGCCTTGAAGAGGGAGCTCTAGGGTTCTTCTCATGTTCCCCAATAGCTTAGAGGAAAAGTGGTACGAATTAGATCAAAGTTTGTATATATAGAGCTCTAGAAACCTAAACTTCCAAAAATATTCAAAGGGAAGCTTAAATTTCTTAGGGCAACCGAGGCAATCGACCAAGCAATTTCAGATGGTCAAAAATAGACTTTTTGTCTCCGAAAGCCTCAAGCTTCACTTGGGTCCTTTACCAACTTAAGATAGGGTCTTACTTGACTTAATAGGACCTTTCAAATGTGTCAACACTGCACTCATGGTCCATCTCCCAAGTCCATCATCATTCAAATTACATCTTCTTTCAAAATCAGTTAGGTTTCCATAATAGGATCTTCATCATCAGCCTCCATTGGTTCTAGGTGAGATTCAATGGGTTCCAAAGGGATGGCCCACAACTGTCTTCTACCTTGACTTCAGGTCTTCAGACCTACAACATAGATTTCTGGGTTAGGGTTTGTGAGGGATTTCACATAATTAATTCTAGGAATGGCTTTTGTGTCAAAGGCTCCGTATAGGATGGCATCCATTGAATTGAAAGAATCGCAAAACCAACTAAATGAGCTCCTAGAGAAGGTATTTATCCAACCAAGTGTTTCACCTTGGAGAGCTCCACTTCTATTTGTGAAGAAAAAGGACGGTTGCATGTGTCTATGCATTGATTATTGGGAGCTAAATAAGTTGACCATTAAGAACAAGTACTCGCTGCCAAGGATAGATGATCTCTTAGACCAGTTATAGGAAGCTGCAGTATTCTCAAAGATAGATTTGAAATTTGGATATCATCAACTTAGAGTGAAGGCAAGTGATATCCGTAAGACAACATTCGGGACCGCAGAGTACGGACACTAGGAGTTTAGAGTAATGCCTTTTGGCTTGACGAATGCTCCTGCGTGTTTATGGATCTAATGAATTGAGTATTCCACGATGTGTCTACTGAAGGGATTAAAATTGTTCTAGAAAAGTTTAAGGCTATGGGAGATTGGGATATGGTAGGATACTATTAGCGCTTCATAGAGATTTTTTCTAGATGGCTGGCCCTTATGATGAAACTTACCAGAAAAAGAGTTAGGTTGGAATGGAATGAGGCAAGTGAAAAGAGTTTCTAGGAACTTAAGAAGAGGGTGATGAACCCTCCAACGTTGACAATACCAGACGTTTTTGGAGGTTTGATGGTGTATATGGATGCATCTAAGGTTGGTTTGGGATGTGTCCTAATGCACCATGGAAAAGTAGTGGCAACGCTTCCAGGCATTTGAAGGACTATGAACACAACTATTGTACACATGATTTAGAACTTGCAGCGGTGGTGTTTGCCTTGAAGGCATGGCGTCATTACTTATATGGTGGGCGAGTACACCAATCACAAGAGTCTGAATTATTTCTTCACCCAATTGAACAAGAGGCAACGCATATGGTTGGAACTACTAAAAGCCAATGATTGTAACATTCAGTATCACCTCAGGAAGGCAAATGTGGTTGCCCATGATTTAAGTAGAAAGAGCAATTGACAGACGGTAGACCTGGTGTAATACCCCCCGTATTTCTAACCCGAGATCCGTATTCCAAGTCCGAGAACCCGAAGGTCTAGTCGGGTGAACTTGTGGAGTATTTGGATTGAAGCTCATGATCCATACCCAGGACCCATGGATCTGGATCCTTTTTCTGAAGAGTCTGTCTTGGCTGGAGCGGGGATTTCTGGAAGTCAGATGTTGTTCAGAGATGTCCGGAATGCAGGTAAGATCTCCCCCATCTCCAATTTAGGGCCAGGTTGGCCTTGGGTATCAGCCCCTAGTAAAAGCACCCTTGTATGGTAGATTACATGGGGGCGGTTACTAGTGGCGGTCGCTTAACCCAAGCGACCAGCCCAAGCGACCGCCCGGTCTATTTTCGGAGATTTTGCCCTATTTTGCCCCCAGACTTCTATAAAAGGCAACCTCCGTCTCATTAACGATTACTTTATTCGTGGTTGCTTATTTGGGAGTTTAGACGGCTGCGGGGAAGATCCGAAAGAGTCTCTGGAGTACTGACAGTGGCTTGGAAGATCAGTTCTCTTCTTCTCTGGCTTTCTGGTGCGAGGTATTGAACTAACCCTTCGTTCTCTACTCTCTTTTCTCCGTTAGATTGGTTTTACCCTTTTTCCCTCGTCTTTGTGATTACCCCTTGGATATTCTTTACCTCTTTATTAATCTACTTGAGATGGAATAACCTAAACGGAACCCTACTTCCGTGAGATGGTAAATCCAATCAAGGAGAGGGTTAGGGGTAATCTATTGATGTTAGTGGATTGTTTTCTCTTACCCTTTTGGCTTAGGGAGTGTTTAATTCGAGACTTAGGATGAGATTACTCGAAAACCGGATTGAAATCGAGTAATCAGAAGCCTGAGTTTCGGATTGAAACTCACTGTTTTTGGGGCGGTCCCTAGTGGCGGTCGCTTAACCTAAGCGACCGGCACAAGCGATCGGCTGATAAACAGTGACCAATTGGATTTCGGTTCTGATTCAAATTGATTTATGTGACTTATATATTCTAATAACCCCTGTGTTTAGGTGATTCTTGTTTAAAAGAAAAGTCTACTAATAGTTACTTGGATTCCATTTTACGGACGCTTCGCTTATATGCAAGTAAGGACAGTCTATCTTATCTATTTACATATACGTGAACATGTTAATTCGATAATTGTTAGCTTTGATTTATATTGTTATATGCGCCTGTAGTTGTATTTATTTCTAATATACTACTGCTGTTTGCTTTGATTTCATAATTACATGATGAATTGTGAATATTATATGATTATGATAGTTGAGGTGTTCCTTTTGGGATATCTTGGCTGATGTTATCAGGAGGCTGTGGAATGGGACACATGCCTGCTGATACCTTCAGCACTATCATGATTAATTGATGACATTGTTAGGATGAGTCTAGATTGCATGGCTAGGTATCCCACATGCTACTACCCTTTTGGTAGGGGGATTGAAACCGAGTGACCCGTGATGACAGTGATGTGACTTGGTGGTCCACTGTTGGTCATGAAATGGTAGGGTTGCATATGTTAGGGTTGGGCTCATGGATGTCCAAGGACCGGACCGGGTGTCGGGAGGAATCATGAGAGCATCCGCCCCAATGATATGTGGATGACCATAGGGTTAAGGAGTAGAGTCCAACAGAGGTAGCCAGTCCGTGAGGAATCTTACTCCTAGGTTGCGAAGGATAATGAACCGAGTTGGTTGGTGCCATAGGGGATGTATTTGGACTTCATGTAGACATGTAACCATTATGACCTTGCATTGGATTAGAAACCCAGACATGCGCCAGTACTCATTACCAATGGTCGTGGTGAGAGAGTGTGGACTTAACCCCCTAACCATGGTTTGTGAGCCAGGTGTGGACTTTCCCTGGATCCCTACAGAGGTAACCAGTCCTTGCCGGATCAGAGTGATGAGACTTACCCAGAGGAGGGCTGGTGTTTATCTTAAAGCATGTCAGCTTTTAGAGACTTGCATAGTTAGAAATCATAGCAGCATTCATGTTTTGCATTCATTCATATTACTGTTGTATATGGCATTTCTGGATGATGGATGAGATATATGATTGTTTCTTACTGAGTTCTTTAGAACTCATTCCTTTATTCTTTGTATGTTTTTAGCCTATACAGAAGAAGGATTTGTATCTGAAGATGGGCTGGTTCCCTATGAAGGAACCATCCCGTTTGAAGAAGATGTGGCACCGCCAGTGGGAGATGGAAATAGCATGTGCGGGAGTTCCTGCGAGTGCATGGAGTGCTCTTATCGCACCGGTTGATGGTCAGAGGCGAAAGGTGGTCAGGCAGTTCGCACTGAGACTGGAGAAGAATTGGAGAACCCCTCACCTTATTAAACTGGAATCTAAGTTCATTGACTTAGAGAAACAAACTGGAAAGAAACTGATATAACTACTTTTATTCCGCTGCCCTCATTTTTGTTTTATTCTTTATTCTTTATTTTCTTTCCTTTGATATTGGAGCATTTTGGGCTTCTGTAATTCATTTAATTCAGTTATTGAATATTCTTTGCTCATGATTATCTGTATTTGTTTTAAATATTGTTGATAGACTAAAACCTTGGATCTATTGACGGATCGCACCCACGGGTTGTCGGGTGGGTAACCGAGACGGACAGGTGGGGTGTGACAGAGTGGTATCAGAGCCATGATTTTACGAAGTCAATAATAATTAATACAAGTATTAGATGAGCAATCTGAGTCATAGATCCATAAGTGACTCAAAAGAATTAGAGTGAGTAATAGAACACCTTTTGTTAGAAACAAACTGATAAAGTAAGTAGATCTTATTTTGAATAACTTACAATAAGTCAAGTGAAATATATTCTCACACTGTAATTATCAAGAAAATGCATAAGAGACAATAATACAAGTGCAATAAACATAATCGTGTTTCATTAATAAGATAAAGTTTTACATAACTTGGAGCGTACTCTACGCTTTACAAAATGTTAGGGAATGAACATGTGCTGAATAAAAACTACAATAAACATATCTAAACCCTAAGGTCAGGACTGAATCAAAGTGAATCAAAACCTAGACCTATCTACTACTGTGGTGGTGGTGGTGGAGCTAGTCTCATCGGCGGAGTATGTCAAGGCACTCGCTATCCGGCCCCTCATCTCTACCTGCCCCTGCTCGAACTGGTCCATCCGAGTGAACAGACCCCTAGCCCAAGGTGGTGCGACCTCCGAAGTATCCTGAGCCCCGGATGTGCCTCCTGTCTCGAACTGGGAAGGTGGTGGCGAGTCTGCATGATCCTCATCATCAGTCTCTACATCCATGTCCTCCTCGCTCGGCCGGCATCTCTCGGTGAGTTTGGTCCGCCCGTTAAGTGCATCCGAGCGACCAATCTGTACCCTATCGTACCGCCATGCCCAACTGGGATAGCCTCCTCTCCCTCGAAGTCGACCCCGAAGTGCTCAAAGATCCGTGTCAGAAGCCGCCCGTATCCAAGGTTTGCTCCCCCCGGATGTGTCACTCGGTAGATCATGGCATTTTGGATTATGTAAGCCAAGTCTACCTGGTAGCGAGTGTACACTGAAAAGGTCATCATAGCCTGCATGAGTGAAATCTCACTCTGATGACCTGCCTTAGGCAGCAAGTTCCGTGCTATGATCCTGGAGATGATCCTGCGTGAGGGATACAACTCAGTCACTGACTCTACCCCGCTGCACTCCTGTGGGCAAATGCTCGAGAAGACGAGAGCTCTCTCCTCCCAGTGTATGACATCGTCTGACTCAGCCCCTGGCTCGAACCATCTCCTGTCGCCGTGGATGTATGGCACGTCTAGGATGTGAGCCAGCTCCTCTGTGGTGAAGCGTATGTCTGTGGTCTTCACCCGGCTCTCAATCACTAGCCTAGTGTCGTGCTCTCCATCCATCTCTTTGTGGAAGGTCAGGTTGCTGTAGAATAACCTGACTAGCTTGGGATAGGCATCCTCGTTCAAAAACAAGGTACTTCTCCAACCCACAGCCTCAAATCTACTCTCGATCTGGAATTGTGCTACCTCTGAAGTCACTATTGGTCGACCATACTCGATCGCACGATGACTGAAGTGGCCAAAGTATAGCTCCTGTGCCTCCAATGATCTAAAGTAGTCTGGATGGACTGGGTCATGTGCGTCACCTCTACCTCGACCACGACCTCGGCTGCGAATGGGTACTCTCCTACCTCCGCGGGCAGCCATCTAGTGAGAAAATCTGTTTTTGGCGAAAAAGAATGCAAAATGAGAAGCCATGAGATGTCTAATAATTACCTATTTGTGTAGAAATGCATAGTGAACAGTAGATCTATGCCTAGACATGTTATGAGACGTAAAAGAAACATTTTTGCACAAAAGAAAACCTAAAAACAGTTACACATTGTAGTTCTATCATGCAAACCATAGAAATAAAGGGTTTCATGAGATGTTTACCTGTGTAGCGTGAATGCATCGCGTGGGAAGTAGATCCGAAGCCAACGGAGTCTCCAAAATATCTTCCTACCCCTTTGCACGAAATCCCCAGAGCCCAAATTGCGTTTTGAGAAGTGTAGAAATGAAATGAGACCCAAAAACCGTATTTGAAACGTTGCTGTCGCGCGTATTTTGGGGCGGTCACTAGTGGCGGTCGCTTAACCCAAGCGCAAGCGCCGGGCACTGTCCGATCTTGTTACGTAATTTTGGATTTTGGCTCTGTTTTGTTGATTTTTGGAATTTGTGCTTGCTGCTTCTTCTGTTTGTGAATGTTGGCCATGTTGTGAAGTAATTTTGACTTGTGAAATCTTTTCCAGACTTAATCATTGAGTGTTGCTAATCTCTGGAATTCTTTCGCAGAATGGTTCAATTAAGGAATCGTGCTATTAATGGTCAAGATGAAGAAGAAGGTAGTGGGAATCAGAACCGTGTTGAGATACCTACAGTAAACACTGGAACTGATCCTCCCCGAGTTGAAATTCCTTCCACCAGTGAGAATCCTCCACTGGCACCGTAAGTAGTCTCTATTCAGGATGTGATGAACATTCTGGGAAATATGATGCATCAGCAGCATAATCAGTTTAATATTATGATGCAAGGTTTTGCGACTACTCAGCAGAATGCCCAGGCAGCTCTTAATCCTAATGGAGCTGGTACTTCGCAGCTGGTAATCGTTGTGTGGACGGTTTTGCCCCCGGTCCACATGCAAGGTTGATGGAGCATTTCTTGAAGCTTCAGATCCTCGCTTTATCGGTATTTCATCGGATGCATTGTTCCCTAACAAGTGGATCCGAGAGATGGAGAAAGCTTTTCGCAACCTCCGTTGCAATGAAGCTCCGGAAGATTCTTTGTGCAGAGCAGAGCAGACTCGCAGATGAAGCCGATGCGTGGTGGAATGCTACCGGACCTATTTTGGAAGCTTCGCACCCGGTTCTTACTTGGGAAATTTTCAAGGATGCATTTTGCAAGAATTACTTTCCTGAGTCTGTGAGAGATGCTAAGGAAGCGGAGTTCATGGCACTCACGCAAGGACCTAGTACTGTTCTAGAATACCAGAAGAAGTTTGAAGAATTGTTCTACTTTGCCCCTGATGCTTTCAAAGGTGATCGTGAGAAGGCAAAGAAGTTCTTCAAAGGTTTGAGGCCGTCACTGAAGATTTACCTGGCAATTCATCCTATTGTGGATTATGCTGAGATGGTACAGAATGCGAAGAAGGTGGAAGAGAATGAGAGAGAGAATTATCTGCTCCAGCGTTCTGTTTCGAACAGGAATCATTCGGGTGACCGTAACCGGAGATTCTCTAGGCCTGCTCCTTATACTGCCCCTTCGTTTCAGTCTAGAGGAGCTAGTTCCGCTTCAGCTCGCTTCGAGCTATGGTTCTAGTGGTGCACCGGTGCGTCTTGTTGCAGGTAGTAAGGGTACTGGGCCGATCTATGCTAACCCTCATCCAGTGGCTAATAACCAGAGGTCTGCATATCCTTCTTCAGCAGCTCCTATGAGTGGTAGGGATTTGATCTGCTTTAACTGTGGGAAGCAGGGTCATTATTCTCGCAACTCACACTCAGAAGCCGAATCCTCAGGTGTCAGCTTTGAAGCCCGTTTCGAGTGTTCCCTCCGGTAAAGTTTACAAGGTGTTGTTGGTTCCGAGTCCGAGACAGATCACGATGTTGTGACAGGTATCATTTCAATATCATCTACCCTCGCTGTCGTATTATTTGATACTGGTGCATCGCATTCATTCATAGCATCTTCTTTTGTGAGTCGTATTCCTGTTACACTTGCGAAGTTGGAAAGAGGACTAGTAATTAGTACTCCAACCAGATCTGTTGTTAGATTAGATGAAGTGGTTGAATCTTGTCCAGTGGTTATTGCTGGTAGAACCCTTGAAGCCCGTCTGATCAAGTTAGACATGTCTGATTTTGATGTGATATTTGGAATAGATTGGCTATCTAAGTATGGTGCAGTTATCCTTTGTTCAAAAAGGAGGGTACTGTTTCATCCTACGAATGATAGTCCGTTTGAGTATCAATGTAGTCAGGAGAAGTTGAGTAAGAAGATAGTGGGTGCGACTGTGAAAGTCAGGCAGTGGACTAAGAATGTTGGACTTCTTTCCTCTTCTGTGAATGTTTCGGAAGGTGTGAGATGGTTGTCTGATATCGAAGTTGTCATGGATTTTCCGATGTTTTCCCCGATGATTTGTCCTGGTTTGCCTCCAGAGAGGGAGTTAGAATTCTCAATTGATCTTATTCCCGGAGCAGCTCCCGTGTCGAAAGCTCCGTATCGGGATGGCTCCGACCGAGTTGAAGGAACTTCAAACTCGGTTAAATGATTTGTTAAGCAAAGGGTTTATCCAACCAGGTGTTTCACCGTGGGGAGCCCCGGTTTTGTTTGTGAAGAAGAAGGACGGTAGTATGCGAATGTGCATAGACTATCGGGAATTAAACAAGGTGACGATAAAAAATAAATATCCTCTCCCTAGGATCGACGACTTGTTTGATCGGTTGAAAGGTGCCTCTCGTGTTCTCGAAGATCGATCCGAGATCCTGGGTACCATCGCTTAAGAGTAAAGTCCAAATGATGTGTGCAGGACTGCATTTAGGACTAGATATGGGCATTATGAATTCCGAGTTATGCCTTTTGGTCTTACTAATGCACCGGCAGCGTTCATGGATCCGATGAACCGAGTATTTCAGGATGTCTTAGATAAATTTATCATTGTATTTATTGATGACATTCTGATCTATTCAAAGGACGAAGAAGAACATGTTGGACATCTGAGTTTTGCCTTGCAGCGGTTGAGAGAGAAGAAGTTGTTTGCCAAGTTCAGCAAATGTGACTTTTGGTTACCTAAGGTTATGTTCCTAGGTCACATCGTTTCTGCTGACGGAATTAAAGTTGATCCTGCAAAAATTCAAGCTGTGAATGATTGGGACCAACCTAAGTCAATCACGGAAATTCGAAGTTTTCTTGGTATGGCGGGTTATTATAGGCGCTTCATTGAGAATTTCTCCGGAATCTCAAAGCACCTATGACAAAGCTTACCAGAAAAGGAGTCAATTTTGAGTGGAAGGAAGCCTTTGAAGAGAGTTTTCAAGAACTCAAGAAAAGGTTAACTAACACTCCTGTGTTAACGATACCAGATGACTCTGGAGGTTTGACAGTGTATACCGATGCCTCTAAGGTTGGTTTGGGTTGCGTTTTGATGCAGCATGGGAAGGTGGTAGCTTATGCTTCTAGGCAGTTGAAGAACTACGAGCATAATTATCCTACTCATGACTTGGAGCTGGCAGCTGTGGTTTTTGCTCTGAAGATTTGGCGTCACTATCTTTATGGTGAAAAGATATCTATTTTCACTGACCACAAGAGTCTCAAGTATTTCTTTACTCAGAAGGAGTTGAATATGAGACAGAGAAGATGGCTAGAACTGGTGAAGGACTATGATTGTGATATTCAGTACATCCAGGGAAAGCTAATGTGGTTGTTGATGCCTTAAGTAGAAAGAGTACTCGAGGAAGTGTGGTTCTGACGTATCTCAGTAAGCCCTTATTGTTCTCCATTATAAGATTTGGACCTGAGATTTTGTCAGAAAGTTCTGGTGCTGTTTTGGCATCTGTATCAGTTCGACCGAGTTTGAGGGACCGAATTGTTGCTCTACAGTCGGCTGATCCAGAATTGAAGAAGAAGATTGACTTGATCACTTCAAAGACTAAGGATGTGGAAGATTTCTCCCTAGCCTTTGATGGTGCTCTTGTTTTTAGAGGAAGAGTTTGTGTTCCTGCAGTGGAAGACCTCAGAAGCGAAATCTTGACTGATGCTCATCAGTCCATCTTTACTATTCATCCTGGAAGCATGAAGATGTACCATGATATGAAAGGGTATTTTTGGTGGTCTGGCATGAAGAATGATGTGGAAGATTTCATTGCTAAATGTGGGACTTGTCAACGTGTGAAAGCTGTCCGGCAACCTTCGTCGCCTGGCCTTCTGCAACCTCTTCCAGTACCTAGTTGGAAGTGGGAAGACATTGCTATGGATTTTGTCACTAGTTTGCCCCGATCAGGAAAAGGGAATGACTTGGTGTGGGTGGTAGTGGACCGATTAACCAAATCGGCACACTTCATTTCGATGAAGATCACCTATTCTATGGATAAGTTGGCCCAACTCTATGTTGATAATGTGGTGAGATTGCATGGTGTTCCGGTTAGCATTGTGTCAGATAGAGACCCGAGATTTACGTCGCGTTTCTGGAATAGTTTGCAGAAAGCTCTAGGTACTCAGCTGAATTTGAGTACTGCTCATCATCCTCAGACCGATGGCCAATCGGAAAGGACCATACAGATTTTGGAAGATATGCTTAGAGCGTGTGTCATAGATATGAGTGGTAACTGGGATGACCACCTAGCCTTGGTGGAGTTTGCTTATAACAACAGTTATCAGTCTACTATTGGAATGGCCCCGTTTAAAGCTCTGTATGGGAAGACTTGCAAAACTCCTCTGTATTGGGATGAAGTTGGGGAAAGGCGTGTTCTTGGCCCTGATCTAATCAAAACCACCGGCACTATGGTGGATATGATTAGAGAAAGGATCAAAATTGCTCAGTCTCGACAGAAGTCCTATGCGGATAAAAGAAGGTCTGACCTTGAGTTTCAAGTTGGTGAGCGTGCGTTTTTGAATGTTTCGCCGATGAAAGGAGTCATGCGTTTCAATGTTAAAGGAAAGCTCAGCCCTAGGTATATTGGTCCCTTTGACATTATTGAAAGGGTTGGACCAGTAGCTTATCGGTTGGCTTTGCCCCCGTCTCTTGCTGGTGTGTATGATGTATTCCATGTATCTATGCTAAGGCAATGCTTGACAAGTGCGTAAGAAGTTGCTTCAAGCATGAACCGGAAGGGTTGAGTGCGGATTTGACGTATGATGAAGAACCAGCTGAGATTTTGGATCGAAAAGACAAGCAGTTGAGAAATCAGACTATACCTTTGGTGAAGATCAGATGGAAAAATCACTCTTTTGAGGAAGCATCTTGGGAGAAAGAAGATGAGATGCGGTCCAAGTATCCTCACCTTTTTGGACCTTCAGGTACGTTGTAATTTCGGGGACGAAATTTCTTTTTAGGAGGGAGGAATGTAATACCCCCCGTATTTCTAACCCAAGATCCGTATTCCAGGTCCGAGAACCCGAAGGTCTAGTCGGGTGAACTTGTGGAGTATCCGGATTGAAGCCCATGATCCATACCCAGGACCCATGGATCTGGATCCTTTTTCTGAAGAGTCTGTCTTGGCTGGAGCGGGGATTTCCGGAAGTCAGTTGTTGTTCAGAGATGTCCGGAATGAAGGTAAGATCTCCCCCATCTCCTATTTAGGGCCAGGTTGGCCTTGGGTATCAGCCCCTAGTAAAAGCACCCTTGTATGGAAGATTACATGGGGGCGGTTACTAGTGGCGGTCGCTTAACCCAAGCGACCGCCCGGTCTATTTTCGGAGATTTTTCCCTATTTTGCCCCCAGACTTCTATAAAAGGCAACCTCCGTCTCATTAACAATTACTTTATTCGTGGTTGCTTATTTGGGAGTTTAGACGGCTGCGGGGAAGATCCGAAAGAGTCTCTGGAGTACTGACAGTGGCTTGGAAGATCAGTTCTCTTCTTCTCTGGCTTTCTGGTGCGAGGTATTGAACTAACCCTTCGTTCTCTACTCTCTTTTCTACGTTAGATTGGTTTTACCCTTTTTCCCTCGTCTCTGTGATTACCGCTTGGATATTCTTTACCTCTTTATTAATCTACTTGAGATGGAATAACCTAAACGGAACCCTACTTCCGTGAGATGGTAAATCCAATCAAGGAGAGGGTTAGGGGTAATCTATTGGTGTTAGTGGATTGTTTTCTCTTACCCTTTTGGCTTAGGGAGTGTTTAATTCGAGACTTAGGATAAGATTACTCGAAAACCGGATTGAAATCGAGTAATCAAAAGCCTGAGTTTCGGATTGAAACTCACTGTTTTTGGGGCGGTCACTAGTGGCGGTCGCTTAACTTAAGCGACCGGCACAAGCGTTCGGCTGGTAAACAGTGACCAATTGGATTTCGGTTCTGATTCAAATTGATTTATGTGACTTATATATTCTAATAACCCTGTGTTTAGGTGATTACTGTTTAAAAGAAAAGTCTACTAATAGTTACTGGATTCCATTTTACGGACGCTTCAGTTATATGCAAGTAAGGACAGTCTATCTTATCTATTTACATATACGTGAACATGTTAATCTGATAATTGTTAGCTTTGATTTATATTGTTATATGCTGCTGTAGTTGTATTTATTTCTAATATACTACTGCTGTTTGCTTTGATTTCATAATTACATGATGAATTGTGAATATTATATGATTATGATAGTTGAGGTGTTCCTTTTGGGATATCTTGGCTGATGTTATCAGGAGGCTGTGGAATGGGACACATGCCTGCTGATACCTTCAGCACTATCATGATTAATTGATGACATTGTTAGGATGAGTCTAGATTGCATGGCTAGGTACCCCACATGCTACTACCCTTTTGGTAGGGGGAATGAAACCGAGTGACCCGTGATGACAGTGATGTGACTTGGTGGTCCACTGTTGGTCATGAAATGGTAGGGTTGCATATGTTAGGGTTGGGCTCATGGATGTCCAAGGACCGGACCAGGTGTCGGGAGGAATCATGAGAGCATCCGCCCCAATGATATGTGGATGACCATAGGGTTAAGGAGTAGAGTCCAACAGAGGTAGCCAGTCCGTGAGGAATCTTACTCCTAGGTTGCGAAGGATAATGAACCGAGTTGGTTGGTGCCATAGGGGATGTATCTAGACTTCATGTAGACATGTAACCATTATGACCTTGCATTGGATTAGAAACCCAGACATGCGCCAGTACTCATTACCAATGGTCGTGGTGAGAGAGTGTGGACTTAACCCCCTAACCATGGTTTGTGAGCCAGGTGTGGACTTTCCCTTTTTCCCTGGATCCCTACAGAGGTAACCAGTCCTTGCCGGATCAGAGTGATGAGACTTACCCAGAGGAGGGCTGGTGTTTATCTTAAAGCATGTCAGCTTTTAGAGACTTGCATAGTTAGAAATCATAGCAGCATTCATGTTTTGCATTCATTCATATTACTGTTGTATATGGCATTTTTGGATGATGGATGAGATATATGATTGTTTCTTACTGAGTTCTTTAGAACTCATTCCTTTATTCTTTGTATGTTTTTAGCCTATACAGAAGAAGGATTTGTATCTGAAGATGGGTTGGTTCCCTATAAAGGAACCATCCCGTTTGAAGAAGATGTGGCACCGCCAGTGGGAGATGGAAATAGCATGTGCGGGAGTTCCTGCGGGTGCATGGAGTGCGCTTATCGCACCGGTTGATGGTCAAGGGCGAAAGGTGGTCAGGCAGTTCGCACTGAGACTGGAGAAGAATTGGAGAACCCCTCACCTTATTAAACTGGAATCTAAGTTCATTGACTTAAAGAAACAAACTGGAAAGAAACTGATATAACTACTTTTATTCCACTGCCCTCATTTTTGTTTTATTCTTTATTCTTTATTTTCTTTCCATTGATATTGGAGCACTTTGGGCTTCTGTAATTCATTTAATTCAGTTATTGAATATTCTTTGCTCATGATTATCTGTATTTGTTTTAAATATTGTCGATAGACTAAAACCTTGGATCTTGTGACGGATCGCACCCACGGGTTGTCGGGCGGGTAACCGAGACCGACGGGTGGGGTGTGACACCTGGCATCTCAATAAGCCCTTGTTGTATTCCATCATCAAATTGGGATTGGAAATTTTGCCAAAGGATTTAGAACAGCCTTATCAGTTCAGTCTTCCTTGACGGAAAGAATTATAGACTTGCAGCCTATCGACCTTAAATTGCAAAAGAAGATTGAGATGATTTCTTCGGACTTGTAGGAAATACCAGATTTCTCCCTAGTTTGTGATGGTACTTCAGTGTTTAGAGGAAAAATATGTGTCCCAATAGTGGAAGAACTCAAGAAGAAGATCCTAAGTGGTGCTCATCAGTCTATGTTCACTATTCACCCTAGTAGCACAAAAATGTATAAGGATTTTAAAAACAGGAGCATTTTTGGTGGACTAGTATGAAGAATGATGTTGAAGACCTCGTTGTTAGATGCAAAACTTTCCAATGAGTGAAGATTGTTAAATATCCATTGTCGAGTTTCTGACAATCACTCCCGATAGATAGCTAGAAGTGGGAAGACATCACCATGGATTTTGTCACAGGCTTGTGTCGTATGAGCAAGGAAATGGCTACGGTATGGGTAGTTGTGGATAGGCTGACCAAATCAGCCCATTTCATATCAATGAAGATTACAAATTGGTAATGTTGTCTGTTGACAACATCATAAGACTGCATGGAGTACCGATCAATATTGTTTTGGATAGAGATCCAACGTTTACCACCCATTTCTGAAGCAATCTACAGAAAACACCTGGGACCAGCTAAATTTGAGTACAATACATCACCCCCAATGGATGGACAATCAGAAAGGATCAGATATTAGAAGATATGCTTCAAGCTTGTGTTATATACATGGGTGATAACTGGGATGATCACCTTATATTGGTAGAGTTTGCCTATAACAATATTTACTAGTCGACAATTGGCATGGCTCCATTCAAGGCTCTATATTTATGAAACCCAGCCCTAACTTTGACCCGAAAACCCTGTTGTTTGTAGGTCCAACAACCCGAAGTAAGGCAAGAAGTCAGCTTTGGGCCATTTCTGTAGAAGACTTGGTGGCTGGATTGAAATCCATGAGTGTTGATGTTAGTGTTCCATTTATGGAAACTACATCCTGTTGAAGATCGGATTAGTTGATGGACTTGGAGTGCTCTCTGTATTGGTTCGAAGGCATTTCTACCTACTAGGTATGTCACTTTAGGTGTGTGCAAACCCCGTTATGTTTGGACTTGATCTGAGCCTTCAATTCCCTGTTTTGGTCTTGCTGTCCTGATTGGTCGACTAGACCAGTCGACCAGTTGGTTCTGTTTTTTCTAATTAGGTTGTGGCTACTCTATTTAAATCTAATCTCGGGATTACTCCGCCTCATCTACCTCCTAAGCCTCTGGAACTAGTTAGAACTCCATTCTAATCAATTCCCTTGCATCCTTGGTTGATATCTCGCAAGAACTGAAGTAATCTTCATCCTCCTGCATCAAAGGTATGTCTATGCTCTCTTTCTCTTCTCTATCTCTAAATTTCTTTTCTTTAATATTGTTCTTGATTGAGATCAGGAAGAAGATGCTGCATTCTTGCAACCATCTATTCCATGATCTCATTCTATGCTTTGAGATTTATGATCATCGTCATGATCTCAACCCTAGCCGAATTAACCCTTGAAACCCTAACCCTTGTATGATCTTTCTGGAAACCTTTTTGTAACCTCCCATGTGAGGGAAACCTCATGGGTAATATTTATGTTAATCTAAATTTGATCTTTTTATGGTTTTTCTTGTTATTATTGGCCAATCATTAATTCCCTTTTATCCTGTGATCTCAACCTTTCCATGGGAGCCATAAAGGTTGAAACCCTAGTTTCTTGGGTCAAATCAAGAACCCATATTTTGATCATGTTAATATATAACAATGTGTTTTCTTTTGTAACCTATCATCCTCTAGTTCTTTATCCTTGATCATACCAATGCTTTCTTCATGATCCATGATTAACCTAATTAGGGTAAACTTTTGGTTCCTAATTTGTAACTTGGGAACTTGATTCAATTAGTGGTTTGATGACCTCTATATACTAGTATACTGCCATTAAAGTTTCCCCCTGATTTTGTACCCTTTTGAACCACCAAATTCGGTTCTATTTTCCCAAAATTCGGATTCTTGAAGGCCACTGTCTCGGTTGGTCGACTCATTGGTCAATTGGGGCAATAGACCAATCCAATCGACCAATGAGTACAACAACCTCATTCTTGGTCTGTTTTGATTGTTTTGATATCTTTCCTTCTAGATATCTTTCCTAACATGTTGTATACACTTCTTTAAGACCTTCTTCTCAGGTTTAGTCAAGGTCTTACTTGATTCCCTAAGATTCCTTTGCGAGTTATAAGGTAAGGACAGTTATTCCTTAATTACATAGATCGCATACTCTCTGGTTTCTACCTTATGAAACTATGAGTTTGTTTATTGTTCTTATATTTTATACTTCTGATGTACTACTGTAACTATAGTAGCACTTCACTTATGTTTCCTTTTATTATTTAAGCTTATATGAATTGCTTATTACTATATTGTTTAACGATTAGCTTATGCTTTTACATTCTCTTTTATATGATGAATTGTTGGTTGTGTATGCCATGACTGATCTGAGAATGTGTTTGACTAGGTATGGTTTGGGATTGAGAGGTGTCCTTTTGACACTTCTGTCCTTGGACATTATCGGAAATAGTATGGGATGTTTCCGGGGTTGCCCATCGACGCTTTCCCGAATCATTGGTTGTCATACCTAGGGCTGTCTAGCAGTGTTTGGCTAGGATGTCCCCGTTATATCAGACCCAAATCGGAAGGGTATTGAGACCGAAAGACCCGTGGTAGCAGTGTGATTCACGGGCGCTTAAGACCGGTAACCAACCGGTGAGAGGACGGGAATCATATTGTGGGCTATTTATTAGAGGGTTGCATATGGCTAGACTTGGGCTCATGGGCGCTTAAGACCGGTAACCAACCCGTGAGAGGACATGAGAGCTTCCCTTGGATAACCAATAGGGTTGATGAGTCCATAGTCCGGGACTATTAGGACTCTAGTGGAAAGGATACTGGAAAGGATCGCCCGGGGCGAAGAATGGAGGTATCTAGACCTGAGTTGATGTAACTGAGTAAATGACTTGCATTGGGCTAGGCTTTACCCTGACATGCGCCAATACTTAGACCAAATGGTGATGTGAGAGAGAGGTGACTTAACCCCCAGCCATGGATTGTCCCGAGGGATGCCGGACCCACTACCAACAGGAGCCGAGTGACTGACCTACCCAAAGAGGTATGGTGCTATGACTTAAAGCATGTCTGCCAATAAAGACTAGCATACATAGAGTTTTGATGCATACATATATCATCTGTTTCATATTGCATTGCATCTTGTTATGTTCTACCACATGTTATTTATGTTATTATGGATTAACTACCTTACTGAGTTTCTTTGAAACTCATTCCTTTTTGTACAATCTATTGTTAGACTATTCTACAGGTATTGACTACTATGAAGAACAGTACAATGAAGCACAAGCCGATGAAGCATACTACACGCAAGGTGTTGGCGACAATCAAGATTACTCTGATGATCCCTCAGGCGATCACATTTCGTACTACGATTAGAGGCAACGTGGAATTGGAACATCTCAGTTGGATTGATGAAGTCCTCTATTTTGAAGATGTCATCTATAGGATAGAAGACTCTTAGTTTAGTTGTCTTTCTTATTCTCTTTCGTTTCAGTTGTTATTCCTTTTAGACTTACATACTACGTTTCGCTGTATTTGTGGAGTGAGTTTCCACCTCTCTCTACTTCTTTTGATATCTTCGGATATCTGGTATCATTTTCGGCACTCTGATTATATTGTTTATTCATTTCTTTATTTGAATCTTTGTTTATAATATTTAAACCTTGATTATTTCCTGTTTATGATTATGTTATTGTATATGTGGGAGGATATTTCCTCGATACTTGATCTTCGGGGCTGTGGATCACACTCCCGGGTATGCCAGTTAGAGTACCGGCTGGGGGGATGTGACAATATTGGCATACTTTTTAGACTCCCTTTTATTGGGATGAAGTTGGGGAAAGTCATGTTTTGGGTCTAAAATCAATTGAGACCCCTAGTACCATGGTTGATGTGATAAGGGAAAAAAATAAGGGCTGCATACTTTGGGAAAAAATCTTATGCTGATAAAAGAAGAATGGATTTGGACTTCCACATTGGTGAATGGGCTTTTTTGAAGGTGTCACCAATGAAGGATGTAATGAGTTTCAACATTAAAGGAAAGCTCAAGCCTAGGTACCCTTTAAGATTGTGGAGAAAGTTGCTCCGGCTGCTTACAGATTAGCCTTTCCCCCTAGGGTTTGAGCTCAGCTCTTACCTATAAAGAAAAGCCTACATGGATTCTAGATCATAAGGACAAGTAGTTGTGGAATTAGACAATATCTTTGGTTAATATCCGATGGAAAAATCACACTCTCGAAGTGGCATCCTGGGAAAAGGAAGATGAGATGAAAGCAAAGTATCCGTAACTTTGCATCAATTTTGAGGACAATATTTTCTTTTGGGGGGAAGGATGTGATAACCCCTAGGATCCTAACTCAAAACCCTAATTGCAGGTTCAAGAACCAGAGCATCTAGTGGGAAGAAGTTGTGGGCCATCTAACTTGAAACCATAGGTTTGGAACCGGAACCCATGGATTTGGAAGATGAAGATGGTGGAATTTCCGCTTTGTTGGAATCTGGAAGAAGTTCCAATAAGAACTTGGATGGTTTGGGTAGGTGGATTTCTAGCTCAAGAGTAACAGAGTTGGGAGGTGCCCTAACCTAGGTAAGAGCCTTTTAGAATGATTCCTAGGTTGGTACCAGTGTTTCATCCAATTGGGGTGACAAACTACCTTAGTACTACATAGTAATAGGTGGCTATTAGTCTAGGAGGTCGACTAACCAACCAATTGCCACCCTAGCTGGTCGGTTGGAACTATACGGGCAATTTTGGGATTTTCACTTCTGGACCCCTATTTAAGGCTTTAAACCCATTATTTCATCATTATTTTATCCCAAGACAATAGTAAGACCTAGAAGACATCAGATAGCATGTGTGGGAGCAAAGGAAATAACTTTTTGTGGAAGAAACCACGTGTCTTTGTCAGAATTCAGATCTTGAAGGTAAGAAACTAAATCTCTCCTCTTCCTTCTATTAAAACCTTTGTTCTAGAGAATTATTTTGGAGAAAACCTTTGTTGGAAGTATGATTTGATTGGGAAACCTTCGTTTTCCCTTAATCCCAATTCGATCACGTAAGAAGAATAGGTTTTGTATCCATTCTAACGGCATATTCTTCCACGGAAGGATTCTCTACTTTTAGATCTGATTTGAAACTAGGGTTTCTTAGGTTTAGTGTTTAAGGGACATGTTTTATACCTAGGATCACCCCAAAACTCACCAAAGATGGGGGATCAAACATGTGAATTTAGAATTGAAATTCTACTAGAGAGACCTGGCGGTTGGTCTAGACAATTGGTTGGCCCAACCAACCGGCCCCTCTGCTGTCTTGGTTTTGATATTCTAAATGGCTGAATTAGTTCCAAACCCTAAAAGAAAATGTATGAACATGTTAATAGGACATGCTGTGACTTTCTAGAGTACTAGTGTCACATCCACCCAGCCGGTACCCTATTTGGCATACCCGAGTATGTGATCCACAATCCACAAGACCCAGTAGTTAGTAAAATCAACCTCCCACATTCACAACAATATAATCATGAACAAGACTAAATCAAGGTTAACAATATTATTCAAATGAATCAAAATCAAGTAATGAGATAATCATCAGAGTGCGGAAATGATACCAATAGATATATAAAATCAAATATAGAGTGAGGCGGAATCTCACTCCACAGGTACAGCGGAATGTAGATCGAAAGTCAAAGGAGATTACAACTGATTCTAAAGACAAGAGTGAAACATATAATCTAACTAAGCTAAGATCTATTCTAATTTGTAAAGAACGTCTTCGTAAACATAGACTTCATCAATTACGCTCAGACGCTCCCACTCCACAGTAGGGCTAATCTTGGTAACAAGAGAGACCACTCGAGGAATCCTCAATGTAATCTTCATAGTTGCCAACACCTTGCGTATGGTATGCTTCTTCATCTTGCGCTTCTTCGTATTGTGCTTCATAGTCATCAAGGCCTGCAGAATAATCTAACAAAAGATGTTGTACAAAATGGAGTGAGTTTCAAAAGAAACTCAGCAAGGCAAGTTATTCCATAATAGTATAAATAACATGATAACATAAGCAAAACATAGTGTGATATGATATGAGATAGACAATGCATGTATGAATCTAACTCTATGTATGTTGGTCTCTATAGGCAGACATGCTTTAAGTCATAGCACCATACTTCTTTGGGTAGGTCTCAATCACTCCCCCTTAGCCATCTTGGCATCTTGGGTCTGCCGGTGGTAGTTGGGTCTTGCATCCCTCTTGGACATTCATTGGTTAGGGGTTTAGGTCACCTCTCTCTCACGTCACCATTGGTCTAAGTATTGGTGCATGTCAGGGTAAAGCCTAGCCCAATGCAAATCTTCTACTTAGTTACATCAACTCAGATCCAGATACGTCCATTCCTTGCCCCTGGCGATCCTTTCCGATATCCTTCACACTAGAGTCAGCATAGTACCAGACTATGGATTCATCAACCCTGTAGGTCATCCACATATAGTAAACGGGAAGCTCTCATGTCTTCTCACGGGTTGGTTACCGGTCTTGAACGCCCATGAGCCCAAGTCTATCCATATGCAACTCTACCCATACATGGCCCCCACAATGTGATTCATGTCCCCTCACGGGTTGGTTACCAGTCTTGAGCGCCCATAAATCCCCATTGCTACCACGAGTTGTTCGGTCTCAATACCCTTCCGAATTGGGTCTGATATAACAGGGAAATATCCTAGCCAAACACTGCTAGACAAGTCCTAGGTATGAAAACCAATAATCCAGGAAAGTGTCAAAGGGCAACATTGGAAATATCCCATACTACTCCCAATGAGGTCCAATGACAGAAATGTCAAAAGGACATTCCCCAATCCCAAATCATACCTAAACAATCACAATCATAATTCAGTCATATCATCCACGACAGATATCTCATCATATGAAAGAGTATAATAAGACAAGATTAAATGAATAAGCAACATACATGAATAAGTATTCATACATGATCCAAATACATAAAGTAAATAAGGAAATAAGATCCTACTGTACTTACAGCATTCATATCATAATAGAAACTAACATAACAGTAGTAAATCTAAGTAGTTCCCAAATTAGAAACTAAATCTATGCAATCTATGTTAATATGGTAACAACTTTCCTTACCTTAAATAGATTCGAATATATTCCGGACGGACAAGAGGATGAATCCAAAGTTAGCAAATAAACCCTAGAATAGCATCACATAGGAAGTAGTCCTAAAAGAATAAGCATCAATCAAATCGAATCGGACGAAGAAATCAGATTTTGTTCTTGCGGGTTGATTGGCCTCGGTTGACTGAGTCAGTCGACCCAGGCAGTCTGCCCAAGAGCAAATCCGAAAATAAAAGGGAATCTTGATCCGAAACCTATGCTACAAAATCCGAAATGCGACGAAACTTGGAGAGAATATCTAACATAGTAGTCTAAGACTAAAAAGCATAATTTGGACATCAAACAACCATTAAAACCATTGCTTACTAATTTGAAATCATAGTTTCTATTTTGGTAAAAATCATGGTTTTTATTGGAAACACGCTATGAACGAAAGAGATGAACTAGAGATGATAAGATCTCATTCTAGTACAAGAACACAGTAGATCAGAGGTATGAATAATCATAGAGAAGCATCTATAATGCTAGAATAAATCGAAATAAGAATATGATCATAGTTTAAGAAGAAATCATAAAAAATCATGTTAAGAATGAATGAGATGATCATGGTATAAGAGAATGAAAAGAGATTGTAAAGATATGACTACAAGGTTGCAGCATCTTCATCATAATCTCATTTCAAAGATGAGAGTGATCATGGAAAGAATGAATCAAGAACACAAAAGATTGAATACTAACCTTTGATTGAAGAACAAGAGAGAGAACTAGCAAGATTAGATCTTCTTCTACACTTTTGGAGGCTTGGAGATGGTTTCCCTTCGTTCTCTAAATACTTTGGAGGCTAGGGATATTAAAATCACGAAGTCATGGGGTATATATAGCAACATAACCTATACAGAATATTCTGCTCGAGTTCAGCATCTCTGGGTCGATTGGCTGGGTAGCCTGGCCCAGTCGACCCAAGCAGTCAACCCAGGCTGACAGAAAATCCAAAGACAGGGATTTGAGGGTCTTCCACTACTCAGAATCAAACGAAACTTTAAACACATATTCTATAACTTACCTAGCATGGAAAAATGGCTTTAAATCATATCCCACCAAGCTCTATGGTCATCAACCAATCTTCTCTTCATCAAGGCATAGTCTCTTCTCTATATCCAACACTGTCTTCAAGTATGGGGCATCATCTTCAATCTCCATAGGTTCGGAGTCGAACACTATGTCTTCTACCAATATGGCCCATAGTTGACTTTCACTTCTACATCGGGTCTTCGGACCTACAGTCAAAGAGTATCCGGGTCGAGGTTAGGGCCGGGTTTCACAACTAGTTCAGGTAAAACCAAGTCCTGTAGAAGCTTTTGAACATTCATCCGGTAAGGGAACAATGCACTTTTGGTTGGTTGGTTTGATGTGTTTTCTATTTATCAACTAAGCCATGATCTTGATGTTTTGATATGCTGTAATAGTCTGTTTAAGCATGTTTGTTATGTGTGAAGTAGTAGGAATGATTTATCCACTACTGATCATTATTTATTTAATTAATATAATTAGTTGAAATGCATGGTCTTGGGTTTGGAATTGCATGAGCTTGTATGCCTATCAGCTTATATCAATGGTTGTGGCTTAGACCATTGCCCTTGATGCTTCAATGCTGCATATAGTTGTTGATTATGTATAAATAGGATGTCTAGATGCATGGTTAGGTTTCCAATCTACATGCTATTACCCATTCGGCATGGAAATTGAAGCCGACTAACCCGTGATAGTAGTAGGGTGCTAGTGGGCATCCAACAGTCAATAACCATCCCATGAGACATAGACCTACTAGCAATTCATTTATGGTAGGGTTGCATATGTTGAGGTTTGGGCTTATGGGCATCCAATAGTCGGTAGCCAGCCCATGAGGAGACGTATGAGGCATCCGCCCTATTATATGTGGATGACTATACGGTAATGGGATGTTAATCTAATAGTCGATACCCCAACCATGGTGGATGATGTGGACCGTACCCCTTGCCTCGGGATCCCAACAAAGGTAGCCAATCTATGAGGGATCACGAGTGACAAGAGTCACCTACAGGAGGGTTGGTGTACATCTTAATGCATGTTTGCCTAGCTAGAGACATGCATGTTTATATTTCTTAGATGCATACATAGCATATCATTCCATTACTCCTCTTTTTATTTTCTTGTGAACAAGGTATACATATGTGACTGTTGCCTTAATGAGTTCTTTAGAACTCATTCCTTATGGATTTTTTATTTCTTCATATGGTTATGCAAGAACAGAAGAAGCCCTACATCTATAGGAGAACCCCACCAAAGAGATACTAGAGACACTAGTGGAAATTGGTTACAATGTACATGAAGCTTCCTGTGGATGCCTAGAGTGCTCTTACAACACCCATTGACAAGAATAGATCTTTGATCGTTCATCTTTGGGATAAACGAATGAAAGAGGCACTTATGACCCCATTCTTATAACAACTAGAAGAGAAAATCGATAAAATGCTTAAGGATAATTGTAAACAATAATGAGACTTTTTTTTTTTGCGCTCATACAATCTTATCTTTAGATACTCTTAGCATTCATCTTGGAAATTTAAACCCTTATTTTCCTTATTAATCAATAAACTAATTATTCTTTGCTATTGATTATGGGATTGTGTGCCTTATTTAGTACTGATAGCATACCTAAACATGTGGCTGTGGATCACCCCCATAGGTTGTCGGGGCGGATCCGATACCGTTGGGTGGGGTGTGACACTGTTTGTGTCACATCCACCCTATCGGTACCCTATTTGGAATACCTGAGTGTGTGATCCACAGCCCCGAAGATCAAGTTTAGGAACGATCATATTCGTTCAGCACAATAACATAATCAAAAGCAAGAACAAATCGTTGTATTTCCAATAAATTAATAATAAAAGTCAAGAAAGGATCTCAGAAGGATCACTAAAGAATATCAGAGTGCGAAATAACAAGATACCAAATCAAAAGACAACTGTAGAGTATAGCGGAAATATACCCCACAAACATATGCGGAAGGTAGATCGAAATCTAAAGTAAAGCTCTAAGCTAATACAAGTAAAACAAAATTCTTGAAGAAACAAGAGGATCTAATCCACATCTTCAGTTGGCTCTTCTTTTTCACCTTTGGGTTATGCTCTTGAAGCCTTCGGATCAGCATCTAGCGCACGATCCCATCGGCAAACAAGACGATGCTAGTTGCCATGAATAGGAGCCATCAATGCAGTCCAAATTTGTGCGTTGGCAGCCTCGCTAGTCAACACCTTGTCCAAGGACTTCCGGAGCTATACCAAGTATGGAAGGGTCCTCCGTGTTGTGGCACGAGTTCTCTTCTGGTCCTGCAATGTCATTTAAAACAAGTTGCCCGAAGGGTAAGCTCTAAAGAACTTAGCAAGTAATCCAAACACAATAAGCATCTTCACATGCACCCACAAACAAACATATATGCAATGATATGAAACAATAAATGCAAATATGCTTCTAACTCTATGTATGTATGTTGGTCTCTATTGGTAGACATGCTTTAAGTCTTAGCACCATACTTATTTGGCTACGTTAAGTCACTCTACCTCAATCATCTAGGTATCTTGGGCTTTGCCGGTGGTAGTTTGGTCCTACATCCCTCAGGACATTCCATGGCTAGGGTTTAGGTCACCGCTCTCTCACATCACCATTGATCTAAGTATTGGCGCATGTCAAGGTAAAGCCTAGCCAAATGTAAGGCTTCTACTTAGTTATATCAACTTAGATCCAGATACGTCCATTCCTCGCCCCGGGCGATCCTTTCCAGTATCCTTCTCACTAGAGTCAGCGTAGTCCCGGATTACGGACTCACTAACCCTATTGGTTATCCACAAATAATAGACAGGAAGTTCTCATGTCCTCTCACGGGTTGGCTACCGATCTTGAGCACCCATGAGCCCAAGTCTACTATTCGCAACCCTACCAATAAATGGCCCCCAGAATGTGATTCATGTCCTCTCACAGGTTGGCTACCAGTCTTGAGCGCCCACAAATCCCCATTGCTACCACGGGTCATTTGGTCTCAATACCCTTCCGAATCGGTCTGATATAACAGGGGATTCCTAGCGAAACATTGGTAGACCAATCCAAGGTATGTCAACCAGTAGTTAGGGAAAGAGTCAAGGGGCACCATAGGAGAGTGTCCCATACCACCTCCATTGGTGTCCAAAGACAGAATGCCAATAGGGCATTCCCCGTTCCACAACTACGACCTAGGCATCCACATCACATCATGATTCCATACAAGTCATATTCACACTCATATCCACATCATAGTCCATATCACATTCTCATAATCAATAATCAATTCTAAAATGTAAATCACAATATGGACAAGCTACTGTAACGGCAGACATATCATGATGTAAAGAAATTGAAATTGAAACAATAGTAGTTACGTCATTCATTCATGTCACAATACAAGAAGACATGTAAATAGGCATATTGTGAGTTGGAATACTCACCTCAAATCCGAACTTATAGTCTTCAAAAAAGAGATCCGAGAATAGATCCAAAATCACCTAAACAAGCTTGACAAAACATGTATAGGTCATAAGAAACAATTCCCAAAAGATTGGAGTCAAAACGGAGCAAAACTGAGAAAATTCTACTGTTGACAGCATGCTTGGTTGATGGGATTGACCAAACAGATTTAGTACGGATAGAATACATTGCTTTGGTCATAACTTCATTGTTTGAAGTTCGATTGATCGGAAATTCGAAGGGGAATCTCACACAAACATACTATGACTATCTAGCATGAATTGGACATCATCCATGGTCAAAAACCATAACTTTCTAATTTGGAAACATGACATTCTAAATTAGAAACAACATGGTTTTCATAGCAAAACACACCATGGATTCAAAGGGGGAATTAGAGAGAACAAGGCTTCACTCGAATGGAATATCAGTAACAAATCAAAGATAAGAACTATCATAAGAATGGATCAAATCATGCTAGAGAAATAAGATCAAACATGCATTCATGAAGATATCCATGATCTCTTTTAGAAAATCAAATAGGGGAATCATAGTATCATTAGAATGAATGGATTCACAACCTTGAAGGTCGTAGAAGAAGAAGAACTAACTCGAATTTTGACGAATTTGGTAGATGGATTAAGAGTACAGTAATGAGACAAGTGGAAGGTCCTAGAAAACTAGGTAAGACCCTTCTATAACTTGGAAAAGGACCCAAGATGAAGTTAAGACTTTCAGAACACCAAAATGTTGTTTTGACCAAAAGGGGACAAGTTGGCAACCTGCCTTGGTGGCCCCAGGCACCTAGCCTAATTTAGGGGTTGTCACTTTTGGGAAATTAGGTTTTCAAAGCCCTATTTAATTAGTTTTCATTCTAAAATGTGTCATTATGTCCTATGGCCATCAGAGAATGTTAGAGACACTCTAGAGAATCCTATCCAAGGTGAAGAAAGGTTTGGGAGCTTAGGTGAAGTTTTCTATCTAATGATTCTTCTTCTACAAGGTTAGCATTCACTCTCTTCTTTCTAGTTCTTTCTCTATTGTTTTTACCTATTATAGAGACTTTGAAGAAAGTCTAAATCTATTGTAATGACCTATCTTTCTATTCTCTTAGTTCTAGAGTGAATCTCAATTCACTCAAGCTCTTCTGTGAACTTTATGGTGTGATTTGGGTAAAGATCTAGTATAAATCTATGTGATTTTTATTCTCTTTGATTAATCTGATTATCAATCCATGTTAAATCATATTCTATTATATTTTAGACCTCATTCTACTATTCCATTTACCCTAGAGTAAATCTCCACTCACTCAAGTCTTTCTGTGAATCTGTGGTTTAATTTCGAATGAAACCTAATATATGACTCTTTAGGTTTTCATTCCTTTGGCCATCATTTATGCTTACATCATACTAGATAATGTCCCATCATTATTTTAGAGTTTTCTAGTTAACTTCAGAGACGTTTGGAACCTCAACGATGAGTTTCCAACCGATTTTTGGTTTTGTTGTTTGTACACAACAGCCTTGGTGGATTGGGTTGGTAGCATCAGGCGACCAACCATGATGATGAAAACAGAATGCCTTGTTTTGCCCTCTTTTCATCTTTGAACCTTTAGGGTTTATTCCTAATAATGAATCATCGTATTGTTAGGACTTTTTTGGCAAGTTTGAACTCATCTTTTAGTCTACTTTTCAAGGCTTTCAAGTCGACAACAAAGTGAAGATGTTCACTTACATATAACCTAAGTTAAATTCTTATTTGTAATTAGACTTGAATGCATGTTCTATATTACTGTTTTAGGACTTGAACATGATTGCTATACCTGTGTAATTTTATAATGTTATTAGTAATGATGTTATGCATATTTGTTAAATATGTGAATGTTTGGAATGTGAATGAATTCTGATATGATGGTGTGATTGGAATCATATTGTAATGCAAATGCTCAGGTTGTGATTGTGGAATGGGGAATGCCAATTGGGTGTTCTATCATCGAACCTCATTGGGGTGGTATGAGACACAATCCTATGATGCCCCTTGGCACTTTCCATGATTACTGAATTTCATGCCTAGGATGTCTAGAAGTGTTTGGTTATAAACTCTGTCATATCACACCCTATCGGTGTGGGTATTGAGGTTGAGTGACTTGTGGTGGCAATGGGGATGGTGGGCGCACAAGACCGATAGCCAACCTGTCACACAATCACATTGTGGGGCCATTCATTGGTAGGGTTGCATTATAATAAGCTTGGGCTTATGGGCACTCAAGACCGATTGACAACCCTTGAGAGGACCTAAGAGCTTCCCGTTTATTATATGTGGATGACCAATAGGGTTAAGAGTCCGTAGTCCGATTTTATTGGTGCCATAGGATACAATGAGTCTAAGGGGAAGGATATTGGAACCAATTGTGAGAACCATGAGGCGAAGCATCCAACCCTAAGTTGATATGGCTCAGTAGATGACTTGCACTGGGCAAGGTATAACCTTGACATGCGCCAGTACTCATACCAAATGGTGTGGTGAGAGAGCAATGACCTAAAGCCCAGCCATGGTAATAGTCTGAGAGGGATGCTCAGATCCCAAAAGATGTAGCCAGTCCATGAGGGATTATAGTAACAGAGACCTTCCTAAAGGGGGTTGGTGTTCTATCTTAATGCATGTCCACCATTAGAGACTAACATCTGTTAGAATTAGTTGCATACTGGTACATTGTCTCATATCATATTGCATCATGCTTTGTTCTTGAACTAGATTGTAATTGTTATTTGTATGTGAACTACTCGTTGAGTTATTTTGAGCTCACCCTTCAGGGTCAATGTTTTCTTTAGACTTTATTGTAAGTGTTGATGATGTTGAAACCCAGGAGTATGAGACCCCGACGAGTGATCCATATTGTAAACAAGGTGTTGGCAATCACGAATATCATGGTGAAGAAATTCATGCGTTGACTGTGTGTACCAAGATTAGTCCGACTCTGGAGCTAGTCTACCCTATATTGGATACATAGCTTTTGAATATAGACATTACCTTTTTTATAAGAAACATACTATTTGTAGTACTTAGAACAATTTCAGGACTTCTTTATTTCTCTCAATTGTAATACTTTAGTTTGACTATTTTTTCACACTTTGACTATTTGAGGTTACTTCCGCACACTTTTACTTAGATTATTTTGGTATCACTTCTGCACTCTGATATTGTTTTGAGATCCTTCTGAAATTTATACTCTGATTATTCTTTTGATTACATTAATACAATGATTTATTCTTGCCCATGATTGTACTATTGTGTTATATGGGAGGATAATTGTTAGAACTTGATCTTTGGGATTGTGGATCACACTTCCCGGTATTGCAGTTAGGGTATCGGCTGGGGGGATGTGACATAATCACCCCCTCTATTACATTTACAATAAACAACACATATAAAATGCCATGATCTTTTTTATACTAAACCATAAAAGATAATCAATGTATATATTAAGCCACATATATCAATATGTTTCAGAATTTATAATAATTATATGATCACTATCAAATCAATAAAAATATATTTCATAATACAATCTAATAAAACATTAAACATGCCATGTAAAACACAACCAAGAAATACATTTGCATACTAGACATCAAATATTAAATTTAGAATAGACTTACTAAAAGTAAAGTTGAGAGGATAAAAGGTTGTACTTATGATGTGAAGTTAGAATAATGAAGAGTAATCCTCCGTTAAAGGGAGTTTACCGTGTGCTTTAACATCATTGATCACTTCCTCTTCTTGCTTCTTCTCTTCTATTCCTTGCTCTCTTTTGTCTATCTTTCTCTCTAACGATGAAGTGAATGTATTCTTCTTAGTCCCTCTTTCCTTTTTCCATAAATTCCTTTGGCATAAATATTTTTAGTCAAGGAATTATCTTCCCTCACCAATTTCTTTATTATTTTGTGTACATCTCAAGTTCTTGCTTGATTCTTTCTCCTCTCTACGAATGGGTTGCTTTCCCCTTTTATTCCCTTATATGAATTCCTCCTTTGTTTGACGCATGGATACCTTTCCATGTTCCACATCTCTTCCTCTATTGTCTCAATTCTCTCATTCTCTCTTTGTCACTTCCCTCTTTTGTTTGAATTCTCCCAATCTCCACATCAGTTTTCCCTTCTTGTCTTAGTTCTCCCCATCTCACACATCGACTTTGTGAAACCCAACCCTAACCTTGACCCGAAAACCCTGTGCATTGTAGGTCCGAAGACCCGAAGTGAAGGAAGAAGACAACTATGGGCCATCTCGGAGGAGGCCGGGGGGCCGGCCCCCGAACCCATGGAGATTGATGATGGTGCTCCATACTTGGAAGCTTTGGCTGTGTTTGATAAGAAACTATACCTTGATGAAGGAGAGCTTAGTTGATGGACCTAAATCCTATTTGGAAATGGTTTGAAGGCATTCCTCTATGCTAGGTAAGTCATTTTTTGAGTTGGGAGAAGCCCACTTGAATTTGAAGTGATTTAGGCCTTCAATTCCCTGTCTAGACCTTGTTGTCCTAGCCTGGTCGACTGGCTAGTCGACCAGCCAGGCTGCCAACTGCTGATAGAATCTGAGAATATCTTTTGTTTAGGTCTTTTGGTGCTTTATATAATAGAACTTTGTGTTTCTTAGCCTCTTTTGTTTCTAAAACACTTAGAGAATGTGGGAAGCCTCTGTCAAAGCCACTCCTTGGTGTTAGTGAAGAACTCTTGCAAGATCTCAAGTTCTTCATCTCTTGTTCATCTTCAAGGTTAGTAATCTCTCAACTTCTCATTGATTTACTCTTATATTGATCTAATCCTATTGTTGTGATTATGAAGAAGGTATTGCAACCTTGCAAACACCTCTTCTACAATCTCCAATGTTGAGAATGAATCTCGATTCATTCCATTGATGCTATGAGCTTCATACTTGATTCTAGACATGATTCATATGATTTCTTCACGAAACCATGATCATTCCTTTAATTTGATTTCTCTAGCATATTAGATCTGATTTTATGTTAGTATTCATCTCTGATCTATTGCTAATGATCCTCTTGAGTGAATCCTTCATTCTCCTTTGCATCTATGGTGTTTTTCACTGAAAACCATGTTTTTGATCAAAATAGGAAGTCATGGTTTTGATCATTGTTTGGTGTCTAATCTATGCTAGTTAGTCTTAGATTATTGTTCCTAAGGTTCCTTTGAAATTTTGGAGTGTTTCGAATCCCGAAAGTTGAGTTTTAGATCAAAATTCAGTTTTTGGCTATGAGTACTGTTCACCTGGTTGACTGGCTAGTCGACTGGACCAGGCTGCAGCAAGGCATGGATAGCATTGGTTTCTTCGTCCGATTTGATCCGTTTGACCTCCAATCTTCTAGGGCTTTTTCCTAATGTTGTAGCTATGCTTGTCTAGGACTTATTTGCTAACTTTGGACTTGATCTCTTGTTCCTCTAGATTTTCTTCGAATCTAATTAAGGTAAGGACAGTTGTTTCCATATTAACATAGATTGCGTGAATCTTAGTTTCTAATTTGTAAATTTCATAGATTTACTACTATTCTTATATTTTCTTTATATGATATTACTGCTGTAAATACTTCAAGTACAGTAGTACCTTGTTCATGTATTTTCTTATTACTTTGATCATGTATGAACATCATTCTTGTAATTTACATATTCAATGGATCATGTTTCTTTTTATCTTTATATATGATGGATGATCAGTTGTGTATGTTATGACTGAATTGAGAATGTGATTGATTAGGTATGATTAGGGATTGGAGAATGTTCTTTTGACGTTTCTGTCCTTGGACATCAGTGGAAGTGGTATGGGACCATTTCTGATGGTGTCCTTTGACTCTTTCCCGGATTATTGTATGTCATACCTAGGGCTCGTCTAACGGTGTTTGGCTAGGATGTCCCTGTTATATCAGACCCGATTCAGAAGGGTATTGAGACCGAGTAACCCGTGGTAGCAATGTGGGTTTGTGGGCACTTAAAACAAGTAACCAACCCGTGAGAGGACATGGATTACATTATGGGGGCCATTTATTGGTAGGGTCGCAAGTAGTAGACTTGGGCTCATGGGTGTTCAAGACTGGTGCATTATATCCATGAGAGGACATGAGAGCTTCTTGTTTATTATTTGTGGATGACCAATAGGGTTGATGAGTCAGTAGTTTGAATTGGTTGTAGCCATAGGATAAAATGACTGTAGGAGGGAAGGTACTGGAAAGGATCACTCGGGGCGAGGAATGGAAGTATCCAATCTGAAGTTGATATAACAAAGTAGATGACTTGCATTTGGCTAGGGCTTTATCTTGACATGCGTCAATACTTAGACCAATGGTTGTCACATCCTCCCAGCCGGTACCCTATCTGGCATACCCGAGAGTGTGATCCACAGCCCGAAGATCAGGTATCGAGTAATCAACCTCCCACATAAACAGTAACATAATCATGAACAATCATAATAAAAGTGCGGAAGATAAACCATAGATTCAATAAGGAAAGAATGAATCATAAATAAATCAGAATACTAGATATAATCAGAGTGTCAGACAGATAAGTAAAGTGAGGCAAAAATCCCACTCTACAACTAGCGGAAAAGTAGCTCTAAAAGATAATAAACTAGACAGAATCTAATCCCAGTAGCAAGTACAATGGGTAACTAAATCGTTCTCCACTTTATAGACAACATCCTTATAAGTGTAAATCTCATAAATGGCACAAGGATGCTTCCACTCAATGGTCGGACTAAGCATCGTACGGAGCATAACCACTCGCGGGATCTTCAGTGTAATTGTGGTAACCGCAATCACCTTCCTGGAGATATGCCTCTTCGCCTTGCGCTTCTTCATAGGAACCGTCATAGTATTCAGTACCTGCAGGATAGTCTAACAAACATTGTACAATAAAGGAATGAGTTTCAAAGAAACTCAAGTAAAGGCGATTAAATCCATAATATCATAAATGGCAAGATTTCAGAACAAACATAAATGCAATATGATATGAGACAAGCAATGAATGAATGAATCTAACTCTATGTATGCTGGTCTCTATTGGCAGACATGCTTTAAGTCATAGCACCGTACTTCTTTAGGAAGGTCTCAATCACTCATCATCAGTTGGTAATGGGTCCGGCATCCCTCGGGACATTCCATGGCTGGGGGTTAAGTCACCACTCTCTCACATCACCATTGGTCTAAGTACCGGCGCATGTCAGGGTAAAACCTAGCCAAATGCAAGTCTTCTACTTAGTTATATCAAGTCAGATCCAGATACATCCATTCCTCGTCCCTGACGATCCTTTCCGGTATCCTTCACACTAGAGTCCTCATAGTCCCTGACTACGGACTCATCAACCCTATTGATCATCCACATATGGTAAACGGGAAGCTCTCACGTCCTCTCACGGGTTGGTTACCGGTCTTAAGCGCCCGTGAGCCCAAGTCTAGCCATATGCAACCCTACCAATAAATGGCCCCCACAATGTGATTCCTGTCCTCTCACGGGTTGGTTACCGGTCTTGAGCGCCCATGAATCCCCATTGCTACCACGGGTCGTTCGGTCTCAATACCCCTCCGATTAGGGTCTGACATAACAGGACATCCTAGCCAAACACTACTAGACAATCCTAGATATGTCATCCAACAGTTTAGGAAGGTGTCCATAGGGCATCTTCGGAAACATCCCATAATATTCCCGTAGTAGTCCAAGGACAGAAGTGTCAAAAGGACACCTCTCCTTTCCAAACCATACTTAAGCATACACAAGCATCAATTCATATCATCACATATATGGTAATCTTCATATATGGAAAGAAATCAATAATTACAATCAACTTGTATATAATTGGTAAGTAAATTATACATGAATCAATTTAAGCAATGCTACTGTAATCAAGGTTATGCAACAATAGTATATCATTGTAAGAATCTAATTAAGGAAACATATCAATGACATTCAAATATAGAAACTAGATTCATGCTATCTATGTAATTAAGGAAATAACCATCCTTACCTTTTATAACTCGCAAAGGAATCCTAAGAAATCAAGTAAGATCTTGGAAAACTTGAGAAGAAGGTCCTAAACAAGTGTATACAACATATTAGGAAAGATCCCTAACAGAAAAGATACCAAAACATCCAACACAGACCAATTCTGGAGTTGCTGTACTCATTGGTCGAGTGGATTGGTCGACTGGTCCAGTCGACCAATCAGTCGACCAATGCAGACAGTAGCCTAAAAAAAACAGAGTTTTAAGATAGGAAATCCGAATTTGGTGGTTCAAAAGGGTACTAATCAAGGGGTAAACTACATCAGTAGTATTCTAACATATAGGGGACCTTAAAACACTAATCAAATCAAGACATCAAGATCCAAATTAGGAAACAAAAAGTTACCATAATTAGATCAACCATGGATCTTGAAGAATTCAAAATAGAAATCAAAGACAAGAACAATAGGAGGATGGATCATTGCTTCAGGTAAAGGTATCATGAAAAGCATACTTAGATCTTCAAGAAAATAGACCTAAGAGCATAAATCTAAATAAGGAAACATAACCTACCATATATGTAACTATCATGATTCATGAAGAAAACATAGTATGGTAGAAGAGAACAACTAGAGATTGATAGATCATGGATCATGAAAAGAAAACATAGCAATTGACTACTAACATGATCAATCTAGTAGATGCAAGGAGATCAGAATTCAAATCAAAAGATAAACAAAGACTAGATCATGGTTTGATCATGATTCCTTCAAAAGCTTGCAATGATCATGGTTAAGATCATTGTTTTAGCCATTAATCCTTAGGAAGATCATGAGAGACAAGTCCAGAGATGTTTGCAAGATAATGCAGCATCTCCTCTACTGTCTCAACTCAAAAAGGAAAGAAAATAAGAGATAGAGGAGAAGAAGAGAGTGTAGACATACCTTTTGATGCAAAAGGAAGAGTTTCGACGAAGATCCGTCAAGGAAATCACCAAGAATGCAAGGGAGATGACTTGCAGAGGTCTTTGGTTCGTTCCAAAGAGTTTGGAGGCAGCAAATACGAAGTGGACTCGAGATTGGACTTAAATAGAGCAAGAAAAACCTAATTGCCAAAGACAGCACTCATTGGTCGAGTGGATTGGTCGACTGGTCCAGTCGACCAATCAGTCGACCAATGCTGACAGCAAATCCAAAACAGGGAATTGAAGACCCAGATCAAATCCAGTCTTAAAGGGGTTTTGCACACATGTCAAGTGACTTACCTAATAGGTAGAAATGCCTTCAAACCAAGATAGAGACCACTCCAAGTCCATCAACTAATCCGATCTTCATCAAGATTCAGTTTCCATAAATAAAACTTCATCATCAACTTTCATGGATTCAAAGCCAGACACCAAGTCCTCTACTGGGATGGCCCAAAGCTGACTTCTTACTTTACTTCGGGTCATCGGACCTACAAATAACAAGGTTTCCGGGTCAGGGTTAGGGCTGGGTTTTACATTCTCCCCCCCTTAAAGAAATTTCGTCCTCGAAATTGAAAGCGTACCTGTGCTTCCAAAGAGGTAAGGAAACTTCTCCTACATGTCTTCTTCCTTCTCCCAAGAAGCTTCTTCAGTTTTTGGCTATGAGTACTGTTCACCTGGTTCTTCCACCGAATCTTCACCAAAGGGATGGTGCGATTCCGCAGCTGCTTGTCCTTCCTATCCAAGATTTCGGCCGGTTCTTCATCGTAGGTCAAATCAGCACTAAGTCCTTCAGGTGCTTCCTGCAAAATGTGTTCCGGATTCTCTATGTATTTTCGGAGCATCAAAATTTGAAACACATTGTGAACACCAGCAAGAGGCGGAGGTAATGCTAATCGATACGCAACAGGTCCAACCTTCTCCAAAATCTCGAAAGGTCCAATGAAACGAGGGCTAAGCTTTCCCTTAACATTGAATCTCATCACACCCTTCATTGGTGAAACCTTCAGAAAAACTTTCTCTCCAACTTGAAATTCCAAATCGGTCCTTCTCTTATCAGCATAAGATTTCTGTCTTGATCAGGCAGACTTAATCCTTTCTCTTATCATATCTACCATAGCACTCGTAGCTTCAATCATTTTCAGGACCTAAGACTTTTCTTTCACCTGTCTCGAGTCCAAGACAAAGGTGTCCTACAAGTACCGCCATACAAAGCCTTGAATGGAGCCATGCCTATTGTTGCTTGATAACTGTTGTTATAGGCAAACTCAACCAAAGATAGGTGTTCATCCCAATTACCACCCATATCCACCACACAAGATCTGAGCATGTCTTCCAATGTCTGAATTGTCCGCTCGGATTGTCCATCGGACCGTGGATGATGAGCTGTACTCAAGTTCAATTGGGTTCCCAAGGCCTTCGCAAACTATTCCAAAACCTTGAGGTGAACCTAGGATCACGATCCGAAACAATACTCAATGGCACACCATGCAGACGAACCACATTATCCACATAAAGCCTTGCTAGCTTATCAAGAGTATGAGTGATCTTCATAGGAATGAAGTGGGCTGATTTGGTCAACCTATCAACAATCACCCACACAGTGTCATTGCCTTTACTTGTCCGAGGCAATCTAGTCACAAAGTCCATGGAGATATCCTCCCACTTCCAACTAGGAATAGGAAGAGGCTGAAGTAATCCCGATGGAGGTTGTCGAACGGCTTTCACACGTTGGCAAGTCTCACACTTGGCAACAAAATCATCAACATCCGCCTTCAGACCAATCCACCAAAAATGTTCCTTCAAGTCCTTGTACATCTTGGTGCTTCCCGGGTGTATAGTAAAGACCGATTGGTGTGCTTCCTTCAATATTTCTTTCTTAATTTCTTCGTTTATGTGCACGCACAGTCTTCCTCTAAACAATAAAGCACCATCCATGGATATACCAAAGTCGGGGTCCGACTCGAGATTCGAAGAAATCTTCTCAACTTTGATCAAAAGCTCTTGATCAGAACTCTGCAGAGCAACAATCTTATCTCTAAGACCAGATCTTGCCGTCATGGCAGCAAGAATAAAATTAGAATTCTCAGGGACGATTTCCAAATCAAAACTCTCAATAGAAGACCAAAATGGTAAACTCAAAGCATTCAAACCCAAGGTCTTCTTCTGGTTCTTCCTACTAAGAGCATCAGCAACAACGTTTGCTTTCCCAGGGTGATACTGAATATCACAATCATAATCGGAGACTAGTTCCAACCATCTCCTTTGTCTCATGTTCAACTCCTTTTGGGTAAAGAAGTATTTCAAACTCTTATGATCCGTGAAAATGACAATCTTCTCACCGTAGAGGTAATGTCTCCAAATCTTCAAAGCAAAGACAACGGCGGCAAGTTCTAGATCGTGAGTGGGGTAATTCCGCTCATAATCTGTCAATTGCCGAGAAGCATAGGCTACGACCTTGCCATGTTGCATCAGTACGCAACCCAATCCAATCTTTGACGCATCGGTATAAACTATCATACCACCGGAACTATCAGGTATAGTCAATACCGGGGCACTTGTCAATCTATCTTTCAACTCTTGGAAATTCTTCTCACAGGCGTCAGACCAAACAAACTTTTCTTCTTTCCTGGTCAACTTAGTCATAGGAGCAGCCAACCGAGAAAAATTCTCAATAAACCTTCTGTAGTAGCCCGCCAATCCAAGAAAACTTCTTATTTCCGTTACTGACTTCGGTCTTTCCCAATCAGCCACAGCTTGAACCTTTTCAGGATCGACACGAATACCTTGGGCTGAAACTACATGGCCAAGGAATACTACTCTCTTAAGCCAGAAATCACACTTGCTGAACTTAGCGAACAACTTCTTTTCTCGCAACCTTTGCAAAGTGAAACATAGATGACTCACATGCTCTTCTTCGCTCTTCGAATAGATCAAGATGTCATCAATGAAAACAATCACAAACTTATCAAGCACATCGTGAAATACTCGGTTCATGAGGTCCATGAACACCGCAGGAGCATTGGTCAATTCGAAGGGCATGACTCTAAACTCGTAGTGACCATACCGCGTTCGGAAAGCTGTCTTGAAGATATCACTAGGCTTCACTTTCAATTGGTGATATCCGGACCTTAAGTCAATCTTTGAGAACACAACTGCACCCTTCAACTGATCGAAGAGATCATCAATTCTGGGCAGTGGGTATCTATTCTTGATAGTCAACTTATTCAACTCACGGTAGTCGATGCACAAGCGCATACTACCATCTTTCTTCTTGACAAACAAGACCGGAGCTCCCCAAGGTGACACACTAGGCTGTACGAAACCTCTATCAATGAGCTCATTCAACTGATTTTGCAACTCTTTCAACTCAGTAGGAGCCATCCTATACGGAGCTTTAGATACCGGAGCGGCACCAGGGACGAGATCAATAGAAAACTCGACATCCCCTGTCTGGAGGCACTCCCGATAGATCATCGGGGAAGACATCAACAAAGTCACAGCACAACCCCGACTTCATCGACTCTTTTCTCCACTTTACCCTTGCCTTCGGATGAAGCATCATCCACTAGGGCATAGACTTGCATCAGTGCGGACAGCACCTTCTTACAAACTCTTCTCTTTTCACCCTGAAATTCAAAGACCGGACTTCCACAAATATGGAACTGAATCTTCTTTGAGGAACAAAGGAACACAGCTTTGTGGGCTGTCAACCAATCAATTCCCAAAATAACATCGAAGTCCTTCATTGCAAGAATAACAAAATTGGCTTCCAAGTTCTTCTCACCAATCAACACAGGACATTTAGATAACCCCTTATCTAGTTTCACAACAGGACCAGAGGTGTACTAATCAATAAACAACTAGACAACTTCTCGGGGATTAGGTTAGTCTTCTTGATGAATGCAGATGACATGAACGAATGAGATGCACCCGTATCAAATAAGACAAATGCGGAAATAGAAGCAACTAACAATGTACCCGTAATCACTTCATGGCTTGGATCCTGCTCAAGACCGGAAATACTGAAAACTCTACCGGAGAGGGAGGAGCAGGAGCACTCTTCACCAGGGGGGCGGGCTGCTGGGCAGGCCGCTTCGGACAGAGCACGAGCAAAATGACCAGCTTGCTTGTAGTAGAAGCAAATAGGATTGCTTGGATCCAACGGGGGTGGCTGCAACAGAGGGCTTCGAACAAAAGGCCTTGCACTTGCACTTGCACTTACACTTGCTGGTGGTCGGTTTCCGCCATACCGTCTAAACCGGCCGGGCTGCTGAAAACCCGTGTTTCGACCTACACTCTTAGGCCGAAAGGTAGGAGTGGGGTAGGGTGTAGGTCTCACAAAACGACGGTCATTACGATCCACCAAACCAGAATTCCTTGACTGCTAGGGCTTTTGCACACGAGCACTCTCCTTCTCTGTTTCTTCCAACTTCTTCGAGTTCTACGCCACTTGAGCATAGCTCACTATAGGCTGGACTGTGAGGTAAGCTTTAATGGTAGGGCGCAGTCCTTTGAAGAACTTCTTTGCTTTGGCGAGGTCATCCTTCAGAGAATTTGGAGCAAAGAAATGAAGCTCCTCGAACTTCTGTTGGTACTCCAACACAGACAGAGATCCTTGTGTAAGAACCATGAACTCAGCTTCCTTCGCATCTTTCACCGCCTCGGGAAAGTAATTCATACAAAAAGCCTCTTTAAACAACTCCCAAGTTACAACTCCTGCATGCAAACCTTCCAAGATAGGCCGAGTGGAGATCCACCATGCATCAGCTTCTTGTTGTAACTTATGTTCAGCAAACAGAATCTTCTGAGCTTCCGAGCATTGCAGATGTCGGAAAGCCTTCTCCAACTCACGAAGCCACTTGTTAGGAAACAAGGGGTCCTTGGTAACTCCAGTGAAAGTGGGTACTTGCATCTTCGAAAACTCTCCATCAAGGCGAGTATGAGGAGTTCCAGCTAAACCTCCCGCATTCAGGATCTGCGGCATGAGGATTCACATTAGCACCAGCTCGAGTCTCATTATGCGAGTCATGAAACCCACCAACATCTGGTTGAACTGAGCTGCTTGCTGCTGCATCATATTGCCCATAATATTGGCAATATCTCGGAAACTTCCAACATTCGGGGCACCAGGTATCTCATGGGTACCCTGATCAACATTAGGTATCTCACCACCTCCATTAGGTATCTCACCACCTCCCTGAGGTATTTCACCACCTCCTTGACCACTGGATTCACCATGCCCACTTCTCAGAGTAACCATTCTGCAAAACCGAGAACATCAAAATACCGAATTTCGAAGTTTTAACATAAACCACAAGTCCAAGTGATTTGAAAACTTAAATCATGCTTAAATATATCCATATAGTCATCAAACAATAATCCATAAGGCAAAAATCACATTTTCCAAAAATTCAACAGCAAATCGAGGTCTCGTGACCATTGGTCGAGTGATTGGTCGATCGACCCGGTCGACCAATGAGTCGACCAATGCAGACAGAATGCAAAAATTCGCATTATAAGCCTCATTTCCACATTCCAACCTCATTCTAACTTCTTCCAAAGGTGAGAGAGCTCTAGGGAAAGTCTCCAAAGGTTCTCACAAGTGTTCTTGAGGTGATTTGGTGCTTCAACAACAACACAACAACCCACAATCATCACAAACAAGGTAAATCTCTCATTCTTTCTTCCATTTTCATCTTCTCATGCTTGCATTTCAAACAAAACCATGCTTTGCTTGTATCCAATGCTAGAAATCATGCTTAGGAATGCTTAGAAACATATTCCCTAGGTTTTAAACACAATGCCATGCATAGACAACAAGTTTTAACATATTGGTGTTCATCTCGCAACATTTCATACCGAAACCGTTATCATTAGAAAAATCTTGTTTTCTCTCAAACCGCTTGAAATTTTCGCACGAGATCAAATGCTACATGCTCAAGATGACATTGTAGATAGGTCCATACAATTTGATTTAACCAATTTCAACTTTTCAAAAATCCAATTTTGACCTAAATTGCAAAATCCCCAAATTTCCTTCTTGCTGAATTTTTCGCTTTAATCCAAGTTTTCGATCGATTTTCATCAAACAAACTTCATAGACATGAAATTCCAAGTATTACGCACATGCTAGTATGTTCAAATCAAATTTCCCCCAAATTTGAAATTTTCCGAAAAATTACGAAAATACCCTTTTGGCTCAAAACTTAAGGTAGCACTAACTGGAATTGTCTCTTGTCTCTTTCACAGATACCCACCATGCAGAGGGGAGGGCGAGGACGAGGTAGAGGTCGTGGTCGCATTGTAGGTGCTCTTAGGGGCAGAGGTCGGGTTCCTTCGAGCCTAGACGGGAGGTTAGGAGACCGGACATGTTTGACACACCTCGGGCCGAGTTCCCGTACGAGGCCTACTTCGCCATCGCAATATCGAGATGGGACGTATACTTCACTTACGCCAGCTCAGAGCCTTTAGGATTCGGCAGAGATTCGACACATTGCAGTGGACTCATCTCTTCACCGAGGATCTGCCGGTATACCCGGAATTAGTGAGGTTGTTCTTCAGCAACCTTACCTACACAGAGGAGGCTCGAGGCCAAGGACATCCACTTAGACTTGTCCTCGGGAGCGAGGTCTTCCGGACTCGATTCGCTTCTCCACCCGGACACCGGCTGAGATCTTGCGGGTTCCTTACTATCCACAACAAGTGTGTGTGGATACCTGCAGGAGCAGATCCGGACAGCCATCCGATGCCGTACGAGCTTCGCGAGATATGCTCTACGCTATGGGATAGCCGTCGATGCTTCACTCCGTGGACCAGCGGACGGATGACGGATTCGCACGGATTATCGGTCGCATAGTCGGCCGAAACATTATGCCGAAAGCCGGACATCACCATCGGGTCACGGTGATGGAGGCCTTAGTCATCTACCGCATCTACATGGGCTTCGAGATCGATCTCTCCTACATCATTCAGCAGGTCATGCTTGGACTTAGTTCTGCGGCCTAGCATGCGGAACCTTTGCTATGGGAGGCTACCGACCTTGATCTTCGGGCATTTCGGGGTGAGTTTCGAGGATACACCGGTGGACACCGGTTCACGGGGATACTCTATTGGGACTCGGACCATTCGTCGGATGAGACTACGAGCGATCGGAGAGATCTCCTGGTCCGGAGGGTGAGGATGATGAGGAATCGGAGGATGAGGATCGGGGGTCGGAGGATGGAGGAGAGGATATCGGTCCCGATAGTGATGGTCGGGCCGGAGATGATGCGGATATGCACGAGGCTGAGCCAGTGCATCACGAGTTTCCTTCATCACACTTCGAGGCAGGTGGCCCTTCACATGCAATTCCAGAGACTTCAGATCTTGGGGGCACAGATGAGATCGATGACTTCCATGCTAGAGAGGATGGAGGTCAGATAGGAGCAGATGTATGAGAGGATGGAGTCACGACAGGATAGGATAGAGCATCGGGTGACTCGGCTAGCGGAGGAGTTCGGGGCATACGAGAGATCGGAGAAGATCACCTAGATAGACTGTACCCTAGGATTTCCATTTATGCATTTTAGATGTAATCGTTGTAAAAACTTTTGAAATTAATGAAGTTCATTTTGTTTCACTTAATTATTGTATATTATGCACCTTTCTTTTCCTTGCATTAGTGACATTTGTTCAAGTATAATTATGGTATGTTATTCTGAAATGTTCCGTTATGCCTCAAAGGTTAAGTTTCTAATTCAGTGTTCTATTATTCACTTCTAAGAGTAGAAGAGTCATTTCAGATCAATGACTCAAGAATGTTCAGTAATTGTCTTTTGTGGTTAGGATTTCCTCGAACCTTGGGCTCTGATACCAATCTGTCACATCCTCCCAGCCGGTACCCTATCTGGCATACCCGAGAGTGTGATCCACAGCCCGAAGATCAGGTATCGAGTAATCAACCTCCCACATAAACAATAACATAATCATGAACAATCATAATAAAAGTGCGGAAGATAAACCATAGATTTAATAAGGAAAGAATGAATCATAAATAAATCGGAATACTAGATATAATCGAGTGTCGGACAGAGATAAGTAAAGTGAGGCAAAAATCCCACTCTACAACCAGCGGAAAAGTAGCTCTAAAAGATAATAAACTAGACAAAATCTAATCCCAGTAGCAAGTACAATGGGTAACTAAATCGTTCTCCACTTTATAGACAAAATCCTTATAAGTGTAAATCTCATAAATGGCACAAGGATGCTTCCACTCAATGGTCGGACTAAGCATCGTACGGAGCATAACCACTCGCGGGATCTTCAGTGTAATTGTGGTAACCGCAATCACCTTCCTGGAGATATGCCTCTTCGCCTTGCGCTTCTTCATAGGAACCGTCATAGTATTCAGTACCTGCAGGATAGTCTAACAAACATTGTACAATAAAGGAATGAGTTTCAAAGAAACTCAGTAAGGCAGTTAAATCCATAATATCATAAATGGCAAGATTTAAAAAAAAAAAAAAAAACAAAAAAAAAAAAAAAAAGAAGGCAAAAAAAAAAAAAAAAAAAAGAAGGAGAAAAAAAAAAAAAAAAAAAAAAAAAAAAAAAAAAAATTTTAAAAAAAAACAAGACAGCAACCGGGGAGAAAAAAAAAAAAACCTCACCGCCCCAGCCCCCGGGGTTTTAAAAAAAAAAAAAAAAAGGGCAAATACGCAAAAAAAAAAAATGAGGGGAGAAGAAAAAGAAAAAAAAAAAAAAAAAAAAAAAAAAAAAAATAATTCTTGGGGGGGGGGGGGTTTAAAAAACATCTCTCGGGGGGGGGGGGTGAACTGGGGTTTAGGCGGGGGGGGGGGGGGGGGGGGGGTGGGGGGTGGGGTTTTTTCATCTATGAGTTCAGGTAAGCTTAAAGAATGGTCTAAGCTGTCTGGCACTAATTCCAATTCATCCTAAAAGAACCCACCTTTGGAGATTGACTGTTTACTGTCACAGTATAACGAATAATGCTCATTTTCTACGGAACAATAACTTTTATTATCTTGGATTCATAATATTCCTTGTCTTGTCACAAACTATAATGCCAAAATGTCTCTGATCATGATCTTTAACATAGGGTAAAGAAAGAACAATAGTTGTTCAGATGATCCATAACCATCAAGATGTAATAGCTTTTGAACACTGAGTGTTTGAATATTTGATTAAATAAGAAGGGGACTTCATGGGGTCGTTACCTTTGTCAGGGAGAAATAATAAAAGATGAAGTGATGAAGGGTGATGAAGGGAGAGGCAGATGAGTGGTCTTTGGCTCTTTCTTCTTGGCACTATCTTTCTGGGGTAATCATAAACATAAAATTGATAGCTTTGCGTAAAATGATCCTTCGATGGTGATCTCTGATCCATCAGTGTGTGTGTAAGAGAGAGAGAGAGGATGAAAAGACTTCTCAGAGGACAAAAGGACCGAGTGCCATCAATTCACCTTTTGTAATAAAGGACGACACAGGATTTTACGATCAATCCAACGGCCAGTTCTTTGTGCTTTTGGGCCATTGCAGCAACAGTTATGAAATTTTTATTGATTCTAGTTTCCAAACATGGCTCTATTCCTATTGCTACCAAAGGACATATAATAATGCAAAAATGGATTTTTGGAAGCTTGTAAGGAAAGGCTAAGGGGCAATTTCCTTCACTCGTGGTGTTATAGAGAATCCAAAAGATATTTAGAATTGTTACGTCCAAAATTGACCAATTGAGAGGGTAGATTTATATGGTTCCTACGTACAAGAAATCAACGAGAACCTGCCGACCTTATTGGTCGAGAAGTTGCCTCCAACAAGCAAGTCAATAAGGAATACAAGACTACCCCAGTTCTCTAGGGCTGATAGACACTCCGGATCGACTAGTCACCGAGCCAAAACACATTGAAGCCAAGTGTTAGTTAACTTTAAATGAGGTAGATTGGGGATCTAAATAGTGAAACCTAATTATTGTTGGTCACTTGTGATTGTTATGAATATTTCTAGCAATTCACCAACAACCCTAGCCGAACCTTGGACTGACCTGGCCACTACATTATTTCCATTAGCAAGGGTACTTTTTGAAAGACACAAGTACTGGAAATATCATGTCAACATTGTCACATCAATCTCCATTAGTTTTGATGATAACAATATGATTTACTAATGGCTATATTGAATTGTGTATATCTAAAACAAGGAGATCAAATCCACCTCATCACTAGATACCCAAGCCCAAATCGAGACCAAGACGAAGTCAAGATGGACATGAAGTCTAAGTCAATATGAGCATAAAGAATGGAGTACAAGAAGATTTAAGAACATTAACTCAAGCTCAAGTAAGAAAACTTAGCAAATTAGGACCTAGGACACCTCCGTGTACATTTATATGTAATTGCACTCATTCGCATCAAAACCAAGTGCATCATATCTGTAACAACCCCCATATTTCTAACCCCGAATCCATATTGCAGGTCCGATAACCCAAAGGTCTAGCCGAGTTGAGTTGTGGAGCGTCCGGATTGAAGTCCCTGATCCATATCTAGAATCCATGGATTTGGATTCTCTTGATGATGAATCTGCCTTGCTGGGAAATTGGATCTCTGGATCAAGGCATGTGGTGTTTGGAGATGTCTGGAATGAAGATAAGACCTCTCCCACATGTTGATTAAGGTTAGGTTGAGGTTGGGTGTCAACCCCTTGAGCAAAGCACCCAAGTACAATAATGTACTAGGGGGCGGTTGCTTAAGGCAGTTGATTGAACCAATCAACCGCCCCAAGCAATCGCCAAGTCCTAATTTGCATGGTTTTGCCATAATTTTTCCTCTATTAGTTATAAATAACAACCCTCGCCCTATTAACACATTATTATATTCGGGATTGCTATTTGGGATGGTTAGGCGGCAGTGGAGACGTGTTGGAAGGTGAGCAAAGTGCGGATTGTGATCTGGAACCTTCTCCCTTCTATTCTTGCTAATCTGGTTGAGGTAAGTAAATCTCCATTCACTCCGTCTCTTTCTTCAGCTATTGAATGGGGTAGTTTTGTTCCCTTTTTGGTTGTTGGTTACCCTTCTTTTTACGATATCCCCCTTTTTAATGTTCTTGAAAGGATTCTATTTGAGAACAAATCCCTGCATTTGTATAAATGATGGATCTATTCAAGGGAAGGAAATTAGGTGATAGTTCTGTGTTAATATAGGGTTTTTGATATACCCCTTGGTTATAGACATGTTAGGTTCAAAATTTGGATTAAGATCATTCCAAAACCGGATTAAAAACGGATGATCAAAAGTTTGATTTTCGGATTGGAAACAATCTATTTTTGGGGAGGTCGCTTGAGCCAAGCGACTGGCCCAAGCTACTAGTTGGGTCATAGTAAGTACGTGGTTTTTGGCTTTTAGTCCGTTTGACTCATTTGTCTTATATGATCTTGTAACCCTATTTATAGGTGTTCTCTGTTTCTACTGGAAGTCTTAAAATTGATTTTTAGATTGCTTTCTATGGAACTTCTACTTATTTACAGGTAAGGACATACATTCTTGTCTTTATGCAATGACTTGAACATGCTAGACCAGTTACTTTCTTTACTATCTTTTAATCATATACCTTGTTGTAACTGTATTAAGTATTAAGCATGATGATATTACTATATACTTGTTGCTTTTTTTATGTTCTTTTAATGTACTTTATTGGTTATGATATTGAACTACTAGTTGTGGTATGATGGTGATTGGTGTATTGTAGTTGTGATGGAAAAGGTATTCCATTGGGATATCTTGGCTTGAGATATCAGAGGGCTGTGGTATGGGACATATGCTCACTGATGCCTCTAGCACTATCATGACTACTAGATGACATACTTAGGGTGTGAAACCTAGCCCTATCCTAACCTTGACCTTGACCCGGAACCCTTGATGTTTGTAGGTCCGGAGACCCGGAGTGGTGGAAGAAGAGACTTGTGGGCCCTCGTAGTTGAAGACTTGGTGTATGATTCAGAGCCCATGGACATTGACAGTGATGCCCCTTACTTGGATGCATTGTCAGTGTTCAGTGAGAAACTACACCTAGAAGAAGGGAAGCTTAGTTGAAGTACTTGATGCACTTACGGTCTTGTTTTGAAAGTATTTCTCTACTATAGACTTGTTTATTGACTTGTAGGAGAAAACCCAACTCAATTTGGATCAATCTAGCCTTTCATTTCCCTGGATCAAGCATGCTATCCATGCTTATTCAACCAAGCCAATCGACCAAAGGTTGCCCAAATCCTAGAAAAATATGCTTTTTGGATATTCCCTTCTCTACTTAAGTGCTTCTCGTGTTTTGAACCCTATTTGACATTCCTAACTTGCTAAGAATGTGGGGAGAGATTCCCAAAGCACCACCTTGGTAGTGGTGAAGATTATTCCATTCAAATCATTGCCAATCATTGCTTCTTGTCTCCATTAACACCTACAAGGTATGATTCATCACTCTCACTCTCTATTCTACTCTTTTCTTTTACTTGGTTGCAACTTTGGAGTTGATGTCACAACCTTGCAACCATCACTCCAAGTGTTCACTCTTAGCTAATCTATGATCGTATTCCATTTCTATTGATGATATGTGTCACATCCACCTAGCCGGTACCCTACTTGCATACCCTAGTGTGTGATCCACAGCCTCGAAGATCAAGTATCGAGGTAATCAACCTCCCACATAGACAATAACATAATCATGAACAATAATAATCAATGTGCGAAAGATAAATAAAATATCCAAATAAGGAAAGATTAAATCATATATCATCAGAGTACGGAAGACAATTAGATAGTCTAAATCAATAAGTAAAGTGAGGCGGAATCCCACTCTACAACCAGTGGAAAAGTAGTACTAAAAGAAAAGGAAAAGGAATGAAAACTAATCCCAATAGAAGGTACAATAAGTAACTAAATTGTTCTCAATCTTATAGACAACATCTCTATAAGTATAAATCTAAAAAATGGCGCAAGGGCGCTTCCACTCTATGGTTGGACTAAGCGTTGTACGCAGCATAACCACCCGCGGAATCTTCAGTGTAATTGTCGTAACCGCAATCACCTTCCTGAAGATATGCCTCTTCTCCTTGTGCTTCTTCATACGTGCAGTCATGATACTCAGAACCTGTAGAGAAATCTAACAAAACATTGTACAAAAAGAATGAGTTTCAAAGAAACTCAATAAGGCAGTTAATCCATAACAACATAAATGGCAGGATTTCAAAGCAAGTAAAATGCTATATGATATGAAACACATGATGCAATATGATTCTAACTCTAAGTATGCTGGTCTCTATTGGTAGACATGCTTTAAGTCATAGCACCGTACTTCTTTAGGAAGGTCTCATCACACAATGCCTTTTGGTAGTGGGTCCGGCATCCCTCGGGACATTCCATGGCTGGGGGTTAAGTCACCACTCTCTCACATCACCATTGGTCTAAGTACCGGCGCATGTCAGAGTCAAAGCCTAGCCAAATGCAAGTCTCCTACTCAATTACATCAAGTCAGATCCAGATACATCCATTCCTCGCCCCTAGCGATCCTTTCCGGGATCCTTCACACTAGAGTCCTCATAGTCCCTGACTACGGACTCATCAACCCTATAGGTCATCCACATATGGTAAACGGGAAGCTCTCACGTCCTCTCATGGGTTGGTTACCGGTCTTGAGCGCCCATGAGCCCAAGTCTATCCATATGCAACCCTACCGATAAATGGTCCCCCCAATGTGAACCCTGTCCTCTCACGGATTGGTTACCGGTCTTGAGCTCCCATGAATCCCCATTGCTACCACTGGTCGTTCGGTCTCAATACCCCTCCGATTAGGGTCTGACATAATGGGACATCCTAGCCAAACACTACTAGATAGTCCTAAATATGTCATCCAACAGTTTAGGAAGGTGTCCAAAGGGCATCTCCGGAAACGTCCCATAATATTCCCGTAGTAGTCCAAGGACAGAAGTGTTAAAAGGACACCTCTCCTTTCCAAACCATACTTAAACATACACAAGCATAATTCCATAATATCACATATATAGTAACTTCTTATATGGAAAGAAATCAATAATAATACATAACTTGCATATAATTGGTAAGTAAATCATACATGAATCAAGTTAACATAAACGAGTAATACTACTGTAATCAAGACTATGCAACAGTAGTATATCATTGTAAGAATCTAATTAAGGAAATAAACTAACAAGATTCAAATATATAAACTAGAACATGCAATCTATGTAGTTGAAGGAAATAACCATCCTTACCTTATATAACTCGCAAAGGAATCTTAGGAAATCAAGTAAGACATTGACTAAACTTGGGAAGAATGTCCTAAACAAGTGTATACAACATATTAGGAAAGATACCTAGAAGGAAAGATATCAAAACATCCAAAACAGACCAAATATGAGATTGCTGTACTCATTGGTCGATTGACTTGGTCTACTGCCTCAGTCGACCAATGAGTCGACCAACAAAGACAAAGGCCTTCAAAAATCAGAGATTTAAGAATATGAAACCAAATTTGGTGGTTCAAAAGGGTACTAAACAAGGGGTAAACTACAATGGCAATATACTAGTATATAGAGGACTTCAAAACACTAATCAAATCAAGTCTTCAAGTTACAAATTAGGAAACAAAAAGTTACCATAATTAGATCAATCATGGTTCTTGAAGAATTCATAGTAAAATTCATGGACAAGAACAATAGAATGATGGATAACTGATTGTGACAAAAGAATCATGAATAACATGCATAGATCTTCAAGAAAATTAGATCTAAGACTGAAGAACATTAATCTAAATAAGGAAAGTGAATGAATACAAGCTTTCCTTCAAAAGCGAGTGATGATCTTGATGAAGATCATCCACCAAACTTTAGATCCTTAGGAAAAGAGAGGGAATGAGTGAAGAGATGGTTGCAACAGAGATACAACATCTTCTCTACTGTCCTCAATCAGAAAAGGAAAGAAAAACAATGAAGAATCGAAGACGAAGCATAGAAGAGGATGATCACATACCTTTTTGTGTAAAAGCAAGAGTTTTGACAAAGATCCGTCAAGATAAACACCAAGGACGCAAGGGAGATAACTTGCAGAGGGCTCTGGTACTTTCCAAAGAGTTTGGAGGCAGAAAATAAAAAGTAGAGTTGAGATTGGACTTAAATAGAGCAAGCAAAGACCTAATTAGCAAAACAGAACCCATTGGTCGATTGGTCCAGTCGACCAATCAAGACAACAAGTCCAAAATAGGGAAATGAAGGCTCAGATCAAACCCAAACATAAAGGGGTTTTGCACACACACCAAGTGACTTACCTAGTAGGTAGAAATGCCTTTGAACCAGGACAAAAAATGAAAAGGAAAAACCAAAAAGAGAGAGAGGAAAAGAGGAAAAAAAGAGAAGAGGGGAAAAGGGGGGAGGGGGGAAAAAAACAACAGCGAGAGGGGGGGAAGAAGGGGGGGGGGGGGGGGGGGGGGGGGGGGGGGGGGGGGGGGGGGGGGGGGGGGAAGGGGGGGGGGGGGGGGGGGGGGGGGGAGAGGAAACAAAACACCCCCCAACCCCCACCCCAAATAAGAGGAGGGGGGGGGGGGGGGGGAAAAAAGGGGGACCAATAGAGAGCACTCCAAGTCTATCAACTAATTCGATCTTCATCATGATGCAGTTTCCTAAATGGAACACTAACATCAACACTCATGGATTCTAAGCCAGTCACCAAGTCTTCAATTGAAATGGCCCAAAGCTGACTTCTTGCTTTACTTCGGGTTGTCGAACCTACAAACAACAGGGTTTCCGGGTCAAGGTTAGGGCTGGGTTTCACACTATGCTCTCATTTCAATTCTTGCATATGCATTGCTATGATTCTCTTCTTAACTTCATGCATTCTTGTCCTAAACTGAGGTATGAAGTGTGCTATGTCTATTTTCTATGCTAGCATATGATTCTAATCCCTTTCTTATCAGTTCCCCTAGCTAATTCCTTCATTTCCATTGCAATTTCAATTGATTTCAATTCATGCTATAATTCTTGTATTTAGAACATATGGTTTCAATTTGGGGATTTCCAATTAGACCATTAGATTTTTTTTTAATTACTTGATTAATAGTGTTCCTATACTGTTGCAATGAATCCCTCCAAGTTTTGGATCGATCCGAGCCCCGAAGATCGATTTCGGGCAAAAAATCACTATTCAGCCCTAACACTATTCACTTGGTCGACTGGGTCAGTCGACCAAGTCAGTCAACCAAGCAGTTGCTGAATTGTGTACTTCGCCGATTTGATTTGTTCGACCTCTGATTTTCCCTATTTCTTTTCTAATCTTTCATTTATGTTTGTGTAGGGTATTAATACCATCTTTGGATCATTCTTTTGTGACCTTTGGTTTATCATCATCGTGGCTTAAGGTAAAGACGGTTATACCGATATGACATAGACTATGTGATTATTACACTGATGTTGGCAACTTAGTAGGCTCAGCTTATTACTTGTATTTAGGCATCATATGACTACTGTAGTTACCTTATGACAATAGCACCATGTTTATTTACTTTGTTTATCATGTCTATTCATTCTTGTTATTTACTTATACACTTGATCATGTGATGATATGACATATCTTTCAATATGATGATGTATCATGTATGTATGATATGATGAACTGAGAATGTGATTGGATAAGTATGATTTGGGATTGGGGAATGTCCTTTTGACATTTTTATCCTTGGACATCGGAGGGAATAGTATGGGATGTTCTCCAAAGATGCCCATCAATGCTTTCCCGAGTCATTGGATGACATACATAGGACTTGTCTAGATGTGTTGGTTAGGACATCCCCGTTGTATCAGACCCGAATCGGAAGGGCATTGCAACCCGTGGTAGTAGTATGGTTTGATGGGCACTCAAGACCGGTAACCACCCCGTGAGAGGACTAAATCATACTATGGATACCCAAAAGGAGCCATTTATTGGTAGGGTTGCAAATACCTAGACTTGGGCTCACGGGCGCTCGAGACCGATGGGTTATATCCGTGAGAGGATGTGAGAGCTTCCCGTCTACTATTTGTGGATGACCAATAGGGTTGGTGAGCCCGGTGAGTAATATTTGTGACTCTAGTGTGAAGGATATCGGAAAGGATCCCGGAATGGGAGGAATGGACATATCTAGATCTGACATGATATGACTAAGTAGATGACTTGCATTGGGCCAAGCTTCACCTTTACATGCGCCACTACTTAGACCAATGGTGATGTAAGAGAGCGGTGACTTAAACCCCAGCCATGGATTTGTCCCGAGGGATGCAAGACCCATTACCAACCGGTGATTAAGTGATTGAGACTTACCTAAAGAAGTATGGTGCTATGACTTAAAGCATGTCTACCATAGAGACTAGAATATGTAGAGTTAGAATCATAATTGCATCATGTGTTTCATATCATTTTGCATCATGTTATGATTTGTATCATATGGTTTATGTATTATGGAATAACTACCTTGCTGAGTTCTCTCAAACTCATTCCTTTCTGTGCAATTGTTTTGTTAGATTTCTCTAAAGGAACCGAAGAAGCTGATGGCTCATACCTCGAGGTAGACCAGGATCCCTCATACTACACTGAAGGTCTTTGCCATTACGAGGTTATGGTGAAGATACCGAGGGTGGTTACCCTCCGTACCAAGATTAGCCCGACCCTGGTGTGGGAAAGGCCCTGCTTAGTTTCCTTTGTGTACACCTATGAGGATATATTGTATAAAACCGAGGAGACCTTAGCTTAGGCCTTTATGCTGTCATTTTGGAACTTGGATTTGTAATTATAACTTTCATTGATATACTCTTTTAGATGTTGGATCTGTAACTTAACTTTGATTGATCTACTTTCCACTGCCACTGAATTCTGCTCACTTCCTTCCTTTTGATTATACATTTGGTATCATTTTATTCAACACTCTGATTATCTATTCGTATCTTATTCATAATTTCTTTTATGATATGCTTTTACCTTAATTATTATTGTTCATGATTGTGTTATCGCCTATGTGGGAGGCATGGTTGCTCAATACTTGATCCTTGGGACTGTGGATCACATACCCAGGTATGCCTAGTAGGGCACCGGCTGGGTGGATGTGACATAGGGAGTCTAGAATTGCATGGCTAGGTACCTTACATACTACTACCCTTTCGGTAGGGGAATTGAAGCCGGATGACCCGTGATGATGGTGACGTGACTGTATTTCAACCTACAACGGTAATTAGTCCATGCGGAGACTCATTCGTTCACTGTTGTTCATGCAATGGTCGGGTTGCATATGTTAGGGTTGGGCTCATGGATGTCCAAGGAGTGGACCGGGTGTCATGAGGAGTCATGAGAGCATTCCGCCCCAACAATATGTGGATGACCATAGGGTTAGGGAGTGGAGTCAAATAGCAGTAGACAGTCCGTGAGGGTTCTCATTCTTAGGTTGTGAAGGATATGGAACCGAGTTGGTTGGTGCCATAGGGGAAGTATTTGGACTTTAGGTAGTGTGTTACCATTATGACTTGCATTGGATTAGAAACCCCGACATGCACCAGTACTCATTACCAATGGTCATGGTAAGAGAGTGTTGACTTAATCCTCAGCCATGGATTGCCTAGTGTGGACTTTAACCCTTTACCCAGGATCCCAACAGAGGAAACCAGTCCGTGAGGGATCAGAGTGACTAGACCTACCCAGAGGAGGGCTGGAGTTATATCTTAAGGCATGTAAACTATCTAGAAACTTGCATAATTAGATCTTAGTATCATTCATTGTCACATCCCGCCCAAATACACCCAGCCTATACCCTATCTGGGTTACCCGGGGGAGTGATCCACAGCCCAACAGATCAAGTTTAGGAATGATCATATCCATTTAGCATAATAACATAATCAAAAGCAAGAACAAATCATTGTATTCTAATAAGTTAATAATAAAAGCTAAGAAATGATCACAGAAGGATCACTAAAGAATATCAGAGTAAGGAATAACAAGATACCAAATCAAAAGACAACTGTAGAGTATAGTGGAAATATACCCCACAACATATGCGGAAGGTAGATCGAAATCTAAAGCAAGCTTTAAGCTAATACAAGTAAAATAAAAGTCTAGAAGAAACAAGAGAATCTAATCCACATCTTCAGTCGGCTCTTCTTCTTCTTCAGTCTTCATCCTCTTCAATTTAGGGTCATGCTCTTGAAGCTTCAGATCAGCATCCGCACGATCCCATCGACGAATAAGATGATGCCAACTGCCGTCAATGGGAGTCGTTAGTGCAGCCCAAATCCGAGTGTTGGCTTCCTCGCTGTTCATTATCTTGTCCAAGGACTTCTGGAGCTGAACCATATAAGGAAAGGTTCTCCATGCTGGGACACGAGTTCTCTTTTGATCTTGCAATGTCATCTAAAAACAAGTCCCCCAAGGGTAAGCTCAAAAGAACTTAGCAAGTAAACCAAACACAATAGGCATCTTCACATGTATTCACAAGCAAACATATATGCAATGATATGAAACAATATATGCAAATATGCTTCTAACTCTATATATGTATGCTGGTCTCTATTGGCAGACATGCTTTAAGTCATAGCACCATACTTCTTTGGGAAGGTCTCAATCACACATCATCGGTTGGTAATGGGTCGGTACACCCTACGGACAACCTTGGCTGGGGTTTAAGTCACCGCTCTCTCACATAACCGTTTGGTCTAAGTATTGGCGCATGTCAGGGTAAAGCCTAGCCCAATGCAAGTCTTCTACTTAGTCATATCAACTTAGATCCAGATACGTCCATTCCTCGCCCCTGGCGATCCTTTCCGGTATCCTTCACACTAGAGTCAACGTATCCTATGGGCTACAACCAACTCGGACTACAAACTCATCAACCCTATAGGTCATCCACATATAGTAAACGGGAAGCTCTCATGTCTTCTCACGGGTTGGTTACCGGTCTTGAACGCCCATGAGCCCAAGTCTATCCATATGCAACCCTACCCATAAATGGCCCCCACAATGTGATTCATGTCCCCTCACGAGTTGGTTACCGGTCTTGAGCACCCATAAATCCCCATTGCTACCACGGGTCGTTCGGTCTCAATACCCTTCCGAATCGGGTCTGATATAACAGGGGTATTCCTAGCCAAACACTGCTAGACCAATCCTAGGTATGTCAACCAGTAGTTAGGGAAAGAGTCAAGGGGCACCATAGGAAAGCGTCCCATACCACTTCCACTGATGTCCAAAGATAGAAACGCCAATAGGGCATTCCCCATTCCACAACTACGACCTAAGCATCCACATCACATATTCCAAACATATCATAATCACACTCATATCCACATCATAGTCCATATCACATTCTCATAATCAATAATCAATTCTAATATGAAATTAATAATGTGGACAAGCTACTGTAGTTGCAAAAGTATCATGATGTAAAGAAAACCAAACAACAGTAGTTAAATCATGCATTCATATCATAATACATAAAAACATGTAAATAGGCATATTGTGAGTTGGAATACTCACCTCGAAATCCAAACTTATAGTCTTCAAATAAGAAATCAGAGAACAGATCCAAAATCACCTAAACAAGCTTGACAAAACATGTATAGGTCATAAGAAGTGATTCCAAAAGATTGGAGTCGAAACGGATCAAAAAGTAGAGTTGCTGTCATTGCGGGTTGATTGGCTGGGTTGAGTGCTCTAGTCGACCCAGGCAATTTGCCCAAGAGCAAATCCGAAAATAAAATGAAAATCTTGATCCAAAACCTATGCTACACAAACCGGAATGCGACAAAACTTGGAGAGATTGTCTAACACAGTAGTCTACGACTAAAAAGCATAATTTAGACATCAAACCACCATCAAAACCATTACTTACTAATTTGGAATCATACTTTCTATTTTGGAAAACAAGACTTTTTAATTTGGAAAACAACATGGTTTTCATTGAAAACATGCTATGAATGAAAGAGATGAACTAGAAATGATGAGATCTCATTCTAGTGCATGAACACAGTAAATCAAGAGTAAGAATGATCATAGAGATGCATCTAATATGCTAGAAGAAATCAAAATAAGAACATGATCATAGTTTAAGAAGAAATCATGAAAATCATGTTGAGAATGAATATGAAATCATAGCATATAGAATGAGAAGAGATTGTAGAAGATATGATTGCAGAGATGCAATATCTTCCTCATAATCTCAGATCAGAGAAGAGAATGATCATAGTAAGAATAAATCAATAGCATAATAGATTGAATACTAACCTTTGATTGAAGAACAAGAGAGAGAAAGCTTGAGAGTTGAATGTAGATCTTCTTCCACACCAAAGGAGGCTTGGAGATGAGTTTCCTTCGTTCTCTAGGTGTTTTGGAGCTAGGGATACTAAAAACACGAAGTTATGAGGTATATATAACAATAATGACCTAAACAGAAGATTCTGTTCGAATTTTGTTTACTTGGGTCAAGTGGGTTGGGTTGATTGGCCCAATCGACCCAGCCATTGAACCCCCAGTGACAACATAGCCTAAAAAAGGGATTTGAGGGCCTTTCTCTTATCGGAATCAAACGAAACTTTCTACACAACAACTATAACTTACCTAGCATAGGAAAATGGCTTTAAATCATATCTAACCATGCTCTATGGTCATCAACCAATCTTCTCTTCATCAAGGTGCATTCTCTTTTCTAAATCCACCAAGCTCTTCAAGTAGGGAATTCCATCATCAATTTTCTATGGGTTTTCAAATCTACACTAAGGGAGAGGTCCGACTTGACTTCCTAGGACCTTCTAAACATATCAACACCATACTCAAGGTCCAACTTCAAGGTCAAACATCAAACAAGTTCTTCTTCATCCAAAACAAATAGGGTGTCTAATTTAGGTTTTGGGCTGGATTTCACATTCTCCCCCCCCTTTAAAATAATTTCATCCTCGAAATTGGGAGAGTACTAGGCTTCTAAAGAGATGGTGGTACTTCGCTTCTAACTGGACTTTCTTCTCTTAAAATCTACGGGAAAACAAATAACGATAAGACTTTTGTAAGAAAACAGGGGAGTAAATCTAACATGCTTTGAAATCAAATCGAATGTATGATCATGGCTTCATGAAGATTTCACAAGGATCATGGCGAAGATCAATATGAAGATCATAAAACCTTAAGAATGAAAGGAGATTGTAAAAGAGATGGTTGCAAGGATGCAACATCTTCTTCCTAATCTCAATCACAAAGAATAAAGCATAGCAAGAGTAGATCAATACAACACAGAGAGATTACTAATCTTTGATTGAAGAATAGGAGATGAAAAGTTTGAAATCTTGAAACAATTAGAAGGAATAACAATTCATGAAGATCACATTTAATTTCTCTTCGAAATCATCATGTGGAGATATTCTTGTTCTTAGTTTATTTTCGGTTGTAATAGTTTAGAGCTACTTTAGAGTTTTGATCTACTCTTCTGCATTGACCTATAGAGTTATTTTCTTCTATACTCTATAGTTGTTCTTCAATTGGTATCATTTTATTTCCACACTTTGATTATACTTTGAGATATATTCTTTGATTTGTTTCTTAATATGATTGAACATTGATTATTCATTGCTCGTGATTGTGTTATTGTGCAATGTGGGTATATGATCCCCCTAAACTTGACCATGGAACTTGTGGATCACACCTCTAGGTATCGTGGTTAGGTACCTGGCTGGGGGGATGTGACAAATGAAGTCCTCGGGGTCAGGGTCTTCCACCAATGGCAATTTAGGAAGCCCTTCGAGATGACGCATCTAAAGCTCATCAAACACCATTGGATTAAGAAATGGATATAACTTCTCCATATTCAAGAAGGTGGTCTGCTGTAGGGCTAGCTTGAACGCTTGATCCCTCCCCTTTCTAAAAGTAGCTATGGAGAGGGCCAGCTGCAGATTAGCAAACTGCGGAGTCTTGAAATACTCCTCTAGCTCCTTCTTCCTCATCTATTCGGGCACTTCCCCAAGAAAAGAAGATGCACCCTTCAGACACTCAACTGCCTCTTTCAAATCTTTATTCTTCCCCTCCAGCTAATCAAGAAGGGTAGTGGCTTTATCCAAATCCAAGGAAGCTTTCTCGAGTTTCTTCCGGAGGGACTTGGACTTCCCCTTATATTTGTCTCGACTCTCCATCATCTTGGAGTTCTCACCCTTCAAAGCCTCAACATCCTTCTTTAGCACCTTGAGCTCCAACTTGGCCTGGTGGGAGCTGTGATTCACTTGTTTACACTACTCCTGTGAGCATTTCATCTCCCTCGCCCAATGGATCACCCGATCAGCAACCTCCTCAAAGAGAAGTCATAAGGATCAAATAGTTAAGTAAGAATCAAGGCAACACAAAAAGAACTTTTTTCCTCTTACCTATAAGATCTGAGAGAAGCTTCTCATCCAAATAATCTTTCAGATACTCCCAGTCAAATGGAAGAGTAACATTCTCAATCCAACTCCAAGAGTTATTTGGGCTCACGAACACTGAGTCCAGAATAGATAGATCCCAATGAGGGATATAGACCCCCAACGGCTCAAACGATGTCGAGGTGATAGGCCCTTTGGCACATTTTTGTGGCGGGCCCAAACAACGTCCAAGGAAGGCACAACGGCTTGCTCGAGCCTCTGGGGCCGCCATCTTTTTGGGGCTGTTGGCCTGGTTGGAGGTTTGCTAACCATGTCAGTGGCAGTGGCGATGGCGACAGCTGGCTTGGGTTTTTTTTTTTGGGGGGGGGGGCTTCCTAGCCCAGGAAAGTGGCACTTGTCCCCACTAGTAGCAGCCGTCAAGGTATCCAATGAAATTTCTTTAGGCACTGCAAAAAAAGAAAGATGTTCGGGTTAGATACATGTATAAAAATAAAGAAAGAAAGAAAACACACTAAGTGAGGGGCTCACCTGGGGCAAAACCCCACAGTTGCAAGACAGGAGTATTCTATGGTGTATTCATGTACAACACATGAATCTCCCTCAACTCGATTTATCTCCTAGACGATATCCATCTCTTCCGGAGTCGAGTCAAACTGGGTGTTCAACCCATCAAGCTCCTCCCTCATCCTCTCTTGGAAGTCACAAACAAAAGGGACGGGAGAGGCAGACTAGCAGAACAATAAAAAATCCCTCCACTACTTTGTGGTGGATGGGAGGGTATTGTGCTTGACAAAGTTGCCCTGGAACTCGAGTGTCTGGATGGCCAAATAATACCAACCTTGCTGCAAGTGAGGGTGAAGCATAAAAAGGTAATGGAAAAGGCAAAAGGTTGGGACAATGCCCAAATTGTTATAAAAACCTACAAACCCGCTGACATTACACCAATTGTTTGGGCTGAGGTTGGCCGAGTAGATTTGGAAATGATTCAAGACCTCCATGAAGAGAGGATGGAAGGGGGCCGTAGCTCCCCAATGAAGAAATCGAACTAAAGAGAGAAGAATCTCTTGGGAGAACAATTGGCCCTATCATCCCGGGTAGGAAGACGAATCTCAAATCCCTCGGGAATATTGAAGTAAGTAAGAAACTGAATCAAATCTGTGGGAGTGAGGGTACACGGATAAAAGTTGGGACGAAGTACTCTGGACATAGTCAACGTGCCAAGGAGTACGAGGCTCATTTTTGATCCCGAGCCAAGGCAGCAATACTCAACTTTTTCCTATCATGCTTAGGGGGTAAGGGCCATGAGACCCACTCAGAAATTGGAATGGGGGACGAGGAATAGAGGTTTTGGTTTGGAAAGAAGGACCAGCACAAGAGGAAGAAGTGTAATATACATCCCTATTCTAACCCTGACCCTGACCCGGATCCACTGTTGTATTCAGGTCCGAAGACACGAAGTGGTGGAAGAAGAGATTTATGGACCATTCTGATTGATGATCATGATTCGGAAACCGAGCCCATGGACATTGACAATGATACCCCTTGCTTAAATGCATTGTCAGTGTTTAAGGAAAGTCTGTGCATTCGAGAAGATTAATATAGTTGATGTACCAAATGACCTCCTGTGCACAATCCGAAGGTATTCCCCAAAACTAGACTCCTTGATTGAATTGTGGAAGAAAACCTCACTCAATTTGACCTTGTATAGCCTTTCAAATCCCTACTTGAAGTTGTTGTTCTAAACCTTAGTTTTCTGCTGGAAATATTTTGGTCGATCCTTTGGTCGATACCATCGACCAAGGACCATCGACCAAAATATCCTGCTGCCAAGTTAATGATTCCATGGAATATTCCTTTTCTATTTATTATAACCTTGAGCCTTGAGCCCTTTTGCAATCATTTTCTCACCTGGAAACGTGGGGAGAGCTTCCCAAACCAGCTCTTTGGTTAGTGTGAAGGGCACCTCATCAAAAACTCTTTGTTTATCATTGATTCTTGTCTTCATCTTCCACACTAAGGTATGAATCATCATTCCACTCTCTACCCTACCATTTTCTACTCTTTTCTATTGCCACCTTGGTGATGAGACATTGGGAATGGTGCTGCAACCTTGCAACCACCACTCCAATTGTCTACTCATGTTCAATCCATGATTTCCTTAACTATTCATTGATGCTATGCTTCTACCTCATGCCTAGCATATGTATCCTATGATTTATCTATTAGCATCATGCCATTTGGTACCAAACTGAGTTATAGGATGTATTATGTTCATGTTTAACATTGCCATATGATTCCAATCGAATTTCTATTAGTTCCTCTAACTTTTACATGCCATCCTCATCAATGCAATCAATTCCAACTCATGCCATGATGTTTATCACTTTAACTTGATAGCTCAAATTGGGGATTTTGTTTAGACCATTGGATTGGGTAAATTTCTTGATTTATAGTGTCCTACTACTATTGTTAAGTATGCCTCCAAGTTTCAGATTGATCCGAACACCGGAAGACTCATTTCGGATGAAAACCCCCCAAAATCCACATTTCTGTCGCGAAGGAAATTTTGGTCGATACCATCGACCAAAATGTTGACAGACAGCAACTTTGGCCAATTTTGATCCAATTAACATCCGATCTTCCTGACTTCTTTTCTAACTTATTATTGATGTTTGTTTAGGGCCTTAACAATTCTATTGGACTATTCTTGGTATTCTCAATTCATCCAAGGTAAGGATGGTTATCTCTATAAACATATAAGTCATCAAATATTAAATGGTGTTTTATTTAAAGAATGAAACCTCTTAATTTTCTTTCAATCATTATAGGACTGTTACATATGTGTTAGAACAGTAGCATTTAAATCTTTATACTCTTGTTATGTTACTTTATCATTTTGAATTGCTTATGTTTATAATGATTCGTTTCAATATCATGATTTGATTATTATTATGGATATGCATTGGATGCATGAGAAATGATGAGATTGGATATGTGATTGCTACGTATGACTTGGGATTGGGGGTGTCCTACCGACACTCCTGTCCTTGGGCATCGGAGGGAATAGTATGGGATGTTCTCCGATGGTGCCTATCGACACTGTCCCGGGTTATTGGATGACATACATAGGACTGTCTAGTTGGGTGGCTAGGATTATCCTTGTCGTGTCAAACCCGAATCGGAAGGGGGCATTGAGACCGAACAACCCGTGGTAGTGTATGATTGGATGGGCGCTCTAGGCCGGTAACAAATCCGGTAGGGGACATAAACCATGCTACGGATATCTGAAAGGGGCCATTTATTGGTAGAGTTGCATATAGATAGACTTGGGCTCACGGGCGCTCAAGACCGGTAACCAATCCGTGAGAGGACGTGAGAGCTTCCCGGTTACTATATGTGGATGACCAATAGGGTTGATGAGTCCGAAATCCAGGATTTCGTTGACTCTAGTGTGAAGGATACCGGAAAGGATCGCCGGGGGCGAGGAATGGACGTATCTGAATCGGACTTGACCGACCGAGAGATGACTTGCATTGGGCTAGGCTTCGTGACATGCGCAGTACTTGACCAAATGGTGATGTGAGAGAGCGGTGACCGATCCCCTTACCACAGTTTTTGATGACTTTACCTATCTTCCCCGGCATTCCCAAGATATGGAAATGGGAGAGTGACTGACGACCCGAGAAGTACGGTGCTATGACTTAAAGCATGTCTACCCTAGAGACTAGCATTCATAGAGTTAGACTTATATTTGCATCATATGTTCCATATCGCATTGCATTATAATATGTTCGAATGTGTATGATTTCTAATTATGGAATAACTTCCTTGCTGAGTTCTTCGAACTCATTCCCTCGTGCAAATGTTTTATATTATATTCCAGTACCGAAGACTACGATGGCACCTCCTTTGAGGCGTACATGATTCCACATACACCCCCGGGTAGTGGCGCGGTGAGGATCCATATATTGGAGCCGAGGAGGATTACTATCCGCACCAAGATTAGCCCCACAGGGCGGGAACGGCACGTGGGTTTACATCATCCGTCTTGTTGAGGAGACTACCATTAGTATAGAAGAAACCAGCATAGTGCCCCATTCCCCGGTGTATTTATGGAACCTTTGGTCTTGTAACTAACTTATCTTTGAGATTATCTTTTGACACTTAGACATGTAATTGACGTTATTACACTTCTTTTCCGCTGCTCTGAGAGAGTGGTTATCATACCTCCTCTCACCCTTATGATTATGCTTATACTTTAATGTTATTGTCTTCCGCACTCTAATTTATTTAATCTTATCTTATTCATGATACTTAGTATTAACTGTTTCTACCATTGATTATTACTGTTCATGATTAAGTTACCATGTATGTGGGAGGCATGGACCTCAGATCATTGATCCTTGGACTGTGGATCACATCCCGGATATTCCAAATGGGGTACCAGCTGGGTGGATGTGACAAGAAGGGCCAGCACCAGGTGAAGAAGGACCAGAATGGGAAGCGGAAGGAAACACAGACTTGTCTTTGGGATCAGAGACAGCCCCACGAACTACGTCAGGGTCCTCCTCTGCTAGAGCAGACGAGGGACCTGCCTGATTACTCGACTGGGAGAAGGACTTCACTAATCTAAGGACCTCATCAAACTCTGAGGGATCATCGTTGGCATGATTGTATGTGGGAGATCATTTGGATAAGTCCTCAAAGGATTTCTCATGCAAATCCTTGAGATGATCCTCTACGAGGTAGACAGCTCCCGTTTGGTCACTGTCACCCTCGCTTGTGAAGCTCTCTTGGGTAGGAAGAGTCTTCTTCCTTGGGTTCTTGGCCAAATCAAACTTAAATCTATAGTCGGGACCTAAACCACGTTTCTTACCCATGATGGAAATAAACTTACTGATCGGGAAAATTTGGGAAAGCAAGTGAAGATAAAGGAAGACTGGGAGCTTAGTCGAGAGTAGTGAAAGCGATGTGCGAAGTACTTGCAACAGAAAAATGAGGGGTTTATTTATACCTTTGGAAGAAGTGGAAATGATCATAATCAACTGGAGGAAAGATGATGCAATCAATGGTCAAGGTTGTGAGACGATTAAGTTACTTGGAGGAGTCATTATGACTAACTATCCCATCGGGTTGTAACCACATGACTAGGGCTAACGCTTGAGAAACTCAATGGTCACACAGCCATTAAGTGGCTTGGGAAGCGCAAACAATCAAGAAACGTTGTACCGATTAACATCCCGACAAGGACTAATCCTCCCAATGATAGGCTTAATCGCACGGACTAGGGGGCTAGTGTTACGAATAAGATACACATGTGTGGACATACACAAGTACGTGGTCGGCAGATCACTCGTTCTATCACCCGTCTTATTGGTCGAGACATACCACGGTTGAATGAAACCAACAAGGAATATTGCATTAACGCTAACGCAAAAAAGGACTATCAACATAAAAGGAAACTCCTAATTGGGAGTCCATCACAAAACAGATGGGCAAGCAGGTATGTGGAATTCTATCGGCTCTAAGAAAGGTAACCCACACACTATTTATCAAGGTCTAGACCCTTAGGTAAACACACAAACTTTTTCTGGATAATCTCTAAGCAGAACTTGTTCGGAATCCTAGTCTGATCCTCGACTGACTTAGCCAGTCTGCGTCTGACTTCTTTCGCAGAGCCATCCTTTAATTCAGTAGGACATTGATCGGGAACCAGTCTATCAGTCAAGATGTTGGTCAGATCTAAGAGGCAACACTCTTAATATAAAATGACTAAAATACCCTTAATATTAAATTATTAAATAATCATGTTGTATTTCATCTTAAACTCAATCCTTAGTGGATGAAGGGAAATTTTCTTTACCCTTCTTCCTACACTTTTTTGAAACTTACCATCAAAGCCAAAAATCACCACAGTCCCTCTCCCTGCCAGTCTCCACCACCCCCATCTTCCCCTTGTCAGAAATCACCCACCTTCCACTACACCCCCTCCCCCTAATATCGATGGTGGTGTTGGATCAAACTTCAGAAGCTGGACTAAAGCATTGTTAGAATCGGTTTTCAGAGTTTTGAACTCGTTGGAGGGAGATTTCTGGAGAGCTTTGGTCAGGGTTTTAGTGTTTGGAAGGAAGGCATTAGAGATCCATTAAAATGAGATTGCATTTTTGAATGTTTTCTCAGAAAATTAAGCAAAATTGAAATTGCTAATCAAATGTGGATTATGGCGAGAATCGATTTGAATGGTCGAATCAATGAAGCACCCCCATTGAAGCTCAAAGAAGTGACCAAAGCAAGGAAAACGACCTTGAAATCTGCAAGAAACACAAAAACATAGACCTACCTAAAAAACCAAAGTAATTCCACACCAGAATAAAAAAAATCCAGGCCCAAAATACATTCAACAAGAGACACCAATCTCCGAAGGGATACAACGAAAGATGAATAATTTGTATTAGTTCACTGAAAATCAGATGTGTGAGTTCACTTTGTAAATACAGAGTAGTTCTTAGAGGGAAACAATTGAAGAAGAATATAATAATAAATAGAACATTGGGCCAAAATCGATAACTGGAGGGTGAAAGAGGACATAATGAGCGTGAGTCCGGATCTACGACCTCGCGACCACAAACCGGGGGCCCCGATGAAAAACCTTTGAAAAGGAAAAAAACTTTTTCACCAGTGGGACCCACTAGTTTTTGTGGTCAGGAAGCCATGGCGAGCACTCTGTACTTCCCCGACGGGGAGATGATCCGGATTCAATGAGAGTTATGCAATATGGTTACAAGTCCTCTAACAGTGATTCAGTCTAGCTTGTGAAGTCCAATCTAGCACTAACACTAACATCAGGGTGAGGGGGTGTGGTGGAAAGTGGGTGATTTAAGTAGGGGAAAGGTGGGGTTTGTAGTGGTCTAGGGAGGGGGTGTGGTGGTTTTCGCAGTGGTGGGTAAGTTTAGACAAGGTGTAAGTAGAAGATGTGTGAAGGAAAATCCCTTTACCCAAAGTTGTGTATGGGATGAGGCACAAAGTTTTGTAATTTAACATTGAGAGGATATTTTGATCATTTCATATTAAGATTAACTAGGTATTAACTAAAATTATTTAGTTGTGGATTCGACATAATTTAAGCCACTTAAGGGAGATAACACAAGTTCTGCTCAAACTTAAGTGTAGCAAATGTTAAATAGTCAAGGAAAAAAAAAAAGAAAAAAAAAAAAAAGATTATTGTATTTCTCCACTCCCTCTCTTTTGAACGGAGGAGAGAATATCGTTTTATAAATATAAATAAAAGAAATTTACATTTTACAAATGAAAGAAGTGCCTTCCCAAATAAAATTCAATGGTTGAGTGGGAAGGCAAAAGATATCCAAATGCAACTCACTAGACATTGACAACAACTCGCTAAAATGTCAACATATCCATTGGTCTTTCGAACCTTGTGCACCAAGATATCTTCCACGAAGCACTCTATTAGTGCCAAGATATCCTCCATTAGATGCAAGGTATACCAAGGACATAGCCAGTTACCAATTAGTAGGGGTGTAAATGGATAACTGAAATCTGCTTTCGAATTTACATCCGCATTTATTTAGCGGTATTTGAATTTGTCTGATTACTAATAGGTTGCGAATAGTATACTCTTTTCTTACCGATTATTATCCTTCCGCTTAAATTATCCGATTAAGTTACTCATTTGGATTTCATTTTCTTATTTTTATAATTTTTTACTTGAGATATGTGACTATTTTTCTAGTTTTCTACTAAAATAACTACCAAAATTGTTAAATTCTTAAATTTCAAGCCTAGCCTCACTAATCAAATGGTAAAAATGTCAATAGGTAGTTGAAAACTTCTATTCATGCCCATTTAAAAGAATCTACTTAAGAAAACAATTATTCGATTTCATCCAAATCCAACTAAATCTGTCCAAAAACCAATAGAATATTATCTGAATCCGTCCTAATATAATAAGATGCGGATATCGTATTCCGACTATCTGATCAAAATTTGATCCATTTATACCCCTACAGGTTAGAACCTCAACGGCGTTGAGGAAGTCCAATCGGGCCTCAACACACTACAACCATGCTTACGGCCCTCTTGGAGACCACACTTGACCCCATATGGGAGGGGGTTCCATTTATAGTCACTACACATTTAGGAAGGGATTTATAGTCCGTTTTACAAATTTTAGAGATAGATCCCTCCTAAATATATATTGGTAAGGTGTAAATGGAGCACAATGCTCTATATATTGGGAAAGGATCTCGACTCCTTTATAACATGTAGATTGTAGAGCATTAAATATTTCACTCAAATATCATATTCTTTTATGTTGTGTTTGTTTGCAAAAGTGGGATGGAAAAAAGAAGTGGAAAAAATAAAAATTTGGGCCCTATATGTAATGAGGTGAGGGCGAATGATAGGAAATAAAGGGATTTTATAGAAAAATGTTAGATGTGGGTTCAACTTTATGATTTTTCCCCATTTTTTTTTCAAAATCTCATATATTTTGTGGAGTTTTGAAAGATATGGATTGAGAAAATTAGCATGCCACCTCAGCAGACAATCTGCCAACTTTCCCACCATAGTAAACCACACAAGCCATACTTTAGGAATTCATACAAAATTTTACTTCTAAAAAATAAATTCCAGCCATTTTTTCTCACCTAACCTTTATTATAGCAAACAAACAATGCCTTAGTCTACAGCTTCAAAATGTGATTTTGTTGGCTTAAGGGTATATTACATTTTTAAGTATCTCAAAAATATAATTTTTGTGATCGACAGATAAAATGTTATCTTAACTATGTTAGTCTGACGTTGAAGTGATAAATTTCCAGCTATATCCTAGTTAATTCCATCTTAATTTTTTTTGAGAATTACTAGCGTTATATGGGGGGATAAGTATTTTATAAAAATGATTAGGCTTCACTCTTCACCCTTAGTCCAAAGAAGATTCAAACATTTTGATCTCATACCATGAAGCATTGAAATTTATAAAATTGATAGGGTTGTTCCATCTTAATTTCACCTCTCCAATCCTGCAATCCACTCCCTTCACCCCATACCATCTCCAAATTTTACCTCTACGCACAATCACACAGACCACAATTTACAATCACATACGACCACAATTATAGCAATGACTAGAGAGGAGGAGAAGTTATGTGTAAGGGATAAATTTAAACTTTGCATCTGTTGCTGTAAAAACTTGTTCGTCAATGCAAGAGATCGACCTGCAAAACAACGTGCTCGATCAGTTTGGTTAAAGAACATCTTCGATGATCAAGTCAGTGAATGCATATTTGCCTTTAAAATAAAACAACATTCCTAGAGATCTCAATGCAAAGAGAAGTCTTTGAAGTGTGCGTACCTGATTATGAGAATGTAATAGGTTTATATAGATTTAAGATAGTTACCTCAACTGTGTGATCAATCTCTTGAACGAATGTTGATTGTCAAATCTAAGGCATTCTTAAACTGAGTAGTGATCGAGTTTGATCAGAACTCTAGAACTCTATGACTAATCCTAACTCCCAAGTTCGACCAGGAGTTTTATTCGCAACCAAGGGGAGGTTAGCTTGAACTCCTTTGGTATACATTACTTAATGTGCAAGTTATATGACTTGGTTCAATTCGTGGTTCGACCAAGGTCTAGCCAATCCGGTTCATCTTTGATTGATCTAGTTGGTTAGTTCAAGATCTACCATATTACGAGCTCCCAGTCACTTGGTTCCAACTAATACAAGGTAGGGCCTAGAGACTCAAAATTGATCAAATCTTGATTTTCACTTTGAATGGGTAATGGGTAGAGAAAATTTGCCTGGTTTTTTTTTTTTTTTTTTTTGGTAAAACGAAAATTTGCCTGGTCGAACTTCTTGAAGCTTCACCTCTTTTGATGAATAATTAATGCTGTCAGTGTTCAATTGACACGTTAATAACTATAACGGCAAAGTGACACTGAAGTGACCTTTACGTGTGCGTGTTGATACACATTCTCCCATTTTCCCACGTTGGATGCCAGTGGCATGACGTCAGAAGATTCATTAGGGTTTTCAAATTTCGAAAGGCCTCTCATCCTAGATCTTTAGATGAACTCCATCATGGTTGTGAAATGTACATCGATTTGAAGGTTAGACGTCGTTAGATCTAAGCCATCGGAATCAAACCTTTCTGGACCACTTGATAGGTATTCGATTGAATTTGTAAAGCCACAAGATCTCGGTAATCAAATCAAATCTTTTCTGAGCCGTTAGATCTGGATAATTTGTTTGGTATAAAAACCCCTCTCATTTCACTTCATCTTCTTCCTTGTCCATACAAAACTCAGAAGTTATCTACAACTTTGTTTTCTCTTCTTTCTCTTGCTATTCATCTCTAACTACTGACGATCCTTGTTTCGTCTTTCCTTCAAAGTGTGCTAGAGAGTGTGGGTCACTGTGGTTCCTGTCCTGCAAACCTTGCTAGTTCAAGCTTCAACATTTCCATCAGCAATCAATAAGTGCTTGTCCTCCCCTCTCTCTTTTGTCACATCCCTCAGTCGGTATCATATCTGGAATACATAAAAGTGTGATCCACAGCCCCAAAGATCAAGTTTAGGCAATCATATATTCACATAGCACAATAATATAATCAAGAACAAGAATAAATCATTATATTCAAGTAATTTAAGAAACAATCAAGTAAGGATCTCAAAAGGATCACAAAAGAATATCATAGTGCGGAATAAAACATAATCAGAGGTGAGAGTAAGCAGAAATAACTCTAAAACAAATGTGGAAGGTAGATCGAATCTCTAAAGTATTACAATTGAAAGAAATAAGGGAAAGTAAGAATCATCCTAAAGCTAAACAAAACCAGTATCTATGTTCATCAAACAGGGTCTAGATTCATATGTCTTCAACTTTAGTATGGGAAACTCAAGCTCCAAGGTCGGGCTAATCCTAGTACGCACCGTCATCACACGGGTATGCTTCACTGTATTGCTCGTAGTCACCAAAATCTTGAAAACCAAACGAGTCACACGCCGTGGCCTCGTAGTCATGATTCTCGAAGTCATAAGTACCTACAACAGAATCTATAAACATATCCCCTGAAGGGTGAGCTCAAAAGAACCCAGCAAGTAGTTCAAACACAATTAACAATTATGACAGTCACAATCTCAAGAATGAGAACAAGGCATTAATGCAAATGATATGAGACAGTATGCAAGTATGCTTCTAAATCTACATATGCTGGTCTCTATTGGCAAACACGCATTAAGATAAATCACCATACACCTTTGGGTAGGTCTCAAATCACTCTCCCTCAACCCTCTTGGTCTATTGGGTTCTCCGCACTAATTGGGTCAAGGCATCCCTCTCAGACATTCCATGACTGGGGTTTAAGTCAATACTATTGCTCAGCACCATTGGTCTGAGTACTGGCGCATGTAAGGGTTAATACCTAGCCCAATGCAAGTCATCTACTGAGTCACATCTACTTAGGGTTTGATACGTCCATTCCTCACCTCTCACAATCATTTCCTGTATCCTTCCCCCTAGACTCACCATCTCCCTCTCGGCTACGTAGACTCTTAACCCTATTGGTCATCCACATATAATAAACGGGAATCTCTTATGTGCTCTCACGAGTTGGTTACTAGTCTTGAGCGCCCATGAGCCTAAGCTTGTTATGTGCAATTTACATCCTCTCACGGCTCTGATGCACATCTTTGAGGAATCATTATTGCTGCCATGGGTCACTCTGCCTCAATGCCCCTTCCAATAGGGTCAAATATTATAGGGTTTCCCTAGCCAAACACTTCTAGACGCAACCTAGGTATGTCAACTAGAAGTTATCGAAAGCGCCAAGGGGCACCATAGGAATGCGCCCCATACTACCTCCACTGGTGTGCAATGACAGAAACGCCAAAAGGGCGCCATTCCCCATTCCACAACCACTGTGAAATCCATCCCTAACCCTAACCCGGAAACCCTGTTGTTTGTAGGACCTAAGACCCGAAGTGAAAGTAGAAGTCAACTATGGGCCATCTCAGTAGAAGACATGGTGTTTGATCCAGAACCCATGACACTGATGATGGTGTTTTATACTTAGAAACCCTATCTGAGTTGGAGAAGAAACTGCACATTGATGAAGGAGACTTTGGTTGTTGGACCTAAAGTCTATCTGGACATGAATTGAAGGCATTCCTCAAGGCTAGGTAAGTTATTTGAGGTGTTGTTTGAAGCCCATACAAATATTTGAAGCTTAGACCTTCATTTCCTTGTTCTGGAGTTACTGTCTTGATTGGTCGACTGATTGGTCAATTGGCCAATCAACCAACCAATCGACCAACAGGGTTATTTTGGTCTTTAACTAAAATCCTTGCAAGTTAGGGACTTCTTATGCTATTTAAAGGGGGGGGGGGAACTCCGTGTTTTTTCACTCACAATCAATTCTAAGCCTCTGAAGAATGTGAGAAGAACCCTAAAGCCTCTCCTCCAAAGCCAAGGAAGATCCTCAAGCATCTGTTCAAGTTTATTCATTGGTTCCTCTTCTAAAAGGTTAGTAATCGATTCGTTTCTTCTTTGATACATTCTTTCTTCTATACTTCTGATCTTCTAATTATGAGAAGGGTATTACACTACTGTAATGACCTCTTCTCTAATTCTTTTAGCCGTAGAGTGAATTCCCCAATTCACTCTATGTTCTTGAAGCCATATGGCGATGATCCCTGAATTTGACTCTACCTAAGATCTTGATGACACTTTCCATGATTTTCCTACATACTTTATAATTGTGGGGAAGGTCTCATACCATTACCATGACCTTCCCTTGTGTCCTCATGATTGAGGGATTAATCCCTATTGTTCTTTAGACAATTGGAAACCAAAAGTAAGGATTATTCTATGAGGTTTGGTTTTGGTTAACCTTCATAAGAGGGTAACCAATTGAGAACCCTAGTATTTCTGTTAAGTTAATGGATCCTGCACAAATGCCTTTCTTGTTTTGATGTATTATTTAAATGAATCCCTTGCCTTTCCTACCTAGGGAATCTAACAAGTGGTTGACTGTGGGAGGAAACCCTTGGGTAACCCTCATGAGAGGATATCCAAATTGGGTAACCCTCATGAGAGTGTATCCAATTGGGAACCCTAAATTTCTAATCCTCCCCAATTGCATTCTTGATATTGAATTGCTAAGCAAATTATTCCCTTTAACCCCGTGAACATACCTTGGGTTATCTTGAGACCCAATCTAGGTTAACCTTCATGAGAAGTAACCAACTTAGGAAACCCTAGCTTTCCTTGTTAATTATTGGGTCATCCCCAAAGCCTTTCTTAATTATGATTTATTTATCTTTATTCCCTAGGGTAAATTTTTATTCACCCTAGCCTTTCCATGAGAGCCATGGTTAGTATATGTTAAAACCCTAATCCTATGACTCAATAAAGAACCTATATTTTGACCATAACTTAATGTTTTGAACTTTTTGGATAGTCCTAATATGTTTTAGGATGCTCCCTTTCAAATTTCGGACCAATCGGACTTCAAACGAAAAAGTTATGACCAGATTAGGGTTTGCTTCCCCGTACTTTCCCATTGGTCAACTGGGCTAGTAGACCAACCAATCGACTAACACAGACAGTAGCCTCAAAACAGCTCTGTTTGCTTCCGTTTGACTTCTAATCTTCTAGGTCTTATTCCTAATCATTATTATATGCTTGTTTAGGTCTTAATTGCTAGTCTTGGACCTCTTCCTCATTAATTCTACGTAATCCTTTAAAGATTACTTAAGGTAAGGATAGTTGATCTCTAATAACCTAATATCCATGCCTACTTGTATTCATTTTAGAATTACATGATCATATCACTGCTGTAATTAGTTTCTTATAATCATATGGTTGTTGTAGTTCTTCAACTACAGCAGTATTTATTCTTATTATTCAATTGTTATTTCAATTATGAATGATTATATGTTGTATTAATAATTGTGCTTATGAATGACTGATTGGGAATGTGATTGCCTAGGTTTTGATTGAAGAATGGGGAATGCCATTTTGGCGTTCCTGCCTTTGGACACCAGTGGAGGTGGTATGAGACATTTTCCTATGGTGCCCCTTGGTGCTTTTCTTGATTACTAGTTGACATACCTAGGGCATGTCTAGAAGTGTTTGGCTAGGATGTCCCTGTTATATTAGACCCGATTGGAAGGGAATTGAGACCGAGCAACCCGTGGTAGCAATGGGGATTTGTGGGCACTTCAGATTCGTTAGATCTGTATAGGACATGAATCACATTGCGGATACTAGTGAGAGGCCATTCATTGGTACAGTTGCAGAAGTGTAACGTGGCCCCTAAAATCAAGACCGGTGAATTGACCCGTGAGAGGAAACGGAAGTACCTGTTAGCTTGATTTAATTGACCAATAGGGTTGATGAGTTCGTAGTCTGAGATAGTGGATTTCATAAAGATACTATGACTCTTGGGAGAAGGATACCGGAAAGGATCCCTGATGGGAGGAATAGAAGTATCTGGATCTAAGTTGAAATAACTAAGTAGAAGACTTGCATTTGTCTAGGCTTAACCCTAACACGCGCTAGTACTCATACCAATGGCGAAGTAAGAGAGTGTTGACTTAAACCCCAGCCATGAAATGTCTAGATGGATGCCTTAACCCAATTACCGCAGAGAACCCAATAGACGTGCATCAGAGCCGTGAGGAAAGAGGGATTGAGACTACCTAGAGGAGTATGGTGTTTTATTCTTAATGCGTGTCTGCCAATAGAGACCAGCATACATAGAGTTAGAAGCATATCTGCATTGTCTGTTTCATATCATTTTTGCATTCTGTATGATTTGCTTTTATGTGTTATTATGTTATTATGGATTGAACTGCCTTGCTGAGTTCTTTTGAACTCACTCCTTTTTGCAACATCTTGTGTTAGACTTTTCTGCAAGTAATACTACTATTGTTGACTATGATAGTCAGTACTTTGAAGACTAAGTTGATGACTCATACTATACTTACTATGGTGACTAAGTTGGCGAAGACTATCAGCACGAGACTGAGATTTATTAGGAGTAGTTTGGCTTTAGCACTTGAGTGATAGAGATGGGATATCGTTCCATCCTTCTTTTGACGTTTATTAGTTCTGCTGAGACTTTAGTTGTTCGTTCCCCTTTTTCTTTTGGGAACTGTTTGTAACCCCTTTTTTTATCTACTTTTCCCTTGCTATTGTGGAATGAGTTTCCGCCTCATTCTATATTTTGATTTATTCTATTGGTATCATTTTCCACACTCTAATTGTATCCTTGAACCTTATTTTGATATTTTGATTAATAAAGTTAACATTTGATTTAATCTTGTTCTTGATTATATTATTGTGAATGTGGGAGGATGATTTCCTCGAATACTGGATCTTCGGGATTGTGGATCACACACTCGGGTATTCCAGATAGGGTACCGGCTGGGTGGATATGACAACTACAACCTAGGCAATCACATCACATCGTGATTCCATACATATCAAAATATAGTCCAATTCACAATTCCATCATTCATAATCAATTTAAGTATGTAAGTCACATCATTAATAGCCTATTGTAATTACAAAAGTAATACAATATAAAAAAAGTCCTAAAACAGTAGCTTAACATATGCATACAAGTTCTAACAACATATAAAATGCAATAATGTCAATTGTGAGTGAACGTACTCACCTTGTGTTTGATTCGTAACTCCAAGTAAGAGATCAAAGAGCAAGTCAAAAACCACCAAAATAACCTTAAACAAACATGTAGAGAGTATAAGGAACAAACCCTAATGATCGGAGACGAAACGGAGGCAAAATAGAGAAAAGTTGCTGTCAGTCACTCCTTTGGTTGATGCTCTTAGTCTATGGCATCTACCAAGAGGATAGACCAAGAGTATGTTGTATGGACGAAACAATTTAAAATTGGTCGGAAACTCCACGAATCAAATTGGAACACTCCGAAATTAATAGGAAAATTATAAAACAACATAGTAAGACTATCTATGATGATCTAAACATTAAACAAGGCCTTTGGAATAGAAATCCAATAAATCACCTAATAGGGTTAATCCGTGGATTCTCACGGAAAGGCCAGAATGAATGGGTATTCATTAAAGGTAAGAGAATAGTAGATCATGCTAAAAGTAGTTCTAACATAGATTAGAATCTAATAACTGCAGTAAGAGTAAATCATGGTCTCATGCTAGATCAAATCATTGAAAACACTCCTTATTGTCTAAGGAGAGAGTAGAGTGAATGGGAATTCACTCTAATACTATGAGGATCATAGACTAGGCCATTATAGTAGTGCAAGACCTTCCTCACAACCAAAACAAATAGTAGAAATAGTAGAGAGAATAGATCAATGAAGTATAGGATTGAATACTAACCTTGTAGAAGAAGAATCAATGGAAGAACTTTGCTTGGATGCTTAGAATCAACATTGGGCTTGAAGAGGAGGCTCTAGGATTCTTCTCATGTTCTCCAAAAGTTAAGAGGCAAAGTGTTTAGTTTAGTCTGAAGTCACATATATATATATATATAGGATTTCAAAACCTATAACTTCCAAAAATACACAATTCTGCCTTGAGATTGCTTAGGTTGATGCTCTTGGTCGATGGCATCAACCAAAGGGATCGACCAAGCAATGCCAAGGTGCAAAAATGCTGAATTTTGGTATCCAATAGCCTTGGGTCCTTTACCAACTTAAAAAAGGGTCTTAACTGACTTCATAGGACCTTCTAAGGGTGTCAACACTGTATTCTTAGTCCACCATTCCAATCAAACTTCATTCAACTCACCTCTTCTTCCAAACTCACTTGAGGTTTCCATACTAGGATCTACATCATTTACCTCCAAGGATTCTAGGTTAGACCTAAAGGGGTTCAAATTTGGATGGCCCACAACTGTCTTCTTCCTTCACTTCAGGTCTTTAGACCTACACTATGGATTTCCGGATTAAGATTTTGTGGGATTTCACATCTTTAGTCTTCGTTAATGTTTGGGTTCCTTTGATGTTTATTGAAATTGCTTTCTTCTTCCTGTTTGTTGTTTTGAGTTTTGTGTGGTTTTTGCCTTTGGGGTATTGGTAATGTGTTTCTTTCTGAGTTTCATTTTCTAACTCCCAACACTTAGAGCCCCAGATTTGATTTGGACTAGCTTTCCCAAGCCTTAGATTGACCATGGTTGGAGGAAGAACAATTAATGTGAAATCTAGCCCAAACCCTAACCTAGACACCTTGTCTATTTTGGATGAAGAAGGGATTGTTTGTTGTTTGACCTTGAAGTTGGACCATGAGTGCAGTGTTGATATCTTTGGAAGGTCCTAGGATGTCAAGTTTGACGTCTCCCTTAGTGTAGATCTAAAGACCCGAAGTGAAGGAAGAAGACGTTGTGGGCCATCTCAGTGGAAGACATGGTGTTTGAATCAAAACCCATGGAGATTGATGATGGAGTTACCTTTTTGGAAACCTTGTTTGATTTGGAGAAGATACGGCACCTTGGTGTTGAAGAGCTTGGTTGATGGACTTGAGGCCTAGTTGGACATGTTTTGGAAGGTCCCTCAATGCTAGGTAAGTTGCTTGTTGAGTTGGGAGAAGCCCCATAAAAAATTTTGAGGTTTAAAGCTTGAAATCCCTATTTATGGGCTTGCTATCAGCTTGGGTCGACTAAGCCAGTAGACCCAACAATCAACCCACGATGACAAAATCTGGCTAAGATCTTATGTTTAGGGTTTTGATGCTGTATTTAATGAGAATACATGATTTCCAGCCTCTTTTGTTTCTAAAACCTCTAGAGAATGTGGGAAGAACCCTAGAGCCTCCTCCTCAAGCCAAGGAAGAACCCCAAGCATTCTACCAAGTTTCTATTTTGGTTTCTCTCATTCAAGGTTGGTATTCTACCTCTTTCTTTTCTAATCTCTTCTCTCTACTGTTGTTTCTTCTTGTTTTGATTATGAGGAAGGTATTGCACTATTGCAATGACCCAACCTCTGATCTCCTTTGTCTTAGAGTGAATCCTCATTCACTCTATGCTTTCCTTGAAGCCATATGATGATTCTTCATGATTTTGATTTAGTTTTGATAGGATGATCTATTATTTTTCTATTCTAAGCAGTGTTAGATTTGCTTCTTATTAGTTTTCCATTACTGATCTATTGTCTTCTATCTCTTTAAATGAATCTCTATTCATTCTAGTCTTTCTGTGTTGATCCGTGGTTTTAGCCTAATAGGGGTTTTTTTAGAACTCTATTTCATTGACCTTTCTTGATGCTTAGACTTTCATAGATAGTCTTAGTATGTTTTTGTGGAGTTCTCCTTTAAATTTCGGAGTAATCGGACTTCAAATGAAGAAGTTATGACCGATTGGTTTGCTGTTTCGTATTGTTCACTGGGTTGACTAGGCCAGGCTGCTAGCCAATCGACCCACTAAGTCAGCAACTCCAATTTTGCTCTGTTTCGACTCCTATCTCTTGGATTTACTTCTTATGGTCTATACATGTTTTCTCAAGCATGTTTAGGTGATTTTGGAATTGATCTTTGATCTCTTACTAGAAGATTATAATTTTGGATTACGAGGTGAGTATTCCACTCACAATTTGCATATTTACATACCTTGTTGTGATATGACATGAATGTATGATCTAGCTATTGTTGTTTTGTTTTCTTTACATCATGATACTTCTGTAGTTACATTAGCATGTTCATATTGTGATTTACATATTGGAATTGATGATTTAATGTTGTGAATGTGATTTGGACTATAATGTGATATGTATAGAATCATGGTATGATGTGAATGCCTAGGTTGTGGTTGTGGAATGGGGAATGCCCTTTTGGCGTTTCTATTTTTGGACACCAGTGGAAGTGGTATGGGACGCTTTCCTATGGTCCCCCTTGACTCTTTTCTTGACTATTGGTTGATATACCTAGGGCATGTTTAAAGGTATTTGGCTAGGAAACCATTGTCATATTTGACCCCATCAGAAGGGAAATTGAGACCGAGTGACCCGTTGCATCAATGAGGATTTGTGGGTGCTCAAGACCAATAACCAACCCGTGAGAGGACATGAATCACATTGTGGGGGCCATTCATTGGTAGGGTTGTATGTGGTAGACTTGGGCTCATGGGCGCTCAAGATTACGGGAAGCATGAGAGGACACGAGAGCTTCCCGTTTACTATGTGTGGATGACCAATAGGGTTAAGAGTCTATGTAACCGAGAAGGAGACGGTGACTTTAGTGGGAAACGTACTGGAAAGGATCGTGGGAAGCGAGGAATGGATGTATCTAACCCTAAGTAGATGTGACTCAGTAGATGACTTGCATTGGGCTAAGATTAACCCTATACACGCGCCAATACTCAGGCCAAATGGTGATGTGAGAGAGTGTTGACCTAAACCTCAACCAAGGTATGTCCGGGAAGGTTTCAGGACCCATTTACCAAACAGATAACCCAAGATGCCGGGAAGGCTGAAGGAGAGTGATTTGAGATCTACCCAGAGGAGTATGGTGCTATGACTTAAAGCGTGTCTGCCAATAGGGACTAACATACATATATAGAGTAAGAAGCATATTTGCATATACTGTTTTATATCATTGCATTTATGTTTGCCTTTGATTGTGTGTGAAGATGTATATTGTGATTGGACACTTGCTAAGTTCTTTTTGAGCTTACCCTTCGGGGGACTTGTTTATAGATGACTTTGTAGGTTCGGAAGAGAACCCGTGCTACGGTATGAAGGACCCTTCCTAATATGGTGCAGCTCCGGAAGTCTTTGGAGAAGGTTATGACTAGTGGGGCAGCCATCTCATAGGTTTGGACTGCTCTGATGGTTCTTATTGATGGAAGCAAGCATCGTCTTGTTCGTCGTTGGGACGTGAGCTTGATGCTGATCTAAAGTTACAAAAGCACAACCCTAAGGTAAAGAAGATGAAGAATGAAGAAGAAGACGACCCGATGGAAGATGTTGATTAGGTCACTCTTATTTCTTCTAGACTTTATTTTGAATTGTAATAGCTTAGACTTTGATTTAGATTTCGAGCTACCTTCCGCATTTGTCTGTGGGGGTTTATTTTTGCTATACTCTATAGTTTTTTATTTATTGGTATCTTGTTATTTCCGCACTCTGATATTATTTTGTGATCTTTCTGAGATCCTTTCTTGACTTTTATTATTAAATTACTTGAATAAAATGATTTGTTTCTTGCTTTTGATTATGCTATTGTGCCAAGTGGATATGATCGTTCATAAACTTGATCGTCGGGACTATGGATCACACACTCTACTATTCCAGATAGGGTACTAGCTGGGTGGATGTGACAATTAAAACAATGGCTAGGAAACCTCTTCAACCCTCGAGGATGGAAGAACAATATGATTAAGGGGCCTTAAGCAAATCTGCTAGTGAAAGATTACGACAATCTGAGCAGGTCTCAAGTGATAGGTCCGACCATCCATCTCTGCCAGAATCTACTAGAGAACTGCTTGGCAACTCAGGGGATGATTCCGAGCATGAGTCACAACCTCGTGTTATCCCTTGCAATGGTCGAGGGAAATCTATAACGAGTGCTTGAGCAAAGTTTAAGGCTGATTGACAATGTTGGATCAACAGTTTGACTCATGAGCAATATAAACCTAATAGGATAAAGATCCCTCTCTTGACTATATTGAGTTCGACCCTAACAAGTTAGGTCCTGAGTTTTGGATTTCAAAAATGATTGAAGAGAGGTTGGGGTATCTCCAAACAAAATACGATATCCCACAAGACTATATCCTTAGAGTCCTTGATAGAATTGAATGAGTTGACAAGTGCCAACAAAGTGAATTCGTCTTGTACAAGGATACCCTTAAAAGTGGGTTTAGGCTTCCCCCCATCCAATATTTGCAGACATCCTTTGTCATTTCGAGAAGTATCTAAGCATGCTGGCCCTAAACAATTGAAGAAATTTGATTTGCTTTTGGGGAGTTTTGTTAGCAAAAGGAAGTAAATGTCTGACCTTCCCTTGTTCTTTTTCTCCATTTCTTTGTGGCCAAAAAGATGGGGCAATCAGGTTGGTTTTACTTGTCCAAAAGACCATCCAACCAAATTCGGTTGGGATGGTAATTTTGTTGGGGATGGTCAAGCACATTGTTTTGCATGTCGATCTCCTGCATGGACGAAAGAGTTTTTGGAGCAATAATATCACTTTTAACTTAAAGATTTGAAAAATGCACTTAAAATCTTTTCTTTGAAGATTAAACACCCTTAAATTATCTTAATTCCCATAAATGACAAAGATCTTAAGATGCAATAAAGAAACACATCATGCGCGAATCAAAAGCTAGTTTTGCTAAGTGTAATTCTTCTCCTTCACATTCAAAATGACTTTCGTGTTCTTTTTTATATGAAATCTCATTGGTATCATCTGTTAAATTAGGACCTGTTTGATAAACTACCAAATGTTTATGCATTGAAAAATACCAGAAACATCAAAATTGTTTCTAAAGCAAAAAAACTGTTTAGGTGTTTGATAACTTGCTTCTCAAAGCAAAAATATTATCAGTAGTGATTTAGTAAAATTCCAAATTCTATGAATATCCGTCTCTAAATTTTTTCACTTAAACTTATTCCGCGCCTAACTTTTGCTTCGAGAATATATGCAACAACAAATAGTTGCTGGTCAAAACTACTTCTTGAAGTAGAATTTTTCATATATTTCAATTCATGTTTAAAAAAGTCACCTAAAATAAAACAATTTTATCAAATGGCTTTTGGCCAATTTGTTTTTTAATTTCTTGAAGCAACACAAGAAATTTTTTTCTATAAATTATTAAACTCGAAAGCTGTCACACCCCATCCAGCCAGATCAAGTCATACGGGAATACCCTTGGGGGTGATACACTACAGGACCAAAGGTTCACGGCCAAATCCATAACACCAATACAACATAGCATAATTAGAGGACAAGAAAAGATTAAAGTATCAAGATTCAAAGTACGATAATCAAGTTATCAAATACGATTACACCCATCTGAGAATTTAAAGTTAAATCATTATCCAAAGTTATTCAAGTTTAAGTCATCAGAGTTTAAAGAAAAGAAGTTTTTTGTAGCAGAATCTAGGTTCTTTGACATAAAATGGCATCGTTCCTCTCTATGGATTCAATAGCAATGACATAACATAGGGCTACAAATAATGCTATCATCTCCAAAGATATCACCAGACCTTCAGTAGTACCCAACCCCATAGGAGCAATCTGGATATGGGCAAGAAGATTCATGCGAGTCCACCTCCTCGCAAACTGTTCCCTTAAGGTATTCTGCCACGGTGGATCCTCCCCTTTGAATGGAGTCCTCATACCCTGTTACAAGGTCTAAACACACACACACACATATATAAAGGAGTGAGTTCAATAGAACTCAGTGAGGTTAACTCAACCATATATCATTCACCCATTACAATCTCCCACAACAAATGATGTATGTAAATAATAATGAGATGAATAATAGATGAACATGCATTAAGCTTCTAACTCTAACCATGAGTTCTCTATGGTAGACACGCATTAAACTATAAACCAGCCTCCTCTATCACTCTCCCTCAACAAGAGATGTCTTCATTTTTTTTTTCTTTCCGGTATAGAACGGGGTCAAGTGTCGAAGAAAAGAAAACTTAACTCAAAGAAATCTCTAAATCTGCCTTAAGCAGATCTTCCAATTCCGGTGGAGAAACTTGATAAAATGCCCACAATTGAGATGAAGACATCTTGATCTTAGCCATAGAATCAATGACTCTATTGGCTTCCCTTCCAACGTGTCGGAACCGAACCTAACTATTTCCACCTATGAGAGCTCAGATCTCTTCAACATATCGCATGAAATGACCCACCTCTACGCAGCAAGGACTCAGAAGGTCAATGGCCTTTTTTGAGTCTAATTCTATGAGCACCTGCTGGTATCCCAAGTTTGCGGCCAGCTTGACACCTTCAAGAATCGCTGCAAGTTCCGCTTCCATCACTTGGCAGGCGTGGATGCGATGCACAAAACCTCCCTTATATCTCCCATCACCATCTCTAAAGACACCGCCTACCTATACCAAATCCCCTCCTTTACACACCATTGCATCAACATTGCATTTCATATAGTTCCTTGTGGGAGGACACCAAAGAGCTTTAAACCTTCTATTGCTGCCTCCAGCCATAGCAACATGACATTTCGACCAAGCCTCAATCACCTTTTTAGAATAATCACTGACTTGCATAAAACCATTCCTAGGTCTATTAATATCCTCCTCATGCATGTCCCTATTCCTCCATTGCCAAAGGCATAAAGAAACACAGGAAAAAAATATTCGGCCATTGGTCTTGCAACTTAGAGAGGGAACCATGAAGGTTTTGGTATAACCAATCCTACGAGCTATAGGAAAGAACTCCACCCTGTGAGAAGCTGCGATGAAACAGAACCACACCCCTCCCGCATAGGCAAAGTCACGAAGGATGTGGAGAAAATCCTCCGGCCCTCCCATGTAGAAGCTACAATAGGAAGAACATTAATCAAACGGTTTTGATGCCAACCACCATATTCATCCACCAGCTGGTGCACCATCTCTTTCCTCCACCCTTTAGGGAGATTCCTTGTAACATGGTTTGCAAGAGAAAGCCCTCCTTCTAACCACTCATCCTACCAGAATAAAAAAGTTTCTCCATTCCCCAACTCAAAGCTACAATTCTCAAGCACCCTAAGGGCTACTCGGAGAAGTGCCTTCCTTAAGGGTGAATCCATGCTTGTCATGAAGAACATGGTGTTGTGGCTAAAGTATCCATTTCCGGTTTACACCGGTCAAACCAATCTTAGCCGGGTTTGATTGAGAGATAAAGGAAGGATGATCAGTGACGTCCAAAGAGGAGCGATGATCCGACGGCTATGATTGAAAAAGTGTTATAAGCGGGAAAGCTAGTATAAAAGGGAGAAAAGATTTGTAAGAAGGTAAGTCTCTAGAATCAACCAAACTCTAAACTCACTTTGATTGAACTCCATTACAAGCACTTTAGAAGCTCCAGAGAGCTCTGAAGCATCAACTTCACCATACCGACTAGATCGTCGGAGACGAGACGCCGATCAAGACGATTGGCTCGTTTCTTACTAGTATTCTATTTCTTTCAGGAGTGAGGGGTTGATTGATCAAAGAGCAAACCAGATCGAATCAGATCTGAGGAGTTTGGTGCGGAAAACTACGGTTCAAGGCGATTGGCAGAAATAGCACCAACATTTTGGTGCCGTCTGTGGGAAGAACAGTAACTGGAACAAGTTCAGAACAGAAGCTATGGCTCAATAACCTGAGCGGGAGGAAGAATTACCGATAGAAATGGTAGAAACAAGCCAGAGGGAACCGAGGAGAGTAAATCCAAAAAGAAGAACGAGAAAAGTAGTTCCGATACCACAAATTTTGATGATGCAGACTTGACAGAGGCAGAGAATGGTGGAGGATCATTCACCTCGTCCTACTGATCAGTTCGAAAGGCAAGAGAAGCAATTGGCGGATACATTGGCGGCAACTCATCCAGAGCTAGATCCAAATCTGATCACTGAACGATTTGAAAGCATGCAACATCAAATCCTGGAAACTCAAAATCTGATGAGGACATTCATCAAGCAAATTGGAGTCCATCCTGAGGGAAGAGTTCCGATCTCATCAGCTGGAAGATCTCGAACTCTTTCCTAAGCAAAGATGACCTCTGTTCCGAATTCTCAGATTCAGAAGTCAGGAGGAAGCCAAAGAAGATCAATTCTAAAGGAAGGATCAGGAGAGAGTGCGGATCAAAACTATATTCCACTGGAGACCGAAGATCAAGGATCGTCCAAGGATGATCAATTGAGTCACATTTGGAGCAAAAAGAGTAGAAGCGTTGGAGATCAGAGAGATAAGAAGGAAACAGGAAGATCAGGAGATAGAAAATCTGAAGTTCATGGATCGGAAATCAGTAAAAGATTTCGTATCCTTGACGATCAAATTTAGCGATTGGCGAACAAAGACGACGGAGAAAAAGTTGAGGAAATGATGAATCAAAATCCATTTGCTAAAGATATTATGTCAGCACCATTGCCGCGCAATTTTAAACTTTCGACATTCACGATGTATGATGGAAGCACAGATCCAATGGAACACCTGGCTCAGTTCAATTCTGTTATGATGCTGGCAAGTAATTCTGATGTTTTAAAGTGTCGGTCATTTCTATCCTCGTTGAAAGGATCTGCAACAACTTGGTTCTTCAGTTTACTACCAGATTCCATTAAGGAATTCAAAGATTTGACGAAAATATTTTTGTCAAGGTTCCAAAGTAGTATGAAGAGTAGCAAAATTGTTGATAATTTGGCTACAATCCGTCAAAAATCAGGAGAATCAGTTCGAAGTTACATGAAGAGATTCAATCAAGAATCAATTCAGATTAAAAATTTGAAGGAGGCAGTAGCATATGACGCTATGTTCAGAGGGATCTCTCTGATCCTGAACAAGCCGGCAAATATTGCAGAACTAACGACTCACTGTAACCATATGCAAATATGAAAGACATTCTTCAGGCAAGAAAAGAAACTGATGGCAATGGGGTTAAAATGAAAGATGATGGAGTTGTGAGATCTGATCAGAGGGATCAGAGGATCGGAGGAATAGCAGGAGTTTTCCAAGAAATATTCCTGATCATCAATATAGAAGGGATATTCCAAGACCATTCCAGGAAAACTATACTTCTCTCAATACAAGAAGGTCAGAAATTCTGATGCGAATTCAATATCAAGGAATTATGAAGTGGCCATTACCAATGATAGCAAAGGCGGACGAGAGGAATCCGAATAGATTCTGTAGATATCACAAGGATCATGGTCATGATACTGATGATTGCAGAATTTTGAAAAATGAAATTGAACGATTAATCAGTCAGGGGAGGTTGGATCAATTTGTTCAAAGGAGAAATGGAGGCAACAAAAGAAATGTCGCTGATCAACCAAGAAGATGGAATATCAAACACCAGCGAGGGAAGACCGACCGAAGGGAGATTTTCAGTACTACTCTCCAGATGAAAATGCTAAACAACAGGAAAATCAGCAAGTTCAACAGAAGCAGTCTCCTGTCATGACCATCTTGGGAAGTTTAGATTTGAATTCAATTTCAAAATCTAAGGCACATGCCAGGTATGTAAGTGCTATCAAATCTCATGTTATTCCTAGAAGAATCAAAATGATGAAGGAGATAGTCTTCACAGAGGAGGAGATGGAAGGAATTCAGGAACCACATGATGATGCCATTGTGGTAGTCATTGAGGTGGCAAACAGGGATATTCACAGGGTTCTAGTCGACACAGGATCTTCTGTGGACATAATGTCTTACGAAGCTTTTCAGCGATTGAAGTTGGATAGAGTCAAAATAAAACGTTGCGATACAAGACTATTTGGATTTTTTGGAGAATCTACTTCGGTAGAAGGAACTGTGGAACTAACAATAACACTGGGAACACATCCACAAACGGTAACTACGGTTACTAAATTTTTGTTGATAAAAAGTCTGTCAACATACAATATAATTCTCGGGAGACCAACGTTGAATGCTATTGGGGCAATAGTTTCGACGAGACATTTGAAGGTCAAATTCCCAACTGAAGGAGGTATTGGAGAATGCAAATCGGATCAGAAAACTTCAAAGCAAAGCTATACAACCTTTTTGAAGGATTCAAAAACACAAGGTAAGGCACTTGCTCTTACTGTGGAAGTTACGGATAACAGGGATGAAGAAAAAATTCAAAGAGGTGAACCAGTAGAAAAGCTGGAGAAAATTTGTTTTGGTTTAGAGAATCCAGAAAAAGGAACCATGATAGGAGCTGATCAGAATAGTCAGGACAAGGAGCAATTAAGAGAATTTCTTCAGCAAAATGCAGATGTCTTCGCTTGGTCAGCACAAGACATGCCAGGTTTAAGCAGAGAAGTGGCGGAGCATTGTCTATGGATAGATAAATCTATCAAGCCAGTGAAACAGAGGCGAAGGAATTTCTCATCAGAAAAGCATGATGCAATTAAAGTTGAAGTGGACAAGCTCAGGAAATCTGAGTTTATTGAGCAAATTGAATGTCCAAAGTGGCTAGTAAATGTGGTAATGGTGAAAAAGCATAATGGAAAATGGTGAATGTGTGTAGATTATACTGATTTGAACAAGGCATGTCCCAAGGATTGCTATCCTTTGCCACGAATTGATCAGTTGATCGATGCTACATCAGGTCAGCAAATGTTGAGCTTTATGGACGCTTATTCTGGTTATAATCAAATTCTTATGAAGGAGGAGGACCAACCTCATACAGCATTCATGACCAATCGAGAAAGCTATTGTTATAAGGTTATGCCTTTTGGGTTAAAAAATGCTGGTGCAACATACCATAGGGCGATGAGCAAGCTGTTTGCTGATCAGATTGTAAGAAATATGGAGGTTTATGTAGACGATCTTCTTGTAAAAAGTCAATTCAGATCTGATCATCTTGCTGATTTAAGGGAGTGCTTTGATGTACTAAGGAGAAATTGAATGAGACTCAATCCTGAGAAGTGCGCATTTGGGGTTTCATCTGGTAAATTCCTTGGTTACATGGTCACGCAGAGGGGTATTGAGGCAAATCCAGAAAAAATCAGGGCTATCTTGAATATGACGGCACCCAGCAGTATGAAAGAAATTCAAAGCTTAACAGGAAGAGTTGCGGCATTAAGCAGATTTATATCAAGATCAGGAGATAAATGTGCACCATTCTTCAAGGCGTTGAAAAATCTAAATGCACTCAACGAATTCAAATGGTCAAAGGACTGTCAGAATTCATTTGAAGAGCTGAAGAGGAGGCTGACCAGTCCACCAGTTCTATCTCGACCAAAGCCCGGAGAGAGATTGCAGATATATCTATCTTCTTCGAAGGCAGTAGTAGTAAGCGCAATATTAATCCGGGAAGAAGGTACTATCCAAAATCCTATTTACTTTGAAAGTCATACATTGTTAGATGCAGAATCTAGATATCTGGAATTTGAAAAGCAGGCTTTCGCCTTAATAATATCAGCCAGGAAGCTTAGACCTTATTTTCAGGCTCATCCAATTATTGTTCTTACTAACTGGCCTTTAAAGAAAATACTGCATAAGCCTGATCTCGCGGGGAGAATGGTATCATAGGCAGTAGAGTTAACAGAACATGATATAGATTATAAACCCAAAACTGCGATAAAGGCACAAGTTTTGGCTAATTTTATTGCTGAAAGTATTTCATCACCGGAGGAAGAAAAAGATTCCAGTGAGGTGTCTTCTGTGTGGACCTTACATGTAGATGGGTCAAGTCATTCTCAGGGATCAGGAGCAGGGGTAATTTTACAAAGTCCGTTCGGATTTGTAATTCAGAATGCACTCCGGTTTAATTTTCATGCTTCAAACAATGAAGCAGAGTATGAAGCTCTTATTGTAGGTTTACGACTGGCCAGATACCTCTGTGTACACAGCATTGAAGTAAAAGGTGATTTTGAGTTGGTGGTCAGTCAAGTCACAGGAGCGTAGGATGTGAAAGATGATCGGATGGTCAGTTATCTTAAAAAAGTATGGCAATGTAAGGAGTGGTTTACACAATTCTCAGTCACGAGGATATCCCGAAATCAAAATAATGAAGCAGATTCTCTGGCAAAATTGGCATCTGCAAAATCTACTTCTATACCACAAGTTGTATATTATGAGGAGCTAAATATTCCAGCATATTCAGATCCAGAGATAATGGAAATTGATGCAGAGGTATCTTGGATGGATCCTATTATACAGTATCTGAAGGATGGTTTTCTTCCTGAAGATAGGGAAAAAGCCAGAACTGTGAAAAGAAGAGCAGCCAGGTTTATTCTAAAGAATGAGCTATTATATAAAAGAACAGTTTCTGGGCCACTTTTGAAATGTTTGGGACCATCTGATGCACTTTATGCCTTATCAGAGGTCCACAAAGGAATCTGTGGAAGCCACTTAGGTGGGAAAGCTTTGGCTTATAAAATTCTAAGACAGGGATTTTATTGGCCACGCATGCAATCTGAGGCGATTGAGTATGTAAGAAGGTGTCATCAATGTCAAATTCATGCACCAATTCAGAGCCAACCAGTAGAGCAACTAACAACAATTCTTAATCCCCTTTCATTTGCTATGTGGGGTATGGATTTGTTAGGGCCATTTCCTGTTACAACTGGAGGGAAAAAGTTCGTAGTGGCTGCAATTGATTATTTCACGAAATGGGTAGAAGCAGAAGCACTGGCAACAACTACCACAAGTCAAATTGAAAAGTTCTTCAGAAATCATGTCATATTCAGATATGGCCTGCCAAAGATTCTACTGACTAATCATGGACCACAATTTGACAACGAAAGATTCAAGGAATTCTGTGCAGACTATCATATTGAATGCAAGCACTCATCTGTGGCATATCCACAATGCAATGGTTAAATTGAGGTAACGAACATTACACTTCTGCAAGGAATAAAAAGGAGGCTGGATGAAGCACATAGCTTGTGGATCGATGAACTACCTCATGTACTGTGGGCGTATAGGACTACAGTCAGGACTCCAACAAGAGAAACACCTTTCAGACTAGCATATGGGTCAGAGGCGTCGGCTCCAGTGGAGGTTATGGTGGGATCAAACAGCTATGAAGGATTTGATTCATCAAATCAATCTCTCTGAACTCAACATCTGTTAATTTTCTCTCTAAAGAGTCCAATTTTCTCCGAAGATCTTGTACCTCATTGACCAGCTCGAAATTCCTTTTGATCAGATCATCATTTTCCTGGGATAAAGTTTTTTCCCTCTCCAACACTTCAGAAAATGCATTGAAGGCAGCCCCAAAACATCTGTAGATCAGTCAACATATATTAAACAATATATAAATAATTAGATCAATAGTAAACTAATTCTAAATAGAAGAATGAGAAAAAGGTCTATTTCTTACCCCCACCCGTGTGAGTAAAGTTCAGAGTCAGACATTTGAGCAGTTTTTCTCTTGTCACGGGGGATTCTGCCTTTTGTGCCCCACTCTCTGGCAGCTTCCCAATTGTGGCTGGCTGTATGATTTTCTTTCAAAAACCACTCAGGGTGGAAAGGATTTCCAGAGTCACAATACTCATGGTATCATCAGGCTGGTCAGGGACTGGTTGGAGATCAGCTACCTCAAGAATATTCTCAAGATTTACATCTACAGCAGCATCATTTGAACCAGTCTGCATGATGATATTTTCTTTGTCTTCATGACCATTCTGAGGATCAATTACCATAAGAACTTCAGGTGGGGCAGCATTATTTTTTGGCGGAACAACTTCATGAATTTCCTCAGGAAGAAGAATATTCTGATTATTTTCCTCCAAGGGAGGAGCATTTTGATCATTTTCTTCAAAAGGGGGGACATTGGTATCTGGAGCAACAACATCCAACATAGGGATGGATAAAGGTAAAACAGAAATGGAGGGTTCATTCACATGGTCCTTGGCAGCAACATCCAAGGGAGAGGCAGGCATATCAACATTTACATCACACAATTGGTCAGCAATTTCCTCAATAATATCACCTGCAACATGTATTAATATGTCTTCAGCAATTCTCTTCAAATGATTAGGAGAATAGTCAAAAAAGTCCTTACCTCGATCTTCATCCTCAACCATCTTTTCTGGGAAGATAGAAGTATCGTGGGGTAAATCAGCTGGTGTGTCTGACAGTAAGCTTTCTCTATTTTCTTCAGCATTAGCCTCGGAGACAACAGGAATTTCCTCATTGGTGGCAGCAGGAATTTCTTCATGTGGATTATTTTCTTCAGTGGGGACTTCTGTAGGAGCAGTATGGAATTCTTTTCTTTTCTTCTTCTTCTTCGAGCCAGATGAACCCTGGTCAGAAACTGGACCTGTAGATCTAAGTCTGCATGTCACATCCTCCCAGCCGGTACCCTAACTGGCATACCCGAGAGTGTGATCCACAGCTCCAAAGATCAAGTATCGAGGAAATCATCCTCCCACATATGCAATAACATAATAATGAACAGAAATAAATCAAGGTTTAATATTATAAACAAGGTTCAAAACAAGAAATGAACAATCAGAATAATCAGAGTGCGGAAAGATACCAGATATCCAATGATATAAAAAAGGGATGAAGTGAGGCGGAAACTCACTTTACCAAAATAGCGGAACGTAGTATAAAAATCAAAAGGGATTACAACTGAAACAAATGTACTAATAAATAAACTAAGATCAAGCGTCTTCAAGTTTATAGATAACGTCTTCATGAGTATGGACTTCATCAATCCAATGAATCCATTCTAACTCTATGCCGTTCTCAAAAGTAGTACGCAACTTGATCCGCCGGGGGATCATCAAAGTAATCTTGATCGTTGCCAGTACTTTGCGTGTAATACGCTTCATCAGCTTGTGCTTCGCTATACTGCTCGTCATAGTATTCTGTACCTGTAGGATAATCTAACAAAAAGAAATATACAACAGGAATGAGTTTCAAAGAAACTCAGTAAGGTAGTTAATCCATAACATCATAGATAACATGTGGCAAAACATAACATGATGCAATGCAGTATGAAACAAGTAATGTATGTATGCATCTAACTCTATGTATGCTGGTCTCTATGGCAGACATGCTTTAAGTCATAGCACCGTACTTTTTGGGAAGGTCACGCATACGGCTCCTGTTGGTAGTGGGTCCGGGCATCCCTCTCGGACAAACCATGGTAGGGGGTTAAGTCAACACACTCTCTCACAACCATTTGGCATAAGTACTAGCGCATGTCAGGGAAAAGCCTAGCCCAATGCAAGTCATCTACTCAGTTACATCAAGTCAGGTCCAGATACTTCCATTCCTCCCCTCTCGGGATCCTTTCCGGTATCCTTTCCACTAGAGTCACGGATATTACTCACCGGACTCATCAACTGTCACATTCACCCTGCCGGTACCCTATCTGGCATACCCGAATGTGTGATCCACAGTCCACAAGATCCAGTAGTTAGAGAAATCAACCTCCCACATTCACAACAATATAATCAAGAACAAGACTAAATCAATGTTAACAATATTATTCATATGAATCAAGGTAAAGTAACGAGATATTCATCAGAGTGCGGAAAAGATACCAATAAATATATAAATCAAAAGTAGAGTGAGGCGGAATCTCACTCCACGAGTACAGCGGAATGTAGTTCGAAAATCAAATGGGATTACAACCGATTCTAAAAACAAGAAAGAAAGATATAATCTAAACTAGAGTCTTTTCTACTTTATAAAGGATGTCCTCATAGACATAGACTTCATCGATGATGCTCAAACGCCCCCACTCCAAAGTAGGGCTAATCTTGGTAACAAGAGAAACCACTCGAGGGATCCTCACAGTAATCTTCGTAGTCGCCAGCACTTTGCGTATGGTACGCTTCTTCATCTTGCGCTTCCTCATATTGCGCTTCATAGCCATCAAATCCTGTAGAATAGTCTAAAAAAAGATATTGTACAAAAAGGAATGAGTTTCAAAGAAACTCAGCAAGGCAAGTTATTCCATAATAGCATAAATAACATAGTATCACAAACAAAGCATAAGATGATATGATATGAGCCAACAATGTATGTATGAGTCTAACTCTATGTATGCTGGTCTCTATAGGCAAACATGCTTTAAGTCATAGCACCATACTTCTTTGGGTAGGTCTCATCACACAACGCCGGTTGGTAGTGGGTCCTTCATCCATCTCGGACAATCCATGGTTAGGGGTTAAGTCACCTCTCTCTCACATCACCGTTTGGTCTAAGTATTGGCGCATGTCAAGGTAAAGCCTAGCCCAAAGCAAGTCTTCTACTTAGTCATATCAACTCGGATCCCGATACGTCCATTCCTCCCCCTCTCGGGATCCTTTCCCGGTATCCTTCACACTAGAGTCGGCGTATCCGACTCTCTCAAATACGGACTCATCAACCCTATAGGTCATCCACATATAGTAAACGGGAAGCTCTCATGTCCTCTCACGGGTTGGTTACCGGTCTTGAACGCCCATGAGCCCAAGTCTATCCATATGCAACTCTACCCACAAATGGTCCCCACAATGTGATTCATGTCCCCTCACGGATATAACTCACCGGTCTTGAGCACCCATGAATCCCCATTGCTACCACGGGTCGTTCGGTCTCAATACCCTTCCGATTCGGGTCTGATATAACAGGGGTATAACCTAGCCAAACACTGCTAGACAAGTCCTAGGTATGAAAACCAATAATCCGGAAAAGCGTCAAAGGGCAACATTGGAAATATCCCATACTACTCCCAATGAGGTCCAAGGACAGAAATGTCAAAAGGACATTCCCCAATCCCAAATCATACCTAAGCAATCACAATCATAATTCAGTCATATCATCCACGACAAATATCACATCATATGAATGAGTATAATAAGACAAGATTAAATAAATAAGGAAACATACATGAGTAAGTATTCATACATATTCAAGTACATAAAGTAAATAAGGAAATAAGATCCTAATGTACTTGCAGCATTCATATCATAATAGAAACTAAGATAACAGTAGCAAATCTAAGTAGTTCCCAAATTAGAACCTAAATCTATGCAAATCTATGTTAATATGGTAACAACTTCCTTACCTTAAATAGATCCGAGAATATTCCGGATGAACAAGAGGATGAATCCAAAGTTAGCAAATAATCCCTAAAATAGCATCACACAATCATTAGGAAGTAGTCCTAAAAGAATAAGCATGATTCGAATCAAATCGGACGAAGAAAACAGTTTCTCATTGCGGGTTGATTGGGCGGGTGGGGTGGCGTGGGAGGTTGAGCATCGCCCAAGGGCAAATCCGAAAATAAAAAGGGTATCTTGGTCCGAAACCTATGTTACACAAACCGGAATGCGACGAAACTTGGAGGGACTGTCTAACACAGTAGTTTAAGCCTAGAAAGCATAATTTAGACATCAAACCACCATTAAAACATTACTTCCTAATTTAGAACCATAGTTTCTATTTTGGTAAAAAACATAGTTTTCATTGGAAACATGCTATGAATGAAAGAGATGAACTAGAGATGATTAGATCTCATTCTAGTACAAGAACACAATAGATCAGAGGTATGAATAATCATAGAGAAGCATCTATAATGCTAGAATGAATCAAAATAGGAAATATTATCATAGTTTAAGAAGAAATCCTAAGAATCATGTTAAGAATGAATGAGATGATCATAGTACAAGAGAATGAAAAGAGATTGTAAAGATATGACTACATGGTTGCAGCATCTTCATCATAATCTCAGTTCAGAGATGTGAGTGATCATAGAAAGAATAAATCATTAACATAAAAGATAGATTACTAACCTTTAATTGAAGAACAAGAGAGAGAGTTTGCAAGGTTGCAAGATTAGGTCTTCTTCTTCACTCTAGGAGGCTTGGAGATGGTTTCCCTTCGTTCTCTAGGTGTTATGGAGGCTAGGGATACTAAAATCACGAAGTCATGGGGTATATATAGCAAGATTCTCAAAACAGAAGATTCTGTTCGAGTTCAGCAACACTGGGTCGATTGGGTGGGTAGCATTGAGCACTCGACCCAAGCACTCGACCCAGCTGACCAAGAAAGCCAAAAATAGGGATTTGAGGGTCTTCCACTACTCGGAATCAAACGAAACTTTAAACACATATTCTATAACATACCTAGAATGGAAAAATGGCTTTAAATCATATCCCACCAAGCTCTAAGGTCATCAACTAATCTTCTCTTCATCAAGGTGCAGTCTCTTCTCTATATCCAACACTGACTTCAAGTATGAGACATTATCTTCAATCTCCATAGGATCGGAGTCGAACACTATATCATCTACCAATATGGCCCATAGTTGACTTTCACTTCTACTTTGGGTCTTCGGACATACAATCAAAGAGTATCCGGGTTAAGGTTAGGGCCGGGATTCACATCAACCCTATTGGTTATCCACATATGGTAAACGGGAAGCTCTCATGTCCTCTCACGGATATAACTCACCGGTCTCGAGTGCCCATGAGCCCAAGTCTAGCCATATGCAACCCTCCAATAAATGGCCCCCACAATGTGATTCCCGTCTTCTCACGGATATAACTCACTGGTCTTGAGTGCCCGTGAATCCCCATTGCTACCACGGGTCGTTCGGTCCCAATACCCTTCTGAATCGGGTCTGATATAACAGGGGTATATCCTAGCCAAACACTACTAGACATCCCTAGGTATGACAACCATTGATTCGGGAAAGTGTCGATGGGCAACCCCGGAAACATCCCATACTATTTCCGATAATGTCCAAGGACAGAAGTGTCAAAAGGACACTTCCCAATCCCAAACCAAACTTAAGCAAACACATTCTCAGATCAGTCATGACATACACAACCAGTAGTTCATCATATAAAAGAGAATGTAAAAGCAACATCAGATTAAGCAGTAATAAGTAATTCATATAACATAAACAATGAAAAGATGATATAAATAAGTGCTACTGTTCCCACAGTAGGAGATCAGAATTAAAATACAATAACAGTAGGTAATCTCATAGTTTCATAAAGTAGAAACCAGAGAACAAGCAATCTATGTAGTTAAGGAATCAACTGTCCTTACCTTCTAACTTGAATGGAATCTTAAAGAATCAAGTATGATCTTGACTAAACCTGAGAAGACAGTCCTAAACAAGTGCACACAACATGTTAGGAAAGATGCATAAAGAAAAAGATCATAAATCAATCGAAACAGACCAAGATTGAGGTTGCTGTACTCATTGATCGATTGATTGGTCTGCTGGACCAGTCGACCAATGAGTCGACCAATGCAAAAAGTGGCTTGCAAGAATCCGAATTTTGAGAATCCAGAACCGAATTCGATGGTTCAAAAGGGTACAATTAAGAGGGGAGTTATCATGGTAGTATTCTAGGGTATAGAGGATATCAAATCATAATTCAAAACAAGTTCTCAAGTTACAACCTAGAAATCATGAGGTTAACCTGATTAGGGTTATCATAGGTTAGGAGGGAAAAAAATAGAAAGATTAAAGATAATGAACTAGGATATGAAAGAATTCAGATCTAGTAAAGGAAACATAATAATTGGGTTACCATGATTAAACTAGAGGTTCTTGATCTTACCCAAGAATTAGGGTTTTACCCTTTTTGGTTCCCTCGGAAAATAATTGTGAGATCTGGATGAACAAAGACAAATCAAAACAGAAGAATATAGATCATTAAGTTTTAGGTTAACACAAGGTCACCCAAAAAGGATTTCCCTTCACAAGGGAGGTTACCAAAAGTTCTCCAGACAATCACACAGGTTAGGGTTTCAAAGAATTAGGGTTAGGTTTTCAAGAATTCAATAGGCAGGGTTTAAGATCATGATGATGATCATGAGTCTTAAAGAATCTGGTGAGATCAGAGAATTGATGATTACAAGAATGCTTCATCACCTTTCTGATCTCAATGAAGAACAGAATAAAAGAAAGAAATCAGAGATAGAAGAGAGAGTGAGTGAAATCATACCTTTGCCGAAGGAAGATGAAGAATTCTTCAAGTCTTTGCGAGAAATCACCAAAGAATGCAAGGGAATGGGTTAGATTAGGGTTCTAACTCGTTCCAGAGGCTTAGGAGGCAGAGGAGGCGGAGTATTCCCGAGATTAGACTTAAATAGAAGTGACAGGATTCAAATTTCAAAAACAGAATCAATTGGTCGATTGATTGGTCGATTAGTCCAATCGACCAATGAGTCGACCAATCAAGATAGCAACTTCAAAACAAGGAAATGAAGGCTCAGATCAAGTCCAAACATCAAGGGGTTTTGCACACCTCTAGAGTGACATACCTAGGAGTTAGAAATGCATTTGAATCAATACAGTGACCACTCCAAGACCATCAACTAATCCAATCTTCATCCAGGTGCAGTTTCCACCATTGGGACACTAGCATCAACACTCATGGATTCCAATCCAACCATCAAGTCTTCAACAGAAATGGCCCAAAGATGACTTCTTGCCTTACTTCGGGTCACTGGACCTACAATAAACAGAGTTTCCGGATTAGGGTCAGGGCTGGGTTTCACACTGCATCTCAGTGCATTGGAAGTTCTGGAGGTCCTCGCCTTGGGACCAGGGGTCTTGCTTGCAACAGTTTTCACAATTTGAACATCGATGTTTTCTTTGGCGGAATCTTCTGGCACCTGGTCGGTTTTTTCTCGATCAGGGGAAGTTTCCTTCTCAGCAGGTTTTCTTTTTGAAGGGTGACAGGCAGTGTGTTTCCTTTTCTTGGAGGATTTGGTAACCTTGGGGTCAGATTTCTTTTCTTCTAAAACAATTCTTCGGAGATCAGCAACACTAGGGACCGGACAAGCAACTATTTCTGATGATAAAAAATATATGATGATGAATAAAGATTACAAGGAAAAAGTAATGGGAAAGGAAAGAAAGATATACTGTCATTACTATCTTTACCTGAAAAAAGGCCATGACTGATAAGACCTGCATCTGTTTTCAACTTGGCTGCATCTATTGGAGTTCCAGTGGGAATCAGATTCCAAGTTTCTCGGTCGTACTCAATGAGTTTGGGACGCACTTTCAGAGGGGATAAGGATTCCAAGGAATGTAAACACCATCGAGACCGAAAGTTTGGATTTGGAATGGCGCATAAGAAATACTTTTCCCACCATTGCTTGTTGTCATGGGGAATGGAGGAATCAATGAAAATTTGGGAGTCTCTTCCCAGTTCATTCAAAATGCAGGTTCTTCTAGCAAAATGAAGGTATCCGCGTTCGCGGGATACTTTCAGGGTGTAGTAATTTCTGAAAAGATCAACAGAGGGGATACGATTCATCTTGAGGATAAAAGCAAAAATACAATAAACTAGTCTCCAACTGTTTGGAGTAAGTTGAGAAGGGCAGACATGATAGTAGTCCAATAAAGATTGAACTATGGGGATCAAGGGGATTCTAAAGCCTAAGTCAAGATGATCAAGGTAAATGGTGATAACTCCTGGATCAACTGAGTAGGGACGGTCAGAAGATTCGGGAACCCATATTCTGGCATCAGAAGGGAAATGGTAACTTTCCAAATAAGAGTCCAGGTGAGACTACTTTATTTTTGTGGGATACCACTCGGGACCAGCATATTTTGGGTCCATCTTCTCTCTGGACATATTTACAGGAGTGTAAATAACGATGGCTTCATCGTGAGCTTATGGAATAGGTTTCCAGTCTGAAGGATTCTGATGAGAGGAGGAAGCACCAGATACGTCTTTCATTTGCTCGTCGTTTGGAGGTATAGCAGATTGAGCAGAGGTACTGGGTATTGAAGGGTTGGAAGCAGGATCCATGGCGGAGACAAGAAAGGAAGAAGAAGAAAACCTGAAAGATGAAATCTGAAAAGGAGTGATAAGAAAAATGGCGGATAAGTATGTTTGATATTCTCGAAGGAGGAGAGCAGAGTATGGAAGGGAGCAGGTGACAGTTGACAGATATATATAAAGAAGGAAGGAAGATTTCTTGAAAAGAGGGGGAAATGCATGACGGTCTAAAATCAATGGTCATTGCCTTTCGTAACCGACGCGTGGGATCAATCGGTGAACGTATGAAAATTGTAGTTGAAAAGAATGAGGATGATGTGTGAGAAGGTAAGGGAACAGTATGATGGTAGTACATGGGAAAAAGACGAAATTTATGATCAAGCGGCGGTAACGTTAAGGAAGATGGAAAGTTATATTTGAAAATTAATAAAAAGCCTGACAGGAAAGTGATTTCAGCCGGCTTTAAGATAATTTGGGGGCTGAGTAAGGTAATATAATGATTACGCAAGGCAATTCAAATATTATATTCAACTATTGCAGAGGACATAATTTTATAAGAGACATGGTCATAAATCGACTTTCATGTTAATGATGATATGGTGACCTGGCATCAAAGTTTTGAAGAAATCGAGGACTGTCTAGGGAAAAGGCGTAATGACTGAGCAGAGAATACTGGATGATTTTGACAGGAAGGATTAAAACCTACTGATCAACGTCTCATGTAAGTTCAACCTGATCAGTAGGCTTGGGGGCTTATGTTGTGGCTAAAGTATCCATTTCCGGTTTACACCGGTCAAACCAATCTTAGCCGGGTTCGATTGAGAGATAAAGGAAGGATGATCAACGATGTCCAAAGAGGAGCGATGATCTGATGGCTATGATTGAAAAAGTGTTATAAGCAAGAAAGCTAGTATAAAAGGGAGAAAAGATTCGTAAGAAGGTAAGTCTCTAGAATCAACCAAACTCTAAACTCACTTTGATTGAACTCCATTACAAGTACTTTAGAAGCTCCAGAGAGCTCTGAAGCATCAACTTCACCATACTGACTAGATCGTCGGAGACGAGACGCCGATCAAGACGATCGGCTCCGTTTCTTACTAGTATTCTATTTCTTTCCGAAGTGAGGGGTTGATTGATCGAAGAGAAAACCAGATCGAATCAGATCTGAGGAGTTCGGTGTGGAAAACTACGGTTCAAGGCGATTGGCAGAAATAACACCAACACATGGATTTTCTTCTAGAGTGAAAATACTTCCCTCTTAGAATTTTAGCCCACAAAGAGTCATTCTGCAGAACTTCCCATACAGTTTCATGAGAATAGCGTCGTTCATCAAATGAAGTTGCTTGAAACTAAGGCCACTTGCTTCCTTTGTATGACAAAGATTATCCCAACTAATCAAATGCAGTCTTCGCTTACATGATGTATCTCCCCAAACAAAACCTCTGACCCTCTTTTCCACCTCGCTAAGCACACCTTTTGGAATAGGACTAGCTTGCATAGAATAAATAGGGATGGCCTTCATGATAGACTTAGCTAGAGTTACCCTTCCTGCTAAAGAAAGAGAATTCGCCTTCCAACCTGCCAGCTTGTCCTATACTTTATTAGCAATATAACTATATGTGTGAAACCCGGCCCTAACCTTAACCTGAATACTCTTTTGTCTGTAGGTCCGAAGACCCGAAGTAGAAGTGAGAGTCAACTATGGGCCATATCAGTAGAAGATATAGTGTTCAGCTTCGAACCTATGGAGATTGAAGATGATGCCCCATACTTGAAGACATTGTTGGATATAGAAAAGAGACTACGCCTTGACGAAGAGAAGATTGATTGATGACCATAGAGCTTGGTGGGATATGATTTAAAGTCATTTTTCCATGCTAGGTAAGTTATAGAATATGTGTTTAAAGTTTCGTTTGATTCCGAGTAGTGGAAGGCCCTCAATTCCCTGATCTTGGCTTTGTTGTCTGCTTGGGTCGACTGGGCCAGGCTACCTAGCCAATCGATCCAGAGATGCTGAACTCAAGAAGAATCTTCTGTTTAGGTTATATTGCTATATATACCCCATGACTTCGTGATTTTAGTATCCCTAGCCTCCAAAACACTTAGAGAACGAAGGGAAACCATCTCCAAGCCTCCAAAAGTGTAGAAGAAGATCTAATCTTGCAAATTTGTTAGTTCTCTCTCTTGTTCTTCAATCAAAGGTTAGTATTCAATCTTTTGTGTTGTTGATTCATTCTTTCCATGATCACTCTCATCTCTGAATTGAGATTATGATGAAGATGCTGCAACCTTGTAGTCATATCTTTACAATCTCTTTTCATTCTCTTATGCCATGATCATCTTATTCATTCTTAATATGATTTTTTATGATTTCTTCTTAAACTATGATCATATTCTTATTTTGATTTATTCTAGCATTGTAGATGCCTCTCCATGATTATTCATACCTCTGATTTACTGTGTTTTTGTACTAGAATGAGATCTCATCATCTTTAGTTCATCTCTTTCATTCATAGCATATTTTCAATGAAAACTATGATTTTTACCAAAATAGAAACTATGATTTCAAATTAGTAAGTAATGGTTTTAATCGTTGTTTGATGTCTAAATTATGCTTTTTAGTCTTAGACTACTGTGTTAGACATTCTCTCCAAGTTTCGTCGCATTCCGGATTGTGTAGCATAGGTTTCGGATCAAGATTCCCTTTTTTATTTCGGATTTACTCTTGGGCAAACTGCCTGGGTCGACTGACTAAGTCAACCCAGCCAATCAACCCGCAATGACAAAATTGGATTTCTTCATCCGTTTCGATTTGATTGATGCTCATTCTTTTAGGACTACTTCCTAATGATTGTGTGTTGCTATTCTAGGGTTTATTTGCTAACTTTGGATTCATTCTCTTGTCTGTCCGGGATATATTCAAATCTATTTAAGGTAAGGAAAGTTGTTACCATATTAACATAGATTGCATAGATTTAGTTTCTAATTTGGGAACTACTTAGATTTGCTACTGTTATGTTAGTTTCTATTATGATATGAATGCTGTAAGTACAGTAGGATCTTATTTCCTTATGTACTTTATGTACTTGATCATGTATGAATACTTATTCATGTATGTTTCTTATTCATTTAAATCTTGTCTTATTATACTCTTTCATATGATGAGATATCTGTCGTGGATGATATGACTGAATTATGATTGTGATTGTTTAGGTATGATTTGGGATTGGGGAATGTCCTTTTGACATTTCTGTCCTTGGACATCATTGGGAGTAGTATGGGATATTTCCAATGTTGCCCTTTGACACTTTCCTGGATTATTGGTGTTCATACCTAAGACTTGTCTAACAGTGTTTGGCTAGGATATTCCCTTTTATATCATACCTGATTCGGAAGGGTATTGAGACCGAATGACCCGTGGTAGCAATGGGGATTTATGGGCGCTCAAGACCAGTAACCAACCCATGAGGGGACATGAATCACATTGTGGGGGCCATTTATGGGTAGAGTTGCATATGGATAGACTTGGGCTCATGGGCGTTCAAACCGGTAACCAACCCGTGAGAGGACATGAGAGCTTCCCATTTACTATATGTGAATGACCTATAGGGTTGATGAGTCCGTATTTGAGAGAGTCGGATACGCTGACTCTAGTGTGAAGGATACCAAAAAGGATCTCGAGAGGGGAGGAATGGACGTGTCTGGATCTAAGTTGATGTAACTAAGTAGATGACTTGCATTGGGCTAGGCTTTACCGTGACATGCGCCAGTACTTAGACCAAATGGTGATGTGAGAGAGAGGTGACTTAACCCCCAGCCATGGATTCTCCGCCCTTTGCCAACCGAGGATGACTGAATTGAGACCTACCCAAAGAAGTATGGTGCTATGACTTAAAGCATGTCTGCCTATAAAGACCAGCATACATAGAGTTAGATTCATACATGCATTGTCTGTCTCATATCATATCACATTATGCTTTGCTTATGTTATCATGTTATTTATGCTATTATGGAATTACTTGCCTTACTGGGTTTCTTTTGAAACTCACTCCTTTGGTACAACATCTTTTGTCAGACTATTCTGCAAGCATTGATGACTATGAAGGTCAATATGAAGAAGCGCAAGATGAAGAAGCGTACAATACGCAAGGTGTTGGCAACTATGAAGATTACGTTGAGGATTCCTCGAGTGGTCTTACTTGTTACCAAGATTAGCCCTACTGTGGAGTGGGAGCGTCTGAGTGTGATTGATGAAGTCTATGTTTATGAAGACGTTCTTTATAAAGTAGAATAGACTCTAGCTTAGTTAGATTATATCTTTCTTTCTTGTCTTTAGAACCAGTTGTAATTTCCTTTGACTTTCGATCTACATTTCTCTGTACTCGTGGAGTGAGATTCCGCCTCATTCTATATTTGATTTTATATATCTATTGGTATCATTTCCGCACTCTGATGATTATCTTATTACTTTACTTTGATTCATTTGAATAATATTGTTAACCTTGATTTAGTCTTGTTCTTGATTATATTGTTGTGAATGTGGGAGGTTGATTTACTAGATACTGGATCTTGTGGAGTGTGGATCACACACTTGGGTATGCTAGATAGGGTATCGGCTGTGTGGATGTGACAATATGTACCTTTCCTAATACGCCCAGTCCAGATTGGAACTCCCAAATATTTACCAATGTCATAAGTGAACCGGGAATGCAAGTAAGTGACAACTTTGGACCATACGAGTTAAGTTCGAGTGTTCGAAAATCGAACCTATGGAGGTGGATGACCAGTATAAAGACCCAATCACTCTAATGAATTTCAAGAGGAGAGAGAAGGTTAGTCTAGAAGGCATAAAAAGGAGGTTTTGGCATGCCCATATGTTCGGAGATGGACCCAAGGTTAGTGAATGACCCTAGGGATGACACAACCTCTCTCCTAGAGTTTAAGAGGAGAGAGAAGGTGTGAAACCCAGCCCTAACCCTGACCCGGAACCCTGTTGTTTGTAGGTCCAGCAACCCGAAGTAAGGCAAGAAGTCATCTTTGGGCCATTTTTGTAGAAGACTTTATGGCTGGATTGGAATCCTTGAGTGTGGATGTCAGTGTTCCATTTATGGAAATTGCACCCTGATGAAGATCGGATTAGTTGATGGACTTGGAGTGCTCTATGTATTGGTTCGAAGGCATTTCTACCTACTAGGTATGTCACTTTAGGTGTGTGCAAAACCCCTTGATGTTTGGACTTGATCTGAGCTTTCAATTCCCTATTTTGAAGTTGTTGTTCTGATTGGTCGACTCATTGGTCAACTGGGCAGTCGACCAATCAATCGACCAATTGATTCTGTTTTTGAAAGTTAGGTCGTGGCTACTCTATTTAAGTTTAATCTCAGGAATACTCCGCCTCATCTGCCTCCTAAGCCTCTGGAACGAGTTAGAACCCCTTTCTAATCAATTCCCTTGCATCTTTGGTTGATATCTCACAAGAACTCAAGTGATCTTCATCCTCCTGCATCAAAGGTATGTTTATGATCTTGTTTCTTCTCTATATCTGATTTTCTTTTCTTTATTCTATTATTGGTTAAGATCAGGAAGAAGATGCTACACTCTTGCAACCATCTATTCCATGATCTCATCATGATCTTTGAGATCTATGATCATCATCATGATCTTAACCCTAGCCAGTTGAATCCTGGAAACCCTAATCCTTGAAACCCTAACCTTGTGTGGTCATCCGGAGAACCTTTCGGTAACCTCCCATGTGAGGAAAACCTCATGGGTCATATTTATGTTAATCTAAATTTGATCTTCTATGATTTTTTTGTTTTAATTGGCCAATCATTAATTCCCTTACATTATGTGATCTCAACCTTTTTCATGGGAGCCAAAAAGGGTGAAACCCTAATTTCTTGAATATATGTTATTGACCCTGTTAACAGCCAATCAATGTGTTTTCTTTACTAGAATCATAACCTATCATCCTCTAGTTCATTATCCTTGATCCATACTATATTCCCTTCATGATCTATGTTTAACCTAATTAGGTTAACCTTTTTGGTTCCTAAGTTGTAACCTAGAAACTTAATTTGATTAATGGTTTGATGTCCTCTATAGACTTGGATGCTTCCATTGAAGTTTCCCCCTTATTTTGTACCCTTTTGAACCACCAAATTGGGATTCATATTCTAAAATTTTTGATTCTTAAAGGCTACTATCTCTGTTGGTCGACTCATTGGTCAACTGGGTCAGTAGACCAATCAATCGACCAATGAGTACAACAGCCTCCTTCTTGGTTTGTTTTGATTGATTTAAGATCTTTCCTTCTATGTATCTTTCCTAACATGTTGTATACAATTGTTTAAGACTCTTTTCTCAGGTTTAGTCAAGGTCTTACTTGATTCCCTAAGTTCCTTTATGAGTTAGAAGGTAAGGACAGTTATTTCCTTAACTACATAGATCGCATGCTCTCTGGTTTCTACTTTATGAAACTATGAGTTTGCCTACTGTTATTGTAATTTACTTCTGATTTTTTCTACTGTGAGAACAGTAGTACTTAATTATGTTTTCTTTTATTATTTAAGCTTATGTGAATGCTTATTACTATATTGCTTAATGATTAGATCATGACTGTATACTCTCTTTTATATGATGATGTGTTGACTGTGTATGTCATGACTGATCTAAGATTGTGACTGATTAGGTATGATTTGGGATTGAGAGGTGTCCCTTTGACACTTTTGTCCTTGGACATTATCGGAAATAGTATGGGATGTTTCTGGGGTTGTCCATCGACGCTTTCCCGATTTATTGATTGTCATACCTAGGACTGTCTAGCAATGTTTGGCTAGGATGTCCCCGTTATATCAGACCCGATTCGAAAGAATATTGAGACCGAACGACCTATGGCAGCAATGGGGATTCATGGGCACTTAAGACCGGTAACCAACCCGTGAGAGGACGGGAATCACATTGTGGGGGCCATTTATTGGACGGTTGCATATGGCTAGACTTGGGCTCATGGGCGCTTAAGACCGGTAACCAACCCGTGAGAGGACATAAGAGCTTCCCGTTTACTATATGTGGATGCTCAATAGGGTTGATGAGTCTGTAGTCCGGGACTATTAGGACTCTAGTGGAAAGGATACCGGAAAGGATCGCCTAGGCTGAAGAATGGAGGTATCTAGACCTGAGTTGATGTAACTGAGTAGATGACTTGCATTGGGCTAGGCTTTACCCTGACATGCGCCTGTACTTATACCAAATGGTTATGTGAGAGAGTGTTGACTTAACCCCCAGCCATGGTTTGTTTCGAGGGATGCCGGACCCGCTACCAATAGGAGCCGTATGTGTGACCTACCTAAAGAAGTACGGTGCTATGACTTAAAGCATGTCTTTCAATAGAGACCAGCATACATAGAGTTTAGATGCATACATACATTATTTGTTTCATATTGCATTGCATTTTTTTATGGTTTGCTTTCATGTTATTTATGTTGTCATGGATTAACTACCTTACTGAGTTTCTTTGAAACTCATTCCTTTTGTACATTGTTTTGTTTGACTATTCTACAGGTACTGATTACTATGACCGACAGTACGATGAAGCGCAAGCCGATGAAGCGTACTACACGCAAGGTGTTGGCGACAATCAAGATTACTATGATGATCCCTCAGTTGATCAAGTTGCGTACCACGATTAAAGGCAACGTGGAGGTGGAACGTCTCAAATGGATTGATGAAGTCCACTATTTTGAAGATGTCATCTATAGGATAGAAGACTCTTAGTTCCTTTGATTTAGTTGTTATTTCTTTTAGACTTACATACTGCATTCCGTTGTATTTTGTGGAGTGAGTTTCCGCCTCTCTCTACTTCTTTTGATATCTTTGGATATCTGGTATCATTTTCCGCACTTTGATTATATTGTTTATTCACTTCTTGTTTTGAACCTTATTTATAATATTAAACCTTGATTATTTTCTGTTTATGCTTATGTTATTGTATATGTGGGAGGATGGTTTCCTCGATACTTGATCTTCGGGGCTGTGGATCACACTCTCGGGTATGCCGGTTAGGTTACCAGCTGGGAGGATGTGACAGAAGGTCAATCACGATGGTAATAAAAGGCAATTAACATGTCTGAAAATTGATGATGGAGAATCCAAATGATGAGGTAAATATACCCAAACGTAGATATTTGAAAGACCTTTCTTTCAAGTCGACAATCACCGGTATCGGAACTTGGTTGGGGGTCAACCAAGGGCTGGTCAATTGGACTGGTTGACCAGTCTGTGTCAACTGCCCATCCCAAGTTTCGAGGCTATTTTGGGAATTCAGGTTTAAAACCCTATTTTAAACTTCTATTCACTCCTACACACATTTTCTAATGCTAGAGTGGGGCTGAAGCATGGAGAGGAGGAGAAACCAAGGAGAATCTTGGATTCCATCCTCACAAAAACCTGTCGAGACTCCGATCATTGCTGAATCATTAAGAAAGGTGAGTGCTTTTCAACTTCTCTTTTCTAAACCTAGGTTAGAGGTGTTTCCTTCATATTGAATATGAGATATGCTAGTTGAGGTATATTGAATTCATTTAATTCTTGCTATTAGTTCTAATTAAGTTCCTCGTTGGTTTTGAAAGTTGTTAATGCAAATCGTTGCAAACAATTTCACATTGAGTCTCTCACAGATGCCCATGGGCACTCGCAAGAGCCAAATTTTGAGCTTTTCAATTGACACCAAATTGAGACAAATTGTTTATACTTTTAGGATCCTATTACTATAAATTAGGAGTTCCCAAAGTCTCATCTCGATTCCACTTTGAATCAGAGGCGAAATATTGATTTTTGCCATAACTAGGTTGAGAATGAAGGGTTTGGGAAGCATGATTTTGGATCTTTTTTAAAACCCAAATTAATATCTACTATTTCTCTTATGTGATTAGGAGTATTTTGAGTATAATCACCAAATATTGAGTGTGAAATTTGGAACTTTGGAGAACAAATCCCAAATCAAATAATGAGGAATAAACTAACCATGTCTTGTATGTTTTAATATCAATAATTCAATATCATCGATGATATCTTGCTTTATTTTGATACCTATTATTATGTGATTGTGTGTGACTTTGCGCGAACAAAAGGTAAGAATATGTGAATGTTTATTGTTGTTTCTTTTCGAATCTTATATTGGTAATATGAGAATGATATGAGACTGTATGAGGATGAATGATGTTGGTTGAGATTGATTATTTTATTCTATTTTACCAACTAGGGTTGTGGGTCTGCCCATTACCCTAGTGATTTTATGCGAATACATCTAGACCTAAGTACATGAATGTTAGGTGTATAGAAGTGTTGGGCTAGATATCTATCACATCCACCTAGCCGGTACCCTATTTGGCATACCCAAGTGTGTGATCCACAGCCCTGAAGATCCAGTATTCGAGGAAATCATCCTCCCACATTTACAATAATATAATCAAGAACAATATTAAATCAAAGTTAACTATATTAATCAAGAGATCAAGATAAGATTTAAGAGAATACAATCAGAGTGCGAAAAATGATATCAATAGAATAAATCAAATGTAGACTATAGTGGAAAATTACTCTACAGTAGTAGCGGAAAAGTAGATCAAAAGTAAAAGAAAGATTACAACCGGTTCCCAAAATGATAGGGAAACAAAACTAAACTAAGGTCACATTGAGTCTATAAAAATCAATAAGAGGAAGAGACGATGTCCCATCGCTGGCACACAAGTGCTAGAGTCGAACTTGTCACATCCACCCAGCCGGTACCCTACCTGGCATACCCGAGTGTGTGATCCACAGCCCCGAAGATCAAGTATCGAGGAAATCATCCTCCCACATAAGCAATAACATAATCATGAACATAAATAATCAATGTGCAAAGTATAAATGAGAGATCCAATAAGGAAGGAAATAAATCATATATCATCAAAGTACGAAAGGTAACAATAAAGTCAAAATCATAAAGTAAAGTGAGGCGGAAACTCACTCTACCAATCACAACCGAATAGTAGTTTAGAAAGAAAAGGAAAAGAGATTAAAACTAATCCCAATAACAAGTGCAATGAGTAACTAAATCGTTATCAATCTTATAGAGAACATCTCTATAAGTGTAGATCTCAAAAATAGCACAAGGACGCTTCCATTCAATCGACGAACTAAGCATTGTACGCAGCATGACCACCCGAGGAATCTTCAAGGTAATTGTCGTAACCGCAATCACCTTCTTAGAAATATGTCTCCTCTCCTTGTGCTTCTTCATACCTCCCCTTTCCAAACCGTACCTAATCAATCTCAATCATCAATCAATCACATCACAAGTATAGTAACTCCCCATATGGAAAGTAATCAAGAACATGATCCAACTTATATATAATTTGCAAGTAAAGTCATACATAAACTAAGTAATATAAACAAGTAATGCTACTGTGAATAGAGTAGTTGCATCAGTAGTACATCAATAAAAGAATCTATTTATGGAAATAAATATGAAAGATTCAAATATGGAAACCAAATCATGCAACCTATGTAATTAAAGAAATAACTTTCCTTACCTTAAATAATTCGCAAAGAATCTCAAGAATCAAGGAAGATCTTTTCTAAACTTGGAAGGGGATCCTAGACAATGTACACACCTTATTAGGAAATATCTTCAGAGGATAGGAAATCAAATCAACAAAAAATAAACCAAAACAGAGGCTACTGTCTTCATTGGTCGGTTGATTGGTCTACTGACTTAGTCGACCAATCAGTCGACCAACAGAGTCAGTGACAGACAAAATCTAAGATTTCTGATCCGAAATCCAAATTTTGTGATTCGAATTGCCACCAAACAAGAAGGGAATGTTATGACAGTGTATTGGTCTAAAGAGAAACTCAAAAACCTTAACAACATCAAGTCCTAAAGTCATAGAATAGGAAATAAAACTTACCATAAATAGGTCAGTCAGGGTTCTTAGAGAAATCATAGCAAATTCATGGAGGGAAAACTAAAGAATAATTGATTACTAATCTGATGGAGAAATCATAGAAAACACGTATAGAACTTCTAGAAAAACAGATCTAAGATTGAAGAACTTTGAATCCAAAAAGAGAAAGAAGATGAAGACATGGTTTCCTTCAAAAGCAAGTGATGATCTTGATTAAGATCATCCATCAAGCCTTAAATCCTTAGGAAAAAGTAGAGAGATGAGTAAAGTGATGGTTGCAACAGAGATGCAACATCAACCCCACTGTTCTCAGTCAGAAAAGGAAAGAAAAACTACAGAAAACTAAAAATGGAGAAGAGAGGAGGATGATCACATACCTTTTGATGCAAAAGCAAGAGAACTGACGAAGATCCAACAAGAAAACCACCAAGGATGCAAAGGAGATGACTTGGGAGAGCTCTGGTTCGTTCCAAGAAGTTTGGAGGCACAAAAGATGAATTAGACTCAAAGTTGGGCTTAAATAGAGCAGCCAAGGCCTAATTCAGCAAAACAGGTCTCATTGGTCGATTGATTGGTCGAATGGCCCAATTGACCAAGTAGTCGACCAATCAGGACAGCAAGGCCAAGGTAGGGAACTGAAGACTTAAAGGGGTTTTGCAGACACACCAAGTGGCTTACCTAGTATGTAGAATTGCCTTCGAACCAAGTCAGAAAATACTCCAAGTCCATCAACTAATCCCATCTTCATTAGGGTGTAGTTTCCTTTTCAATCCTTAACAAGTTTCCATAAATGGAACACTATCATCAACTTCCATGGATTCTAAGCCAAACACCAAGTTTTCCACTGAGATGGCCCATAGTTGACTTCTTCCTTTACTTCAGGTTGTTGGACCTACAAACAACAGGGTTTCCGGGTCTCACAGCGCTAATCCTGATAAGCTCTAGTCTCGTACTGGTAGTCTTCACCATCATAGTCACCATAGCCAGTACCTTGAGTACCATAAGAGTCGTTAGCTTGGTCTTTATTGTCGCATCCCGCCCAAATACACCTAGCCTATACCCTATCTGGGTTACCTGGGGAGTAATCCACAGCCCAAAAGATTAAGTGTAGGAATGATCATATCCATTTAGCACAATAACATAATCAAAAGTAAGAACAAATCATTGTATTCAAGTATTTTACTAATAAAAGTCAAGAAAGGATCATAGAAGGATCACTACAGAATATCAGAGTGCGGAATAACAAGATACCAAATCAAAAGACAACTGTAGAGTATAGCAGAAATATACCCCACAACATATGCGGAAGGTAGATCGAAATCTAAAGCAAGCTCTAAGCTAATACAAGTAAAATAAAAGTCTAGAAGAAACAAGAGAATCTAATCCACATCTTCAGTCGGCTCTTCTTCTTCTTCAGTCTTCATTTTCTTCACTTTAGGGTTATGCTCTTGAAGCTTCAGATCAGCATCTAGCGCACGATCCCATCGGCGAATAAGACGATGCCGGCTGCCGTCAATGGGAGTCGTCAGTGCAGCCCAAATCATAGTGTTGGCTGCCTCGCTGTTCATTACCTTGTCCAAGGACATCCGGAGCTGTACCATGTACGGAAAGGTTCTCCATGCTGGTGTATGGGTTCTCTTTCGACCTGCAATGTCATCTAAAAACAAGTCCCCGGAAGGGTAAGCTCAAAAGAACTTAGCAAGTAAACCAAACACAATAAGCATCTTCACATGTATTCACAAGCAAACATATATGCAATGATATGAAACAATATATGCAAATATGCTTCTAACTCTATGTATGTATGCCGGTCTCTATTGGCAGAGATGCTTTAAGTCATACCACCATACTTCTTTGGGAAGGTCTCAATCACACATCATCGGTTGGTAATGGGTCGGTACACCTTACGGACAACCTTGGCTGGGGTTTAAGTCACCGCTCTCTCACATAACCGTTTGGTCTAAGTATTGGCGCATGTCAAGGTAAAGCCTAGCCCAATGCAAGTCTTCTACTTAGTCATATCAACTCAGATCCAGATACGTCCATTCTTCGCCCCAGGCAATCCTTTCCGGTATCCTTCACACTAGAGTCAGCATAGTCCCAGACTACGGACTCATCAACCCTATAGGTCATCCACATATAGTAAACGGGAAGCTCTCATGTCCTCTCACGAGTTGGTTACCGGTCTTGAACGCCCATGAGCCCAAGTCTATCCATATGCAACCCTACCCATAAATGGCCCCCACAATGTGATTCATGTCCACTCACGAGTTGGTTACCAGTCTTGAGCGCCCATGAATCCCCATTGCTACCACGGGTCGTTCGGTCTCAATACCCTTTCGAATTGGGTCTGATATAACAGGGGTATTCCTAGCCAAACACTACTAGACCAATCCTAGGTATGTCAACCAGTAGTTAAGGAAAGAGTCAAGGGGCACCATAGGAAAGTGTCCCATACCACTTCCACTGATGTCCAAAGACAGAAACGCCAATAGGGCATTCCCCATTCCACAACTAGGACCTAAGCATCCACATCACCTCATGATTCCAAACATATCATAATCACACTCATATCCACATCATAGTCCATATCACATTCTCATAATCAATAATCAATTCTAATATGAAATTAATAATGTGGAGAAGCTACTATAGTTGCAGAAGTATCATGATGTAAAGAAAACCAAACAACAGTAGTTAAATCATGCATTCATATCATAATACATAAAAACATGTAAATAGGCATATTGTGAGTTGAAATACTCACCTCGTAATCCAAACTTATAGTCTTCAAATAAGCGATCAGAGAACATATCCAAAATCACCTAAACAAGCTTGACAAAACATGTATAGGTCATAAGAAGTGATTCCAAAAGATTGGAGTCGAAACGGATCAAAAACAGAGTTGCTGTCACTGCGGGTTGATTGGATGGGTTGAGTGCTCCAGTCGACCCAGGCAATCTTCCCAAGAGCAAATCCGAAAATAAAAAGAGAATCTTGATCCAAAACCTATGCTACACAAACCGGAATGCGATGAAACTTGGAGAGATTGTCTAACACAATAATCTAAGACTAAAAAGCATAATTTAGACATCAAACCACCATTAAAACCATTACTTACTAATTTAGAATCATAGTTTCTATTTTGGAAAACAAGACATTCTAATTTGGAAAACAACATGGTTTTCATTGAAAACAAGCTATGAATGAAAGAGATGAACTAGAGATGATGAGACCTCATTCTAGTATATGAACACAGTAAATCAAGAGTAAGAATGATTATAGAGATGCATCGAAATAAGAACATGATCATAGTTTAAGAAGAAATCATGAAAATCATGTAGAGAATGAATATGAAATCATAGCATATAGAATGAGAAGAGATTGTAGAAGATATGATTGTAGAGATGCAATATCTTCCTCATAATCTCAGATCAGAGAAGAGAATGATCCTAGTAAGAATGAATCAATAGCATAATAGATTGAATACTAACCTTTGATTGAAGAACAAGAGAGAGAAAGCTTGAGAGTTGAATGTAGATCTTCTTCCACACCAAAGGAGGCTTGGAGATGAGTTTCCTACGTTCTCTAGGTGTTTTGGAGGCTAGGGATACTAAAAACACGAAGTTATGAGGTATATATAGCAATAATGACCTAAACAAAAGATTCTGCTCGAATTTTGTTTACTTGGGTTGAGTGGGTTGGGTTGATTGACCCAGTCGACCCAGCCAGTCGATCCAGGCTGACAGCATAGCCTAAAATAGGGATTTGAGGGCCTTTCTCTTATCGGAATCAAACGAAATTTTAAACACAACAACTATAGCTTACCTAGCATAGGAAAATGGCTTTAAATCATATCTAACCATGCTCTAAGGTCATCAACCAATCTTATCTTCATCATGGTGCATTCTCTTTTCTAAATCAACCAAGCTCTTCAAGTAGGGAATTCCATCATCAATTTTCTATGGGTTTTCAAATCTACACTAAGGGAGAGGTCCGTCTTGACTTCCTAGGACCTTCTAAACATATCAACACATACTCAAGGTCCAACTTCAAGGTCAAACATCAAATAAGTTCTTCTTCATCCAAAACAAATAGGGTGTTTAATTTAGGTTTTGGGCTGGATTTCACATTTATAGTATTGACCATCATAATCATCAATTCCTGCGGATAAGTCAAACAAAGATATTGCAAAAAGGAGTGAGTTCAAAAGAGCAAGGCAGTTCATTCCATAATAACATAATAACACAAGATAGAAAATCATACCGAATGCAATATGATATGAAACAAACAATGCAGATATGCTTCTAACTCTATGTATGTTGGTTTCTATTGGAAGACATGCTTTAAGTCATAGCACCATACTCCTCTGGGAAAGGTGTGAAACCCAGCCCTAACCTGACCATGATCTTGACCCGGTAACCCGGTTGTTTTTAGGTCCGAAGACCCGGAGTAAAGGAAGAAGCCAACTATGGGCCATCTCAGTAGAAGACATGGTGTTTGCCTCTGAACCCATAGATGTTGATGATGGAGTTCCATACTTGGATGTCTACGCAGATTTGGAAAGGAAGCTGCAGCTGTCTGAAGATGAGATTAGTTGAAGGACTTGGAGTATTATCTGACTTGCTTTGAAGGTATTTCCTCACAGTAGACATGTCACTTGATGTACGTGCAAAAGCCCATAAGGTTTAGAGCCCATTTGATCCTTCAATTCCCTATCTTGGCCTTACTGTCTGCCTTGGTCGACTCCTTGGTCAAGTGGACCACTCAACCAAAGGAGTGTGAAATCCGAGAACTTGTAATTTTAGGGTTTTTCACTTTTATTTAAACCCTACTTCGTGTTTCTTTGTTACGGCTGCCTCCTAAACACTTTGTGAACGTGAGAACACCTCTCCGAAACTCTCTCTGGTGATTTCAAAGACTCCTCTGCAGATATGAAGCCTCTCATCGCTGTTCTGACAATTCAAGGTTAGTAATCACTTCAACATTGCAAATTTCTTTTCTTCAATCTTGTTCTTGCTTGTGATCAGGAAGAAGATGTTGCATCCTTGCAATCATCTATTCCATGATCTCATTCCATTCTTTGAGATCTATGATCATCGTCATGATCTCAACCCCAGCCAAATAAAATTCTTGAAACCCTAACCCTTGCTTGATTTCTGGAAAACTTTGGTGACCTCCCATGCAAGGAAACCTCATGGGTAATGTTTCTATTAACCTAAACTAGAATTTCTATGATTTTCTTGTTATAATTGGCCAATCATTAATTTTCTTTCATCCTGTGATCTTAACCTTTCCTGGGGAGCCATAAAGGTTGAAACCCTAATTTCTTCGGTTAAATCAAGAACCCAATTTTCGACCATGACTTGATGATTTTATCTTCCCATATGATTCTAGTACATCCTAGGAAGTTCCCCTTCGAATTTCGGATCAATCCGACTTCAAACGAGGAAGTTATGGCCAAAGCAGTCTGTACAATTCCGTACTGACTTGCTTGGTTGACTGCTTGGTCGACTAGGCACTCGACCAAAGGAGTCAGTAGCTTCGTTTTTTGCCCGATTTGATTCGTTTGCTCTCTGATCTTTTAGGCATCTTTCCTAATGTTGTATCTATGATTGTTAGGATTTTATTTGCTAAGTTTGGAGTTGCTCTCTTTGATCTTTGGATTATCTTCGACGATAATCAAGGTAAGGACAATTATTTCATAATGATATAGATCGCATACTCTCTGGTTTCTACTTTTTGAAACTATGAGTTTGCTTACTGTTCTTGTACTTTATACTTCTGATGTACTACTGTAAGTACAATAGCACTTGTTTATGTATTCTTTTTCATTATTCAAGCTTACATGTGATGTTTATTATTGCTTGATCGGATTATGCTTTTACATTCTCTTTTGTACGATGAATTGTTGGTTGTGTATGTCATGACTGATATGAGAATGTGTTTGACTAGGTATGGTTTGGGATTGGGAAGTGTCCTTTTGACGCTTCTGTCCTTGGACATCGGAGGGAATAGTATGGGATGTTCTCTGAAGATGTCCATCGACACTTTCCCAAATCATTGGTTGTCATACATAGGGCTGTCTAGCAGTGTTTGGCTAGGATGTCCCCGTTATATCAGACCCAAATCGGAAGGGTATTGAGACCGAACGACCCGTGGTAGCAGTGTGATTCACGGGCGCTCAAGACCGGTAACCAACCCGTGAGAGGACGGGAATCATATTGTGGGGGCCATTTATTGGAAGATTGCATATGGCTAGACTTGGGCTCATGGGCGCTCAAGACCCTTGAAATGATCCGTGAGGGGACGTGAGAGCTTCCCGTTTATCATATGTGGATAACCAATAGGGTTGATGAGTCCGTAGTCCGGGACTATTAGGACTCTAGTGGAAAAGATACCGGAAAGTATCGACCGGGGCGAAGAATGGAGGTATCTGGACCTGAGTTGATGTAACTGAGTAGATGACTTGCATTGGGCTAGGCTTAACCCTGACATGCGCCAGTACTTAGACCAAATGGTGATATGAGAGAGAGGTGACTTAACCCCCAGCCATGGATTGTCCTGAGGGATGCCGGACCCACTACCAATAGGAGCCGTATGCGTGACCTACCCAAAGAAGTATGGTGCTATGACTTAAAGCATGTCTGCCAATAGAGACTAGCATACATAGAGTTTAGATGCATACATACATTATTTGTTTCATACTGCATTGCATCTTGTTATGTTCTGATATATGTTATCTATGCTGTTATAAGTTAACTTGCCTTACTGAGTTTCTTTCGAAACTCATTCCTTTTTGTACAATCTTTTGTTAGACTATTCTACAGGTACTGATTACTATGACGGACAGTACGATGAAGCGCAAGCCAATGAAGCGTAGTACACGCAAGGTGTTGGCGACAATCAAAATTACTCTGATGATCCTTCAAGTGATCAAGTTGCGTACTACGATTAGAGGCAACGTGGAGTTGGAGCATCTTTGTTGGACTGACGAAGTCCACTATTTTGAAGATGTTATTTATAGAACAAAAGACTTTTAAGTTTAGTTTATCTTTCTTATTGTTTCAGTTGTTATTCCTTTTAGACTTATGCTACGTTCCGATGTATCTGTGGAGTGAGTTTCCGCCTCACTCTACTTCTTTTGATATCTTCGGATATATGGTATCATTTTCCGCACTCTGATTATATTGTTTATTCATTTCTTGACTTTAATCTTTTGTTTATAATATTTAAACCTTGATTACTTTCTTGTTTATGATTATGTTATTGTATATGTGGGAGGATGATTTCCTCGATAATTGATCTTCGGGGCTGTGGATCACACTCCCGGGTATGCCAGTTAGGGTACCGGCTGGGGGGGTGTGACATAAGGTCTGAATCACTCTCCCTCAACCATCTCGATATCTTGGGTTCTCCGGCTGGCAATGGGTCCTGCATCCCTCTCAGAAATTCCATGGATGGGGTTTAGGTCAACACTCTCTCACGCCTCCGTTTGGTCTGAGTACTGACGCATGTCAAGGTTAAGCCTAGCCAAATGCAAGTCTTCTACTTAGTTATATTAACTTAGATCCGAAAACTTTTATTCCTCCCCTCTTCGGATCCTTTCCCGTATCCTTCTCCCTAGAGTCAATGTATCCTATGGCTACAACCAACTTAAACTACGGACTCATCAACCCTATTGGTCAGCCACAAATAGTTAACAGGTAGTTCTTATGTCCTCTCACGGATTGGATACCAGTCTTGAGAGCCCATGAGCCTACATTCCACCACTGTAACTCTACCAATGAATGGCCCCGACAATGTGATCCATGTTCTCTCACGGGTTGGTTATCGGTCTTGAGTGCCCACAAGTCCCCATTGCTGCCACAGGTTGCTTGGTCTCAATTCCCTTCCGATCTTGTCTGATATAACAGGGACATCCTAGCCGAACACTTCTAGACGTACCCTAGGTATGTCAACTAGTAATCAAGAAAAGCGCCAAGGGGCACCATAGGAAAATGTCCCATACCACCTCCACTGATGTCCAAAGACAGAAACACTGAAAGGGCATTCCCCATTCCCTAATCACAACTTAAGCAATCACATTCCCGAATTAGTCATTCACAATTACAACTGATAATACAAAACATAAGTAAACAATCATAATATTTGAATCACATAAACAAGTAGTACTGTAGTTGAAGAAACTACAGCAACAATATAATTATAAGAAAGCTATTACAACAACAGTATAATCGTGCAATCTAATCAGTTACAAGTAAACATGTATATTAGGTTATTAGGGATCAATCGTCCTTACCTTAAACAATCTTCGAAGAATTTCGGAGAGTAATGAGGAGAGGTCCAAGATTAGCAAATAAACCCTAAACAAGCATATAACAATCATTAGGAATAAGCCTTAGAAGATTGGGTAAGTAGACCAATCAGTAGACCAATGGGGCAGAAAATCCTAATTTGGTCATAACTTCTTCATTTGAGGTTTGATTGGTCTGAAATTCGAAGGGAGTTTCCTAAAAACATTCTAAGACTCTCTATGAAGGTCTAAGCATCAAAACATGGTAAAAAAGTAGAATACTTATTGAACCATAGGATTAGGGTTTTATCGCATATAGTCCATGGATCTCATGGAAAGATTAGGGAGAATAAAGATTCACCCTAGGTCAAGAAAAATAGAAATTTATAATTAGGAAAGGTGTTGGGGAGGATCCAACGAATTAAAAGAGAATTAGGGTCCCAATTTGGCTACCCTCTCATGAGGGTTACCCAAGAGTTTCCTCCCAAAATCAACCACTTTGGATTCCCAAGGTAGAAAGAAAAATAGGGATCAACCCAACAATCATGGGGATAGAAGGAAAGGTTGTAACACTGGTGTGAGACCTTTCCCACAATCACCAAGATAGGTAGAAAAATAATGAGAGAGTAATCAAGATCTCAGGTAAGATCGATTTCAAGAACATTACCATATGGCTTCAAGAACAAAGAGTGAATTGGGGAATTCACTCTAGGGCTAATAGAATCAGAGAAGAGGCCATTACAGTAGTGTAATACCTTTCTCATAATCAAGAGATTAGAAGAATAGAAGACAGAAAAGATCAAAGAAGAATTAATTCGATTACTAACCTTTTTAGAAGAAGATTCGATGAAGAAACTTGAACGGATGCTTGGGGATCTTCCTTGGCTTTGAAGAAGAGGCTCTAGGGTTCTTCCCATGTTCTCTAGAGGTTTAGAATTGGTTATGAGTGAAAAACACGGAGTTCCCTTTAAATAGGACAAAAACCCTTAAAAAATCCGAGTTTTTACCAATTTGACCTTACAGACACTGTTGGTTGATTGGTTGGTCGATTGGCCAGTCGACCAATGCTGACAACAACTCTAAAAGAAGGGAATTCAAGGTCCTATTCTCAATATCTTTGATGGGCTTCTCACAACTCATCAAACAACTTACGTAGCATGGAGGGATGCCTTCAAACCATGTCCAAATAGGCTTTGGGTCCAACAACCAGGCTCTCCTTCATCAATTTGTAGTTTCTTCTCCAACTCAGATAAAGTTTCCAAGTATGGAACACCACCATCAATCTCCATGGTTTTTGGGTCAAACACCATGTCTTCCATTGAGATGGCCCATAGGTGTAATTTAATAAACAAAGTCAAGGAAGGATCTCAGAAGGATCACAAAAGAATATCAAAGTACGGAATAACAATATACCAAATCAAAAGACAACTATAGAGTATAGCGGAAATATACCCCACAAGCACATGCAGAAGGTAGATCGAAATCTAAAGCAAAGCTCTAAGCTAATACAAGTAAAATAAAAGTCTAGAAGAAACAAGAGAAATCTAATCCACATCTTCAGTCGGCTCTTCTTCTTCTTCAGTCTTCATCTTCTTCACCTTTGGGTCATGCTCTTGTAGCTTCAGATTAGCATCTAGCTCATGATCCCATCGGCGAACAAGACGATACCAGTTGCCGTCAATAGGAGCCATCAATGCAGGCCAAACCTGAGTGTTGGCTGCCTCGTGGGTCATAACCTTCTCCAGAGACTTCTGAAGCTGCATCAAATATGGAAGGATCCTCCGTACTATGGCACGGGTTCTCTTCCGGACCTGCAATGTCATCTAAAAACAAGTCCCTCAAATGGTAAGCTCAAAAGAACTTAGCAAGTATATCCAATCACAATAAGCATCTTCACATGCAATCATAGGCAAACATATATGCAATGATATGAAACAATGTATGCAAGTATGCTTCCAACTTTATATATGTATGTTGGTCTCTTTTGGCAGACACGCTTTAAGTCATAGCACCATACTCCTTTGGGTAGGTCTCAAATCACCCTCCCTCAACCATTCCGATATCTTGGGTTCTCCGGTGGTAATTGGGTCTTGCATCCCTCGGGACATTCCATGGCTGGGGTTTAGGTCACTGCTCTCTCACATCACCATTGGTCTGAGTATTGGAGCGTGTACAAGGATAATCTTTGCCCAATGCAAGTCATCTACTTAGTTATATAAACTTAGGGTTGGATACTTCCATTCCTTGCCCTGGTCGATCCTTTTCGGTATCTTTTCCCCTAGAGTCATCGTATCCTATGGCTACAACCAACTCGGACTACAGACTCATTAGCCCTATTGGTCATCCACAAATAGAAAACGGGAAGCTCTCATGTCCTCTCACGAATATAACTCACCGGTCTTGAGTGCCCATAAGCCCAAGTCTACTACTTGCGACCATGTGATTCATGTCCTCTCACAGATATAACTCACTGGTCTTGAGCGCCCACAAACCCACATTGCTACCACAGGTTATTCGGTCTCAATACCCTTCCGAATTAGGTCTGATATAATAGGGACATCCTAGCCAAACACTTCTAGACACGCCCTAGGTATGTCAATCAGTAGTCAGGGAAAGCGCCAAAGGGCACCATAGGAGAGTGTCCCATTCCACCTCCACTGGTGTCCAAAGACAAAAATGCCAAAAGGGCATTCCCCATTCCACAACTATAACTTAGGCATTCACATCACATCATGAATCCATATATGTCACATCCACATTCACATCATAGTCCAATCACATTCTCACAATTTAATATCATCAATTCTAATATGTAAATAACAATGTGAACATGCTACTATAGTTACAGAAGTATCATGATGTAATGGAAATAAAACAACAGCAATTAGATCATGCTATCATGTCATTTAGAATAAGGCATGTAAATAGGCATATTGTGAGTTGGAGTACTCACCTCGTATTCCGAATACATAATCTTCAATTGAGAGATCAGATATCAAGACCAAAGTTAGCAAATAAACCCTAGACAAGCATAGACACATCATTAGGAAAAAGCCCTAGAAGATTGGAGGTTAAACGGATCAAATTGGACGAAGAAATCAATGCTATTCATGCCTGGCAGCCTGGCTGGCTGACTGGTCCAGTCGACCAGGCAGTCAACCAGGTGAACAGATGTAGCAACAAAACCCCAAATCGGTCATAACTTCTTCGTTTGAAGTTCGATTTCTCTGAAATTCGAAGGGGAACTCCACAAAAACATACTAAGACTATCTAGCATTGACTAAACACCATCCATGATCAAAATCAATGACTTTCTAATTTGAAAACATGACTTTCTAATTTGGTCAGAACATGGTTTTCAATGAAAACAACCATGGATGCAAGGGAGAATTAACGATTCACTCAAGAGGATCATCAGCAATAGATCAGAGATGAATACTAACATAAAATCATATCTAATATGCTAGAGAAATCAAATTTAAAGAATGATCATGGCTTCATGAAGAAATCATATAAATCATGGCTAAAATCAAGTATGAAGATCATAGCATCAATGAAATGAATGGAGATTCATTCTCAACATTGGAGATTGTAGAAGAGGTGTTTACAAGGTTGCAATATCTTCTTCATAATCACAGTAGTAAGAATTTGATCATGCAAGAGTAAATCAATAAGAAGTATAAGAGACTACTAACCTTGAAGATGAAAAAGAGATGAAGAACTTGAGATCTTGCAAGATTTTTTCACTAACACCAAGGAGAGGCTTTGAGAGAGGCTTCCCACGTTCTCTAAGGGTTTTAGAAACAAAAGAGGCTAAGAAACATGAAGTTCGATTATATAGAGCACCAAAAGACCTAAACAGAAGATATTCTTGGATTCTGTCACCAGCTAGCAGCCTGGCTGGTCGACTGGCCAGTCGACCAAGCTAGGACAGCAAGGTCTAGACAGGGAAATGAAGGCCCTAATCACTTCAAATTCAAGTGGGCTTCTCCCAACTCAACAATTGACTTACCTAGCATAGAGGAATGCCTTCAAACCATTTCCAAATAGGCTTTAGGTCCATCAATTAAGCTCTCCTTCATCAAGGTGCAGTTTCTTCTCAAACATTGCCAAAGCTTCCAAGTATGGAGCACCATCATCAATCTCCATGGGTTCAGGGTCAAACACCATGTCTTCTATTGAGATGGCCCACCAAGTCTTCTTCCTTCACTTCGGGTCTTCGGATCAACACTAAGGGAGAGGTCTGACCTGGCTTCCTAGGACCTTCAAACATATCAACACTGAACTCTGGGTCCCACTTCAAGGTCAAACATCAACAAGTCACCACTTCATCTAAAACAGATAGGGTGTCCAAGCTAGGGTTTGGGCTGGATTTCACAAGAAGTTCCTCCATTGATTCTTCTTCTACAAGGTTAGTATTCAATACTATACTTCATTGATCTATTCTCTCTACTATTTCTACTATTTTTTTTGATTGTGGAGAAGGTCTTACACTACTGTAATGGCCTAGTCTCTAATCCTCATAGTCTTAGAGTGAATTCTCATTCACTCTACTCGTTCCTTAAACAATAAGGTTGGTTTTCAATGCTTTGATCTAGCATGAGACCATGATTTACTCTTACTGTAGCTATTTGATTCTAATCTATGTTAGATCTATTCCTAGGTTGTTTTTTATGCATGATCTATTGTTTTCTTATCTTTAGAATGAATCCCCATTCATTCTAGCCTTTCCGTGAGACTTCGTAGATTAAGCCTATTAGGTGATTTATTGGATTTCTATTCCAATGGCTTTGTTTGATGTTTAGATCATCATAGATAATCTCTATATGTTATTATAGAATTTTCCTATTAATTTCTGAGTGTTCTGATGTGATTCGATGAGTTTTCGACCAAAGTTGGAAGTTACTGTCCGTACACAGTAGCCTTGGTCGATACCATCAACCAAGGACTAGACCAAAGGTGTGCCTAATAGCAACTTTTATTTGTTTTGTCTCTATTTCGTCTCTGATCATTAGAGTTTGTTCTGTATACTCTCTATATGTTTGTTTAGGGTTATTTTGGTGATTTTGGACTTGCTCTCTTATCTCTTATTTGAAGTTTACAAAGTTGAATATGCATAATACATGCTTTGATATGTTAGGACTTATATGCATTTGTTAGCTATTGTAGTTATACTGTAAAATTCGGCCTTATCCTAACCCTGACCCGGCCCGGATTTTATACTGTTGCAGGTCCGAAGACTCGAAGTGGTGGTAGAAGAGACCTGTGGGCCCTCTTAGTGGATGATTCGATGCTTGATGCTGAGCCTATGGACATTGACAATGATGCCCCTCACTTGAACACATTGTCAGTTTTGGGTGAAAATCTGTGCATCGATGAAGATTGAATTAGTTGAAGCACTTCTTGGAACCCCATGATCAATCCGAAGGTATTTTCTGAAAATAGACTTGTTGATTGACTTGTAGGAGAAAACCCCACTCGATTTGACCCTGTATAGCCTCCCGAATCCACTCCTGAAGTTGCTGTCATGGCTTGGTCGACTGTTTGGTCGACTGATCGACCAGCCAGTCGACCAAGAGTAATGGAATTTGAAATTTCACTAAATCTCTTCTCCATTTTGCCCCTACCTTTTTGGAACTCGTGAATGAGGACCTAAACTAATCATTGGCACTCCAGAGCTCGAGGTTGGACACTCTCTTGGGCTATTCCTTGATGTTTGGGAAGATCTTTGACTTCAATCATTATTGTATACATTAATCATCAACTCAAGGTATGATTTCTTCTATTCCTCTTCTAATCTATCCATTTTTCTATCAATTAATGATCTTGAAACCATGGCTGAAGTGCTGCAACCTTGCAAACACTTAACCATGAGTTTCCCCCCTTCAATTCCTTAATCCTCCCCCACTCATGCTATGTTATGATTCAAATGAGATTAATTGCACTCCATCACTTTAATTCTATTCAATCTAACCTATTTTGATTCTAATCTGATATGTAGATGCATGATAAGCTTAGACTATAATGGAATTAAGATTCTAGCTTGATTCTTAACACTCATTTGATTGATTCCTATCATCCTTTGCAATTTCTATCAATTCCAATTTATTTCTTGTTAAGTATCATATAGAACCTAAAATTTCGATTTGGGTATTTTTGATTAACCCGTTGGATCATCATGAAAATTAGTGTGTAGTATCCTCTTACTGTTATAAACATGCCCTCCAAATTTCATGACGATCGGAGCACCGGAAGGGCAGTTTCGGGTCAAGTTTCCATTGTTGTCCTTAAGATAACAAGTCTTGGTTGATTGCTTGGTCGACTGACAGCCAGTCAACCAAGAGCTGTTAAGGCCCTGTACTCAGCCGAATTGATCCGTTTGAACCCCGATTCAATTGCTTTCTTCTCTGACATTACTTGTATGATTATCTAGGGTATCAACACTGATTTTGGAACCATACTTGGTGATCATTAAAACTATTTACGACTTGATTAAGGTAAGGACAGTCGTTAACTCAAGTATGTTAATTATACCAACATGCTTACATTATGGGAACTTAATGGTTATGCTCATATGAGTATTCCTTTACTATACATGACTGTTATATGTTTTCTTATCAGTAATAGAATGAATATATCATTTAGAATATCATGTTCTGTTTTACTTTATGATTTTGTATATGATCAATCATGTTATGATATGTATTTGTTTATATGATGAATCGGTGATTTAGTATAATATGATGAGATTGAGTTTATGATTGACTACGTATGACTTGGGATTGGGAAGTGTCCTTCCGACACTTCTGTCCTTGGACATCGGAGGGAGTAGTATAGGATATTCCCCGAAGGTGTCCATCGACGCTTTCCCTAGTTATTGGATGACATGTATAGGATCATCTAGGCGTATGGTTAGGATATTTTCCCTTGTCGTATCAGACCCGAATCGGAAGGGTATTGAGACCGAACGACCCGTGGTAGAGTATGGTTGAAGGGCGCTCAAGACCGGTATCCACTCCGTGAGAGGACTTGAACTATACTGCGGATACCCGAAAGGGGCCATTTGTTGGTAGGGTTGCAAATGGATAGACCTGGGCTCACGGGCGCTCAAGACCGGTAACCAACCCGTGAGAGGACGTGAGAGCTTCCCGTTTACCATTTGTGGATGACCAATAGGTTGATGAGTCCGTAGTCCGAGATGGTCGGTGCTGTTTGCAAAATAAAATAACCGCAAGCGCACAGTATCGTGTAGCTAACGGGTCGATCTCAGGGAGATATGCCACCTAGAATTCAACTTCTTAATAGTAATGCGAGAGTGGAATGATTCAATTTTTGTTAACTAATTATTTAAACTAAACCAACAATCCTAATCCATACATCTAATGCAATCGAATTGAAACGAAAAAAAAATAAAGCAAACATAACTAATGCATAAATAAAAGACAGGAAAAAAAATGCGAACAATAAAAATAAAAAGGAAATGCAGATGCAACACCACCCGTCACCAGAAGCAGAGGCACGACTGTAGGCTTGCTCCGGTTATGTGGTCCGAGATAATGAATGAATAGGCAGAAAGTAAATAACATAAAGTAAATAACAAAGCAATAAACAAAGCAATAAACAAAGCATAAAAGGAAAAGGAAGCTTTAACCAAAGAGAGGCACGACTATAGGCATCTCTGATCAAGGATCCAGGGAAGGGAGAACAATAAATAATGTTGAAAGTAAATCCTAAATTAAGAATATGGAGGGGTAGATAGAAGCGGGAATGGAGGGGGGAGAGAAGACTATTGAAGAATCTTACTTACTTGCATCTTCCAAACAAAACTTGAATAAACGATTCAAATCTCAACCAACCCTAACAACCAGATCTAGAATAAACTAGATTTGCAATTGCTAGACCCAGAGAGAAAGCGAATCCTCTTGAAACTTGAATTTGAACTTGAACTTGAAATTGCATTGATAAAACTAAAGGAATTACACTTGCATAAAAGAAAAATTACACAACTTCAATCTTCCTAAACATTCAATCTAAAGACTAGAACCCACAAATTAATCAAAGAACGAGAGAAAACCTAGAGCAAAGTAAAGAGAATAGAAAGTGCAAGACTAAAGTAAAACTAAAGAGAAAGTAAAGTGTAAAACTAAAGTAAACTAAAGAGAAAATCAAGTCCTTCTAGACCTAAGAGGGAGGTAATATTTATAGAAGAAGGAGAATAATTTACAAACAAAGAAATAAAATAATAATAATACCTAATAATAATACTTATAATAATAATAATAATAACAAAAGAGTAAAATAGAAAAAGAAAACAAATAAAGAAAGAGCAAAATTCGTTAGAAATAAAGAGAGAGAGAGAGAGAGAGAGAGAGAGAGAGAGAGAGAGAGAGAGAGAGAGAGAGAATGTGGGGAGAAATAAAAAAAAATAGAAATACGTTAAGAAGGAAAGTGGAGAAAAAGAATAAATAAAAAAATAAAACTTAAGATTGAGTTACACGTAGAGAAGGTGGAGAAGAAAGAGAAAGAGTGGAAAAACGAAAGAAGGAAAAAAAAAGAAGAAAAAATATATACTTTTAGAAAAACGATTTTGGGTTAATTAAAGGAAAAAGAATAAAATAAAATAATGAAAATAATAGAAAGTGGGAAGAGAGAGAAAAAACTAATTAGAGAAATAAATAAAATCTAACAAAATAAAATCTTCTAAAAGAAATAGAAAATCCTAGTCTTTGACTACTTGTGGGCCCCATACAATTCTCAATTACAATAAAGAAAAATAAAATAAAAATCATAATCTAATTTTACAAGATATTCTGGAGTTGGCTCATGATTGCATCTCTAGCCCATCATGTTCCAAATTAGGCCCACTTTCACACTTGAGAATTTGAACGGACCTCTTGACGTGTAAAACCGCATGTTTAATACCCAAAACTCCAGATATTCGCTTAAGTCCTAAAAATTCATAAAATCTGCAAAAACAACATAAAACCCAAGGTAGCTCCACCCAAAGTGTTAAAAATGCATGCTTTATGCCCTAAGATTTCACACATAATTGTGCTCATCAGGTGCCATAGGATACGCTGACTCTAGTGTGAAGGATACGGAACCGAGTTGGTCGGTGCCATAAGGAAAGTATCCGGATCTGACATGATACGACTGAGTAGATGACTTGCATTGGGCTAGGCTTCGCCGTGACATGTGTCAATACTTATACCAATGGTGATGTGAGAGAGTGGTGACTAAATCCCCAACCATGGCAGACCCAAGATATCTTATGATTGAGGGGGAGTGACTGACGTCCCAAAGAAGTATGGTGCTATGGCTTAAAGCATGTCTACCTTAGAGACTAGCATACTTAAGATTAGAATCATATTTCATCATTGTCTCATATCATATTGCATCATATTGTGACTTGTATCGAATGAAATGTGTATTATGAAACAACTTGCCTTGCTAAGATCTTTTTGAACTCATTCCTTTTGTGCAATTTGTTAGATTATACTGTAGGTATAGAAGACCTTGATGGCACATCCTATGACCCGAGCTATGATCCCGCATACTACCCTTCGGGTGATGGCTACGCGGAGAGTAAGAATTGCTATACCGAGGAGGATTATAGTGCGTACCAGGGTTAGCCCCACATTAGTGAGGGAGCGGCCACGTTGGGTTTACTTCATCCACACTTTTGAAAAAGAAATCATTAGGATAGAAGAAACCTATGTGTAGGCCCCATTTCCTTGGATAACTGTAATCATTTGGTTATCTTCACTCTAATTATTATGGATTTGTTCTCGGCACTGATTGTAACTTAACTTTATTAACTACATTTCCGCTATTGCTGGAGGAGTGACTTCTGATCACTTCTTCTCTTTGAGACTACCTCTATATGAAGTTGACATTTAATATTTCCGCACTCTGATTTACTATCTTCTCTTATTCAATTGATCTATTTATTGCTTGTTTTATACATTGATTATATTGTTCATGATTATGTTATCATGTATGTGGGAGGCATGGCCGCTCGATCCGGATCTTCGGGCTATGGATCACATCCCGGGTATGCCAGATGGGATACCGGCTGGGTGGATGTGACATATACATTTTCTATATTATTATATCTTTGTAGTTATAGTAGGCTATTTATAATATGATTTACATACTTGTATTAAATATGAATGATGTGATTGTGAGTTGGACTCTATTGTGATATTTATGGGATCATGATGTGTTGTGGTTGCCTAAATTGTGATTGGGGAATGGGGAATGATCTTTTGGTGTTTTTTTCATTGGACATCAATGGAGGTGGTATGGGACGCTTTCCTATGGTGCTCCTTGGTGCTTTCCCGAATTACTGGATGACATCCCTAGGATTTGGTCTAGATGAGTTTGGCTAGGGAAAACCCTGTCATATCTAACCCTATTAGAATGGGTATTGAGACCGAGTGACCCGTCGCAACAATGGGGATTGGTGAATGCTTAAGACAGGTAATCAACCCTTGAGAGGACACAATCACATTGTGGGGGCTATTCATTAGTAGGGTTCCACATAATAAACCCGAGCTCATGGGCGCTCAAGACCGATAACCAATCTGTGAGAGGACATGAGAGCTTCCCTTTCATTATGTGTGGATGACCAATAGGGTTGAGAGTCCGTAATCCGAGTTGGTTGGAGCTATAGGATACTATGACTCTAGGGAGGGTGATATTGGAACCAACTGCATAAGCACAGAAGGGAGGCTATCATATCGGAACAGACTGTCTAGTGCATAGAAGGTAGATATCCGACTTTGAGTAGATGTGACTCAGTAGATGACTTGCATTAGGCTAGGTATTAACCCTGATATACACCAATACTTAGACCAATGGTGGTGAGCGATAGTGTTGACCTAAACCCCAGCCATGGAATGTCCAAGAGGGATGCCCTGACCCAATTACCACTTGAGAACCCAAGATACCGAGATGGTTAAGGGAGAGTGATTTGAGACCTACCCAGAGGAGTATGGTGTTGTATCTTAATGCGTGTTTGCCAATAGAGACCAGCATACTGAGAGTTAGAAGCATACTTGCATACATTGTCTCATATCATTGCATTCATGTTTGCTTTGAATTGCTTGTAGTTGTTTATTGTGATTGAACTACTTGCTGAGTTTTTTTGAGCTCACCCTTTGGGGGATATGTTTTTAGATGACTTTACAAGTTCAGAAGAGATCCTGTACACTAGGATGAAGGACCCTTCCTTATTTGGTACAGCTACGGACATCATTGGAAAAAATAATGACCAGTGGTACGACCAGTACACCGATGTGGACCACACTGATGGCTCCTATTGAGAGTAGTAGGCATCATCTCATTAGTCGGTGGGTTTGTGAGTTAGAAGTTGATCCAAAGTTGCAGGAGAGCATAAACCCAAGACAAAGAAGATGAAGACTAAAGACGAAGAAGAGCCTATGGAAGATTTAGAATAATTTAATTTATCGTTCTTCTAGACTTTTGTTCCGTTGTAATAGCTTTAGAGTTTTAACTTAGTCTTCTGCGTTTGATCTATGGATTATTTCCGCTATACTCTGTAGCTGATCTTTTGATTGGTATAATGTTACTCCGCACTCTGATTATATTCTGATTATGTTACAAGATTATCTCTTTGATTTGTTTCATAATAAAGATTAAACATTAAGTATTCGCTGCTCATGATTGTGTTAGTGTGCTATGTGGTTATATGATTTCCTTAACTTTACCGTGGGACTTGTGGAATCACACCTCTGGGTATCGTGGTTAGGGTACTAGCTTGAGGGATGTGACAGTAGCACTCTTGGGGTTCCCTTGCCAATACATATAGACACCTAGTGACCATGTACTTAGGTCTAAGTAAATATATATGTAGTCACCAAGGTAATGGGCAAACCCACAACATATACAAGAGGACAAAGTCCCACCATCCAAATCCACACATTCACATCATTTCCATATCATAATTCATGAAATTTGAAAATAGAAATAAACATATATAGTACAACATTACCTTGCGTTCGCGCAAAGTCACAGACATTTTATAATAGAATACAAGATAGCAATATAATGAAGATTCAAATAACACCAACAAGTACACAAGATATGGTTAAGTGTTTTCGTAACGTGTTAATGTTGGCAACACTCTCCAAAGCCAAAAGGATCTACCAAAGGAGGCACAATTGACTCACAATGGGCCTAGAATAATGAGAAATTAAACGTGTTTAAGTTGGAGATCAATTGAACATTGAAGGGGCCAAAACAAGCACCCAAAACAGGGGATGGCAAGCCAGCCAAGGCCAGTCAACCGCCCCTGGTCGGCTCTCCACCCTAGGACTACAACTAAAATCGGTAGATTTCGACTCCGATTCAAAATCAACTCAAAATGGGGCTTTGGGGTCTTCAATCTAACAGTATTAAGGTCCCCAAAGCACCATCCAAACATCTCAATTAGGTTCCAAATGAAAAACCTCAAATTTGGCTTTTCATGTCTACTCGCGAGTGTCTCAGAGAGGTTTGAAATGGTTTCGAATGCAAAGATTTGCACAAACCAACTCTCAAAGATGTTGGGAGACACAAAGATAAGGAAGGGGGAGCATTCAATACGACCCATTAACACCAACAACCACCATATAGCATTCATGGTTAATAAATACCATCAAAAGTAAGTTAGAAAAGAGGGTTTTCATGAATGCTCACCTTTTTACGCGTTATCGTGATGATTCGGGCTTCTATGCGACACTGCATAGAAGGAATCCACAAAACTTCTTGGATTTCTCCAATCCCAAGCCCTCATTCCCACTCTAGCAATAAAAAATGCGTTTACGAGGAGTTGGGAACTTATAATCAGATTTTCGGCCTGAGATACCGAATTTGCCCCACACTTGGGTAGGGGGCGGTTGAACTAGCCTTTCAACTGGATCCAATCAACTGGCCCTCTATCTCTCTCATGCGGGGGCCAATTTTGATGATCCTTGGATGGGTAGAAAGGCCATTCCAAGGCCAAATCAAGGGTGTATTTTACCTTTACATTTGACCCTTCCTCCATCGGTTTTTGAACATGCCAAAACCTTCTTCTTAAGCCTTTTTGACTGATCTTCTCTCTCCTCTTGAACTCTAATAGAGTGGCCGAGTTTTCTACAACGTCCTCCACTTCCATGGGGTCCCTTTCCGAACTTTCGAACTCGACTTGTATGGTCAACAATTGTTGTCTACTCGAGCTTCAAGTTCGTGGTCCTGAAACCATGGTTTAAAGGTCCGAAATCCAGGGGATTTCATAAAAACAAAGCTTCCACAGAGCCATAGGACCATCTCCCCACCACCTTCCCCCTCAATTTTTTGAAATTTCTCTTTCGCTCCTAGATTTTCTGGAACTTTCTCAAAGAGATTCCCTTGGCCCTCCCTTGTATGTGTGAAATATTAGCACTTATCCCCCCTCTCCCATTAATGAAGACAACCGTTAAACATGTCATTGTATTTTTGTGGTTTTTCACTTGTTCTTGTTTTTGTAAGAAATCAATTTAGATTATGAATTAATACTCAATAGTTTTTTATTTGAAATATTAGAGTTATAACAAATACGACGAAATAACATATCGAAAAAGAAATAAAAACGAAAACACACAAAGATTTGACGTAGTTTACACACTAATATGGTATGCTACATCCATAGGCAAAGAAGAAGAATTTTTCACTGTATAGAAAAAGAACAGAAGCAGATTTCATAATCAATCATCAAGAATGATGTTACAAGAACTCTCATCCAAAACCCTCGAAATTTTCAAATCTCTCAATAAATGTGGTAGGTAAATATATATATATATATCAAGTCGGGTAGGGTCGTACCATAGCCATTTGGTACCAAAAAATGTTGGTGCATGTCCATCTTCCAAATTGGGTGCAAAAATTTGGATCAAAATATTAGAATTAGTGATAGTTCAATCATTATTTAGCCCCTCCCAACATTAAATCTTGTCTCCGGCCATGATCAAACTAGTACTAATAATACAAAAATGTTATGCTATCACTAACCTATAAAAGAAGACTGAAAAAAATATTACATTTTGTTCATGGAAATGAGGAAGAAACTGTCTATAATGATGGCAATTTACTCAATTATTAATGTAATTTTTTGACTTATTTCAATGAAATATTATAGTTTGGGGTTATTTTAATGTATCTCCACATATGAGCTGACTACACGCCAAAAACCCTAATAAATTCTTAGGCATTGACCGTATTTATTTCTGATTTCATTCAGGAAAAAAAATCACTCATTGGATTATGGAACATTTTGAATTATTTTGGTTGCTCAATCAATATCGTGGAGCATGATGGATCATTATTACCAGCTAAGAAATTCATTTTTTTTTAATTTTAAATTCCAAATAAATTCTTATAACATCACAAAATAATACAAGTCAAAAGGTTCAGTCTTGCACGGAAACATTGGGTGGGCCACATTAGGCTTTTTTTTTTCAACGCCACATTAGGCTTTTCGAAATACCTGGATTATCCTTATTCTCCAAATGATGATTGGGTTCCATGGCCACGGAAGAAACATAAACCATCTCTACCCACATCAGGTAAAGATCTCTGTGAAACTACTTCATAAACCTTCGAGGTCTATTCATTGCATTATTTTTTAATACTTGAAGAATCATGGCAAGCCTGAAGTCACACATGTATTTGAGAAGACTTATGGTTTTTGGCCGTAGAAATTGTAAGGAAATTTACCATCCGATTTATTTCGGAAAAAAATCGTTTGTTATGAACAGCAGTGCAACTTCACAAAAGGGCATGTGTAATTTACCAAATTAATGATTCAGATTAAAACCCTATTCAAAATGCAAGTTTGAATGGGACCCATCATCTACCCATTAGAAAACCCGATTCAACTCCGACGTTTCTTCTCTCACCTCCCTTCATTCCTCCGTCAAGGAAACATGAACTGTATCCTTCATCGCCGTAATTTCTCTATAGCATGAGTAATTTTCTTTTTAATATATGACATTTTTTATTTGAAGTCTGATGACTAATTAAACTGATTTAATCATATATTAAGTTAAAAGATTCTTGCTTTACATCTAATCTTTGATATATACCTTTTAATTCTACACAAAAAAACTCCAGCATAAATCCCCTATTCATTGTCTAGACAAGGAAGAATCAACTTTTTTTTGAGTTACTATTAGACAAAGGGTAAAAAAGTTACCTCTGGTTATTTACATCTTGTGTTCAGATACAAGAGTATTTTACCAAAGTATAACCTTATTTTTCCATGAAAAAAAAATTACATGTATATTAATATACTTACTTAAGCTCTCATGGTTGTTGTGACATTTATGCAAGTGCTATATAGTTAGGCAATGGATGGAATTATTTCGAGAGATCTATCTAATGTCATATTTTCTAAAAAAAGTTAAAAAAAAAATTCAGAAAATACTACTATATTTGTTTACTGTCATATATATATTAATTACTTAATAATGTCAGATCTACTTCTCAACCACTCTATAGTACAATTGGGAAATATTCTTAATGCTCTAAACCCTTGTCTACTAGAGTTTTCTGAGTTCAAACTTTTACCTCCCAATTCTATTGTTTATATTGGAAAAAAAAAAAAAAAAAGATACCACCACATATTAGTCATATATTTTCTTAGATTGCATCGAATTCGAACCCCTTGACCCTTACCTAAATAAAAAAAAAAGATGCCCACTAAAATATCTACTATAAATTGTCCTAAAATACATGGATGAACTGAGACTATAGAAAGTAGTGATCTATAAGTCTCAAGAATATACATCAATCATATGTGGAAGCATCTAGCATTTCATCTAATAAACAATTGAATCTTATTATATTCTCATCATCAACCAGTAAAAATTTTGTATGGTGATGACTTATTTGCTAAGTTCCTTACATGGAAGGGTAAATCAAATAAAAAGAAAAACAAAAGTTAATGGGAGGACAGTTTCCATCCAACAACCTTTTCTTCTTTCCTTTCAACCCTATTCCAAATTTCTTTTTCCATTCCCATTATTTAAATACCACAGCCACCCATATTGCTCTCTCTCTCTCTATCTCTCTGTGTGTCTGTCTAAAAGTCCCAAAATATCTTGTCGCATACAACATACCATCGACCATCGATGGATAGATTCTAGTAAGAGCAACAGTTCACGAGAGAGAGAGAGAGAGAGAGAGAGAGAAAAGAAACAAAGACGAATGAAGGAAAGCTTTCCTCTTCCACCCTTGAGCTTTCATATCATCTTGACCTAAATCCAAAATCCAGCCAAACCCATCTTTCTAGAGTCCCAGACTCCAAAGCAAACAAGTCTCATCGACCTTGAATTCTCTCTCGTTCTCTCTCAGGACCATGAGCTTAGAGGAATCCTTGAAGAGTCTCTCTTTGGACTACCTCAACCTCCTCATCAACGGCCAAGCCTTCAGTGATGTAACCTTCAGTGTAGAAGGACGTCTTGTTCACGCACACAGATGCATCTTAGCGGCCAGAAGCCTCTTCTTCCGCAAGTACTTCTGTGGGCCTGACCCCCCGGCAGGGCTTGATCCGGCAGGTTCAAGGATGAACTCGGCATCGCTGTCTTCTTCACCTAGAGGTGGGAATTCTCAGGTGATTCCTGTGAATTCTGTTGGGTATGAGGTGTTCTTGTTGCTGCTGCAGTTCTTGTACAGTGGTCAAGTCTCAATTGTTCCTCAGAAACATGAGCCAAGGCCTAATTGTGGAGAGAGGGGTTGTTGGCACACGCATTGCACCTCCGCCGTTAATCTCGCCCTTGAAACTCTTGCTGCCGCTAGATCTTTTGGTGTTGAGCAGCTTGCATTGCTCACTCAGGTCACCTTGTTTATATCATCGTCACAATTCTCTCTCTCTCTCTCTCTCTCTCTCTCTCTCTCTCTCTAAACCTCTAAGGATACCGGGTTGGATTTGATAATAAGTGGGATCGATTTGGGTTAAAGTTTTCAAGTGGGCAATTTTCTATTTCATCTCTTTGAAAACTATTATCCTTTGATGAAGTGGGTGAGTTGGATTTCAGTTAGCAATCCAAGTTTCTTCCCATCGTTTTCTTTAGGATATGATAAATTATGATCTCATGGACATTTGGAGCTTTTTCTGAACTGGGTTTTCTGTGAATCTCCTCTTTTTTATATATTTTTCCCTTCTAAAAAGAGTGCAATACTTTTGTGTTGTGTTGTGGGTTTCTCCTGTTGTTGTTCTTCTTCTGCTGCTTCTGCTTTTAGAAAAAAAATGATTTGGGGTTTTGTTTTTGTTTACTGTACTTCAGTGTTAATTGATTAATTAATCTTGATTTCATGTAGCATCTCGAGTTTTCTTCTATTGGGTTCCTCTCTTTTTCTGTTGCAAATCCTTGACTTTCCAATTTTAGACCTTGATCCCTACTGGTCTTCCACAGTAATCTTACTTTCTTTTTCTCTTATTTGGTATAGAACTCACCAACTCTTTCTCAGACATTCTACTTTCCTCATTAAGCTGTTAGGGTTCTACATTAATAACCTATAACAGAAACTTTTTTCCTTAAAAAAAATACATAAATTATCATCGTTTGGTTTGAAATTGAATTTCTTATTATTGCACTGCAGAAGCAATTGGCAAGCATGGTAGAGAAAGCTTCAATCGAGGACGTAATGAAAGTTCTAATAGCTTCAAGAAAGCAAGACATGCACCAGCTCTGGACTACTTGTTCTCATCTGGTTGCTAAATCAGGCCTTCCACCGGAGATTCTCGCAAAGCATCTACCCATTGATGTGGTGGCTAAGATCGAAGAGCTCCGCCTCAAATCCTCCCTAGCTCGACGCTCTCTCATGTCGCACCAGCACCATCACCACCATGATCTTAGTGCCGCCGCCGACCTCGAAGATCAAAAGATCCGTCGAATGCGACGAGCACTCGATTCATCCGACGTCGAGCTCGTAAAGCTGATGGTTATGGGTGAAGGTCTGAATCTTGATGAAGCACTAGCTTTGCACTATGCTGTAGAGAATTGCAGCCGAGAAGTAGTGAAAGCTTTGTTAGAACTTGGAGCTGCAGATGTGAATTATCCGGCCGGACCGGCTGGGAAGACACCCTTACATGTAGCGGCTGAAATGGTCTGCCCGGATATGGTTGCAGTTCTACTCGACCATCATGCCGATCCAAACGTTCGAACCGTTGATGGAATCACACCACTTGATGTGCTTCGAACACTCACCTCTGATTTTCTTTTCAAAGGTGCAATTCCTGGGCTTTCTCATATTGAACCAAACAAGCTAAGACTCTGCTTAGAACTGGTTCAATCAGCGGCTCTTGTTCTATCTCGTGAGGAAGGAAGCAGTGGAGGAAATGCTTCCTCCACCACACCCATATACCCACCTATGAATAACGATCCAAACACCAACACCGCCACCAGCAGCAGCAGCAATAGCAATAATATGGTCAATCTCAGTCTTGATTCAAGGATGGTTTATCTGAATTTGGGAGCAGCCGCAGCAGCTCAAATGGGTTGTAAGATTGATGGAGAAGATGAAACCAGCCATAATAGACAGAGAGAACCCATGAATCGTGGTGGTTGTGACACATCAATGTATCAATCTCATGACTACTAAAATCAAAAAGCTAAGCTAAAGCTTCTTCAGAATCAAAGATAAAAAGGGCTTTCGATACAGACTATGCAGAGAGAAAGTGACTATTAGATTTGCATGTTATTCTGCCATTCTCTTTTGTCTTCTCTCTTTTGTTTACTCTTCGTTGGTTTTTTTCCTCTTCTTCTCTGTTTCTTTCTTCTTCTTTTTTTCCCTTCTTTTGTGGCTGTCTTCCATATTTTTTTTGTAGGGTTTCGATGATCATATGGGGTGCAATGCCTCTGGACATGGGTTATTATCATGAGAGGAGACAACAAGAATCTAAGTTTGCTCTGTAGTGGGGGAAGATGCAGGTCAATCTTTTCAAACCTGGCCTGTCAACTCCTTTTGTATTTATTGTTATCTAAAATCATGAATTATTATTCTTATGATTTCTTTAATTTTCAGTTTTTGTCACCAACAACCATTTCTATTATATATATAATAAAATCATAGTCTCTATTATTTGATTTTTAAACATTGTTTCTATACCAGATTTGTGAGGTGGGTCTTTTGGTCCTTTTGAAAAAAATTTGTGTGGCCTTTCTTGGTCCTTGAAGCCTTTGCTGTCTCCTCCTCCATAACCTCTCTCTTTTCCATCTCTTACTTACAGGAATTTGATTGTCTTTCTTCTAATCCTTTGTTAAAAGAAGGATATCATTCTGCTGGCATGGGCAGATTAATATCTTGTCTTCGTTGAATGCAGCACTGACTGTGACTACTCGGACAAAATGCATCCAAACCTGGATTCCATCCATCTAATCCTCTTTCTTGTCCCCTTGGCTTTTCTGTGGCTTCTTTGACACTCAATGGGTTACTCTAACTCCTGAAACACTGAAGTTATTAATTAGTTCTTTAGCTCTTCCCTACTAGGAAAGTTTAGTCAGTGGAACTTCCCAGATGTCTAGGTGCATGTAGTCCTTGTCTATAAGAATGGAGTTGGCTTATCAATGCCTTTTGCCCCTTGTGAATTTGGGTTGCATTAGTTTCTGCAGTTGCAACTCATACAGTCTTATTTTCAGAAGTAGATTAATTTTATTTTAAATAAAGAATAAAATTTCTGGGTAGTTCATAAATAGGAAGTAGGAATATATCTGGCTGATGAAAAGATGCAATTACAAAAACAAAAGTTAAAGACCTAATTAGCTTGGGGTAAAAAAAATTAATAATAATAATAATAATAATAATAAATAAATAAATAAATAAATAAAAAGAAGAAGAAAAGAAAAACAATCAAAGGAGTATGAAAACCCCTAACTTAATGCCCCCACAAAAATAACCCTATTCTTAGTTAAATCAGAACCACAGCCACCCAAACCTAGATAAATCAATACACCCGAATCTAGACCTTCTCAAATCCTTTATATTGATATGAATATACTGTCTATATGGCTAGTTATCCTATCCAACAAAATTTGGAGACCGCAAGATAAATTGTTAGGTCTTTCTCTTGATTGAAGATCCCCGGTCTGAAGTCCAATGCACAAGTTGTAACTTTAAGGATTAGCTTAGGGTTTTAATCAATAGTAGTGTCTAATTTAAAACATCATTATAGGTTCATTCATGCATGTTGCCACCTTTATTAAATATAAATAACATCTGCATTCTTCATCAATGATTTTGCAGTATGCTACATATGAAGATACATTTACAAAAATGGTACCTGTATCTGATGAAGATGAATAAACATTAAGTTGTAAAATACTTGTTGGCTCACAAATCAGATTCTAAGAAATATGATAGAAAATCTGTGGTTACACATCTAGGGTCTAGAGATACTTCATACCCTCCAAAAAGGAAACCAGAGAAAATGATTATTAGAAATATTTCTTGACTATATTATTATCAATGAGAATTTGATTGACTAAAACAACAAGAATTAAGATTTAAAAGCATATAGATTTTGTTTAGTTAATCATAATGAAGAAACATTTCCATCAAACTAAGGGGAAAAGAAAAGTTTGAAGCAACATGAGTAACAGTTTGCACTAGCTTCACAGTAACTAAGATGTGGTCAAGATTTACTAACAAGGTAGTGATGGTTCATGTAAACTGATATATCGTTAAGAGTGTTTCATTACATGAAGGTAGAGAAATGTATTGGAGTGCACTTGTTTCAACTGGTTCCTTGTAAGTGGATGTATTACTTATTGTCAATATCGAAATGAGTATGAGACATCAAAGTATTTAATATCTTGATAAATTAATTCTCTTACCTAAACCCATTAAAATTTTTGCTATCATTTCTCATAATTGTATGTGATATTTAGAATAATAGTGTTAATAGAGATTATTATTTTCTTACTCTAGGTTTGTTGACTTGCTATGATCAAATTTTTAAAAGGTTTACTAATAAACATCAGGATCTCTTTGCAGTCCACCCGTGATGCTGTGTCTGAACTGACTGATGTGAAACATATCTTGCCTGAAATCAATTTCAAATTTTTTTCTAACTTCAAAATAATAAAAGAAACAAATTTCTAACATAAATATCTATGGAAACTCAAGAGAGTTAAAGGATTAAGGCCCAAAAGAAAAAAAGAAGTCTACACTGTGAACCTTATTCAGCTGAAATTATGATTATGCTGACTAAAATTAAACGGAGCTGTTTTTCTTTTTATTGGTTTTTTGTTTGGTGGGTGGGGATGGGGGTGTGGATGAGATAGTGCATGAATTCCATAGATTTCTTCCCCAATAATGTATAAATTCCAGAGACGATGCTTCCAGAGCTAATATCATCAGCAGGAATCCAATTCAAAACCCTAGCCTAATTTATTCCCACTGTTCTATATGATTCATGGATCTTTATTTCAGTATTTTATCTATTGATAGCTTGACTGTAGTTTACTCAATCAGGTGAGCAGGAAAGCTTTGAAATCTGCCGTTATAGCAAAACTTTAAGACAGTAGTTGCAATGCTAATCTAGATTAAGTTATTGCTAATAAGATCTGTTTCATATTTCTCTGAGAATAACTCCAGCTTGTGTGCATTAGTTAATTCGAAAAATATCCAAGAGGTGGAAGTCAGGATTGCATAGCAAAATGAATAGTTAACCATTTTTCATTTGGCAACCCCAGAGCAGGTAGAAATTAATTCAGAAATAGAAGCTTCCCCTATATGCTATTTTGAGTCATTTGCATGTTTCTCCACCGTATATATTAGAGATGAAATAAAAATCATGTGATCACTTGTGAAAGAAATAACAAAATTAGCTACTTTAACTCCATCCATGTTAATTGGATTACAAATTGAAAGAGATCATGACAGTTTAATTAATGAGATGACCGTGTTGAGGTATGAAAAGCATGTCTTCAAAAATGCGATGCGTGATAAGTGGCAACTCTTAGTTTTCGTTTGGTTTTTTTTCCTACGCAACTAATGTCGTCCAAACATCAAGGTAACGATCACCTTCATCAGCGAAGAACTTTCATTGCATATGAAGAAGATTACAATGGAGACTTTTCAACCAATTACCGAAATGGCACTACAAAAACTCAGTTCTCTTTTTTTCATATCATGATGCATATATATAGAAAACAATAAAAATAAAAATTCTTTAACAATTAGAAAACTAAGGAACAAACTAAAATCCAAAACCAACCCTTCTAAGGGGGTATTAAACTCCAAGTCAAACCTATACGAATTAGTAGACAAGGAAAACAAAACAAAAGCCCAATGAATTGTCCTTGCATCATAATCTTTCTTTCCCTTCCTTTCCCATCTGTGCAATTGGTAGCCAAATTATACCTATTAATGTTACTGCATGGACTAAGCTGCAAAGAAGCTGCGTTTCTTTGAAGAAAGATGACTAAAAAATTACAGAAAAGTTAAATTTAGAATAAACGACAGTGCAACATCAATTCACAATTATCATGAGAAAAAGAGAAAGAGAGTGATCGGTGAACAGTGGGTTATTTATATCTTCTATTTCTTTTCTTTCTCCTTCCTTTCTGCTTTCTCCACCATCCATTTCTCTTTCTTTCTATCTTTAACCTTACTCTTTTTCAACTTTATCGTGCACTGTTTGTTCTAAAGGGTTACTTGGGAAAAGGAACAATTTTTTGCGATCGTCCCCTGACCCACAGACCTTCTACAGTAAATAAGTGGAACACAGCCACGCAAGGGAGAAAAGAATAGTACCTTTTGAACAGAAGAAAAAGAATAATGTTTCACATACATATATCAAAGCTTGATGGGTTTTGAACTCCATACCAGGCTAGCACAAGCCCTAAGTTGCCATTTAAGATAAGATGCATGGGTATATAGGTAACCCCTCCCCCTCCCGCCCGCAAGAGAAAATAAAAAACAAAAAACAAAAAACAAAAGTCTCTCCCTATGTTAGAAGGAGATGACAGCCAGTAGGCCTCTGACATGTTTGCTGAAACTTGGGCAGATGTGGTTTATGTATGATCAATCCCAAAGAAATCAATAATGAGCAGATTCTGGTGTAGCCGATGTAGGGTCAGGTCATGTAAGATGAGAGGTCTTGAAGCAAGGAAGAATTTACTGTTTAAAATCTTCTTAGGAACAGAAGAAGCATGGGAAGAGAAGAAGAGAGAGTTTTTCACGTGATAGGCAAGTGGGCGGTGTTAGTTCTTATTCTGATAAGACTGTAGAGTGCTTTTGTTCATTTGAATTGGCAACTCAGTCAGTTGTGTGTGTGTTTTTTTTCTTTCTTTAGACATGTTTTCAAGACATGGTGTATAAAGGGGACCTGTCGAAGGGAAGACTTTAACAAACTGACACAAACTGAGACCTCCATCACCTGCAAGAGAGAGTTTTTGCTCGTTCATGCAACACATCAAACTGACTCATCCAAGGCTTGTGCATGAGGATCAGCCTTTTGAACCCAAGTTTCAGTTTAACACTTGTCTATCCAATGGATTTCCTGCACTTCCTTTCCCCCACATTGAGCTTCTAGCAAGACACGCACTTCAGCTCGAGTGTTTCCTTTTTTTCTTTTTTTTTTTTTTTTTTTTTTTTTTTGGGGGGGGGGGGGGGGGGGGGGGTGGTTGGGTGGGGAGGGGGAACAAAGATTCTTAATGTCTCTCCAAATTTCAGTGGCTTCGAAGAAGAGAGTGATGGTTCCCATAATCAAAAGGAGAAACTTGAATTTCTTTTATTTTTTATTATTTTTTCAGAGGAACTGATTCACTATTGGTTGCGTTTCAATCAGACATCCCCAAACAGTAAACGATTGCTTGGGAATACTAAATCTGAATCTTATAAATTAATGTCGTCCAAGCCCAAAAATATGGTGGGAAATCTCGCGAGATATCTTGTTTTTTCAAGTAGACGAGAAAAGAGAGAGGTCAAGAGTTGAGAGTTTGGATATCTTGCCTTAAATCTCTCTAGAACTCTCAATTTTTGTCTTTTTTTATGAATTTTGGCTGGATTTTCACTTGCGACTACTCTTAGCATATCTACAACATTAAAGGAAGATCAATCATTCTCTGTTTCTCTTATAAACTTATGATTTAATGACTTATATAGAACTTCTAATGGTTATATTATTTTACCATTCTATGCTTGAAAATTGAGATTGTGATACTCATATGAATGGAATTTTGATAACATTTAGGTTACTTGATGCATTTGATACACTTGCTTTTCATTTATATGCCTTAAAAGTTCTGTATTACATGTTGTATAACCTTGCATTCTTTAATCCTGCAACATTTTGGTTTTACATTATGGGTAGACTTTGAAGTTATACTTAGGGTTGTTTTTTAACAAATCCAAGGTCACCAATGTGTTCAAAATGTCATAAATATGCTAAATACCAAGTTTCAACCCAATTGGGACCCTAAAACCACCGAGACGGACCACCGAGTTTATCCTTAAAAATTGTATATCTCGACCGAGATCTCACCAAGATGATCGAGAACGAGATCTTCCACCATGCCAAAAAAGGCCCTTAATCCACTTTTGTAAGTATCTCCACCTCGTTTACCCCCAAAGTGTCCAAGTTTATGTGACTAGCTAGAGACTTCTAACTGCAACTATAGCTTGTGTACATTCTATCCTACTCAAACACTTAACTGCACTTATTCCTATGTGGTGGTGTATTTCAACCATAAAAACAAAGAAAAATGTCTTGCAACAAAGCCACGAACAACAATATTAAATCCTAGACCAGTCCCAATTTGCTAGTGATACGGGAAAAATAATTATCAAGCCAGGTCCGCCTTTGGTTCGACCCTCGACTCTGGTAGGGAAGAAACGGACCGACCCGCATCCGAGCAGGCCGGGTTTAAAGATAGCTTGCTGAGAAAGAAACTTGACTCAGTCAACAGGCATGCCCAATTCCGTAATAATCGGAGTGGACGAATCGTCAAGGAGACGGTTAACGACACTTACGGGAGCGAACGATCGTGCTTACTCAGATAATTGTCACGCTATGATCGTGCAGTTATTCATTATCCTACCAACGAACGGATCTATTATCAACGGATCTAATCGTTAAGATCGGACGCCCACTCGAAGAAGATTCAAGTAAATCCAACGAAGGAGATTCGAAGGTAAACACTATATAAGACATGACCTACGTACAAGAGAGGTATCTGAATCATATTCCTTATATTCGTATTCATACTTTTGCTCTGTACTCAAGCAGAGCCTTTTATGATTAGTTCATCAATTGACTTAGCCTTCGGAGGTGGACTCCCGACCCCCACGGTCGGGCCACATCTGACCATTGTTTTTGCAGGTCATTCATCAATGATCTAAGGGCTGAGCAGATTTTGGACGCATCATTTGGTGCCGTCTGTGGGAATCGCTTCAGAAAGTCATGGTTACCAGATCATCGGCAGCAGCAGTAGCGGCTGCGGCGGCTCAGCGAGATGCTGACACTTAACTTCTAGGAGGGAACAATCCAGATGATATTCTTAAAGGAAGTCAACCTCGTGAAGTACGAGAAGATGGTGGACTAGGGGGCAATGACCAATTGCATCCTCCTAATCTACTCTAACAATAGTTGGATCAACTAAAGCTCCAATTTATGGAGATGAATCAAACGCTTCAGATGTTGGTCAGGCAAGTGGTGGCGTTGCAGGCTCCTCATCAGTGCGAAGCGGGAAGGCGTGTAAGAGAAGGCGAGGAGGTATTTACCTCTCTTTCACAAGGGCATTCCCCTCAAAGGGAACGAAGGCTTTGGAGGACCAGAATGTTGGTTAGAATTTCTGAGAAGATGCCCGGAGACAAGGCAGAGAACCAAGAAGAACTGGGGAACTTCCTAGAAGAGACGAGCGATTCGAACGACCGCAAGGAAGCACTACGCATTCCACGATAAGGTTGGAAGCGGGAGTGCGAACTCACTCGCCAACCCCCAGGCGTGCGGTTCGGGACAACGCTCGCATCACCGGTGACCGTTCAATGCATATTGGCCAAGAATTGGCCAATATTAATCAAAGGCTTGAACAACTGACTAGAGGAAGAATAATTGACGATATATATTCGGTCATCAGAAAAACCCTATTCGCCAAAGCGATAGCCAGATATCAATTTCCTCACAATTTCCAATTACCAACTTTTTCTTCGTTCGATAGTTCGGGAGATCCTATCGCTCATATCAGTTATTACCAGCAGACTATGGCAATGGCTGGTAATTCAGATGAAATTCTTTGCAGGGTATTCGGTTCAACTCTGACTGGAGCAACGCAGAAGTGGTTCTCGAACCTTCCTTTGGGAAGGATTGTGGACTTTGAGGACCTAGCACGTAAGTTCATCGGTCGATTCCAAAGCCGAATTCAGATCAAGAAGACCGAGGAAACCTTGTTTACTATTAGACAAGGGAAAAGCGAATCGATTCGGGAATACCTGAAAAGATTCAACTGGGTCATGATGGAGATTGAGAATCTAGATGAACAGGTAGCTAAAACTACTTTGTTCATTGGACTCACCAACCGTAGACTCTTGGAGTTATTACTTTAGGATATGCCTACTACCTATGCTGAACTGGTACAAAGGTGTCAGAAGCAGGCGGAGGTAACTGAAATCTTGAACGCGCGTCAGGAAGACACGAGGGTCCCTACAAAAGAGCAGAAAGCTCCCGAGAAAAAGCAAAAGCCCAAGCAGCATGTTCGGGATCGAGTTGGAAGGCCCTAGGCGGCGTGGCGACAGAGGTCTCCCGATCAAAGCGAGTATACACCCTTGAATACTCCTCGGGCAAACATCTTAAATATCATCAAGGGGCAAAATATCCTAAAATGGCCATCGAAGCTTCCAGCAAAGCCTGGGGAACGAAATATGGAGAAGCACTGCCGTTTCCATAAGGATTACGGACACTATACCAATGATTGTAGGCATTTAAAGGGTGATATCGAGATATTGGATATCGCAAGGTCACCTATCCGGCTTCGTCAAGGGGAGACAGACAGAACCACGAGGAACCGGTGACAAAAGGGAGTGTTCGATAAGTCAAAAGCGGCCAACCGAAGCTCCTCAATATAAGAAGGGCAAAGAAGTGATCGATGCTACCCGATCACCCATTTTGACAATATTTGGAGGACCCAAACCTGAGTCATTCCGAAAGTTGAAGGCCAAATCCAAATTTATTGGAACTGGAGAAACGCAGAAGCGGAAAAGACCAAATGGCGAGGGTTCAATCACCTTCAGTGAAGAAGATGAGAGAGACGTATGTATACCTCATGATGACGCCATAGTCATCAAAATAGAAATTGCACGCTGAGAGGTGCACAGAGTTTTGGTTGACATAGGGTCTGTTGCAAACCTTTTATCTTATGAGGCTTATCAAAAGCTCAAAGTCGAGGAAGATCTAATGGAGCCGTCATCAACGCATCTTTACGGCTTTGTTGGGTCGTCAGCTATAGCCGAAGGATCGGTACAACTGGATTTATCAGTTGGAAGATTCCCCAAAGAAGCTACTATTCGGGTGAACTTCTCTGGTAGTTCGGGAACTTCCGGCTTACAACGTCATTCTCGGCAGGCCATCCTTATGAAAGTTAGGTGTTGTAGTTTCAACAAAGCACCTGAAGATAAAATTCCCAACTAATATGGGAATCGGTCAGGTTTCCTCTAACCAAAGAATATCTCGACAGTGCTACGTGGCGTATCTGAAAGATAAGGAAGGCTCGAGGAAGGCCACGGCATTGCCAATAGAGATACGGGACAATCGGGATGAAACAGAAATGCAAAGACATGAGCCAATAAAAAGGTTGGAGCGAATCCAGCTAGATCATGACAAAGAAAAAAGAACTACTCATATCGGATCCGAGCAGCTGGAGGAATTCAAAACAGAACTGAAGTTATTCCTTCGGGAAAACAGTGATGTGTTCACCTGGTCTGCGGAGGATATGCCGGGAATCGATCGGCAGGTAGCAGAGCACAAACTTTGGATAGATCCAAAGGTAAAACCAATTATTCAGAAGAGGAGAAACTTCTCGATAGAAAAGCACGAGGCCATCAAGGGCGAAGTCGAAAAGTTGAAAAATTCAGGGTTCATTGAACCCATCGAATGCCCAATCTAGTTGGCCAATGTGGTAATGGTCAAGAAGGCGAATGGAAAATGGAGAATGTGCATAGATTACACAGATCTCAACAAGGCTTGCCCAAAAGACTGTTATCCGTTGCCCCAGATAGATCTTTTAATAGATGCCACTGTTGGATATGAAACGTTAAGTTTCATGGATGCATATTCGGGATATAACCAGATCCTCATGAACCAGGAGGATGAAAAGTTTACTACTTTCATGACCGATCGTGAAAGCTTCTATTACAAAGTCATGCCGTTCGGCCTGAAGAACGTAGGGGCTACTTATCAGAGGGCAGTAAACAAAATATTCAAGGATCTGATCGGGAGAAATATGGAAGCATAAGTTGATGATATGCTAGTGAAAAACACAGCAAGATCAAAGCATATTGAAGATTTGGCAGAAGTATTTCGGTACTCCGGAAATACCAGATGAAGCTGAACCCAGAAAAGTGTGCCTTTGGTGTATTGTCAGGGAAATTCTTAGGTTTCATGGTATCTTAAAGAGGTATTGAGGCTAACCCAACCAAAATACAAGCTTTGATTAACATGGAATCTCCTAAGACCGTTCGGGATGTGCAATGTTTAATGGGAAGAGTAGCCGCGTTGAATCGATTTATCTCACAATCGGGAGAAAAATGCCTCCCTTTTTTCAAAGCACTCAAGGATTTAAGGGGCAGTAAGGAGGCAAAATGGTCAGAAGAATGTCAAAAGGCATTTGAAGATCTGAAAGAAACACTTGGTAAACCATCGCTTTTATCCCGACCAGAGAAAGGAGAAATTTTGCAAATTTATTTAGCGACATCACGCTCGGCGGTGAGTGCGGTACTTGTTCGGGAGAAAGACAAGAAGCAATGGCCAATCTATTATGTCAACCATGTGCTCCTCGACACAGAAACGCGATATTCCCATATCGAGAAGCAAGCTTTGGCTCTTATGATAGCGGCCAGGAAACTAAGGCCATACTTCCAAGCACATCCGATAGAGGTATTGACTACTTTTCCTCTTAATAAAGTTCTTCGTAAGCCTGATTTGTCTGGAAGAATGGTAGCATGGTCAGTCGAGCTTGGCTAATTCCAAGTAAGTTTCAAGCCACGAATGACAATCAAGGCCCAAGCATTGGCCAATTTCGTGGTAGAAACCATTGCACCGACCGAGGAAGTAGCCTAGCCCAGTATTCCAACCATGTGGGAGGTATACGTAGATGGCTCAAGCAATAAGCAAGGAGCTGGGGCCGGGATTCTTTTGAAAAGCCCGGCAGGATTCATACTCCGCTATGCTTTGAGGTTCACATTCGAAGCAAGCAACAACGAGGCAAAGTATGAGGCCTTGATAGCTGGACTCCGTCTGTCAAAAGCACTAGCAATAGTAGAGGTAACTATCTACAGTGACTCACAGCTTATTGTCAATCAAGTGCAAGGAGAGTATAGCATCAAGGAGCCCCGATTGCAAAAATATCAAGAAATCGTGCAAGAGTTGCAGAAGGAATTCAAGAATCTGAAGGTATGTCAGATTCCAAAAAAAGAAAATGCAATGGCAGATGAGCTTTCAAAATTGGCTAACGCTAAAGAAAAGACTCTAGACCCTTCGGTCTACATTGAGGAACTAGCATTCCCAAGCAGTCAGAAAAAGGAGATGTCCTACATTGAAACTGAACGATGCTGGATGGACCCGATCATGGAATATCTCAGAGATGATAATCTACTAGAAGATCCAAAGGAAGCAAAAGCAATCAAGGAGCATTAAGATTCGTAATGTAGAATGGAAGGCTGTACCGAAGATCTTATGCTAGACCCCTCTTGAGATGTTTGGGTCCCAAAGGATCAAAAATAGCATTGGCGAAAGTTCATGAAGGAATTTGTGGGGCGCATATGGGTGGTCGAGCTCTGGCCCACAAAATCTTAAGGCTCGGTTTGTATTGGCTGGAGCTCCAAGAGGCGGCAATGGTACAGTATCAAAAAGGCCAGCTGAAACCCTAACATCAATTCTAGACCACATCCCCTTTGCGATGTGGGGAATTGATATTATGGGAAAATTCACCAAGGCTGCAGGCAGAAGAGAATATCTCATCGTAGCAATTGATTACTTCACCAAATGGGTAGAAGCTAATGCTTTGGCAACCATCACTGAAAAGAAGGTGGAAAAGTTTGTATTGGAATCTATCATCTTGTAGGTTCGGGATGCCAAAAATCCTTGTAACTGATCATGGTACACAATTCGACAACCCATAATTCGAGCAGTTCTGCAACACTTATCTGATTAAACATCAAATGTCATCAGTAGCATACTCACAAAGCAATGGGCAAGTGGAGGTTACCAACCGAACGCTACTCAATCGAATAAAGAAAAGACTCGAGTCTGACAAAGCCTTTTGGGTTTAAGAATTGCACAATGTTCTGTGGACCTATTGAACTACAGTTTGGACTCCCACCAAAGAGACTCCATTTAAATTGGCTTATGGATCTGAAGCATTGGCACCCATCGAAGTAATGGCTATGACACTTCAAGAAAGAAAATTCGAGGAAAAAGCAAACAAACAAGGATTGCTAAATAGCCTCAAATTACTGGATGAAGTTCGGACAAAAGCAATTGCCCAAACCCAACATTATCAGCGAAGGATAGCATCACACTATAATTCCAGAGTAAAGCGTCAGCAGTACCGAGTGGGAGATCTGGTGTTAAGGAATACTTTAGTTTCAGATCCACGCCATCAGAAGAAATTAGATCCTTTGTGGGAAGGACCTTATATGGTAATCAAGCCAGTCGGCTTGGGGACATATAAGTTGAAGAACATGGCAACAGAAAAAGAGTTGGATCGTTCGTGGAATGCGAGACATCTGAAGAAATATTATCCATAGAAGATTATCATTTTCATTTTTTATGTAAGGCATTCAACTCAATCAATGCAATTCTCGGTTTTCAACACAACATCTTTTGATTGGGGGCAACACACAATATTCAGCAAAAATGGATCAAATCAAGAGGCATCTGTTTAAAACCCGAGTGAGACCTCCGAAAGCTTAGAAGAATTCTTCGGAAATTCCTAAGTAAGGCATCGGTTTAAAACCCGAGTGGGACCTTCGCAAGCTTAATGAATTTCTAAGGAAATTCTTAAGTAGTCATAGAGGCATCGGTTTAAAACCCGAGTGAGACCTCCGAAAGCTTAGAAGAATTCTTCGAAAATTCCTAAGTAAGGCATCGGTTTAAAACCCAAGTGGGACCTTCGCAAGCTTAATGAATTTCTAAGGAAATTCTTAAGTAGTCATAGAGGCATCAGTTTAAAACCTGAGTGAGACCTCCGAAAGCTTAGAAGAATTCTTTGGAAATTCCTAAGAAAAGGCAATGGTTTCGATCAACTAAAGCATACTAAAGCAAAGACTTCGATGATTGACAAAGTTTAAGGATAAAGTTAATTCTTTATTTCTTTAAAACGACCAGAAGGGGCCAACCTTTACAACATCAAAAAGTTCTAAGGAAAAATACATGAGAGGTAACAAGTGTTGAGCTCAAATCTTCGTTCGGCCAAGAAACAGTAAATTCTAAGTATCATCATCGGTGATTGCAAAGAGTTCCGTAAACTTTCCTTTGTCGAAACAGAGTCGGGAAGACATAGGTGGACTGCTGGCCATGGAGACATAGGTCCTCTCATCATTTGACTGACCCTTCTCATCCTCGGTGATTGCGAATAATTCCGTAAGCTCCCACCTACAGGACAAAATCCTCCGCAATTCCATACTCTTCATCCAGCTTTTTCTAAAGAAGCCTAGCCCTTAGTCAAACCTACATTTAAGGCAAGCTCTTTATAGTTGAATCCTCTAAGGGGGGACAAAGGAGGAGAGTCATCAAGATAATGCATTATATCCGGATCTGGAATGGGCAGATCTACCACATCCTTAGCCCAAGCAAGAAGAGGAAGTCACAGCTTTTCAAACACTTCGGGGTGACAACTTTTACGGTGGGGAGCCGTGTTGAAATAAGGATTTCTCCTTAGGATCGACTCCCATACCTCGTTCTCGCCGTCCTGATAAGCCTGCAAATTATAGGCATTCAGCATATTAACAAACGGCTTACTCTGCAAGTATTTGAAGATACAAGCCTTGCGAACATCAGTCGGAAGACTTTCACGCAGGGGAGTAACGGCTTGCCTTTGAGCTGGAGGTGCAGGAGCTTTAGAGTCAGACCCCTTCAGCTCTCCTGAAAGCTTCTCAACTTCCTGCTCTAGCTTTCGGATTCTCTCCCTAGCACCATCCAAATCCGAATGAAGTCGCCCGATTTTAGAATTCTTCACTCAGGCAATTTCCCAAAGCCTGTCCTGACGACGAGCAAGCTCGGCGTCTTTGGCTTTGGATTCTTTCGAAGCCCTGGAAAGATCATTGCTTAGGCTACTGATGTAACAACTCTCGTATTTCTAACCCGAGATCCGTATTGCAGGTCCAAGAACCCGAAGGTCTAGTAGGGTAAAGTTATGGAGTGTCTGGATAGAAGTCCATGATCCATACCCTGAACCCATGGATCTGGATCCTCTGTCTGAAGAGCCTACCTTGCTTGGTAGTTGGTCTTCTGGAAGTCAAGTGTTGTTCGGAGATGTCCAGGAATGAAGGTAAGATCTCCCCCATCTCTTCTTTAGGGCTAGGTTGTACTTGGATATCAACCCCCTAGCAAAAGCACCATTGTATGGCAAATTACATGGGGGCGGTGTTAGTGGTGGTCGATCAAACCAAGCGACCACCTGGAGCGATTGCCTGGTCTGTTTTCAGGGTTTTGCCCTATTTTTCCCCCTGACTTCTATAAAAGGTAACCCTCGTCCAACTCACGAATATTTTGTTCGTGGTTACCATTTTTGGAGGTTAGACAGCTGCGGGGAAGTGCTGGCAGTGATCTGGAGATCAGTCCTTCCCTTTTTATGGTGTTCTGAAGTGAGGTAATGGATTCATCCTTCATCCTTTATCTCCATTGTCTTTAATTTCGTGTTAACCCATCCCCTCATCATTGTGGTTACCCTTTTGATTCAACTGTGACTCTCTTTCCAATCTTCTTGAGGTGATTCATCCGAAAACGAAACCATGCTTTCGTGAAAAGGATAATCCAGTTAAGGGGAGAGTTTTGGGTAACCAATGATGGTAATTGTTAGGATTCCTTCACCCTTTGGCTTTAGACCGTGGATCCTGTGACGGATCACTCCCACGGGTTGTCGGGCGGGTAACCGAGACCGGCGGGTGGGGTGTGACAACTAAGCCTAAAAGCTGATTCCACCAGCTTGTGGAAGTTATCAGCAAGGCTCCTGCACCGAAAGAAGTTAGTCGGAAGCAGCAAATTTTTCGGAAAGAAAAAAGATGAAGAGATACTTACTACACGAATGACCTTATAAAGGCCTTGTCTGGAACAGCATTGAAGGCTATGTTCTCTGCAGGTATCGTAGCAAAAGTTTACCATTCTAGCGCCTTTTCAAAATTGCTTGTCACCAAGTCAGACCTCTTCAACGACCAGGAAGGCCTGTATACTTCATCATCTGACCGAGGACGCTTCCTCTTGGAAGCAGAATCCTCAGCCTCTTGGAAAACCTCCTCCACCCTCGGAGGAGCAGTATCTGTCAGAATCGCATCCATGACCGTTGAAGGCGTGGAGGAAGATGCCAACGAGGCACCAGATGGGATTTCGGAGGCATGGACAACAGTTGAAGGAATCACATCTTCCTTGGTGGACCGAACGGTCTCCATCATGGAAGAAGATATCAACAAGGCATCAGCAAAGGCTGTGGGAATCTGAACTTCAGGAGAATCACCAACAGCAGCCTCTTCGCGCTGAACAACCTTTTTCACCCCTAGAGTAGTCTTCTTAGTAGATTTTGCCCTAACAACATCCAAGTTAACTCTTGGAGGCACTGCAAGGAAAGACAAACATCGTCAGTTCAAGAGGCTAGCCAACACCAAAAAAAAAAAAAAAAAGAAGAAGAAGAGAGAGAAACCCTAGATGTCTGAAGTTCAGATATCAGAAAAGGAGTTTCCAGCAAAGAGCTTCCGGAATGAATAACCCCCATGTATAATACTAGGAAGTTATTCAAGGAGGAGAAGGCCAACGAACCAGACATAAAAGGAATGGGAAAACTTACTTGTTCAAGTTTTGTTCAGGGTATCGTCAGAGAATAGGAATGCAAAGGCAACAAAGGACAAAGACAAGTTTTTCTAATGAACGTAGGCAAAGAGAAAGTAATCATATGACAATTGCTCTTGTAAAGGATGAAAGCAAGTTTGAAGCACACTTGAGGGGTTTAAATAGCCACAGGGGGTGAGGCGACGGTTTAAGGCTCGTACAAATCAAGGGTCAAGAACGAGGGACGGTTCGAATTTTGAAAAACAAATCTATGATCAACGGTCAGGAGATAAGGACGTTTCAAATTCGAAACTTAAGAGCTAAGTTCATCTCAAGTCTCCACGTGGAGCAATATGCACCTGATACGAGAATGCGCAGCAAAAAACCAACTATCGCACCAATATTAAATGAAAAGAATATTTTCAATTTCTTGGAAAGGACAACTTATACACAAATACGAGGAAACGTTTGAGTTTCATCATAAAGTGGGTGCAACTTGGAGAAAAACGCTTCAAGTAAGTCACAAGGGATGTGGATTGAACCGAATCAACCCGAGGCATGGCTGTATCCTAAGGTTCCCGAATGTCAACTTCGACCAAGAAATAAGGTTACTTCAAGAAAAAGTTTAGTTTCTGAATGTGATTCTAAAAGAAGGAAAAGAGAAAATTCTCTAAGTATGAAGAAAGTTCTACCAGTTCGTCACAACAAATATTGCGAGAGTTCAAGAAAAAGAAAGTGAAAATTCATTTCATCGCCAAGGGCCATAGGGGGCCAACCCTTACAAAAATATTAAAGTAAAAAAGAAGAGAAACAATTTTCTATTTTTCTTTGATGGGCTTTGCAGAAGGATCCGTGACTAGAGTAGGCTGCTGAGGTTCCTCGGGAAGAGGTGGCGAATCATTAAGAAACTCCTCAATGTTCGGATCCGCCGGAACAGGATCCTCTTCTCTGTGAGCCCAATCTGGGAAAGGCAGCTCGAGCTTTTCAAAGACTTCTTTGTGGCAAACACCCTGAAAAGGAGTCGTATAAAAAGTAGGGTTTGCCTTAAGGATAGCCTTTCAAACATCATTTTGTCTTGCTCGGTAGGCTTGAAGGTTGTACGGAGTCATTAGTTCGCTGAAGGGGATGTTGTTCAGGTACTTCCGAATGCAGTTTCTCCGAAGATCTTGGGAAAGATGTTTGGGTTTGCAGGGAACGATCGCCTTCTTAAGATGATCATTGTCAAGGCCCAAAATTTCAACCCGTTCCATGCATTCAGAGGCATACATTGTCTGTTTCTTCACTTCACGCTCCAAAGCTCCTATGTGACTAATGGACAAGTCAAGTTCCTTCTTCAAGGTGTTGACTTTGTCATTTTCCTCCTTCAACACTACTGCTTCCTTCTTCAACTGATCCACTTTGGAATTTGCCATCGCCAACTGCTCTTCACAACTTCAGAGTAGGGAGCCACCATGACCAATCCGGTTCAAAGCTTCGATATGCTGGTAGAAACTCACCACAACAGTCCTGAGGAAATAGACAATTATCAAGAAATCCTAGAAAGGATTACAAAGCAAGCGACAAAAGGTCAAGGAAATACAATACCTTGTTAAGAAATGAACGAGCGTATCGTCACTCAAAGATTCAAGAGCTTGACGATCGGATGGCATCAAACTAAGAGAGCTCCACTCAGCAGCTTTTTCATGATCTTGCGTGACCCGATCAGACATGCTCAAAATCCACTATGGAACGAAGATCTCCTCAGAATCTTGACTCTTCTGAGATTTCTTCGGGATAAAGGCTTCGGTCGGGTAATGTTTCCTCTTGGTTCAAGCTAGAGAGGGGACTTCTGCCTCATCTACAATTGGCTTCTTCCCTCTCCCAGAGGCTTCAACCACTGGTTTCAAATTCCTTATACCCTTGTAAGAAGGGTCTGGAGGAGGCATAGCAGCTATCTCATCTACCGTTAGTGCCCGAGGAGATTGTTGTTCTGCAACTACAACTGCCTTGGCCGCCTTAACCCAAAGGTTCTTTGGGTTAACTCGGGGAGGCACTACAAAGAAGGAAAAAAGTCAGAAAATCAAATAAGGTTGCAATACATTCAAAAAGACAAATGCAACAGTTTGGAAGTTCACAATGAACCAGCCCCCAATATTGAAGAATCGAGGTGTACTCCATCTCAAGACCATGTATCTCTTGATACCATGGAATTGACTTGATCTTCTTGGCAGCTGCTTTTTCAACCTTAGATAGGGGAAGGACCTAGTTACCCTCGGAATATGAAGTAAGTAGCTTCCAGGTGATCGGGAAGCTAAGATTCGAGTGAGGTGCTTGGTAGAATAAATACCGTCTGCGCCACCCCTTGTGATTGGTAGGACAGGTTCCCCTAGCAAGGATATTGCCCGACCACCCAAGCTTAACCTTGTTATGCTTGGAAAGAAAAACCCAACCCGAAGGGTGGGAAAGAGATAAAGAATGAAAATGTACAAAAAGAGGAAGAGAAGGTTCGATGCCAAGTTCAAAACACAAACCCAAAAAGCCAACGATGAGACGCCAGCTATTGGGGAAAAGCATTCCGGGACAAATGTCCCAATGATTTAAAATAGCAGAAAACAAAGAATGGAAGAAGGAAAATGGACTCCACTCTCCAGAGTATCTATATACAAAGAGAACTCTTCGGGCAGGTTCGAGTTGGCCCTTTCATCAGAATTGGGTGTTCTAAGAGGTAGGAAAGAGGAAAGTCAAAAGATTCAATCGCTGAAGGGAGTTCAACTTCAGTGAATGAGGAAGGAACAGAGTTGGGTTCATCCTTGGGTTTGCTAGGTTGTTTAAATTGCCGAGAGGTCTCGACAGTCGCCTTAAGAGTTCTGGAATGCCCAGACTTAGGAGGCGCGGAAGAAACCTCAATACTTTTCCTTGCATTCTTCAGATTACTCACTTCTTCGAACTCATCCCAAATGGCAGCCAAAGTTCGCTTGTCACTATCTGATTTCTTGACGGGGAAAGAGGCAGAAGCCTCACAGCCTGAATCGCCCTTACCAGCACTATGTTCAGAAGGACCTTCATCAAAAGTCTTACCACTTTTCATTACTAGAAAAGTTTGGTTCTGGTTTTCAATGGAAGCGGAGGCAAAAGCAAAAAGAAAGAGTGAGACAAATAAAGGATACAAAAGAGTCAGTGAACTTACTGATTCACCGAAGTAGAGAGCGTGAAAGCGAGAAGACTATTAGGGTGCAAGGAGGATGACGAAGTTTCAAACTCCAAACAAAGAGAATGAAACATACGAAGACAACGAACAACTTTTATGTATGCAGATAATCGAGGATGTTTACGATCAAGATAACTTCAGGATCGACGATCATGATCGGGAGACGTTTCAAAAAAGTTTGAACAAATCGAATCTGAACAGACGTTTTGTAAACCGTCGTTTCGATTTCGTGTGCAATGATGATTTCGGCTGCAGAGGACACGTGGCATCACCCCCATGAAAAGTGAAGGCATTCGCAAAACTCGAGGAAAAAATGATGCAGCAGCATTAAATGCGATTCAACATTTAATAAGCGAAGGATCATTCAAAATTATCATTTGATTAACGGGATCAGTTCAAACCAAGCCCTCGGAATCGCCCGAACGCTTGGTCTTGGGGGCTCATGATACGGGAAAAATAATTATCGAGCCGGGTACGCCTTTGGTTCGACCCTCGACTCCAGTCGAGAAGAAACAGACCGACCCGCATCCGAGCAGGCCGGGTTTAAAGATAGCTTGCTGAGAAAGAAACTTGACTCAGTCAACAGGCACGCCCGATTCCGTAATAATCAGGGTGGACGAATCGTCAAGGAGACGGTTAACGACACTTACGGGAGCGAACGATCGTGCTTACTCAGATAATTGCCACGCTATGATCATGCAGTTATTCATTATCCTACAAACGAACGGATCTTGTATCAACGGATCTAATCGTTAAGATCAGACGGCCACCCGAAGAAGGTTCAAGTAAATCCAACGAAGGAGATTCGAAGGTAAACACTATATAAGACATGACCTATGTACAAGAGAGGTGTCTGAATCGTATTCCTTATATTCGTATTCATACTTTTGCTTTGTACTCAAGCAGAGCCTTTTATGATCAGTTCATCAACTGACTTAGCCTTTGGAGGTGGACTCCCGACTCCCGCGGTCAGGCCACATCTGATGATTGTATTTTCAGGTGATTCATCAGTAATCTAAGGGTTGAGCGGATTTTGGACGCATCAGCTAGGCAGACATTTTAGGTCTTCCCAACAGTCAACTCTATAAAATGAAAATACAAACGTACAAAATGTGAATTACCTCAACCGATTTAATCCCTATATAAAATGGAACTTAGAGAATGTAGCCCTCATCGTCCGTTGAAGATATATATAAGGGATAATTACTATTGGCCCCCTATACTTTGATTTTATTACTAATGTATCCCCTGTATATTGTAAAATTACTAATCCAACCTAACTTGTCTATAATTACTAATGCCCCCCACGTAAGCGTAGTCACCGATGATGTGGCACCTCCATATTAAAAACCCAAAATACCCTACAATCTCTACATTTACCCTTGTCAAGTTACGAATACCCTAATTAATTGTAGAGAAAAAATAATCATAACGCTTACCTAAAAAAATCACCAAAATAAAGAAATAATAATTGAATAAAATTAAAATAGAAACCAAAGAGGAGGGAGAAGAACAACCAAATTGGAAACCGAATATCACCACGAACCCCGGCAAGATTGTGGCGCAAGGTGGGTAGAAAGCGAAAGCAAACCCCAGGGGAGGGTTACGGCCAAAAAAAGCACCGCCCCCCCAAAAAAAATTGGATCCCCCACGATGCTAGAGGAGAAGGTGGGAAACCAAACGAATGAATTGCCAATTCTAATCAAAATAAATAAGTTAGTGAAGGTGGAAAGCCAATATTTTTAATTCAAAATAAATGAAGTTAGGTAAAATTGACATTAACGGTTTTATAAATGGGGTAGTATCGCTTTGATTTCTTAATTTTAATGAAGGACAAAGTGGACTTACATATCAAACTTAACGGCTACTTAACACCGTTATAAGGAAGGGGGGCAACAGTAATTTTGTAAAGAACAGGGTTTTATTAGTAATAAAATCAAAGTACAGGGGGGCAACAGTAATTATCCCTATATATAAATATATAATTGCGAGGTTATTGATGTTATGTAAGATGAATCAAATTTAACTTGAATCAAATGGAAAAAAAACTTGAAACAAATATTGCAACTGATGTAAGATTAAATGGCAGAATTAGGATTCCTGAAATCAAAAATGTGAAAAGAGAAGCGCAGATCAACAATGGAATAGGTCTGGGATCCAGTAATAGAATTAGGATTCCTGAACTCCAAAATGCAAAAATAGAAGTGGAGATCCAACAATAAGCTAATGCTTAATGATGTGAAGATTAGGACATACACTAAACATCATATGCAATTATCAAACTCATCCAACAACACATAGATGTAGTGAAGGAAGAGAAAGCAAATAGCTTGACAGAGATCTTGTTGTCACTCTAGGGCCTCTTAAACTTCTTAACAAACCCTAATTCCCAATCCATGTGTGACTGGCTATTGGAAAGAATGGCTAAATTATGATCACTGTGACACAAAAGTTAAGAGAGTGAAGTCTTAAAAAATATCTTGTGGAATTTGTTATTTTATTTTATTATATTTTATTATATTTTGTGTAAATCTTATGGGATTTCTCGATATGCATTAAAATAGAGGTAAAAAAGCAAGATAAGAAGTAATAAATTTTTAGAGAAAATAATATGTATCCCAATTTAAAAAAATTAAAATGCATTTTAACTCGATATTTAGAAAAACATTTTCAAATTCACTATCCTAGTTAAAACCTTGGAACAATGACATGAATTTTTTTTTTTTTTTTTTTTAATTCTACTTATTTACTCTTCAAATAATAAACAGAAGGACTGCATACCTATAGCTTCCAAGGATCCAAGTTATTTTTCTTATAACCTACGTTCAAAGAGGGGTTGTCCCATTGAAGTTTAGATTCTTAGAAATTTTTCTTTAGTGATTGTTTAATATTCTTAGTAGAATTGTGACATGATTGATTCTCCTTGTCCTGTTTAACTCATAGATAAGTCAAAAAATCACAAGTTTTTTTTTTTTGGTTTCCCATTTGATGACAATTAGAGCTTATTTCATGCTTGATAAGAGAGTCAAAACCATTTGTCTCAAATCGGAAGAATTTACTAGAAAAGAATAATGCTAATATATCTTATTATATTGATTTGAGTTTTGGATAAATAATACATTTGATCCTACTGAGAACTTTTCATAGGAGTGATGGACATACAAATTGAGCACTCCTCCATGTTCTTATTGGAAAATGTGATATAGATTACATTCTTATAGAAACCATGTAAAAAATTCAGAGTTTTTTTCTCCAAAATGCAGTGCTTCTTCTTCCCGAATAGCTATTTTTGTAAGAAGCTTCACTATCTCAATAAATGACAAAAATCACATTGAAAACTCCTCCTTATAGTAAGGAAAATTTTGTAAGAATCGAACAAACCAAGAGGCATATGACTATGAAATATTTGATTAACCAATGCATTCTCAACTAATTATTGCAAATGTTGAATAATGATTAAAAAAATTAATTATAGAAAAGAAAGAAGATAAATCATGTGTTCTCATATTTTGCCTTTAACTCGTTTGTCTTTGCAACCTACATCTATGATCCCATAGATTAGTCATCTAGGTCATAAAATCTTACCAACAAATTTTAATCCAAAGAAATGCTATATAATTCCAGATCAACAAATTTCGAATTGAAAGGAAAAAAAATAATAAGAACCAAGGGAAGAACAATCAAAATAAGCTACCTAACAATACAGATTTGAAAGAGAGTACTCTTAGAACAATCAAATACACCACTAATCCAAGCATTGTTATGTAACAATCCTACCAGTAGTTGCAACTAAACTAAGCCCTTAGTAAACATAAAGAAAGAGTACCAATACTTAATATTCAAGTTTGATGAAATGAAGCAATAATTTACATACCCATTATTTATATGCCTGCTACCATTTGATAGAGAAGTTATTGAGAAATCCAACATCTCTCTTTCTACCTTCACTATTTCATCAGCATTGCTGCAATTTAAAAGATGCAGTTAATTCTAGTGAATCTCGATGGAACATCATTAAAGATTGTCATTACTAGCACATGAATGGATGCTACAAGCATTTCTTTTTCTTAGTAATGTATTTATAAATATTTCTATCCTTGTGAGAGTTATTCTCAATACTCAAAATGCTTAAGGTGAATTACTGACTTTCCATTAGTATTAAATAGAGTTGCAATAGGATGAAAAGTCAAGTTATTCATGTCCTAATGAAAGTTTTTAGTTATCAAATACAAACTTGAAGCTACGGACATCCACAGATTAAGTTTAAAAAATAAAGCAAAATGAAGGATGATGAGAGTTGTTTCTTAGAAATAGACTCTTTTCTCGGTGTGCTAGACAGAAAATATTATCCCAAAATATAGAAGACACAATATCTACAATCTATGCCGTCCTCAACAGAGGAAGAAAACACTCATAATTTACGGTAGGCACTTGTGTTGTGCAATATAGAAAAAATAAATGAAAATAAATAAATCAAAAGGTGTTGAAAAATTTCAATGTAATAGAGAACAACAAATAACTTAGTACAACACAAAGTAACACAATACAATATATAACTTAGAAGAGCAAAAAATCAACAATGAAATTTCGCAGCCTGAAACAACTTAGTAAATTCTAATAATGTGGATTCTATAGCAAACAATGAGGCTTCTATTTACTCTCTTGACTTTGCTGGCACTAAAAGCTAATGGATCAAAGAAAATAAAAACATAAAGACTAATGAGTTAAGAGTTAAAAATTAAATTAAAAAAAAAAAGAAAAGAAAAATGAAAGTATCATAACTTATTGTTCTAGAGACCCATCCAAAACCTACATTTGCACCAAGTAATTAGTACTCATGATGGAAAAGCAGTAAAATATTTCGAGAAAAGATAACACGAACATATTGTTACAATAAGAAAGCAATAACTAATAATTATCAGTAAATAGTTAAGAAAAATCACATTAAAACTCCCCAAAAAATAGTAGATAGCCACCCAACCTCCCTATGGAAACATATTTAACCAATTGACAATGCGTTTTTATCAAAATGGGATTAACTTGCAGCTCATAAACCTGTGTTCATTTTTTTTTGACACAACTTGCCCACCATACAGAAGCACCTACATACAATTTAATTCAAATTTAATAATCTCATATACAAATGAATTAATGATAAAAGAAAGTTAAGATTGCCTCATCATGTCTAGACAGCCAACTTAGTAATGTATTATTTTATGGATGCATTATTTAGGATATTAGTTTACATAGGATATAAAATATGATTCGGATAACATTCTAAAGCAGTTCCAACTTTGGAGTTCACCATGGACCATTACCTCACAATCCCTAGTTAAATGAAAGAAGGAAAAAAAAATGAATGTTACAATATTATCTATTTAATATTTGATCGTCATATTATCCCTAAATATAAGAATTAACATAACAAAGCGATCCAATTAATCTAGGTCACACAAAGAAGAGAAGGAAAAGAGGGCAACCTTGGTGGGCTTGATCAATATGATCATAGACTATATATCCGAATCATGCACAATATTCAAAGGCATCTGCTTCAACCTCTATCTCCTTATAGAACTATAGACAAATGATTTCTTGCAATAACGGTAATGAGGAAGGAAAAATTATCAGAATTGAGGGTTTCAAAAGCAAAATATGGTGTAAGATGAAAAGAATTTAATATTACTATAGAAAGTTCAACCAAAAAAAAAAAAAGGGTCGCATGTAAAAGAGAATGAATAAAAAGAAAATGGAGAAAGTGGTGAGAATTGGAAAGAGGTGTTGGGGTTGTTGTAGTGAAGCAAATCAAAAATCAGACCTTAGTTTTAAGAGAAAACACAAAATGGATCAGAATAAGAACTTACCAAGACCAAAACAAAATCGGTCGATGCTGCAATGATTTGATGGAGCTCTATTTAGCATAAAAGAAGAAGGGAAAAAAAAAAAAAAAAGGAGAATTAGAACGACCTAGCAGAATCATAACAAAGAAAACAACACTGGTGCTATTGTTGCTCTTACAGTGATCAGAGTCAAACCAACATAGCTAACTAATCTTCTCTTCAAAGGTGTCTGAATAGGTGACCAAGCTTCTCTACAAAAGTGTGTTCCTAGTGGCTTTGAGTCTTTTAGGGTTTCCATCTCAAAGAACACGCAAAGAGTAAATAATTATAAAAAAAAAAAAAACCTCAAATTGCAGTTACTAAGGAAAGCTATTTGAGATGAAAAAAATTATAATAAAGAAAATAAAAAAAAAGATTGAAGTTGTGGTTTGTAGGGAACATTGTTTGAGACTTTTAAAAAAAAAAAGTGGTTTATTGGGAAGGTGGTTTGAGATTGAAAAAAAAGGAAGTAAGAAAGAATATTATCTTTCCCTCTTATTTCTATGAAAATATTATTTTTTAGTTTGAGACAGACTTTGATTTATATATTTAAAAAAATAAAAATATAAAAGAGAAAATAAGGCTTCTAGGCATTGTTTACAAGGAAAATTGTTTGACATTGAAAAAAAATTAAAGAAAAAAAAATAATATCTTTTACTTTACTTTAAAAAAAAATCTTTCTTATTTGATTAGATGCTTTTATTAGTGGTTTAAAGTGATGTTTGTTCAAGAAAAAAATGTACCTTTTACTCTCCTTTCTAGGAAAAAATTCTTTCATGATTTGATTTTACGCATTTAAATAAAAAGAAAAATATAAAGGGTACCAAGAATTTGTGAAAATAAAATGACATAAAATTTAATATAACAAATATGACATTTGACCAAAAATAAATGATACAATAGTCAAATGAAAGATTACTACAGAAGAGGAGTACATGCTTTTATATACATATATATATACTTATATACGTGAATGGGTGAGGTGTGTTTATTCCTAAAAATGATTGCATGATTGTGTAAAAGTAGGTCACTTGATTAGGGTTTGTATAAAGTAGATCTCTTTACAAAAACCTTACCACATGCGATATGAAATTTATGCTAGGACTTATTGTTAGTGTATTTGGAATTTTGAAATTTTAATTATTGTTATCGTCTCAGTATCAGGGCTAGGCTAAGTACAATGGCCATGGACAATCCTTCCATGTCGATTTAATTTTTCTAAATACATTTATATTTCTCAATATGTTTTAAGTGGTAAGATTAATTACTATAGGACCCAAAAAAAAAATTCCCAATTCTATAACGGATTTGGTGAAAGGTTCAATCATGCCTTCAAGGGTGAATTTTATGCTTTCTTCTGTTCACACTCTGCCTATCTTCAGTTGTGGATGGCATTTAGTCCCTGATTCAGGTAAAATGAATTATACCTGAATTAGAACTTTCAAAAATAGCACAATAATAGAAGGTGTCAAGAACAAAAACATGAATCTGCAATATTGGGAGCTAAAGTGGCTGAAATCTTTAGTTGATATAATTACTCTTAGATAATTATATTTCCTCCAAGATCTTTTTTTCTTATATATTCACTAGCTGAAGGGCATGTTTTGTTACATGAGTTTGGAGATTTCAAATATCTAGAAATTTCAAATCTATAGATTTTAAATCTATGGAGTCATAATTTATAAAATTAACTATTTGGTTAACCGAATATGCGGAATGAAATCGGTTTAGCGTTTTTATAGTAGGGATAAAATCTCGGATTTCACCCCAGGACCCATAAATCTACAGATTCACATTTTTAGTGTAAAAAGATAAATCTCTAAATTTCATAAATCTAGAGATTTTCACAACCAAACGGGTATAAATCTTGTATTCATGAATCCAGAGATTTGAAATCTCTAAGGATTGGACATGAACCAGAGATCAAACCGGATCATGAACGAGAAAACCCGGTGTAAAAACATAGATCAGAAACAAATCACCTTACACAAAACGGAACGAGATTTATGGGTAAGGGGTGAAATCCGAGTTTCAAAAAGCTATACATTTGCACATTCCAAAATCCGCGATCAAATAGTTTTTGGATGATCCATAGTTTCTTCCCAACCAAACATCTAATTTTATAAATTATAACCCATAGATTTGAAATCTATAGATTTAAAATCTCTATATATTTGAAATCTCCAGGCTCATGTAACCAAACAGGCCCTAAATTCATGGAGGGCCTGTTTGGTTACATGAGTCTGGAGATTTCAAATATCTAGAGATTTCAAATCTATGTAGTTATAATTTATAAAATTAATTGTTTGGTTAACCAAATATGTGAGATAAAATCTATGGATTCATATGATTTTTGTGAATGCATAAATGTTTAGCATTTTTATAGTATGGATGAAATCTCTGGATTTCACCCTGTACCCATAAATCTACAGATTCACATTTTTAGTGTAAAAAAATGAATCTCTAGATTTCATGAATCTAGAGATTCTCACAACCAAACGGTTATAAATCTCGCATTCATGAATCCAGAGATTTCAAATCTTTAGATTCATGCAACCAAACAGCCCCTAAAAACCAGGCCCTAAAACAATTTTTACTTTTTTTTCTTGCCCTCAAAGCCCGTAAAATGGTTTGATGGTGCTGGCATGAAATAATGATTTCTTGTTTTATTCTTTGTGGTTCCTTTTCCTTCTTCCTTTTGAACGACTTTATTGAGACAGCAAGTAAGGATCCAGTCCCACACAAGGTACTAGAGGTACACCTAGAGGTGATCGAACAGGTTAGCTTTCATAGTAACGCTACTGCCATGACTCACCACCATCAATGCCTGCTTTAGAATTCTGGACGAAATGAATCTTCTCATTAGCTGTGTTCTACAGAGTCAATTAATCATAGTGGGTCGAAGGGAAAGAAAATCTACTTTTGTAGAAACACGTTATCCCAAGTACAAGTAACCCTAAGATGCATGGCTATGGTTATCTGTTTATCGTCTGCAAAGCCTGATCATGAGCATGCTTTCAGCCTTTTAGTGTCTGGATAACAGTACAAATAATATGAAGCTTTGTTTCACTTTCACTTTTTCAGAAGTCGCTTTCAGTGATTAGAAAAACTTTTAATTACAAGACGGCATAGCTTTTTTTTTTTTTTTTTTTTGGTAAGCCAAGACGGCATAGCTAAAAGACCTGAAACTTGACCTTTATTGAAAAATTGAAAATTTGAACCACAGAACATCTTGGCATTGGTATAGTTCTCTTGTTAAGGAAACCAAACATGGGTAAGGAACTGAGATTTTGAAATTTTGAAGCGCATTTACTGCTTCCTCCTTGGGCAACCCAATGACCTAGCCCGTAGTGGTTTTTCTCTGTCAAGTTTGTTCAAATCACTAACCCATGGACGGAGATAAAGGACTGCTGAAGCAAGTAACTTGAGATAGAAGGATGACATAAAGAGGGGATAAAGATGCAAGAACTTTTAATGTGGTTCGGTTCAAATGACCTACGTTCACTGGAATGAGATAATTCTTAGTACTATGTTTTGACACATGCTATGTTTTGATACATACAATCACACTCTTCATAGGAGGGCAATTGAGTTAATTAAGGCACGTGTCTTTATCTCACAAGGAACTGATTTGGATTTGTAGGTAAATCTCTATATATCTCTATTTAATAATAGAAGGAGAAAGATCTTTACCTAGATTCGTTTTTCCCAATGTAGAAATATCTGCAACGGAAGTAATTTGGATTCACGTTGATCTCGTTCCTCCACGAAATTGTCACCAGTGAGTTCACAATCACGAGAAAAGGGAATATATTCTACAACCCAAATGCTGTGTGGATTGAAAAAAGTAGAGACCAATGCTAAGGAGAAGAAGATCCACGAAGAACTTCTCTTTTTTGTTTGTTGGAGAGAGGGAGAGAGAGAGAGAGAGAGAGAGAGAGAGAGAGAGAGAGAGAGAGAGAGAGAGAGAGAGAGAGAGAGAGAGAGAGAGAGAGAGAGAGAGAGAGAGAGAGCCGCCTTTTAGGAAATCTCACATATTTGTAATGTGATCACCCAAGTGATGCGGTGGTTGCCAAAATATATAACCCTATATTATGTAACCGCTCAAAAAATGAATTTCCAATTTTGCCCTTGGGCATATTATAATTAATAAAACCCAACATCTCCCACTTGCACAAGGGCAAGTGTTAATCTCTTTGTCACAGTGTGTCCTAGACACACATGTATATCCTAGATATACACATTTATTCTATCTCAGTGTGTCCAATACACAAATGTATATCCTAGATATACGTATTTTGATCTCTTTGCTATGTATCCTAGATACATAGACCTCTTTGTGGCCCAGACATCAACATCCACAAGCCATACTGACAAAATGGGTTGTACGACCGGTTATATACCTGTACGGATAAGCCCCAAACTAGAAACCTTCCCAGAAGGCCAGAATGACACGTCACTCAAAGAAACACATCAAATAAGTATCAGTATACCACAATGTCCTATGTTTATTCAAACTCACCAGATAAAAGGTATCTCAATCCCTCTAAGAGATCACCTTCTTGTCCATAAATGTTCACTACTATAACACATACAGTTGGTGCCAACAAACTCTTTTAGGGTGCAGTTGAATCAAACCTTTCCTTTCGCCCTAGACCATCACTACACTTAGATTGACTCCTTTCCTAGTAATGCCTATTTAGGTCGAATCAATTATGACCATAGGTAACACCCCAAAGTAGCCACATCAACCCTTCATTTCATGATATCGTCGAAAGTCACTAAAAACACTAATGGACCATAAGGTCTAGGACTCACACAATGAAAGGAGCAAGGATCCATCCTCTCATTTCCAATGATCGCTAAGCACACAGTATGATATACGTGTTATGGTGAAGCATTCTATACACAATAGAACGTGTGTCCCTCTCAACACTATACAGGTCTTAGTCTAGTCGTAACCTCTTGCTTCTAACCCGAGTTTCTTTATTGTCACCACTGTAGCACCACATAAAATACTCGCACTTGGCTTCTATAGGCAACAGGAATAGTGGAACATTCATGTAGATTCTCTTTATAATAGAGAAACTCATATTGATTCTAAATCAATGCGACATCATGATTATGAATTGACCTACACAAATTCATTCACAATCCATCTCATCTTTGCTCGCTTCCAAAGCACCAAAGGCGAATGCTCGTGTGAGTGAGCCATTCTCATGCCTATTAACATATCACGTTTTATGTTAGAAGAAACACAATCACATAGAAAATGAAAAATAGATGCTGGAATGAACTCATATTATTCAATAATAAGAAAATTTCAATACAAAAGAAAATCACAATCTACGCAAGCCCAAGGAGTACTTTACATAAGAAATAAAAACATCATTGGCTATAGGTTTGGTAAGAGGGTTAGTTACCATCTAACTAGTAGATATGTGCTTGAGTACAACTTTTTCCTTACTATAATGTCTCTAACAAAATGATATCTTAACTGTATATGTTTGGTCTTCTCATGATACTTGGGGTCCTTGACATAGCTAAGAGATGTTGTACTATCACAGAAGACAAGGACAAACTCTTTGGATGTCATCATAAATCCAGTATGTCATAAGAATCTCCTTAACCAAACTGCCTCTTGAACCGTAGCTGAGCATGCCACATACTCTGCTTCCATGGTCGAGAGCGATATACAAGTTTGCTTCTTGCTACACCACAAAATGGCCCCGCCATTCAACAAGAAAGCATATCTAGAGGTTGATTTGCGTTCATCAATGTTTCCAGCCCAGTCAGCATCGTTAAAGCCAACCAATCGCAAATCCGATCCGTGGTAAAACAGCATGTAGGTACTCGTTCCTCTGAGATATCTCAATCTCCTCTTGACTGCTTTCCAGTGCTCTATGCCTAGGTTTGATTGGTATCAACTAACCAAACCCACTTTATAACAAATATCCGGCCTAGAACACATCACGTGAAATCTAGCCCAAACCCTAACCTAAAAATCCATTTGTTTGTAGGTCCGAAGACTCGAAGTGAAGGTAGAAGGCAATTGTGGACCATCTCAGTTGAAGACATGATGTTTGAATCAGAACCCATGGAGATTGATGATGGAGTTTCCTAGTTGGAAACCTTATGTGATTTGGGGAAGAAACTACATCTTGATGAAGAAGAGCTTGGTTGATGGACTTGAGGCCTAGCTTGGCATATTTTGGAAGGTCCCTCAATGCTAGGTAAGTCATTTGTTTGAGTTGGGAAAAGCCCCTTTGGAATTTTGAGGTTTGGAGCTTGAAAACCCTATTTTTGGCCTTACTATCAGTGTTGGTTATTCACCTTGGTCGATCACCTGACCGACCAACCTGAGTGCCCAACAGTGACAGAGATAGCAAGGTAAATCTCTAATTTAGAGGTTTTTGATGCTCTATTTATTATAACTTCATGATAAACAGCCCCATATTGTTGCTAAGCCTCCAAATTAAGAACGTGGGAAGGCCTCTCTCAAGCATTCACATTGGAGTTCTAGAAGATCCTCATCGAATCCTCAAAGCTTTTTGGCGATTCTTCTTCCTTAAGGTTGGTATTCACTTCTACTCTTACTTGATCTACTCTCCTATTGAATTTCTCTATTCTCTATGATTAGGAGGATGATCTTATGTCATTCCCATGATTGATCCTCCAATCCTTGCTGTTCTAGAGTGGATCTCCATACACTCTATAACTTTGTGAATCTCCACATGATGATTTCGAAGGGAAATCAAGTCTTATCTTCATGATCAAATATTCATTCTAGGTTTTTTTATTTCTAAAGCATGCTAGATTCATTCCTATGAGTATTTTTATCTATGATCTTGTTCTTTTCTTTTTATAGTGAATTCTCATTCTCTCTAGCCTTTTGTAGAATTCATGGATTGATTTCGCTAAAAACCTAGTTTTGATTAAATTAGAATTCTACTCTAATGATAATTTTTTATGCCTAATCTATGCTAGATAGTCTTAGTTTGCTATTTTAGAGTTTCCCTTAAAATTTTGAAGTGTTCGAATCCCGAAAGTTGAGTTATGGATAAAAAATTAGGGATTTTGTTCATATAGAATAATGTTGGTCGATCATGTTGGTCGATCACATGACAGACCAACTTGACCGACCAATAGAGTCAGTGACAGCAAGTTTTGCTTATTTTGATCCGTTTCACTTCCAATCTTCGAGGATTTGTTCCTAATGCTTATATGTTTGTTTAGGGTTTATTTGATAAATTTGAACCTGTCCTCATTCCTTTTCTAGAGTTTTTCGAGATTAACTAAGGTAAGGACGTTTGTTCCCCTAATAACTTAAAATACATGTTTACTTGCATTTAATTCAAATTGCATGATCATACTACTATTTTCATGACTTTCTTATAGTTAAATTGTTGTTGTAATTACTATAACTACAGTAGGACTTACTAATGTGATTCAATCTTTATTTTGATTATGTATGATTGGTTATTTCCCTATGTGAATGATTCATCAGTTGTGCTTATGAATGGCTGATTTGGAATGTGATTGCCTAAGTGTAATTGGGGAATGGGGAATATCCTTTTGACATTTCTGTCTTTAGACACCAGTGGAGGTGGTATGGGACGCTTTCCTATGATGCCCTTTCACTCTTTCTTGATTATTGGTTGACATACCTAGGGCTTGTCTATAGTGTTTGGCTAGGATTTCCCTGTTATATCAGACCCGATTTGGAAGTGAATTGAGATTGAGTAACCCATGGTATCAATGGGGATTTGTGGGCGCTCAAGACCGGTAACCAACCCGTGAGAGGACATGGATCACATTGTGGGGGTCATTCATTGGTAGGGTTGCAGTAGTAGACTTCGGCTCATGGGCGCTCAAGACCGGTAACCAACCCGTGAGAGGACATGAGAGCTTCTTGTTTTCTATTTGTGGATGACCAATAAGGTAAATGAGTCCGTAGTCCGAGTTGGTTGTTGCCATAGGATACGATGACTCTAGTGGGAAGGATACCGGAAAGGATCGCGAGAGGCGAGGAATGGAAGTCTCTAACCCTGATTTGATTTAACTAAGTAGAAGAGTTGCATTGGGATAAGATTTACCCTGACATGCGCCACTCAAACCAATGGCGATGTGAGAGAGCGGTGACCTAAACCCCAGCCATGGAATGTCCGAGAGGGATGCAGAACTCAAGTACCATCGGAGAACCCAAGATATAGAGATGTTTGAGGGAGAGTGATTTGAGACCTACCTAGAGGAGTATGGTGCTATGACTTAAATCATGTCTGCCACTAGAGACCAACATACATAGAGTTAGAAGCATACTTGCATGACTATCTCATATCATATTGCATCCTTTATGTTTTGTTATCATGTTATATGTGTTATTGTGGAATAGACTGCTTTGCTGAGTTCTTTTGAACTCACTCCCTTTTGCAACAACTTTGTTAGATCTATCTACAAGTACTTATGACTATGAGGGCAAATAATACAAAGCCCAAGCGGATGACTCATACGGTACCCAAAGTACTGGCTACTGTGACTACGACTGTGAAGACTACCAGTATGAAGATGGAGCTTATCAAGATTAGTCCGACTCTAGTGCTTGTATGTCGACAATGGGACATTTAAGCCTTTACTTATAGACATACTATTTATAGATTCGAAGAGGCATTAGTTTAGACTTAGTTTATATATTTTCCTTACTTTTTGGAATTGGTTGTAATTTCCTTTTAAGTTTTGAGCTACTTTTCCACTGCTATTGTAGAGTGATCTCATGCTAGGTCTTTATTGAAATCATACCATGAAGTTCACGGAAGAGATAGAATGAATGGAGATTAACTCTAGAACAAAGAGAAAATAAGAATAGGTACTTACAGCAAGTATAGACCATGAAGAAGTTCTACACAGTAGGTAGAAACAAGAGAGAAAGAGAAACTAGAAAGAGTTGAATGAATGCTAACCTTTTAGAGGAAGAATTGATGGACAAAAACTTTGACGGATGCTTCCAAACCTTCCTTCAAGTTGGAAAGGGTTCTCTAAAGCGTCTCTGATGTTTTTTGACAACTTTAGAACATAATGACAAGATTTAGAATGAAAAATCATTAAATAGGGCTTCAAAAACCTAAATTTCCCAAAATACTTTCACATAATTAGGAATACCCCCTAACATGTTATGACCCTATCGGCATGGAAATTGAGGTAGGGTGACCCGTGGCATCGGTACTTGGCTAGTGGGTGCACAAGATGGTGAGATGCATGACAGGACACGAAAGCTTCCCTCTCCCCCAATTATATGTGGATGATCAATAGGGTTATGGGTGCGTAGTCCAAGTTGGTTGGAGCCATGGGATACGACATCTCTAATGTGAAACCTCCTATGATCCTAACGCAGAAACCCATATTGTAGGTCCAAGAACTTGGAAAGCAAATAGAAGACATCTGTGGGAAATCCAAATAGAGACCATTGGATTGGAACTTGAACCAATGGAACTGGGTGATGAAAATGATGATTCTGGAGTTCTGTGAAAATTTTGGAAGAAGAACTTACTCGAGCATTGATGGATTGGGAATGTGGATTTAGAGTTCCCAATCATGACTCTTAAAATGTTCCCAAGATCAAGTAAGACCTTCCTGATATGTGAGCTAAGTGTTGAAGCAATGCCATAGAGCTAGTGCCCATGAAACTCACTTTTGAAGTAATTTCCAAAGGTAGGGTCAATTGGTAGGGGGTCTTCTTGGGTGACCCTACCTGGTATCCTACCTGGTGCCCTCGAGTAAGGAATTTTGTATTTTGGACCTCTTTTTAATGTTATCTTCGACCTAAAATGTATTATTTTACTCCTAGTAGTCAGAGAACATCAGTCTACATCAGAGAAGTCATTTTGGAAAAGGAGAATTCTGCAACGATCGTTTGGAGAGTGTTTTGAGGTCTAATCACGAATTTTAAGGTTAGTTAATTCATCTTTCCTTCTAAGTTATCTCTTTGTGATCTTTAGTCGGAGGAAAAACCTAATGGGAAGATCAATAATTTTAGGAACTTAAACCCTTTTTTTTTTTAAATTTATTATTATTTTTTTTATTTAATAATCTCGTGATTGGAGTGATTCTACAATCACTCTGTTATGCCAATTTTCTTCATTGACAGATTTCGGATAGATCTAAATTATGTTTTGTTAGATTGTTGCTTAAATTCGAGTTTTAGATCACTTGCGATAGTTAGACCTTGTTTTTTGGAATCCCCAAATCGTTTTGGAAGTTGTTTGGAACCCAAAATTAAAGCCATCAGAGATCTTCTTGGTTTGTTGTCCACGCATTGATAGGGGTCACCTGGCAAGAGTTGCCCTTGGCGACCCTACCTAGACTTGTCTAGGCAACCCTACCCCCTAGGTTCGATTGGTAGGGTCTCCCAGGCCGCCCTACCCTCTACTATTTTGGATTTTGTTTATATTTTCAATGTTTAACTTCCTAGGTTAATTCTAACTTGAACAAGTGATTAATTAGGATAATCTTCGACATGTTAAACCATATTTTGAATTATTTTGAAAGGTTACTAATGGACTTGACAGGTGAGGAATTCAACCATGTATGTTTAACATTGAAATTTAATTTGATATTGTACATGCATAACAAGTGATATGTTGTTGTTTATATGATTGTTTCATTCACTTTATATTCAATTACTTAGAATCATGTTCTATTCTTTTTTACTAGATTATGAAGTGTCATGGTTGAGTTTGAGAATATTAATGTTATGCATAGACTTGACCTAGGGTTGTGGCATGCCCATAGCCCCAAGAACCTTAGAATGGACATGCAGTTTAGGTTGCACATCTAGGATGTCTAGGTATGCATGGTTAGGTAACACCCATCATGTCATCACCCTATTAGTGGGGGTATTGATGCCAAGTGATCCGTGGCAGCTATGTTGGGTTGGTGGGCACCCAAGACTGGTAACCAACCCATGAGAGGAAATGAAAGCTTTCCCCCCATCATATGTAGATGACCAATAGGGTTAAGAGGAGGCATAGTCCAAGTTGTTGTAGCCATGGTATACGTTAACTTTAAAGAGGGATGGATACTGAATTGAGTTGATTGGTGCCATAGTGTAGGTATCTTAACCCATAATGATGTGATTAAGTAGATGAGTTGCTCCGGTAGGTATTACCCTAACACGTCTCAGTACTCATACCAATGATTGTGGTGAGAGAGTGTGGCCCTAAACCCCAATCATAGTTGATGAGAGGACTAATGTCCCTATACCTTGGTCTTGATGCCCAGTTTGGTTGGAGCTATTTGGGTCTATGTGAGACTTCCCAAAGGAGGCTGGTGTCATATTTGAATCCTTGTCCACCTAGATAGAGACTTGTGTTAGTTAGAATATAGGAGCATTACTTCATTGCATTACATTTATATATATCATATCATCTTACTTTTATTTTCTCATGCTTTGATTATGTGGTAACATGTACATTTTTGAATTACTTGTTGAGTTCTTTGGAACTCATCCATCATGGAAATATTGTTTTTAGATGGTTGCGTCGGTGAAGAAAAGTTCCCAAGTTCAGATATATTTCCCTTTGAGCATTCATCTATGAAATCATTGGGAGTTGGTTATGACTGTGGTACAATCCGTGTGACAGTCTAGAGTATTCTTATAGCTCCAATCAACAGTGACAAAACCCGCTTAGTCCGTTGTTGGGTTTATGAACTAGAGCTAGACCCAATGATGCAAGTTTGTAAACACTTAGAAAAGAGACTGGAACCTTTTTAGAATTAAACTCCTCTTTCTTTCCTAGTTTGACTTCCTGTTTTAGACAAGCAATTTGTTAGTTTTGATTATGCTTTTGCATTATTTAAGATTCTTTTGATTATTCTTGATTCTTAATATTAATTAACTATTAAATTTAATTGTTTTTGCTCGAGATTATGTTATTGCATGGATTGGTTTGATGATTGAATGTGAACCTCATCTTGCAACTGTGGTTCACTTACTCGGGTATTCGAATGGATCGAATACCAGCTAGGTAGACGTGATATCTAGACTTGGAAGGATATTGAACCAAGAAAGAGAGATGCATGAGGAGAGGTATCTGAACCTTGAGTAATATGTTGAAGTAGAAGACTATGCATTAGTCTATGTATTATCTTGACATGTGCCAGTACTCATACCAATGGTCGAGGTGAGAGAGTGTTGCTCTAATGCCTAGCCATGGCTAATGAGAGGATTGATATCCCTATATCTCAATCGGGACGCTCAAGATTGGTAAGACTCTATGAGAGGTCTATGCGAGACTACTCAGAGGAATCTAGTGACATACCTTAATACATGTCTACCTATATAGAGACTTGCATTGGTTAGAGTTTAAGAGTATCATTGCATTGTATTGCACTTACATATCATATTATTGTACATTCATCATCCCATGCTTTGATTACATGGATATATATTGTTGAATTACTTGTTCAATTCTTTGGAATTCATCCCTCGTGGAAATGTTGTTTTTTAAGATTTTGTTGTAGATCATGATGCCTCGATGCTTCAAGTTCACAAGACGCCAATAACCGATGCTTATGACATACTAGATTACTGGAATGATGATGTGCACAGTGACACGTCTGCATGTATGAACTGTTCATACGAAGCTTAGCCCTATGCATAGGAAGATGGAGACCATTAGAGATACCGAAACTTTCAAATTTCATATCTATCACTTAATAAGAATACATACACAATGTTAACCTTGGGAGTAGTGAACTTCTCTTCAGTGCCAGTTTGACATTCCATTTTATATAGACGCTACCTCCAGTTTTGACCATGCTTCCATTCCTTTGAGATTCACTTTGAGATTTTCTTTTATTATTCTTGATACTTTGTATTAATTAATTATTAGATTTATTGTTTCTTTGTTCATGATTATGTTATTGTGTGGATTGGCATGTGATTGTTTGTGAACCTAATCTTGTGATTGTGAATCACTTGTTCGGATATTCGGGTGGATCCGGTACCGACAAAGCGGATGTGATAACATGCCTGTATTTTCCAACCTGAATCAGCTCTAGAAGGTTTCTCAAGGAAACTCTCGAGCCCCTCTGTACCTAGCGACTCCCTAAGAAAATCAGAGGTCCTCCACTACCCCTGGGGTTGCAAAATTTGGCCATCACCAAAACTCTCTCTCTCTCTCCTCCAACCCACATGTTTTTCTGTGTGGTAGGCTTATTGTTCATGAATCATCCATCAGATCTAAGAAGCAATCCCCTTTAGTGGTTGGGGTTAGATGCAACTCTTGTCAATCATTTTCTTGTCTTTGTTCATTGCATCCAATCTTTCTGCCTAGAAAGGGCGACTTGTGCTAGCATTATTAACAAAAAAAAAAATGTTTATTTCGTTTCTACAATTTTTTTACCATTTTCTTTCTCTCTTTCTTTTTAATAGCTGAAGATTAAACACTCATACACGGTACTAGTTTTATGTTATGCATCTAAAAATGAACAAATTAATTGGATGGTCCAGTTGGTATTTGATAAGAGTATGATTAAGGCCTTAGCAATTTCAAGGATTTGGTTAAGTTGACAAAAGACCAACGCCTCATAGTATGAGATTGGGAGTTTGAATATCTTTCAAGCCAAAGACAAAGGTTCACCGTATATTTAAATTATGTATTCAAAATATCCTGAAAATGTAGTCAAGATCTATTTAAACTGATCTAGATAAACCTCAGACCCAAAACAAAAAAAAATGACAGAATTAGGGTTGATATTATATTTTAAACCCAAAAAATCTGTGTTGTTCATCTACCATCAATGCATGACCTCGAGTGTTGCACCCTTCTGAAGGCACCAAAAGCCTCAGAAAAGTCCTTTTTGGGGTCACTGACCACAGCTCTTGGCAAGGTATCTCTATTTTAATTCTAAATTCGATCATTTCACGTTGCAAAGACTCTCATCTTGACCATTTCAAGGTACATAAAGCAACCCCAAAGATCAGGAGAGACCTTGATTTCGTGCAGATTCCCAGACAGAAATATCTCTCTTCAATGAGATTTTGCCCTTAATTATTTGAGCATGTTGGCATTATATTTCTCTCTTTCCCATTAGGGTTATGAGTACAACTGTAGTGCAACTTTGTCACACGTTTATTCATTAAAAAAAAAAACACCAAGAATCCAATTGTATTCAATCCTTTTGCATTTGTTCTTTCTCTTGCTTCAAGAACATTCTGTTATTCATCGAGAACTTCGTCAGACCAAATTTATCGAGAGATCATAACCCTCTTCTAAGGGAATTTGCACTCCACTAATGCAGCGAACATGCTTAAATATTTCAAGGATTCCTGTTCCCTTGTTCCACTTTACGTTGAATGGGAGAACAAGAGGAAGCTAGATGCTTACCTTGGGAATGACCAACAAGTCTCCACTATGTCTTTAAAAAATGAAAGAAATATACCTTTAAAAGCTAAAAATCAGAATAAAAATTAAAAATTTTAAACCTATCATTAACAAGAACAAGCTCAACTTTCTAGCCTCCACTAAGTTCTTATTTTAAAGGAAACGAAATATATCTTTAAAAACTAAAAATCAAAATAAAATACTATCATTAACAAGAACAAACTCATGAATGAATACCCCCAAAAATTGGAAAAGAATACAATATTTTCTCCTCACCTAATTTTGTAGTTGGAAAGTATAAAGGGAGCAAAGGCCACGAGAGATGATCCGGATTCCACCTACAAATGCTCCTACACCAAGTGCCTAGAGTGCAGATTGGAATTAGGGTTTGCATTGGAGGTTTATGTTTGGCCCATGAGTCCTTATAGGACTCGGGTTGGGATTGAAAACTACTAAGTGGGCTTGGGCTGAGGTTGTGCTGCTCATATTCTAAGATTAAACATCAACTACACTGTTTATTAAATTACAGCTTTAAATCATACATTTATGTACATAAGAATGGACTCTTTTAAGTTTTCTAGGATCTTTTTTTCTCTGTGGGAGGGGTAAAAAAGAGAGTATAAAACTCTTCACTTTTATGTCCTGCATACTCTTGCCTTTGAGTGGTTTTAATTGCAGTGTCTGCTAAATATTGTGTTCAAAGACTCATTTCCTTTCAATCTAAAACAATTTTAGGGGAAAACTTTGCAATCCATTGGCTATCCTTGACAATAGTCGAGCTTTCATGGGGAGGGCAAAGTAGCACATGTTTAAAAGAAAGACATTGTATTGGCTAATGGGTTCTATAAAGCCTGATTTGGGCCTGAACACAACCCATTAGAACCACTAAGACCATTTGATCCACTTGAAACAAGACAAGAAGGATTTTCTAAGCGTAAATTAAAATCATTAAAGGATAAGCATTAGATCGTTTACCTTAATGATCTTGGTTGCAATGGATCTAAATACAAAAGGTGTCTCTATGCATTCATTTTTCTTTGATTTGCCTTGTGTACTGTTTAGATTATTTACACGCTTCCAAATCAACGAACCACAGTGATAGAGGTCAGGATTAACTTCTCTTTGGAGAATTCATAGAGCAAAGGAAAGTATATATATTTTTCAGTCATCTATTTGGTATTCTATTCCTCTATTTATAATATTTTTCCTTCAACCCGTAATTCCTTAATTAGAGTTTTACTTAGACTCAACTAAGTGAGGGAAAGTAATATTAGAGTCCTACCTAGACTCAACTAAAAAGAGGGGTAGTCATCTTGGATTACGTAACCACATTGCCGCCACCTATGGCACAAATTGTAGTGGGACCCACCAACGACAATTAATATCTCCCACTTGCCAAAGGTGGTGAAGTTATCCAAATGCTCTCATCAACTCTAATCTTTTCAATGCAAAAATGGAACATGCGACCTAAAAGATGTATCTAGGGTAGGAGTGCTATATCAAATCTTCATCTAACCACAATAGCACATCACTTGAAATTAACTCTATACCCTAAACAATTCAATTATACCTAGTTCCACACTCTAGATCCTTCATAGTGAGCAATGTGAACTATATTCATATGATGTACTCATGACTTTGTCAAATGACAAGTCGTGCGGGCAATGAGTCACATCACTGTTGGGTATAGAATGAAAAGTTTTCCCATAGCCCTCATGTCATTTGGATTATCCCCAACTTCTTTCTCAGTCTTGTCCTATGAGACCGCATCATCTCTAATCCTAAGGAACAAGCCAAAATAGCATCATTGGGTGTCACATCCCCCCAGCCGGTACCCTAACTACGATACAAAGGTGTGATCCACAAGTCCCATGGTTAAGTTTAGGGAAACCATATACCAACATTACACAATAACACAATCACGAGCAAAGAATAATCAATGTTTAACTTTATTAAGAAATTAATCAAAGAAACAATCTTGAAATATAATCGGAGTATAATCAGAGTGCGGAATAAAATGATATTAATCAAAGAAAGTAACTATGGAGTATAGTAGAAAATAACTCTATAAATCATAATGCGGAAGAGTAGAACAAAACTCTAAAGTAAGTCTAAAGCTATTAGAAATTGAAATAAAGTCGAGAAGAATAAATAATAATTGTGAAATCCCACCTAACCCTATCCTTGCTGTTGTGCCAATTGCGTACATACCGTATGCATTTTTCGATTTATTCTTTGTCATATGAATTTCCTAGTTTCGCTTGGTAGAAGTTTACCCCGGAGCTGATCTATTCTCTCTACGATTTCTTCTAGTGCCTTCTATTCTCTTTGAGAGGAGGGTGATCTTAAGTCATTCCCATGATTGATCCTTTTATTCCTGTTGTTCTAGAGTGGATCTCCATACACTCATAACCTTGTGATTTCCCCATATGATGATTTTGAAGGGAAATCAAATGTGATCTTCATGATTTGTTAACCCTTCTAATTGTTTTTTATTTCAAAGCATATTAGATTTACTCCTTTGTTCTTATTACAAAAGACTTATTGTTATTTGTTTTCCGTAGATTTTAGGAGAAGAAAGTCAAGATAAAAGTGATGTATCTCCATCTCTTTGGAAGCCTAGTACTCTCCCAATTTCGGGGGGGGGTTTTTTTTTGGGGGGGGGGGGGGCCCCCGGGGGGGGGGGTGTGGGGGGGGGGGGGGGGGGGGGGGGGGGGGAAGGGGGGGGGGGGGGGGGGGGCCAACGGAAAAAAAAAAAAAAAAAAAAAAAAAAAAAAAAAGAGAGGGGGGGGGGGGGGGGGGAGGGGATAGAGAGGGAGGAAAAAGAAAGATCATAAATGAAACGGAATACTAAATATATAATCAGAGTGTCAACAGATAAGTAAAGTGAAGCAAAAATCCCACTTTACATCCAGCGGAAAAGTAGCTCGAAAGAATAAACTAGATAAAAGCTAATCCCAGTAGCAAATACATTGGGTAACTAAATTATTCTCCACTTTGTAGACGACATCCTTGTAGGTGTAGATCTCATAAATAGCACAAGGACGCTTCCACTCAATGGTCGGACTAAGCATCGTACAGAGCATAACCACCCGCGGAATCTTCGTAGTAATTGTGGTAACCGCAATCACCTTCCCCGGAGATATGCCTCTTCGCCTTGCGCTTCCTCATAGGGACCGTCATAGTATTCAAGACTGCAGGATAGTCTAACAACATTGTACAATAAAGGAATGAGTTTCAAAGAAACTCAAGAAGGCGCTTAAAATCCATAATAACATACATGGCAGAATTCCAGAACAAACATAATGCAATATGATATGAGACAAACAATGAATGAATGATTCTAACTCTATGTATGCTGGTCTCTATTGGCAGACATGCTTTAAGTCATAACACCGTACTTCTTTAGGAAAGTCCACTCACATCCTCAACCATTTAAGATATCTTGGATTCTCTCACGGATCATTTCACCGGTCTTGAGCAGCCGATTGGTAATGGGTCCTTCATCCCTCGAGACAAACCTTGGCAGGGGGTTAAGTCAACACACTCTCTCACAACCATTTGGTATAAGTACCGGCGCATGTCAGGGTAATACCTAGCCAAAATGCAAGTCTTCTACTTGGTTACATCAAGTCAGATCCAGATACTTCCATTCCTCGTCCCTGACGATCCTTTCCGGTATCCTTCACACTAGAGTCCTCATAGTCCCTGACTACGGACTCACCAACCCTATTGATCATCCACATATGGTAAACGGGAAGCTCTCACGTCCTCTCACGGGTTGGTTACCGGTCTTAAGCGCCCGTGAGCCCAAGTCTAACCATATGCAACCCTACCAATAAATGGCCCCCACAATGTGATTCCCGTCCTCTCACGGGTTGGTTACCGGTCTTGAGCGCCCATGAATCCCCATTGCTACCACGGGTCGTTCGGTCTCAATACCCCTCCGATTAGGGTCCGACATAACAGGACATCCTAGCCAAACACCACTAGACAATCCTAGATATGTCATCCAACAGCTTTAGGAAGGTGTCCAGAGGGCATCTCCGGAAACATCCCATAATATTCCCGTAGTAGTCCAAGGACAGAAATGTCAAAAGGACACCTCTCCTTCCCAAACCATACGTAAGCATACACATGCATCAATTCATATCATCACATATATGGTAACTCCATATATGGAAAGAAATCAATATTTACAAACATTTGTATAACATTGGTAAGTAAATCATACATGAATCAATTCAATATGAATAAGTAATGCTACCGTAATCAAAGTTATGCAACAAGTAGTATATCATTGTAAGAATCTAATTTAGGAAACATATTAATGATATTCAAATATAGAAACTAGATTCATGCTATCTATGTAATTAAGGAAATAACCATCCTTACCTTTTATAACTCGCAAAGAATCCTAAGAAATCAAGTAAGATCTTGGCAAACTTGAGAAGAAGGTCCTAAACAAGTATATACAACATATTAGGAAAGATCCCTAACAGAAAATATAGCAAAACATCCGAAACGGACCAATTCCGGGAGTTGCCGAAGTCATTGGTCGAGTGGATTGGTCGAGTGGTCCATCGACCAATCAGTCGACCAATGCAGACGTAGCTTAGAAAATCGAGTTTTGAGATATGAAATCCGAATTTGGTGGTTCAAAAGGGTACTAATCAAGGGGTAGACTACATCAGTAGTATTCTAGCATATAGGGGACCTCAAAACACTAATCAAATCAAGGTATCAAGATCCCAATTAGGAAACAAAAAGTTACCATAAATAAATCAAACATGGATCTTGATGAATTTTGAAATAGAAAACAAGGACAAGAACAATAGGAAGATGGATCATTGCTTTTGGTAATGAAAACATGAAAACATGCATAGGTCTTCATGGTATAAGGCTTAGAAGCATAAATCTAAATAAGGAAATAAAACCTACCATATATGTACTATCATGCATCATGAAGAACACATAGTAAGGTAGAAGAGAACAACTAGAATTCTATGGATTATGGATCATAGAAAGAAAACACAACCATTAACCACTAACATGATCAATGAAAGAAGATCCAAAGAGATCAGAATTCAGATTAGGAAATTAACAGAGATTAAATCATGGTTTGATCATGAATCCTTCAAAAGCTTGCAATGATCATGGTTAAGATCATTGTTCTAGCCTTTAATCCTTAGGATGATCATGAGAACATGTTCAGAGATGTTTGCAACAGAGGATGCAGCATCTCTTCTACTGTCTCAACTCAAAAAGGAAAGAAAAACAAAGATGTAGGAGAAGAAGAGAGAGTAGACATACCTTTTGATGCAAAAAGAAGAGTTCCGACGAAGATCCGCCAAGAAAACTCCAAGGATGCAAGAGAGATGACTTGCGAGAGGTCTTTGGTCCGCTCCAGAGGGTTTGGAGGCAGCAAATACGAAGTGGACTCGAGGTTAGGCTTAAATAGAGCAAGAATCAACCTAATTGCCAAAGACAGCACCCATTGGTCGAGTGGATTGGTCGACTGGCCCAGCCGACCAATCAGTCGACCAATGCAGACAGCAAGGCCAAAACAGGGAATTGAAGGCCCAGATCAAATCCAAACCTAAAGGGGTTTTGCACACAAGTCAAGTGACTTACCTAGTAGGTAGAAATGCCTTCAAACCAAGATAGAGATCACTCCAAGTCCATCAACTAATTAGATCTTCATCAGGATTCTGTTTCCATAAATAGCACCTCATCATCAACCTTCATGGATTCAAAGCCGTACACCAAGTCCTCTACCGGGATGGCCCAAAGCTGACTTCTTACTTTACTTCGGGTCATCGGACCTACAAATAACAAGGTTTCCGGGTCAAGGTTAGGGCTGGGTTTCACATTCTCCCCCCTTAAAGAAATTTCGTCCCCGAAATTGAAAGCGTACCGTGCTTCCAAAGAGGTAAGGAAACTTCTCCTTCATGTCTTCTTCCTTCTCCCAAGAAGCTTCTTCAGGGGTATGGTTCTTCCACCGAATCTTCACCAAAGGAATGGCGCGATTCCGCAGCTGCTTGTCCTTCCTATCCAGGATTTCGGCCGGTTCTTCATCATAGGTCAAATCAGCACTAAGTCCTTCAGTGCTTGCTGCAAAATGTGTTCCGGATTCTCTATGTATTTTCGGAGCATCGAAATATGAAACACATTGTGCACACCAGCAAGAGACGGAGGTAATGCTAATCGATACGCAACAGGTCCAACCTTTTCCAAAATCTCGAAAGGTCCAATGTAACGAGGGCTAAGCTTTCCCTTAACATTGAATCTCATCACACCCTTCATTGGTGAGACCTTCGTAAAGACTTTCTCTCCAACTTGAAATTCCAAATCGGTCCTTCTCTTATCAGGCATAAGATTTCTGTCTCGATCGGGCAGACTTAATCCTTTCTCTTATCATATCTACCATAGCACTTGTAGCTTCAATCATCTCAGACCTAAGACTTTTCTTTCACCCTGCCTCACCAAGACAAAGGTGTCCTACAAGTACTACCATACAAAGCCTTGAATGGAGCCATGCCTATTGTTGCTTGATAACCGTTGTTATAGGCAAACTCAACTAAAGCTAGGTGTTCATCCCAATTACCACCCATATCCACCACACAAGATCTCGAGCATGTCTTCCAATGTCTCGAATTGTCCGCTCGATTGTCCATCGGACCGTGGATGATGAGCTGTACTCAAGTTCAATTGGGTTCCCAAGGCCTTCTCGCAAACTATTCCAAAACCTTGAGGTGAACCTAGGATCACGATCCGAGACAATACTCAATGGCACACCATGCAGATCGAACCACATTATCCACATAAAGCCCGGCTAGCTTATCCGGAGTATGAGTGATCTTCATAGGAATGAAATGGGCTGATTTGGTCAACCTATCAACAATCACCCACACAAGTTGTCATTGCCTTTACTTGTCCGAGGCAAGCTAGTCACAAAGTCCATGGAGATATCTTCCCACTTCCAACTAGGAATAGGAAGGGGTTGAAGTAATCCAGATGGAGGTTGTCGAACGGCTTTCACACGTTGGCAAGTCTCACACTTGGCAACAAAATCGCCAACATCCGCCTTTAGACCAATCCACCAAAAATGTTCCTTCAAGTCCTTGTACATCTTGGTGCTTCCCGGGTGTACAAGAAAGACCGACCGGTGTGCTTCCTTCAATATTTCTTTCTTAACTTCATCGTTTGTGTGCACACACAGCCTCCTCCTCTAAACAACAAAGCACCATCCATGGATATACCAAAGTCGGGGTCCGACTCAGATTCGAAGAAATCTTCTCAACTTTGGTCAAAAACTCTTGATCGAACTCTGCAGAGCAACAATCTTATCTCTAAGACCAGATCTTGCCGTCATGGCGTAAAGAATAAAATCAGAATTCTCGAGAACGATTTCCAAATCAAAACTCTCAATAGAAGACCACAATGGTAAACTCAAAGCATTCAAATCCAAAGTCTTCTTCTGGTTCTTCCTACTAAGAGCATCAGCAACAACATTTGCTTTCCCAGGATGATACTGAATATCACAATCATAATCGGAGACGAGTTCCAACCATCTCCTTTGTCTCATGTTCAACTCCTTTTGGGTAAAGAAGTATTTCAAACTCTTATGATCCGTGAAAATGGCAATCTTCTCACCGTAAAGATAATGTCTCCAAATCTTCAAAGCAAAGACAACGGCGGCAAGTTCTAGATCGTGAGTGGGGTAATTCCGCTCATAATCCTTCAATTGCCGAGAAGCATAGGCTACGACCTTGCCATGTTGCATCAGTACACAACCCAAACCAATCTTTGACGCATCGGTATAAACTGTCATACCACCGGAACTATCGGGTATAGTCAAAACCGGAGCACTTGTCAATCTATCCTTCAACTCTTGGAAATTCTTCTCACAAAGCGCCGACCAAACAAACTTCTCTTCTCTTCCTGGTCAACTTAGTCATAGGAGCAGCCAACCGAGAAAAGTTCTCAATAAACCTTCGGTAGTAACCCGCCAATCCAAGAAAACTTCTTATTTCCGTTATCGACTTCGGTCTCTCCCAATCAGCCACAGCTTGGACCTTTTCAGATCGACACGAATACCTTCGGCTGAAACTACATGACCAAGGAAAACTACTCTCTTAAGCCGTAAATCACACTTGCTAAACTTAGCAAACAACTTCTTTTCTCGCAACCTTTGCAAAGTGAAACTTAGATGACTCGCATGCTCTTCTTCGCTCTTCGAATAGATCAAGATGTCATCAATGAAAACAATCACAAACTTATCAAGCACATCATGAAATACTCGGTTCATGAGGTCCATGAACACCGCAGAGCATTGGTCAATCCGAAAGGCATGACTCTAAACTCGTAGTGACCATACCGCGTTCGGAAAGCCGTCTTGAAGATATCACTAGACTTCACTTTCAATTGGTGATATCCAGACCTTAAGTCAATCTTCGAGAACACAACTGCACCCTTCAACTGATCGAAGAGATCATCGATTCGGGCAGCGGATATCTATTCTTGATAGTCAACTTATTCAACTCACGGTAGTCGATGCACAAGCGCATACTACCGTCTTTCTTCTTGACGAACAAGACCGGAGCTCCCCAAGGTGACACACTAGGCTGTACGAAACCTCTATCAATGAGCTCATTCAACTGATTTTGCAACTCTTTCAACTCAGTAGGAGCCATCCTATACGGAGCTTTAGATACAGGAGCGGCACCAGGGACGAGATCAATAGAGAATTCGACATCTCTCGTCCGGAGGCACTCCCGATAGATCATCGTGGAAGACATCAACAAAGTCGCAGACAACTCGACTTCATCGACTCTTTTCTCCACTATACCCTTGCCTTCAGATGAAGCATCATCCACTAGGGCATAGACTTGCATCAGTGCAGACAGCACCTTCTTACAAACCCTTCTCTTTTCACCTTGAAATTCAAAGACCGGACTTCCACAAATATGGAACTGAATCTTCTTTGAGGAACAAAGGAACACAGCTTTGTGGGCTGTCAACCAACCAATTCCCAAAATAACATCGAAGTCCTTCATGTCAAGAATCACAAAATTGGCTTCCAAGTTCTTTTCACCAATCAACACAGGACATTTAGATAACCCCTTATCTAGTTTCACAACAGACCAAGAGGTGTACTAATCAATAAACAACTAGACAACTTCTCGTGGATTAGGTTAGTCTTCTTGATGAATGCAGATGACATGAACGAATGAGATGCACCCGTATCAAATAAGACAAATGCGGAAATAGAAGCGACTAACAATGTACCCGTAATCACATCATGGCTTGGATCCCGCTCAAGATCGGAAATACTGAAAACTCTACCGAGGGAGGAGCAGGAGCACTCTTCACCACTGGGGCAGTGCTGCGCGTGCCGCTTCGGACAGTGCACGAGCAAAATGACCAGCTTGCTTGCAGAGAAGCAAACAGATTGCTGGATCCAACAGGGGTGGCTGCAACAGAGGACTTCGAACAAAAGGCCTTGCACTCGCACTTGCACTTGCACTTGCATTTGCTGGTGGTCGGTTTCCGCCATACCGTTTAAACCGGCCGGGCTGCTGAAAACCCGTGTTCCGACCTACACTCTTAGCCCGAAAGGTAGGAGTGGGGTAGGGTGTAGGTCTCACATAACGACGGTCATTGCGATCCACCAAACCAGAATTCCTTGATCGCCAAGGCTTTTGCACACGAGCACTTTCCTTCTCTCTGTTTCTTCCAACTTCTTCGAGTTCTCGCACCACTTGAGCATAGCTCACAATAGGCCGGATCGTGAGGTAAGCTTTAATGGCAGTGGCGCAGTCCTTTGAAGAACTTCTTTGCTTTGGCGAGGTCTTCCTTCAAAGAATCTGGAGCAAAGAAATGAAGCTCCTCGAACTTCGTTGGTACTCCAACACAGACAAAGTTCCTTGAGTCGAATCATAAACTCCGCTTCCTTTGCATCCTTCACCGCCTCGGGAAAGTAGTTCATACAAAAAGCCTCTTTGAATAACTCCCAAGTTACAACTCCCGCATGCAAACCTTCCAAAACAGACGAGTGGAGATCCACCATGCATCGCCTTCTTGTTGCAACTTCGCTCAAAGAAACAAAATCTTCTCGAGCTTCCGAGCATTGCAGATGCCGGAAAGCCTTCTCCAACTCACGAAGCCACTTGTTAGGAAACAAGGGGTCCTTGGTAACTCCAAAGGAAAGTGGGTACTTGCATCTTCGTAAAACTCTCCATCAAAGTAGTATGAGGAGTTCCAGCTAAACCTCCCGCATTCAGGATCGCGGCATGAGGATTCACATTAGCACCAGCCCGGGTCTCATTATGCAGAGTCATGAAACCCACCAACATCCGGTTGAACCGAGCCGCTTGTCGCCGCATCATATTGCCCATGATATTGGCAATATCTCTCAAACTTCCAACATTCGGGGCACCAGGGATCTCATGAGTACCCCGATCAGCATTTGGTATCTCACCACCTCCATGAGGTACTTCACCACCTCCCCGAGGTATTTCACCACCACCATGACCACCGGATTCACCACGCCCACTTCTCGTAGTAACCATTCCGCAAAAAACCGAGAACATCAAAATACCGAATTTCGAAGATTCAACATAAACCACAAGTCCAAATGATTTGAAAACTTAAATCATGCTCAAATATATCCATATAGTCATCAAACAATATTCCATAAGGCAAAAATCACATTTTCCAAAAATTCAACAGCAAATGAGGTCACCGTGACCATTGGTCGAGTGGTTGGTCGAGTGACCCGCCGACCAATCAGCCGACCAATGAAGACAGTAATACGAAAATTCGCATTATAAGCCTCATTTCCACATTCCAACCTCATTCTAACTTCTTCCAAAGGTGAGAGAGCTCTAGGGAAAATATCCAAGAGTTCCCACAAGTGTTCTTGAGGTGATTTAGTGCTTCAACAACAACACCACAACACACCATCTTCATAAACAAGGTAAATCTCTCATTCTTTCTTCCATTTTCATCTTCTCATGCTTGCATTTCAATAAAACCATGCTTTACTTGTATCCAATGCTAGAAATCATGCTTAGGAATGCTTAGAAACATATTCCCTAGGTTTTAAACACAATGACATGCATAGACAACAAGTTTTTACACATTTGGTGCTCATCTCGCAAAGTTTTATACCGAAATCGATATCTTTAGAAAAATTTCGTTTTCTCTCAAACCGCTTGAAATTTTCGCACGAGATCAAATGCTACATGCTCAAGATGACATTGTAGATGGGTCCATACAATTTGATTTAACCAATTTCAACTTTTCAAAAATCCAATTTTGACCTAAATTGCAAAATCCCCAAATTTCTTCTTGCTGAATTTTTCGCTTTAATCCAAGTTTTCGATCGATTTTCATCAAAACAACTTCATAGACATGAAATTCCAAGTATTGTGCACATGCTAGTATGTTCAAATCAAATTTCCCCCAAATTTGAAATTTTCCGAAAAATTACGAAAATACCCTTTTGGCTAAAATCTTGTATAGCACTAATTGGAATTGTCTCTTGTCTCTTTCACAGATACATCATGCAGAGGGGAGGACGAGGAGGAGGTAGAGGTAGAGGTCGCATCGTAGGTGCTCTCAGGGGCAGAGGTCAGGTTCCTTTCGAGCCCAGAGAGGAGGTTAGGAGACCGGACCTATTTGACACACCTCAGCCGAGTTTCGTACGAGGCCTACTTCAGCTATTGTAACATCGAGATGGGGCGTCTACTTCACTTACGCCAGCTCGTAGCCTTCAGATCCGGCAGAGGTTCGACACTTTACAAGTGGACTCACCTCTTCACCGAGGATTTGCCGGTATACCCGGAGCTAGTGAGGTTGTTCTTCAAAGCAACCTTACTTACACAGAGGAGGCTCGGGGCCAGTGGACATCCACTCGGACTTGTCCTCGTGGAGCAGTGGTCCACCAGACTCGGATTCGCTTCTCCACCCGGACATCGGGCTGAGATCCCGCAGGTCCCTTACTACCCACATCGTGTGTGTGGATACCGCCGAGAGCGACACCGGACAGCCATCCGATGCCGTACGAGCTTCGCGAGATATGCTCCACGCTATGGGATAGCCGCCGATGCTTCACACCGTGGACTAGCGGACGGATGACGGGTTCTGCACGTATTATCGGTCGCATAGTCGGCCGAAACATCATGCCGAAAGCCGGACATCACCATCGGGTCACAGTGATGGAGGCCTTGGTCATTTACCGCATCTACATGGGCTTCGAGATCGATCTTTCCTACATCATTCAGCAGGTCATGCCGGACTTAGTTCTCGCGGCCTAGCATGCGGAACCTTTGCTATGGGAGGCTTCGACTTTGATCTTCGGGCATTTCGGGGTGAGTTTCGAGGATACTCCGATGGACACTAGATCACGTGGATACCCCATTGGGACTCGGACCATTCGACGATGAGACTACATCGCTAGAGAGATCTCCGGTCCAGAGGGTGAGGATGATGATGAGTCGAGGATGAGGATGAGGGATCAGAGGATGGAGGAGAGGATATCGGTCCTGATAGTGATGATCAGGCCGGAGATGATACAGATATGCGCGAGGCTGAGCCCGTGCATCACGAGTTTCCTTCATCACATTTCGAGGCAGGTGGCCCTTCACATGCGGTTCCGGAGACTTCAGATCTTGGTGCACAGATGAGATCGATGACTTCCATGCTAGAGAGGATGGAGGTCGGACAGAGCAGATGTACGAGAGGATGGAGTCTCGACAGACAGGATAGAGCATCGGTGACTCACCTAGCAGAGGAGTTCAGAGCATATAGAGATCAGAGTAGATCACCTAGATAGACTGTACCTTAGGATTTTCCATTTATGCTTTTCAGATGTAATCATTGTAAAACCTTTGAAATTAATGAAGTTCATTTTGTTTCTCTTTATTTATTGTATGTTATGCACTTTTCTTTTCCTTGCATTAGTGTCATTTGTTCAAGTATAATTATGGTATGTTATTCAGAAATGTTCTGTTATGCCTCAAAGTTCAAGTTTCTAATTCAGTGTTCTATTATTCACTTCTAAGAGTAGAAGAGTCACTTCAGATCAATGACTCAGAATGTTCAGTTGTTGCCTTTTATGGTTAGGATCTCCTCGAACCTTGGGCTCGATACCAATCGTCACGCCCTCCCAGCCGGTACCCTATCTGGCATACCCGAGAGTGTGATCCACAGCCCGAAGATCAGGTATCGAGTGATCAACCTCCCACATAAGCAATAACATAATCATGAACAACCATAACAAGAGTGCGGAAGATAAATCATAGATCCAATAAAGAAAGAATGAATCATAAATGAAACGGAATACTAAATATATAATCAGAGTGTCAACAGATAAGTAAAGTGAAGCAAAAATCCCACTTTACATCCAGCGGAAAAGTAGCTCGAAAGAATAAACTAGATAAAAGCTAATCCCCAAGTAGCAAGTACATTGGGTAACTAAATTATTCTCCACTTTGTAGACGACATCCTTGTAGGTGTAGATCTCATAAATAGCACAAGGACGCTTCCACTCAATGGTCGGACTAAGCATCGTACAGAGCATAACCACCCGCGGAATCTTCAGAGTAATTGTGGTAACCGCAATCACCTTCCTGGAGATATGCCTCTTCGCCTTGCGCTTCCTCATAGGGACCGTCATAGTATTCAAGACTGCAGGATAGTCTAACAACATTGTACAATAAAGGAATGAGTTTCAAAGAAACTCAGTAAGGCAGTTAAAATCCATAATAACATACATGGCAGAATTCCAGAACAAACATAATGCAATATGATATGAGACAACCAATGAATGAATGATTCTAACTCTATGTATGCTGGTCTCTATTGGCAGACATGCTTTAAGTCATAACACCGTACTTCTTTAGGAAAGTCCACTCACATCCTCAACCATTTAAGATATCTTGGATTCTCTCACGGATCATTTCACCGGTCTTGAGCAGCCGATTGGTAATGGGTCCTTCATCCCTCGAGACAAACCTTGGCAGGGGGTTAAGTCAACACACTCTCTCACAACCATTTGGTATAAGTACCGGCGCATGTCAGGGTAATACCTAGCCAAAATGCAAGTCTTCTACTTGGTTACATCAAGTCAGATCCAGATACTTCCATTCCTCGTCCCTGACGATCCTTTCCGGTATCCTTCACACTAGAGTCCTCATAGTCCCTGACTACGGACTCACCAACCCTATTGATCATCCACATATGGTAAACGGGAAGCTCTCACGTCCTCTCACGGGTTGGTTACCGGTCTTAAGCGCCCGTGAGCCCAAGTCTAACCATATGCAACCCTACCAATAAATGGCCCCCACAATGTGATTCCTGTCCTCTCACGGGTTGGTTACCGGTCTTGAGCGCCCATGAATCCCCATTGCTACCACGGGTCGTTCGGTCTCAATACCCCTCCGATTAGGGTCTGACATAACAGGACATCCTAGCCAAACACCACTAGACAATCCTAGATATGTCATCCAACAGTTTAGGAAGGTGTCCAGAGGGCATCTCCGGAAACATCCCATAATATTCCCGTAGTAGTCCAAGGACAGAAATGTCAAAAGGACACCTCTCCTTCCCAAACCATACGTAAGCATACACATGCATCAATTCATATCATCACATATATGGTAACTCCATATATGGAAAGAAATCAATATTTACAAACATTTGTATAACATTGGTAAGTAAATCATACATGAATCAATTCAATATGAATAAGTAATGCTACTGTAATCAAAGTTATGCAACAGTAGTATATCATTGTAAGAATCTAATTTAGGAAACATATTAATGATATTCAAATATAGAAACTAGATTCATGCTATCTATGTAATTAAGGAAATAACCATCCTTACCTTTTATAACTCGCAAAGAATCCTAAGAAATCAAGTAAGATCTTGGCAAACTTGAGAAGAAGGTCCTAAACAAGTATATACAACATATTAGGAAAGATCCCTAACAGAAAATATAGCAAAACATCCGAAACAGACCAATTCTGGAGTTGCTGAACTCATTGGTCGAGTGGATTGGTCGAGTGGTCCAGTCGACCAATCAGTCGACCAATGCAGACAGTAGCTTAGAAAATCAGAGTTTTGAGATATGAAATCCGAATTTGGTGGTTCAAAAGGGTACTAATCAAGGGGTAGACTACATCAGTAGTATTCTAGCATATAGGGGACCTCAAAACACTAATCAAATCAAGGTATCAAGATCCCAATTAGGAAACAAAAAGTTACCATAAATAAATCAAACATGGATCTTGATGAATTTTGAAATAGAAAACAAGGACAAGAACAATAGGAAGATGGATCATTGCTTTTGGTAATGAAAACATGAAAACATGCATAGGTCTTCATGGTATAAGGCTTAGAAGCATAAATCTAAATAAGGAAATAAAACCTACCATATATGTACTATCATGCATCATGAAGAACACATAGTAAGGTAGAAGAGAACAACTAGAATTCTATGGATTATGGATCATAGAAAGAAAACACAACCATTAACCACTAACATGATCAATGAAAGAAGATCCAAAGAGATCGGAATTCAGATTAGGAAATTAACAGAGATTAAATCATGGTTTGATCATGAATCCTTCAAAAGCTTGCAATGATCATGGTTAAGATCATTGTTCTAGCCTTTAATCCTTAGGATGATCATGAGAACATGTTCAGAGATGTTTGCAACAGAGGATGCAGCATCTCTTCTACTGTCTCAACTCAAAAAGGAAAGAAAAACAAAGATGTAGGAGAAGAAGAGAGAGTAGACATACCTTTTGATGCAAAAAGAAGAGTTCCGACGAAGATCCGCCAAGAAAACTCCAAGGATGCAAGAGAGATGACTTGCAGAGGTCTTTGGTTCGTTCCAGAGGGTTTGGAGGCAGCAAATACGAAGTGGACTCGAGGTTAGGCTTAAATAGAGCAAGAATCAACCTAATTGCCAAAGACAGCACCCATTGGTCGAGTGGATTGGTCGACTGGCCCAGTCGACCAATCAGTCGACCAATGCAGACAGCAAGGCCAAAACAGGGAATTGAAGGCCCAGATCAAATCCAAACCTAAAGGGGTTTTGCACACAAGTCAAGTGACTTACCTAGTAGGTAGAAATGCCTTCAAACCAAGATAGAGATCACTCCAAGTCCATCAACTAATTAGATCTTCATCAGGATTCTGTTTCCATAAATAGCACCTCATCATCAACCTTCATGGATTCAAAGCCAGACACCAAGTCCTCTACTGGGATGGCCCAAAGCTGACTTCTTACTTTACTTCGGGTCATCGGACCTACAAATAACAAGGTTTCCGGGTCAAGGTTAGGGCTGGGTTTCACAGGGAGAATGTGAAATCCATCCCAAACCTAGCCAGGACACCCTATCTGTTTTGGGTGAAGAAAGGACTTGTTTAATGTTAGACCTTGAAGTTGGACCTTTATTATAGTGTGCTATCTTTGAAAGTCTTAGGAAGTCATGTCAGACCTTTCCCTTAGGGTAGATCCAATGTCCCGAAGTGAAGGAAGTGGTCTTTGTGGGTCATCTCTATAGAATACATGGTATTTGACCCGAATCCCATGGAGATTGATGATGGTGCTCCATACTTGAAAGCATTGTCAGTGGTTGATAAGAAACTACACCTTGAAGAAGGGGAGTTTAGTTGATGTGCCTAATGCACTTCTGGACTTGATTCGAAGGTAATTCTCTAACCTAGACTAGTTGATTGAGTTGTAGGAGAAAGCCCAAGTGAATTTGAGTTGATCTGGCCATTCATTTCCCTGATCTAAGTTACAGTTCTTGCTTGGTCGACTGGCCAATCAACCAAGCAGTCGACCAAGTAGTCTGCCAGCAGTATTTTAAGCCCTAGAATTTTGGGTTTTTTGGTCATTTTGGGTTCTACTTAAGGGGACTTCGTGGCTAAAACCCTATTCTATTGCTAGAACTCTCTAAGAACATGGAGAGATTCCTCTTAGGCCCCTCCTTGGCATTGGTGAAGATCTTCTACAAGAATCATAGTTTTTCTTCTCAAATTTCTTCTACAAGGTATGTAATTTCTCATTCTCTCTCTAATCTACTCCTACCTCATCTCATTCTTGCTGTTGGGACTATGAAGATGGTGCTGCAACCTTGCAACCACCTCTTCTTGTGTTCTCTCCATGCATTTGTATAAACCCCTCTCAATCTATCAATGCTATGCTCCCTATATTGATTCTTAACATTGCATTCTCATGATTTCATCTCCTAAACTGATTTCTATAGTGTGCTAAGTCTGATTTCATGTTAGTTGTCACATCCACCCAGTCGGTACCCTACCTGGCATACCCGAGTGTGTGATCCATAGCCCCGAAGATCAAGTATCGAGGTAATCAACCTCCCACATAGACAATAACATAATCATGAACATAAATAATCAATGTGCAAAGTATAAATGAGAGATCTAAATGTCACATCCACCCAGCCGGTACCCTATCTGGCATACCCGGGATGTGATCCACAGCCCCGAAGATCCATAGTTCAGGGACCACATAATCCACATCTACGATAATACAATCATGAACAGATAATAATCATAAACTAACAATGAATGATCATGGAATTCAGAAATAAGGTGTCAGACATAATCAGAGTGCGGAAATAAATATCAAATCAGATAAATTAAGAAGGCAGTGGGCGGAATCCACTCCTTCACCAAACGGAAGTGAGGTCAAAATTTAGTTAAGTACAAGTCTCAAGTTATAAAGGTAAGTTAAAGTTATTACAATTCTTCTAAGTATACTGTCACAAAAGAAGGGGTAACTACTCATAAGTCTCCTCCATAATAAATATATCTTCTTCAAAGTTGAGGACCATGGAGACCCAACATGACTGCTCCCATACAACTCCGGGGCTAACCCTGGTACGCCTGGTAATCTTCTTCGGTATGGTCACCGAAGTCTTCAACGTAGCCAGCCTCCGGATGGTAGTATGAGGTATCTGGGTCCGCCTCAAGGAGGGTGCCATCGAGTAATCACCCGTAGAATAGCCTAACAAAATATTGCAACGAGAAAGGAATGAGTTCAAAAGAACTCGGCAAGGAAGTTATCCCACCACACATAAACCACAAGATAATCATAAAATGATGCAGATGATATGAGGCATATAATGCAATATGACTTTATTCTAAGTATGCTGGTCATCTATGGTAGACATGCTTTAAGTCATAGCACCATACTTCTTTAGGTAGTCTCGGTCACTCATCACCGGGGGAATTGGGTCCTGCATCCCTCTCGGACAAATCCATGGTTGGAGTTTCGGTCACCGCTCTCTCACATCACCGTTTGGTCTAAGTATTGGCGCATGTCAGGGTATAGCCTAGCCCAATGCAAGTCATCTACTTGATCATATCATGCCAGTTCCAGATACTTCCATTCCTCCCCTCTCGGGATCCTTTCCGGTATCCTTCACACTAGAGTCACGGATATTACTCACCGGACTCATCAACCCTATTGGTCATCCACAAATGGTAAACGGGAAGCTCTCACGTCCCTCTCACGGATCATTTCACCGGTCTTGAGTGCCCGTGAGCCCAAGTCTAGCCATTTGTAACCCTACCAATAAATGGCCCCTTTCGGGTAACCGTAATGCAATTTATGTCCTCTCACGGAGTGGATACCGGTCTTGAGCTCCCACAAATCCACACTACTACCACGGGTTGTTCGGTCTCAATGCCCTTCCGAATCGGGTCTGATATGATAGGGACATCCTAGCCATACATCTAGACAAATCCTATGCATGTCATTCAATAACCCGGGAAAGCGTCAATGGACACCTTCGGAGAACATCCCATACTATTCCCTCCGATGTCCAAGGACAGAAGCACCAGTAGGGTACCCCTCAATCCCAAGTTATACTTAAGCAATCACATGCCCAAGTTCATCATATCAGTTCACAAGATACAACGTCATAATAAACATTCAATTCATGACATTGACATAAGTCATATATTGAAATTGATAAACATGATAAAACATTGAAGTAATATAATGTAAACACAAAGCTACTGTTAAAAGACATATGTAGCAAGTCTAACACGATAAGAATATGAAATAGAAACTATATTTACTAGGTTAGGAATACCAAGTCAAGATTTCCATATCCTAGGTAATTACATCGATAACTATCCTTACCTTGAATCGGAGAAGAGAATGGTCCAAGATCACAAGCAGTGGCCCAAATAGTCTTAAAGTCCTAAACAAGCATATATGAAAGGTTAGAGAAGAAATCAGAACAATCGGAGATCAAACGAATCGAACCGGGCAAAAGTTGTCGACAAGCAACTCTATTGGTCGATAGTATCGACCAATAGTATCGACCAAATCAATTCCAGGACAGCAAGCTGGCTTTTCGGATTCTTGCCCAGATTTGGTCTTCCGGGTCTCGGATTGACATGAAACTTGGAGGATAGTCTAAGCACAACATGGGGACACTAATTATCAAGAAACTTTCATAATCCAATGGTCCATTTGGAAATCCCCAAATTGACATATTAAGGTTAAGAGTTGTAGATCATGGCATTGGCTATATCTCAATGCAAATTAGGGGAAAACATGGGGGATTAGGTAGGGAATCGTTTAGAAGTAACATGGAGCACATATGCAAGGTATAGATTAGGTTAATCATGAGCTTCATCTCAGTTTTGGTAAATAAAGCAAGTTGGTAAGCAATAAATCATGGAAATGTGGAGTCAATGATCATGAGGTGAATCAATCATAGTCATATCGGTGAAAACATCATTGTATGGGGTTTAGAAGGTTCATGGCAAGGTGTATGCAAGGTTGCAGCACCTTGGCCATGGTCCCAACAGTAAAATAGAGAAAAGATGAGTGAGAAAATGATTAGGAGAGAGAGTCATACCTTTAAAGTGGAACAAGAAAGTAGGAATGAATGGTTGGCAATGATTGATGAAGAAGATGCTTCACCACTACCAAGGAGGAGTTCTTGGGAGGCTCTCTCACGTTCCCAGATGTTAAAAACGCGAGAATAGGGCTCCAGTCTCGAGGAATAAATAAATAGAAAAGAATATTCCAAGAATCTTTAAATCTGGGCTCAAGAGACTTGTTGGTCGATACCTTTGGTCGATGGTATCGACCAATAGTATCGACCAAAACAATCTCTGCAGAAATTTTACAGAATAGTTCAGCAACTTTAGGTGCGGACTTGGAGGGCTATACAAGGTCAAATTGCATGGGGTTTTCTCCTACAGTTCACTCAAGAGGTCTAGTTTCAGGGAGTACCTTCGGATTATGCACAGGAGTCCGTTTGCTATTTCAACTGTCTCGCTCTTCATCAGTGCGCAGATTCTAACTTAGCACTCGTAATGTGCTCAAGGAAGGAGCAGCATCATCAATGTCCATAAACTGGAATCCCGACATTACGTCATCAACCAGTAGGGCCCATAAGTCCCTCCTACCACCACTTCGGGTCTTTGGACCTACAAACATAACAATGACCGGGTCGGGTCAAGGTTAGGTAAAAGCTGGATTTTACACTAAATAAGGAAGGAATAAAGTTATACATCATCAGAGTACGAAAGGTAACAAAAATGTCAAGATCATATAGTAAAGTGAGGCGGAAATCCTAAAATTGGCAAATAGGTGATGGAAATTATGATTCAATCGGATTGATTCTACCCAAAAAGAGAAAACGATAAAGAATAAGAAACAGATCAATTAAATTGATTTGGTCTATCTAGGCCAGAATTAGGACTTGCTCAAAGCAACCAGATTGGAACTACCTAGAAACGTAAATTCTGCATGGTTTCTATACCTAGCTATAAGAATGTAATTTTATGTATCAACTCAACTTTGAGGAATTAAGACATTTATGCGTGTAGATACTCTTGCATGAGCTTTTATTGGCCCTAACTTGCACTATCATAAGGATATACCACTGACTGTAATATAATATAATATAATTTTTACAAATAGTTATATTTTATTTAGGGAAAATTTTAGAGACCCCCAAGATATCATATTATACTATATAACTCTTACATTCTTACAAGGGGGGAAAAATACTATACTATGAATGAAATTAGAACAAGATGAAAGTAATTTCTCAATTGTAGTGTATAATTTGTGTTCTTTATTTATATTGAAAGTAAATGTATTACAATATATTCTTTGAAATGGAAGTATTAGGGTTTACAAGGAAATACGATATATGGTATGATCAGAATAGAAAGTAAGTATTTCAAATTGATTCTTACACACAATAAGATGTCTTTTAAATAAAAGGATAAATTGTTGTCCATGATAAAAGATGCATAAAATGAAAATATTGATTGTCAATATTATGAGTTGAGGTAATTGTGATTTTCAGTTAATATAGAAATGTGGATGACAAAGATTACACACTGAGGTGGTAGAGATCTTCAATTAAAAGTTAAACCTTTTAGTATTATTTGTTTCGGAGTTATAGACATCTATAATCAATATTATTTATAACATACTATTATAAAACCATGAACTAATGAAGGATGGCTACATTTTCATTATCTTAATTATTCTTATTCATTCAATCTATTAAACCTTAAAGTCATTAATTAAAGATATTCAAAATTGTAATTTTCCATCCCTAAGTATAATAATATAATAATTACCTAAAAATATAAAATAATATAATAATTGATACAAATGATAATATTCTTTGATCATTATCTTTACTAATTAAAATAAGGCATAAATATAGCTAAACAGTTGTGTAAATAAATCCTACCATTAAATGTATTGAATTAAATCTTAACCATTTATGATGGATGATTCAGATTTAATCCCACCAAATTTAATGGTAGGATTTCTAAGACCGTTCAGCCAAGAAATTCACGGCCGTTCAGCCACCACCTTCCCAAAAAGTAATTGAATAGAATATCGCCGGGAGGATCCCTACCGTACAGTAGGGGATCTAAGGTCTGATGACTCGGTGTCACATCCTCCCAGCCGGTACCCAATCTGGCATACCCGAGAGTGTGATCCACAGCCCGAAGATCAAGTATCGAGTAATCAACCTCCCACATAAACAATAACATAATCATGAACAATAATAATCGATGTGCGAAAGATAAACCATAGATCCAAATAAGGAAAGAATGAATCATATATAAATCAGAGTACTAAATATAATCAGAGTGTCTAAATCAGATAAGTAAAGTGAGGCGAAATCCCACTCTACAACCAGCGGAAATGTAGTTCTAAAAGAGAAGAAACAGAATAGAATCTAATCCCAATAGCAGGTACAAAAGGTAACTAAATTGTTCTCAATCTTATAGACAATATCCCTATAAGTATAAATCTCATAAATGGCACAAGGGCGCTTCCACTCTATGGTCGGACTAAGCATCGACGGAGCATAACCACTCGCGGGATCTTCCGCGTAATTGTCATAACCGCAATCACTTTCTCGGAGATATGCCTCTTCTCCTTGCGCTCTTCATACGAGCAGTCATAATACCGAACCCGTAGAATAGTCTAACAAACATTGTACAAAAAGGAATGAGTTTCAAAGAAACTCTAGAAGGCGTTAAATCCATAATAACATAAATGGCAGGATTACAAAACAAACATAGATGCAATGTGGTATGAGACAAACAATGAATGTATGAATCTAACTCTATGTATGCTGGTCTCTAATGGAAGACATGCTTTAAGTCATAGCACCGTACTTCTTTAGGAAAGTCTCATTCACTCATCATCAGTTGGTAATGGGTCCTTCATCCCTCAGGATATTCCATGGCTGGGGTATAGGTCACCACTCTCTCACATCACCATTGGTCTAAGTACCGGCGCATGTCAGGGTAAAGCCTAGCCAAATGCAAGTCTTATACTTAGTTACATCAAGTCAGATCCAGATACGTCCATTCCTCGCCCCTGGCGATCCTTTCCGGTATCCTTCACACTAGAGTCCTCATAGTCCCCGACCACGGACTCATCAACCCTATTGGTCATCCACATATGGTAAACAGAAGCTCTCACGCCTCTCACGGGTTGGTTACCGGTCTTAAGCGCCCGTGAGCCCAAGTCTATCCATATGCAACCCACCGATAAATGGCCCCCACAATGTGATTCCTGTCCTCTCACCGGGTTGGTTACCGGTCTTGAGCGCCCATGAATCCCCATTGCTACCACGGGTCGTTCGGTCTCAATACCCCTCCGATTATGGTCTGACATAACGGGACATCCTAGCCAAACACTACTAGACAGTCCTAAATATGTCATCCAACAGTTTAGGAAGGTGTCCAGAGGGCATCTTCGGAAACATCCCATAATATTCCCGTAGTAGTCCTAGGACAGAAGTGTCAAAAGGACACCTCTCCTTTCCAAACCATACTTAAGCATACACAAGCATCAATTCATAACATCACATATATGGTAACTTCATATATGGAAAGAAATCAATAATTACAATCAACTGTATATAACCGGTAAGTAAATCATACATGAGTCAATTTAATATAAACAAGTAATGCTACTGATATCAAGACAGTACCACAGTAGTATAACATTATAAGAATCTAATTAAAGAAATAAATTAACAAGATTCAAATATAGAAACTAAGATATGCAATTTATGTTGTTAAAGAAGTAACCATCCTTACCTTTTATAACTTGCAAAGAAATCCTAAGATATCAAGTAAGATCTTGACAAACTTGAGAAGAAGGTCTTAAACAAGTGTATACAACATATTAGGAAAGACCCCTAATAGAAAAGATATCAAAACATCCAAAACAAACCAAATCCGGAGTTGCTGTACTCATTGGTCGATTGGATTGGTCTCTCGTCCATCGACCAATCGATCGACCAATGGAGACGAGTGGCCTACAAAATCGAGTTTTAAGAATAAAGAACTGAATTTGGTGGTTCAAAAGGGTACTAAACAAGGGGTAAACTACATTGGTAGTATCCTAACATACAGAGGACCTCAAAACACTAATCGAATCAAGTTTTCAAGTTACAAATTAGGAAACAAAAAGTTACCATAATTAGATCAATCATGGTTCTAGAAGAATTCAAGATAGAAATCATAGACAAGAACAATAGGAGAATGAATCATTGATTCTGATAAAGATATCATGGAAGGCATACTTAGATCTTCAAGAAAATAGACCTAAGAGCATAAATCTAAATAAGGAAACAAAACCTACCATAGATGTAACTGTCATGATTCTTGAAGAAAGCATGGCATGGTAGAAGAGAAACAACTAGAGATTGATAGATCATGGATCATGTATAGAAAACACAGCGATTGACTACTAACATGATCAATATAGTAGATCTAAGAAGATCAGAATTTAAATCAAAAGATGAACAAAGACAAGATCATGATTCCTTCAAAAGCTTGCAATGATCATGGTTAAGATCATCGCATTAGCCATTAATCCTTAGGAAGATCATGAGAGACAAGTTCGAGATGTTTGCAACAGAGAATGCAGCATCTCCTCTCGCCTCAACTCAAAAAGGAAAGAAAACAAGGATAAAGAAGAAGAAGAGAGTGTAAACATACCTTTTGTGTAAGAACAAGAGTTTTGACGAAGATCCGTCAAGATAAACACCAAGGACGCAAGGGAGATGACTTGCAGAGGTCTTTGGTTCGTTCCAAAGAGTTTGGAGGCAGAAAATACGAAGTAGACTCGATATTGGACTTAAATAGAGCAAGCAAGACCTAATTACCAAAGACAGAACCCATTGGTCGAGTGGATTGGTCGACGGTCGACCGACCAATGAGTCGACCAACCGGTCAGACAACTCTAAACAGGGAATTGAAGGCCCAGATCAAATCCAAACCTAAAGGGGTTTTGCACACAAACCAAGTGACTTACCTAATAGGTAGAAATGCCTTCAAACCATGATAGAGAGCACTCCAAGTCCATCAACTAATCCGATCTTCATCAAGATTCAGTTTCCATAAATAGAACCTCATCATCAACACTCATGGATTCAAAGCCAGACACCAAGTCCTCCACTGGGATGGCCCAAAGCTGACTTCTTACTTTACTTCGGGTCACTGGACCTACAAATAACAAAGTTTCCGGGTCAAGGTTAGGGCTGGGTTTCACACTCGGAAGACAACCCAAGAGGATTCCAAGGTCATAGAACCTGGGTTAAAATGTTGAAGGGAGGCAAAGTCATGGAGGACTCAATGGAATGGAACTATAGTTCCTTGAACCCACAATCGAAGACGAAGAAGTAATCGTTGAATGTGTTGGTGATGAAGTCTTGGTGGAAGAAGAAAGGTAGCAGATGACATTGATTGGCTACGTCTTCAATGGCAAGCCGTCCTCACCAGCATGTAGAAGTAAATTGAACACAATTGGAGATGTCGGTGGACCAGTGGTCTTTGAACTCGATAATGAAACACTTCGTGTTCAAGTTTAAGAATAAAACAAGGGAACTCAAGCCTCCATACTTGGGGTAATTTTGATGAACCTAAGTGGATTTTCAACTTGATTGATTGAGTCATCTGTTTGTAGTAGGTCTTTAGTTCTCTCCTCCTCATTCACCTGGTGACCAATAAAAATTTTCATATAATGTGATTTTGTGTCTTCTTTTTTGGCTGAATCTGGTTGAATAGGAAAGCTGTTGAGTATGGCTCATGCTTCTTATTGTGTTGTCAATGGACCATCCCCATAGCTTGTAGAGGGTCCCTGTTTCTGTGGGCCTTGGAGTTTTTTACAGTTTGAGCCTGGCCCATGAATAGTTGTGGCTTAGGATTTCAAAGCGCCTATATATATTCTCTTGTAATAGAACATTGTATGTGGTTGTTTTCAAGAAAAATATAGTAAAAAACCTAGTGCTGGACGTAGCCTCACATTAAGGTGAACCAAGGTAAAATTTGTGTCTCATTCTTCCTTGTTTTATATTCGATTGTGTGTGATTGATCGCTCTAATCCGAACAAAAATGATATTGTTAACCACTGCAGCTCAAACTCAACAAGAGAGAATTCATGTTCAAATGGGTTATTAATTGATGATTCGGACTTTTATTGTAATAGTCTGTTAGTAGAAACAAGTACACATACACAATGGCATGCAAGTAAGTGACATAACAAGATGATCTCTTAGCTCCTTTGGGATTTTCTACTGAGCAAGTCAGTGAATGAAGGATGACAATATCCACCACGAAGTAAAAAATCGGCAACATACTTGTACATGGCTTCTGTGAGGTGAACTCCATCCCAGTTGATGAATTGGCTAGGGTTTGAACAAGCTCTCGAAGCAGCTGGGGACCCACATGTGGCGAGTGGGTTGAAGTTGTATAGTCCACCTCCTCCAGAGCCACAACAACACTTGAAGGGCTCCTGGAACCCATACTTGCGAGTGTTCTTCATTACTTCCTGATAAGCTTTTGAGTAATCTGCATAAGAAATGATAGCTTGAGGGAATTGATTCGTAATATCTTGAAGCTTGTTTTGAAGCTGCGAGTTGTGTGCGTAAATCCCCATGTTTGCAGTCCTCGCACAGCCCATGTCGTCTCTATCATAAAATTGAGAGTATGTCATGGATAGCGCTAGGCATCCTGTTGGTGGTAAACCTTGAACCACCACGTACTTGGCCCCTTTTTTCAGCACCTCCTGTCATACAATAGAAGCATGGAATTTGGCATATACTTTTATCAAGATCCAATTGTAATTACTAGAGGAAGCTAATTGCATATGAGATTTCTTTCATCTCCACCGAATAAGAGATTGCTATACCCATCAGAAAGTATGTGTTTCTCTCACATTCTTTCCACTGCAAATTAGGAGGAGAGCCCACACGAGGCTTACTAGGGGTCTCATCTCTGATTCATTTTGTCAGTACTAAGAGTTGGGGTCACCCTCTAATGTGTGGTGGAGAAGGGTGAGATAAGCACATACCTCTATCAAAATGAGTAGAGGATCGAGACTCCCTCTTCTTAAGTGCATTAGTCTGGCGGCAATCTAAAACAGAATCTTTACAACGTAGCTAGTTGACCAATAGGTTTGGATGGAGTCCATAGGCTTTAGGGATTAGGGATCCAATAGGGGTATGATCAACCATTCATAAATAGAAGTATGGATCAATATGAGTAGTTTGCCCCTATTTATGATTGGTCAAATCTACCCTTCAGTGATTCCCCCATTACCGTATGAACGCCATAAAAAACCTATAGGTTAAGGGTCCCTTGACAAGTGCCTTGATAGTGGGAGTAGGAAAACACGATCCTCGTACAACTTCTCATAGAAAAGTTTGTAAGGTTTTTGAGTCTAGATTTGTGCTCTTATATTTCTCCATCATACAATACGGGTGAGGTTCTTCTCCCACTGTTGACAAAATTAATCAAAATTGGATCTCATGAGGGCATACCCTTATTGTGTGGTGGAGAAGTCTGAGGAGAGTACAAACCTCTATCCATCTAGTAGAGGATGCAAACTCAAAATTTCTTCTCCCATGAAGGACTCACTTACAAATCATGGCTATTAGTGCACCCATTATGGAACTAATTAAGGGTGGAAGTCTAATGACGATCATCCATGCACATCTTGTCACTTTTTCCATTATTAAGAAGGAGCAAAGCTATATTACCTCTAAAAATCTGGAAACTCTATCAATGATAAGCTGCTGCACAGTGAGAGGAAATACATGTCCAAGGGTATATGCATAGTCATTTGCTCCAATCTCTCCAACCCAAAACAGCGTATCATCAAAGAATTTTGTGCAATCGTTGTTTGTATTTGCTCCTCCTCCACAACCCTTTTGCTCCAAGAAAGTATTAAACCACTGTAGCTGAGTCATGAGTGATTCAGGAGTTATGTCAAGAGTAATACCATTCATCACAAAGTATTCATGTTCAATGGCCGTCCCACCAGCCACCGCAAAGTTGACACCATGAGAAGTATCCATCTTTGCTCGTTCAAGGTAAGCTGGCAAGTATGGTAAGTTGAGGGCTTCAGCAACAAAATCGATCACTAGACGACCGTCAGAGAAGCGACCAGTGGGTTTGTTGAAGAAGGTCATGCCATAAGGAAGTTTTGATGCTCCAAACCCAGCTGGACCAGAGAATAAATTGGTGTTACCCGTGTCTGTGAAGGAGTCACCAAAGGCAAGGATCCTAGAAAAGTTTGCGCTTGCACTACTGCTACTTGGGAAGCAAAAGAAGAAGGTGAAAATGGTGGCTACAAGGATAAGTTTTGAAGGAAACCAAGCGTAGCTATAGCTCTCCATTGTTTTGGTGTGGATGCTTGGGTGTTAAGGAGATTTGTATAACACTATGACTTAATGGGTCTCCATGGAAGAAGAGGTAGTTTACTTATATATGGGTGTTAATTTCATTTGAAGGACTATTATGCCCTTAGCTTTTTTTGGCAAATTTAAAGTTGAAAGTTTTTTTTGGTAGGAATTTGGAGTCGAAAGTTAAAGAAAGGAAAGTTGTGGTTGTTTGAACAGTTTTTGACCTCAACCGAAGACACCGTTTCTATGTTATGTTGTTTCTAAACTGCTGCATATCTCAAGACATTTCCTACCACAGATTGTAAAACTCCCTCTATGATATATGTTTCCCATACGGTCATCTTGTTCTCCTTTTTAGCTGAATCCCAAAAACAAAGGAAAAACAAAAAAAAAAACCAAAAAAACCAAAAAAAACCAAAAAAAAAAAAACCAAAAAAAAGAAAAACAAAAAAAGAAGAAGAAAGAAACAAGAAAAGAGAAGGAAAAGCTTCAAACTAACCATCAACGTGAATCGGATGTTGTCCTGTCTGTATTGCCTACCCGTTGGGTGTAGTTGGGATTTAATAAAATACACATGGCATCCATTCAACATTGGGCACTACCACGTCAATGGCACCGGCTTAGCAAATGCGATGTGGATCCCATTTGCATCCTCTACAATTAGGTTTCTTGTCATTAACTATTAAGAGTGTGACACTTGGCTGTAAAATATCTGATCGTCAGTATTAAGACCTAGATTATAAAATAACAGGGAACTACTGACTTCATGAGATGACAATTTAAGGGAAGTTTAAATACTCTGGAATTTTTGGGATCAGTCCTGATTGGACTTACATATAAAATCCTAAATCACTCAAAGAGAGAAAACGATAAAAATAAAAAATAAGAAAAAAGGACAGTTCAATTTGATTGATCTGGTCTTATCTAGGCCAGAATTAGGACTCGCTCAAAGCAACCAGATTGGAACTACCTAGAAACTTAAATTTGTATGGTTTCTATACCTAGCTATAAGAATGTAATTTTTATGTATCGACTCAACTTTGAGGAATTAAGACACTATCATAGGGACGTACCATTGACGGTAATATAATATAATATTTACTGTATTTTTACAAATAGTTATATTTTATTTAGGGAAAATTTTAGAGACCCCCAAGTTATTATACCATATTATTCTTATATTCTTACAAGGGAAAAAATATACTATACTATAAATGATATTAGCAAGATGAAAGTAATTTATTGTATAATTTGCGTTCTATATTTATATTGGAAGTAAAGATATTCCAGTATATTCTTTGAAATGAAAGTATTAGGGTTTACAAGAAAACACGACATATGATATAATCAAAATAGAAGGTAAGTATTCAAATTGATTCTTGCACACAATAAGATATCTTCTGGATAGAAGGATAAATTGTTGTCCATGATAAAAGATGCATAAAATTAATAATATTGTTTGTCAATATTATGAGTTGAGGTAATTGTGATTTTTAGTTAATATAGAAATGTGGATGACCAAGATTATACACTGAGGTGGTAGAGATCTTCAATTAAAAGTTAAACATTTTAGTATTATTTCTTTAGGAGTTATAGACATCTATAATCAATATTATTTATAACATACTATTATAAAACCATGAACTAATGGAGGATGGCTACATTTTCATTATCTTAATTTTTTTTATTCATTCAATCTATTAAACCTTAAAGCCATTAATTAAGGATATTAAAATTTTTAATTTTCCATCCCTAAGTATAATAATATAATAATTACCTAAAAATATAAATAATGAATGATAAGATTCTTTGATCCTTATATTTACTAATTAAAATAAGGCATAAATATAGCTAAACAACTGTGTAAATAAATCCTACCATTAAATGTATTGAATTAAATCTTAACCGTTTATGATGGATAATTCAGATTTAATCCCACCAGATTTAATGGTAAGATTTCTAAGACCGTTCAGCCAAGAAATTCACGGCCGTTCAGCCACCACCTTCCCAAAAAGTAATTGAATAGAATATCGCTGGGAGGATCCCCACCGTACAATAGGGGATCTAAGGTCTGATGACTTGGAAGACAACCCAAGAGGATTCCAAGATCATAGAACCTGGGTTAACATGTTGAAGGGAGGCAAAGTCATGGAGGGCTCAATGGAATTGAACTGCAGTTCCTTGAACCCACAATCGAAGACGAAGGAGTAATCGTTGAACGTGTTGGTGATGAAGTCTTGGTGGAAGAAGAAAGGTAGCATATGACATTTATTGGCTACGTCTTCAGTGCCAAGCCGTCCTCACCAGCATGTAGAAGTAAATTGAACACAATTGGAGACGTCGATGGACCAGTGGTCTTTGAACTCGATAAGAAACACTTCGTGTTCAAGTTTAAGAATAAAACAAGGGAACTCAAGCCTCCATACTTGGGGTCATTTTGCTGAACCTAAGTAAATTATCAACTTGATTGATTGAGTCTTCTGTTTGTAGTGGGTCTTTAGTTCTCTCCTCCTCATTCACCTGGTGACCAATAAAAATTTTCATATAATGTGATTTTGTGTCTTCTTTTTTGGCTGAATCTGGTTGAATAGGAAAGCTGTTGAGTATGGCTCATGCTTCTTATTGTGTTGTCAACGGACCATCCCCATAGCCTGTAGAGGGTCCCTGTTTCTGTGGGCCTTGGAGTTTTTTACAGTTTGGGCCTGGGCCCATGAATAGTTGTGGCTTAGGATTTCAAAGCACCTATATATATTCTCTTGTAATAGAACATTGTATGTGGTTGCTTTCAAGAAGAATATAGTAAAAAACCTAGTGTTGGACGTAGCCTCACATTAAGGTGAACCAGGGTAAAATTTGTGTCTCGTTCTTCCTTGTTTTATATTTGATTGTGTGTGATTGTTCGCTCTAATCTGAACAAAAATGAAAGGTTAACCACTGCAGCTCAAACTCAACCGGAGAGAATTCATGTTCAAATGGGTTATTAATTGATGATTTGGACTTTTATTGTAATAGTCTGTTAGTAGAAACAAGTACACATAGACAATGGCATGCAAGTAAGTGACATAACAAGATGATCTCTCAGCTCCCTTGGGATTTCCTACTGAGCAAGTCAGTGAATGAAGGATGACAATATCCACCACGAAGTAAAAAATCAGCAACATACTTGTACATGGCTTCTGTGAGGTGAACTCCATCCCAGTTGATGAACTGGCTAGGGTTTGAACAAGCTCTCGAAGCAGCTGGGGACCCACATGTGGCGAGTGGGTTGAAGTTGTATAGTCCACCTCCTCCAGAGCCACAACAACACTTGAAGGGCTCCTGGAACCCATACTTGCGAGTGTTCTTCATTACTTCTTGATAAGCTTTTGAGTAATCTGCATAAGAAATGATAGCTTGAGGGAATTGATTCGTAATATCTTGAAGCTTGTTTTGAAGTTGTGAGTTGTGTGCGTAAATCCCCATGTTTGCAGTCCTCGCACAACCCATGTCGTCTCTATCATAAAATTGAGAGTATGTCATGGATAGCGCCAGGCATCCTGTTGGTGGTAAACCTTGAACCACCACGTACTTGGCCCCTTTTTTCAGCACCTCCTGTCATACAATAGAAGCATGGAATTTGGCATATACTCTTATCAAAATCCAATTGTAATTACTAGAGGAAGTGAATTGCATATGAGATTTCTTTCATCTCCAATGAATAAGAGATCGCTATACCCATCAGGAGGTCAGTGTTTCTCTCACATTTTTCCATTGCAAATTAGGAGGAGAGCCCACACGAGGATTATTGGGGGTCTCATCTCTGATTCATTTTGTCAGTACTCAGAGTTGGATGTCACCCCCTAATGTGTGGTGGAGAAGTGTGAGGTAAGCACATACCTCTATCAAAATGAGTAGAGGATCGAGACTCCCTCTTCTCAAGTGCATTAGTCTGGCGGTAATCTAAAACAAAATCTTTACAACGTAGCTAGTTGACGAATAGGTTTGGATGGAGTCCATAGGCTTTAGGGATTAGGGATCCAATAGGGCTATGAACAACCATTCATAAATAGAAGTATGGATCAATATGAGTAGTGATTCCCCCATTACCCTATGAATGCCATCAAAAACCTATAGGTTAAGGGTCCCTTGACAAGTGCCTTGATAGTGGGAGTAGGAAAACACGATCCTTGTACAACTTCTCATAGAAAAGTTTGTAAAGTTTTTGAGTCTAGATTTGTGCTCCTTTTATATTTCTCCATCATACAATATGGGTGAGTTTCATCTTTCATGTTGACAAAATTAATCAAAATTGGATCTCATGAGGGCATACCCTTATTGTGTGGTGGAGAAGTTTGAGGAGAGTACAAACCTCTATCCATCTAGTAGAGGATCCGAACTCTAAATTTCTTCTCCCATGAAGGACTCACTGACAAATCACAGCTATTAGTGCCCCCATTATGGAACTAATTAAGGGGTGGAAGTCTAATGACGATCATCTATGCACATCTTGTCACTTTTCCCATTATTAAGAAGGAGCAAAGCTATATTACCTCTAAAAATCTGGAAACTCTATCAATGATAAGCTGCTGCACAGTGAGAGGAAATACGTGTCCAAGGGTATATGCATAGTCGTTTGCTCCAATCTCTCCAACCCAAAACAGGGTATCATCAAAGAATTTTGTGCAATCGTCGTTTGTATTTGCTCCTCCTCCACAACCCTTTTGCTCCAAGAAAGTATTAAACCACTGTAGCTGAGTCATGAGTGATTCAGGAGTTATGTCAAGAGTAATACCATTCATCACAAAGTATTCATGTTCAATGGCCGTCCCACCAGCCACTGCAAAGTTGACACCATGAGAAGTATCCATCTTTGCTCGTTCAAGGTAAGCTGGCAAGTATGGTAAGTTGAGGGCTTCAGCAACAAAATCGATCACTAGACGACCGTCAGAGAAGCGACCAGTGGGTTTGTTGAAGAAGGTCATGCCATAAGGAAGTTTTGATGCTCCGAACCCAGCTGGACCAGAGAATAAATTGGTGTTACCCGTGTCTGTGAAGGAGTCACCAAAGGCAAGGATCCTAGAAAAGTTTGCGCTTGCACTCCTGCTACTTGGGAAGCAAAAGAAGAAGGTGAAAATGGTGGCTACAAGGATAAGTTTTGAAGGAAACCAAGCGTAGCTATAGCTCTCCATTGTTTTGGTGTGGATGCTTGGGTGTCAAGGAGATTTGTATAACACTATGACTTAATGGTCTCCATGGAAGAAGAGGTAGTTTACTTATATATGGGTGTTAAATTCACCTGAATGACTATTATGCCCTTAGCTTTTTTTGGCAAATTAAAGTTGAATGATTTTTTTGGTAGGAATTTGGAGTCGAAAGTTAAAAAAGGAAAGTTGTGGTTGTTTGAACAGCTTTTGACCTCAACCGAAGACACCGTTTCTATGTTATGTTGTTTCTAAACTGCTGCATATCTCAAGACATTTCCTACCACAGATTGTAAAACTCCCTCTATGATGTATGTTTTCTTTATTGTTATGTTGGTTCTATAATAGGGTGTTCCAATCTTTTGCTAACCATTGAAGTGTTGTCAATCTTCCTAGGCTAGTGCCAGTGATGTCGTGGTGCCCAACATTAGATGAACATCACTTAAATTCTATGAAATCTCAACCACTCAAAACACCATGTGCACATTTAACCAACATAAGTGAGAGATGAAATAAGAAAAAACTCAATATTTTTGGAAATGCTGAACTATATTTTAACGTGTGGGATTTAATGAAATACACGTAGTCTCCATCCAACGCTAAGCACCGAAAGCACCACCATGTCAGTAGTAGTAGCCTAGAAAAATTTGATGTGGATCCTATTTGCATCCTCTACAATTAAATCTCAACCGCTCAAAACAACATGTGCACATATAACCAACTTAAGTGAGAGAAGAAAAATAAAAAATATCTCAATTTTTTTTCTTTCAAATAACTTGAACAATATTTTAAGCATGTGAGATTTCATGAAATACACGTAGTCTCCATCCAACGCTAGGCACAACAAACACCACTATATGAATGGCAATAGCCTAGCAAAATCTGATGTCGATCCTATTTTCACCCTTTACAATTAGGTTTCCTGTAATTATCTATTAACATTGTGACATTTGGCTATATAATATTTTATGTTCGGTATTAAAACCCGGATTATAAAATAAGAAGTGTTGACTTCATGAAATGACATTTGGAATTTTTGGGATTAGTCCTCAATTGGAATTGTTTGGAAAACCCTAAATTGGCAAGTAGGTGATGTGAATTAGGGTCGTGCTTCAATGATGCACAATTAATCCGCAGCACTGAGCTGCCTACAGTCCAGATCAATTCTGGTGTTCGAGCACTGTTTTGGTGGTGGTTTTTTTTTTTTTTTTTTTTAACTACACCACTGAAACTCAAAAATAAATAACTAAATAAAACGGATGGTTGAGATTCGCCACTTTAGATGTAGACCGTAGGAATGCGTAGCACTGAAGCCAAACGACGTGAATTATGATTCAATCAAATTGATTAAACCCAAACCAGGGGGAAGAAGAGAAAAAGAAACAGTTGGATTGATCTGGTAGACCAAAATTAGGATTCACTCAAAGCAACTCGCTTTGGAACTACCTAGAAATGTAAAATGCATGGTTCCTATACCTAGCTACACGAATGTAATTTACATACTAACTCGGCTCTAAGGAATTAAGAAATTCATACATGTGGATACTCTTGCATATGCTTTTATTGGCGTCACTAATTGTAATATTAAATAATTTTTACTTTATTTTTACAAATAGTATATTCTAATTCAGGGAAAATTTGAGAGACCCCAAGATATCGTACATTACAATACTACTATTAAATTCTTACAAAAAAAATACGACCAGCGGAAAAGTAGTTCCAAAAAGAAAGGAGAAGAGATCAAAATTAATCCCAATAACATGTACAATGAGTAACTAAATCGTTCTCAATCTTATAGAGAACATCTCTATAAGTATAAATCTCGAAAATGGCACAAGGGCGCTTCCACTCTATCGACGGACTAAGCATTGTACGCAGCATGACCGCTCTCTGAATCTTCAACGTAATTGTCGTAATCGCAATCACCTTCTTGGAGATATGTCTCCTCTCCTTGCGCTTCTTCATACGAGCAGTCATAATACTCAGAACCTGTAGAGAAATTTAACAATACATAGCACAAAAGGAATGAGTTTCAAAAGAAACCCAGTAAGGCAGTTAATCCATAATAACATAAATAGAAGGATTTCAAAGCAAAGTATGATGCAATGTGATTTGAAACATATGATGCATTATGATTCTAATTCTATGTATGCTAGTCTCTATTGGCAGACATGCTTTAAGTCATAACACCGTACTTCTTTGGGAAGGTCTTATCACACAATGCCGTTTGGTAGTGGGTCCGGCATCCCTTGGGACATTTCATGGCTGGGGTTTAGGTCACTGCTCTCTCACATCACCATTGGTCTAAGTACTGGCGCATGTTAGGGTTAAAGCCTAGCCAAATGCGAGTTTTCTACTTAGTTACATCAACTCAGATCCAGATACGTCCATTCCTCACCCCTGGTGATCATTTCTGGTATCCTTCACACTAAAGTCCTCATAATCCCTGACTACAGACTCATCAACTGTGAAACCCAGCCCTAACCTTGACCCGGAAACCTTGTTATTTGTAGGTCCGATGACCCGAAGTAAAGTAAGAAGTCAGCTTTGGGCCATCCCAGTAGAGGACTTGGTGTCTGGCTTTGAATCCATGAAGGTTGATGATGAGGTGCTATTTATGGAAACAGAATCCTGATGAAGATCTAATTAGTTGATGGACTTGGAGTGATCTCTATCTTGGTTTGAAGGCATTTCTACCTACTAGGTAAGTCACTTGACTTGTGTGCAAAACCCCTTTAGGTTTGGATTTGATCTGGGCCTTCAATTCCCTGTTTTGGCCTTCTTTGTCTGCATTGGTCGGCCGATTGGTCGACTGGGCCGATCGACCAATCCACTCGACCAATGGGTGTCTGTCTTTGGCAATTAGGTTGATTCTTGCTCTATTTAAGCCTAACCTCGAGTCCACTTCGTATTTGCTGCCTCCAAACCCTCCGGAACGAACCAAAGACCTCTGCAAGTCATCTCTCTTGCATCCTTGGAGTTTTCTTGGCGGATCTTCGTCGGAACTCTTCTTTTTGCATCAAAAGGTATGTCTACTCTCTCTTCTTCTCCTACATCTTTGTTTTTCTTTCCTTTTTGAGTTGAGGCAGTAGAAGAGATGCTGCATCCTCTGTTGCAAACATCTCGAACATGTTCTCATGATCATCCTAAGGATTAAAGGCTAGAACAATGATCTTAACCATGATCATTGCAAGCTTTTGAAGGATTCATGATCAAACCATGATTTAATCTCTGTTAATTTCCTAATCTGAATTCTGATCTCTTTGGATCTTCTTTCATTGATCATGTTAGTGGTTAATGGTTGTGTTTTCTTTCTATGATCCATAATCCATAGAATTCTAGTTGTTCTCTTCTACCTTACTATGTGTTCTTCATGATGCATGATAGTACATATATGGTAGGTTTTATTTCCTTATTTAGATTTATGCTTCTAAGCCTTATACCATGAAGACCTATGCATGTTTTCATGTTTTCATTACCGAAAGCAATGATCCATCTTCCTATTGTTCTTGTCCTTGTTTTCTATTTCAAACTTCATCAAGATCCATGTTTGATTTATTTATGGTAACTTTTTGTTTCCTAATTTGGGTCTTGATACCTTGATTTGATTAGTGTTTTGAGGTCCCCTATATGCTAGAATACTACTGATGTAGTCTACCCCTTGATTAGTATCCTCTTGAACCATCAAATTCGGATTTCATATCTCAAAACTCTGATTTTCTAGCTTATCGCTGCATTGGTCGACTGATTGGTCGACTGGACCACTCGACCAATCCACTCGACCAATGAGTACAGCAACTCCGAATTGGTCCTTTCGGATGCTTTGCTATATTTTCTGTTAGGGATCTTTCCTAATATGTGGTATATACTTGTTTAGGACCTTCTTCTCAAGTTTGCCAAGATCCTACTTGATTTCTTAGGATTCTTTGCGAGTTATAAAAGGTAAGGATGGTTATTTCCTTAATTACATAGATAGCATGAATCTAGTTTCTATATTTGAATATCATTAATATGTTTCCTAAATTAGATTCTTACAATGATATACTACTGTTGCATAACTTTGATTACGTAGCATTACTTATTCATATTGAATTGATTCATGTATGATTTACTTACCAATGTTATACAAATGTTTGTAAATATTGATTTCTTTCCATATATGGAGTTACCATATATGTGATGATATGAATTGATGCATGTGTATGCTTACGTATGGTTTGGGAAGGAGAGGTGTCCTTTTGACATTTCTGTCCTTGGACTACTACGGGAATATTATGGGATGTTTCCGGAGATGCCCTCTGGACACCTTCCTAAACTGTTGGATGACATATCTAGGATTGTCTAGTAGTGTTTGGCTAGGATGTCCTGTTATGTCGGACCCTAATCGGAGGGGTATTGAGACCGAACGACCCGTGGTAGCAATGGGGATTCATGGCCGCTCAAGACCGGTAACCAACCCGTGAGAGGACAGGAATCACATTGTGGGGGCCATTTATTGGTAGGGTTGCATATGGTTAGACTTGGGCTCACGGGCGCTTAAGACCGGTAACCAACCCGTGAAAGGACGTGAGAGCTTCCCGTTTACCATATGTGGATGATCAATAGGGTTGGTGAGTCCGTAGTCGGGGACTATGAGGACTCTAGTGTGAAGGATACCGGAAAGGATCGTCGGGGACGAGGAATGGAAGTATCTGGATCCGACTTGATGTAACCAAGTAGAAGACTTGCATTTGGCTAGGTATTACCACGACATGCGCCAAGACTTATACCAAATGGTTGTGAGAGAGTGTGTTGACTTAACCCCTAGCCATGGAATGTCCCGAGGGATGCCGGACCCATTACCAACTGATGATGAGTGATTGAGACTTTCCTCTGAAGTACGGTGCTATGACTTAAAGCATGTCCGCCAATAGAGACCAGCATACATAGAGTTAGATTCATTCATTCATTGCTTGTCTCATATCATATTGCATTCATGATTGTTCCGGAATCCCGCCATTTATGTTATTATGGATTTTAAGCGCCTTTACCGAGTTTCTTTGAAACTCATTCCTTTATTGTAAGAGAGGAAGAGCACCAAAGGTGATAAAAGGGGGAGGTAGAGTGAAGTGTGTATTTATGAGATCACACAAGGGAAAAGTGGAGAAAAAGACAAGACGCATATAGTTAGAAATGAAAGTGGATCCACAGGAACCGATAAAAGATTTTATGAACTAGATATCTACAGATATGTAGATGGGGTTGACAGACGACTTGATCACAGAAGGAGAGGAGAGAGGAGACCAAAAAAAGAAGAACAGGATGAGACCACAAGTAAAAGAAAATAGAATGAACGGGAAAAAAAAACAAAAGAAAAATGAAGAAAAAAAACAAAATAAAAAAGAGAAAAAATGAACATAAAAAAAAAAATGGAAAAGCAGAGGGACCCACCCCGCTGAGACAGACAGATGAAGAGCAGTGATGAAAAGAGAGCATGAACACATGGACCCCATCCCACGATAACAAGAGAACGATGAGCCAAGGTAGTCAATGGAGGAAGTGTCCAGATAAAGGAAAGAAGCCAAGGAGATAGAGAAATGATGTAGGAAAGAATCAACCCGTAGATGGAGAAGGCCAGGAGGGGAGAGAAGAAAGGGAAAGAACAGGGGGAAGGGGGACAAGTAAGGTGGAAGAGAACAGAGGGGCAGGACCCCGTCCCCAGATGAAAGAGACAAGAGACAATAAAGTGCTATTCAAGATTTTAGCCAAAAGGATGAATTGAAAATTCAAATTTGGGAAATGATTTGAACAACAGCAGGCACAATACTGGAATTTCATGTCTATGATGTTGTTTTGATGAAAAGATCAAAACTGGATAAAGCGAAAAATAGAAGAAGAAATTTGGGATTGCAATTTAGGTCAAAATTGATTTTGAAAAGTTGAAATTGGTTAAACAAATTGTAGGACCTATCTACAATGTCATCTTGGGCATGTAGCATTTGATCTCGGGAAAATTTAAGCGGTTTGAGAGAAAACGAAATTTTTCTAAAGATATCGATTTCGGTATAAAACTTTCGAGATGAGCACCAAATGTGTTAAAACTTGTTGTCTATGCATGTCATTGTGTTTAAAACCTAGGAATATGTTTCTAAGCATTCCTAAGCATGATTTCTAGCATGGATACAAGTAAAATGGTTTTATTGAAATGCAAGCATGAGAAGATGAAAATGGAAGAAAGAATGAGAGATTTACCTGTTTATGAAGATGGTGTGTTGTGGTGTTGTTGTTGAAGCACTAAATCACCTCAAGAACACGTGAACACTTGGATATTTTCCCTAGAGCCTCTCACCTTGAAGAAGTTAGAATGAGGTTGGAATGTGGAAATGAGGCTTATAATGCGAATTTTAGAGTTTATTGGTGATGATGGTGATGGGTAGACCAACCACTCGACCAATGGTCACGGGACCTCATTGCTGTTGAATTTTTGGAAAATGTGATTTTTGCCTTATGGAATATTGTTTGATGACTATATGGATATATTTGAGCATGATTTAAGTTTTCAAATCATTTGGACTTGTGGTTTATGTTGAATCTTGAAATTGGTATTTTGATGTTCTGGTTTTGGAATGGTTACTGAGAAGTGGCGTGGAATCCAGTGGTCATGGAGGTGGTGAAGTACCGGAGGTGGTGAAGTACCTCATGGAGGTGGTGAGATACCAAAGCTGATCGGGTACTCATGAGATCGGGCGAATGTTGGAAGTTTAGAGATATTGCAATATATGGGCAATATGATGAGGAAGGCGGTAACGGATGTGTGGGTTTCATGACTGCATAATGAGACCGGGCTGGGCTAATGTGAATCCATGGAGTGAATGCGGGAGGTTTAGTGAACTCCTCATACCCTGATGGAGAGTTTTCGAAGATGCAAGTACCACTTCTGGTGTTACCAAGGACCCCTGTTTCCAACAAGTGGCCGTGAGTTGGAGAAGGCGCACTGCAAGCAAGGAAGATGGAAGAAGTGCAACAAGAAGGTGCATGGTGGACTCCACGTGTGAAGGTTTGATGGGGAGTGAACTGGGAGTTATTCAAAGAGGCTTTTGTATGAACACTAGGCAAGGATGCAAAGGAAGGGAGTTAGAGACCAAGGAACTTTGTCCGTGTTGGAGTACAACGAAGTTGAGGAGCTATTCTGCTCGGATTCTTTGAAGGAAGACCAAAGCAAAGAAGTCCAAAGGAGGCGCCATAAAGCACCAAGATATGGAGCAGCCAAGTGGTGGAACCGAAAAGTTAAGAAACAGAGAAGAAAGTGTGTGTGCAAAAGCCTGGAAGGAACGGTTTGGGGATCGAATGAGTGTAGGAGATACACAACCCACGGCAAAGTGAGGGAACACGGGTTAGAGGGAGTAAAAAGATGGGAAAGATCAAAAATGAAGTGAAGTGAAGTGGAGTGCAAGGCCTTTGTTGAAGTCCGAGAGTGGATCAGAACGTTTGCCAGAGCAAGCTGGTCATTTGCCGTGCTGTCCGGCGGGAGAGCCCCGGTGGTGAAGAGTGCTCTGCTCCTCCCGGTAGAGTTTTCAGTATTTCAGATCGAGCAGGATCCAAACCATGATGTGATTAAGGTACATTGTTAGTGCTCTATTGCATTTGTCTTATTTGATACGGGTGCATCTCATTCGTTCATGTCATCTGCATTCATCAAGAAGACTAACCTAATCCCCGAGAAGTTGTCTAGTTGTTTATTGATTAGTACACCTACTGGTCTGTTGTGAAACTAGATAAGGGGTTATCTAGATGTCTGTGTTGATTGGTGAAAAGAACTTGGAAGCAATTTTGTGATTCTTGACATGAAGGACTTGATGTTATTTTGGGAATTGACTGGTTGAAGCCCACAAAGCTGTGTTCTTTGTTCCTCAAAGAAGATTCAGTTCCATATTTTGGAAGTCGGTCTTTAATTTCAAGGTGAAAAGAGAAGGGTTTGTAAGAAGGTGCTGTCTGACCGATGCAAGTCTATGCCCTAGTGGATGATGCTTCATCTGAAGGCAAGGGTATAGTGGAGAAAAGAGTCGATGAAGTCGAGTTGTCTGCGACTTTGTTGATGTCTTCCACGATGATCTATCGGAGTGCCTCCGGACAGAGATGTCGAATTCTCTATTGATCTCGTCCCCGGTGCCGCTCCCGTATCTAAAGCTCCGTATAGGATGGCTCCTACCGAGTTGAAAGAGTTGCAAAATCAGTTGAATGAGCTCATTGATAGAGGTTTCGTACAGCCTAGTGTGTCACCTTGGGGAGCTCCGGTCTTGTTCGTCAAGAAGAAAGACGGTAGTATGCGCTTGTGCATCGACTACCGTGAGTTGAATAAGTTGACTATCAAGAATAGATATCCGCTGCCCGAATCGATGATCTCTTCGATCGGTTGAAGGGTGCAGTTGTGTTCTCAAAGATTGACTTAAGGTCCGGATATCACCAATTGAAAGTGAAGTCTAGTGATATCTTCAAGACAGCTTTCCGAACGCGGTATGGTCACTACGAGTTTAGAGTCATGCCTTCGGATTGACCAAGCTCGGTGTTCATGGACCTCATGAACCGAGTATTTCATGATGTGCTTGATAAGTTTGTGATTGTTTTCATTGATGACATCTTGATCTATTCGAAGAGCGAAGAAGAGCATGCGAGTCATCTAAGTTTCACTTTGCAAAGGTTCGAGAAAAGAAGTTGTTTGCTAAGTTTAGCAAGTGTGATTTCGGCTTAAGAGAGTAGTTTTCCTTGGTCATGTAGTTTCAGCCGAAGGTATTCGTGTCGATCTGAAAAGGTCCAAGCGTGGCTGATTGGGAGAGACCGAAGTCGAGAACGGAAATAAAAGTTTTCTTGGATTGCGGGTTACTACCGAAGGTTTATTGAGAACTTCTCGGTTGGCTGCTCCTATGACTAAGTTGACCAGGAAAGAAGAGAAGTTTGTTTGTCCGAGCCTGTGAGAAGAATTTCCAAGAGTTGAAAGATAGATTGACAAGTGCCCCGGTTTTGACTATACCGATAGTTCCGGTGGTATGACAGTTTATACCGATCTCAAAGATTGGTTTGGGTTGTGTACTGATGCAACATGGCAAGGTCGAGCCTATGCTCTCGGCAATTAAGGATTATGAGCGAATTACCCCACCACGATCAGAACTTGCGCCGTTGTCTTTGCTTTGAAGATTTGGAGACATACTTTACGGTGAGAAGATTGCCATTTTCACGGATCATAAGAGTTTGAAATACTCTTTACCCAAAAGGAGTTGAACATGAGACAAAGGAGATGGTTGAACTCGCTCCGATTATGATTGTGATATTCGGATCATCTGGGAAAGCAAATGTTGTTGCTGATGCTCTTAGTAGGAAGAACAAGAAGACTTTGGATTTGAATGCTTTGAGTTTACCATTGTGGTCTTCTATTGAGAGTTTTGATTTGGAAATCGTTCTAGAATTCTGATTTTATTCTTTCGCCATGACGGCAAGATCGGTCTTAGAGATAAGATTGTTGCTCACAGAGTTACGATCAAGAGTTTTTGACCAAAGTTGAGAAGATTTTTAATCGAGTCGGACCCCGACTTTGGTATATCCATGGATGGAGCTTTGTTGTTTAGAGGAAGACTGTGTGTGCGAAACGATGAAGTTAAGAAAGAAATATTGAAGGAAGCACACCAAGGCTCTATACACCCGGAAGCACCAAGATGTACAAGGACTTGAAGGAACATTTTTGGTGGATTGGTCTAAAGGCGGATGTTGACGATTTTGTTGCCAAGTGTGAGACTTGCCAACGTGTGAAAGCCGTTCGACAACCTCCATCCGGATTACTTCAACCCCTTCCTATTCCTAGTTGGAAGTGGGAAGATATTTCCATGGACTTTGTGACTAGCTTGCCTCGGACAAGTAAAGGCAATGACACTGTGTGGGTGATTGTTGATAGGTTGACCAAATCAGCCCATTTCATTCCTATGAAGATCACTCATACTGGATAAGCTAGCCGGGCTTTATGTGGATAATGTGGTTCGTCGCATGGTGTGCCATTAAGTATTGTCTCGGATCGTGATCCTAGGTTCACCTCAAGGTTTTGGAATAGTTTGCGAAGGCCTTGGGAACCCAATTGAACTTGAGTACAGCTCATCATCCACACCGATGGACAATCCGAGCGGACAATTCGGACATTGGAAGACATGCTCGGATCTTGTGTGGTGGATATGGGTGGTAATTGGGATGAACACCTAGCTTTGGTTGAGTTTGCCTATAACAACGGTTATCAAGCAACAATAGGCTGGCTCCATTCAAGGCTTTGTATGGTAGTACTTGTAGGACACCTTTGTCTGGATCGAGACAGTGAAAGAAAAGTCTTAGGTCCTGAGATGATTGAAGCTACAAGTGCTATGGTAGATATGATAAGAGAAAGGATTAAGTCCGCCTGATCGAGACGAAATCTTATGCTGATAAGAGAAGGACCGATTTGGAATTTCAAGTTGGAGAGAAAGTCTTTCAAGGTCTCACCAATGAAGGGTGTGATGAGATTCAATGTTAAGGGAAAGCTTAGCCCTCTTACATTGGACCTTTCGAGATTTTGGAAAAGGTTGGACCCGTTGCGTATCGATTAGCATTACCTCCGCCTCTTGCTGGTGTGCACAATGTGTTCCATATTTCGATGCTCCGAAAATACATAGAGAATCCGGAACACATTTTGCAGCAAGCACTGAAGGACTTAGTGCTGATTTGACCTATGATGAAGAACCGGCCGAAATCCCGGATAGGAAGGACAAGCAGCTGCGGAATCGCGCCATTCCTTTGGTGAAGATTCGGTGGAAGAACCATACCCCTGAAGAAGCTTCTTGGGAGAAGGAAGAAGACATGAAGGAGAAGTTTCCTTACCTCTTTGGAAGCACAGTACGCTTTCAATTTCGGGGACGAAATTTCTTTAAGGGGGGAGAATGTGAAACCCAGCCCTAACCTTGACCCGGAAACCTTGTTATTTGTAGGTCCGATGACCCGAAGTAAAGTAAGAAGTCAGCTTTGGGCCATCCCGAGAGGACTTGGTGTCCGGCTTTGAATCCATGAAGGTTGATGATGAGGTGCTATTTATGGAAACAGAATCCGATGAAGATCTAATTAGTTGATGGACTTGGAGTGATCTCTATCTTGGTTTGAAGGCATTTCTACCTACTAGGTAAGTCACTTGACTTGTGTGCAAAACCCCTTTAGGTTTGGATTTGATCTCGGGCCTTCAATTCCCTGTTTTGGCCTTGTTGTTCGCATTGGTCGACTGATTGGTCGACCGGGCATCGACCAATCCACTCGACCAATGGGTCTGTCTTTGGCAATTAGGTTGATTCTTGCTCTATTTAAGCCTAACCTCGAGTCCACTTCGTATTTGCTGCCTCCAAACCCCTCGGAACGAACCAAAGACCTCTCGCAAGTCATCTCTCTTGCATCCTTGGAGTTTTCTTGGCGGATCTTCGTCGGAACTCTTCTTTTTGCATCAAAAGGTATGTCTACTCTCTCTTCTTCTCCTACATCTTTGTTTTTCTTTCCTTTTTGAGTTGAGACAGTAGAAGAGATGCTGCATCCTCTGTTGCAAACATCTCTCGAACATGTTCTCATGATCATCCTAAGGATTAAAGGCTAGAACAATGATCTTAACCATGATCATTGCAAGCTTTTGAAGGATTCATGATCAAACCATGATTTAATCTCTGTTAATTTCCTAATCTGAATTCTCGATCTCTTTGGATCTTCTTTCATTGATCATGTTAGTGGTTAATGGTTGTGTTTTCTTTCTATGATCCATAATCCATAGAATTCTAGTTGTTCTCTTCTACCTTACTATGTGTTCTTCATGATGCATGATAGTACATATATGGTAGGTTTTATTTCCTTATTTAGATTTATGCTTCTAAGCCTTATACCATGAAGACCTATGCATGTTTTCATGTTTTCATTACCGAAAGCAATGATCCATCTTCCTATTGTTCTTGTCCTTGTTTTCTATTTCAAACTTCATCAAGATCCATGTTTGATTTATCTATGGTAACTTTTTGTTTCCTAATTTGGGTCTTGATACCTTGATTTGATTAGTGTTTTGAGGTCCCCTATATGCTAGAATACTACTGATGTAGTCTACCCCTTGATTAGTATCCTCTTGAACCATCAAATTCGGATTTCATATCTCAAAACTCTGATTTTCTAAGCTATCGTCTCGCATTGGTCGACTGATTGGTCGATGGACCACTCGACCAATCCACTCGACCAATGAGTACAGAACTCCAGATTGGTCCGTTTCGGATGCTTTGCTATATTTTCTGTTAGGGATCTTTCCTAATATGTGGTATATACTTGTTTAGGACCTTCTTCTCAAGTTTGCCAAGATCCTACTTGATTTCTTAGGATTCTTTGCGAGTTATAAAAGGTAAGGATGGTTATTTCCTTAATTACATAGATAGCATGAATCTAGTTTCTATATTTGAATATCATTAATATGTTTCCTAAATTAGATTCTTACAATGATATACTACTGTTGCATAACTTTGATTACAGTAGCATTACTTATTCATATTGAATTGATTCATGTATGATTTACTTACCAATGTTATACAAATGTTTGTAAATATTGATTTCTTTCCATATATGGAGTTACCATATATGTGATGATATGAATTGATGCATGTGTATGCTTACGTATGGTTTGGGAAGGAGAGGTGTCCTTTTGACATTTCTGTCCTTGGACTACTACGGGAATATTATGGGATGTTTCCGGAGATGCCCTCTGGACACCTTCCTAAACTGTTGGATGACATATCTAGGATTGTCTAGTAGTGTTTGGCTAGGATGTCCTGTTATGTCGACCCTAATCGGAGGGGTATTGAGACCGAACGACCCGTGGTAGCAATGGGGATTCATGGCCGCTCAAGACCGGTAACCAACCCGTGAGAGGACAGGAATCACATTGTGGGGGCCATTTATTGGTAGGGTTGCATATGGTTAGACTTGGGCTCACGGGCGCTTAAGACCGGTAACCAACCCGTGAAAGGACGTGAGAGCTTCCCGTTTACCATATGTGGATGATCAATAGGGTTGGTGAGTCCGTAGTCGGGGACTATGAGGACTCTAGTGTGAAGGATACCGGAAAGGATCGTCGGGGACGAGGAATGGAAGTATCTGGATCTCGACTTGATGTAACCAAGTAGAAGACTTGCATTTGGCTAGGTATTACCCCGACATGCGCAGATTTATACCAAATGGTTGTGAGAGAGTGTGTTGACTTAACCCCCTAGCCATGGAATGTCCCGAGGGATGCCGGACCCATTACCAACTGATGATGAGTGATTGAGACTTTCCTACCGAAGTACGGTGCTATGACTTAAAGCATGTCTGCCAATAGAGACCAGCATACATAGAGTTAGATTCATTCATTCATTGCTTGTCTCATATCATATTGCATTCATGATTGTTCGGAATCCCGCCATTTATGTTATTATGGATTTTAATCGCTTTACCGAGTTTCTTTGAAACTCATTCCTTTATTGTACAATGTTGTTAGACTATCCTGAGTCCCGAGTACTATGACGGTCCCTATGAAGAAGCGCAAGGCGAAGAGGCATATCTCCAGGAAGGTGATTGCGGTTACCACAATTACTCAAGATTCCGCGGGTGGTTATGCTCCGTACAATGCTTAGTCCGACCATTGAGTGGAAGCGTCCTTGTGCTATTTATGAGATCTACACCTACAAGGATGTCGTCTACAAAGTGGAGAATAATTTAGTTACCCAATGTACTTGCTACTGGGATTAGCTTTTATCTAGTTTATTCTTTCGAGCTACTTTTCCGCTGGATGTAAAGTGGGATTTTTGCTTCACTTTACTTATCTGTTGACACTCAGATTATATATTTATTATTCCGTTTCGTTTACGATTCATTCTTTCTTTATTGAATCTATGATTTATCTTCCGCACTCTTGTTATGGTTGTTCATGATTATGTTATTGCTTATGTGGGAGGTTGATCACTCGATACCTGATCTTCGGGCTGTGGATCACACTCTCGGGTATGCCAGATAGGGTACCGGCTGGGAGGGCGTGACATCAACCCTATTGGTTATCCACATATGGTAAATGGGAAGCTCTCATGTCCCCTCACGGGTTGGTTACCAGTGTCACATCCAGCCCAAAATCCACCCAAGGGGTACCCTATCTGGGTTACTCGGGAGTGATCCACAGCCCAACAGATCCAGTTTAGGAACGATCATATCCACTTAGCACAATAATATAATCAAAAGCAAGAACAAATTATGGTATTCAAGTAATCTAATAATAAAAGTTAAGAAATAATCACAGAAGGATCACAAAGAACATCAGAATGCGGAATAACAAGTACCAAATCAAAAGACAACTATAGAGTATAGCGAAAATATACTCTACAAACTTGTGCGGAAGGTAGATCGAAATAAGGTAAAGATTACAACCAGATCTCCAAAGAAGGGAAATAAAAGGTAAGCAACTAAGTTCAGGTTTCTTCTAACTTATACAATGTCTTCTCAATAACATAATCATAAGAAACTAAGCCAGGCCGGATCTACTCCTGACAGATATGAGTCTTGAACTAATATCTTTCACAGATGTAGTCACCATAGCCAAAGTGGTATGAGTCACCAACTTAGTCCTCAAATTGTTGACCGTCAAAGTCAACAGTAGTAGTACTTGCAGAAAAGTCTAACAAAATATGTTGCAAAAAGGAGTGAGTTCAAAAGAACTCAGCAAGGAAAGTTATTCCATAATAACATAAATCATATGATGCACAGCATAGCATGATGCAATATGATATGAGACATATGATGCAAACATGAATTTAACTCTAAGTATGCTGGTCATCTAGGGTAGACATGCTTTAAGTCGTAGCACCATACTTCTTTAGGTAGTCTCAGTCACTCATCACCGGGGGAATTGGGTCCTGCATCCCTCTTGGACAAATCCATGGTTGGGGGTTTCGGTCACCACTCTCTCACATCACCATTTGGTCTAAGTATTGGCGCATGTCAAGGTAAAGCCTAGCCCAATGCAAGTCATCTACTTAGTCATATCATGTCAGTTCCAGATACGTCCATTCCTCCCCTCTTGGGATCCTTTCCGGTATCCTTCACACTAGAGTCACGGATATTACCCACCGGACTCATCAACCCTATTGGTCATCCACAAATAGTAGATGGGAAGCTCTCACGTCCCCTCATGGATCATTTCACCGGTCTTAAGTGCCCGTGGAGCCCAAGTCTAGCCATTTGCAACCCTACCAATAAATGGTCCCTTTCGGGTATCCGCAATGCAATTTATGTCCTCTCACGGAATGGTTACCGGTCTTGAGCGCCCACAAATCCACACTACTACCATGGGTCGTTTGGTCTCAATGCCCTTCCGATTCGGGTCTGATATGATAGGGGACAACCTTGCCAGACACCACTAGACAAGTCCTATGTATGTCATCCAATAACCCGGGAAAGCGTCGATGGGTATCTTCGGAGAACATCCCATACTATTCCCTCCGATATCCAAGGACAGAAGCACCAATAGGGTACTCCTCAATCCCAAGTTATACTTAAGCAATCACATGTCCAAGTCCATCATATCAATTCACAAGATACAACATCATAGTAAAAATTTGATTCATAACATTGACATAATTCATCATATATGGAGATTGATAGACATAATAAGGCATTGTAATAAAACTAATGTAAACACAATGCTACTGTTATAAGACATATGTATCAAGTCTAAAATGGTAAGAATATGAGATAGAGACTATGTTCACTAGGTTAGGAACATCAAGTAAAAAATCACACATCCTATGTAATTATGGCGATAACTATCCTTACCTTGAGTTGGAGAAGAAGATGGTCCAAGATCACAAGCAAGTGGCCCAATTAGTCTTAAAACCCTAAACAAACATATATGAAGGATTAGAGAAGAAATCAGATCAATCGGAGATTGAACGAATCAAAACTAGGCACAAGTTGCTGATAGCAACATTGTTGGTTGATACCTTGGGTCGATGGTATCGACCCACTGTATCAACCCAAAGGGTCTCGGATAACAAGTTGGGTTTTTGGCTCAAAGTTGGTCTTCCGGGTCTCGGATCGATACGAAACTTGGGGAGCAACTTAAACACAATATAGAGACACTAATTATCAAAGAATTAACATCATCCAATGGTCAAATTAGAAATTCCCAAATTGGCATATGAAGTTCAAGAGTTGGAATTCATGGTCTTCAATGGAATCAATTGCAAATGCAAGAGAGCTTAGGAATTTAATCAATAGAATGATGAGCAGCAGAATATAGACAATTACTAACATATAATCAGACCTCATTGATAAAGAAAATTAGATTAAGAAAATGAACTCATGTTGCCATGAAGAGGAATCGAAGTAAGAGAGCAAGGACATCAAGTTTCATAATGAAATCAATGCAATTGCAAGGGAGATCAGGGATTCAATCAAGAGAATGATAAGCAATAGATTAGGAATGATTATTAACATATAATCAGACTTAGCATACTATAGGAATCAATTTAGGAGACGAAATCATGTTGCTATGGAGGAATTTCATAAGAAAGACAAGGTTAAGAATCGATATGAGATACATAGCATTGATAGAATGAATGGGGGTTTATAGAAATCACAAGAGACATTAGAAGAAGTGGTTGCAAGGTTGCAACACCTCCTTCATAGCCCCAACAACAAGAATAAGGTGAGGTAGAAGTAGATTAGAGAGAGAGTGAGAGATTACATACCTTGTAGAAGAGATTAGAGAAGAGAGACAAAGGATTCTTGAAGAAGATCAACACCCAAGCCAAGGAGGAGGCTTAGAGGAGCTTTCCCACATTCTCAGATGTTGAGATGAGTGAAATAATGTTTTAGGTTCGAGGTTTCACTTAAAAGGAGGAAGGAATATCCAAAAATCACCTTTTTATTCGAATCTGGGCTTGTTGGGTCGATGCTCTTGGTGGATGGTATCGACCAACAGTATCGACCCAAGGTAGTTTCAACAGAATTTTCAGAAATAGTTCCGCAACTTCAGATGTGGATTCGGAGGGCTATACAAGGTCAAATTGAGTGTGGTTTTCTTCTACAAGTCAATAAAGAAGTATAGTTTCCAGAAATACCTTCTGATCAAGCATGGGAGTTCATTAGGTCCACCATCTAAGCTCACCTTCTTCAATGCGCAATCAGGACCTGCCAGACACAGTTCAGCAACTTCGGACAAGGATTTGGAGGGCTATATGGGGTCAAATTGAGTGGGGTTTTCTCCTACAAGTCTATCAAGAAGTATAGTTTTGGGAAATATATTCGGATTGAGCACAGGAGTTCTTTAGGTATTTCAACTAATTCACCCCTCTTCGGTGCGCAGATTCAAAACTAACACTGACAATGCTCTCAAGTGAGGGGCATCATCGTCAATGTCCATGGGCTTGGGTTTCGACACCAAATCATCAACCAAAAGGGTCCACAAGTCTCTTTTTGCCCCACTTCAGGTCTTCAGACCTACAAACATAACAGATTCTGGGCCGGGTCAAGGTTAGGATAAGGCCGGATATTACAGATCTACCCTAAGGGAAAGGTCTGGCATGACTTCCTAAGGCTTTCAAAGATAATAAAACTGAAATCAAGGTCCAGCTTTAAGGTCTAACATTAAACAAGTATTTCTTTATCTCAAAGCCATTAGGGTGTCCTGGTTAGGTTTGGGCTGGATTTTACAACTAGTCTTGAGCGCCCATGAGCCCAAGTCTATCCATATGCAACCCTACCAATGAATGGTCCCCACAATGTGATTGCTGTCCTCTCATGGGTTGGTTACTGGTCTTGAGCGCCCATGAATCCCCATTGCTACCACGGGTCCTTCGGTCTCAATACCCCTCCGATTAGGGTCTGATATAACGGGACATCCTAGCCAAACACTACTAGATAGCCCTAGGTATGTCAACCAACAGTTTAGGAAGGTGTCAAAGGGCATCTCTGGAAATATCCCATAATATTCCCGTAGGTGTCCAAGGACAGAAGTGTCAAAAGGATACCTCCCCTTTCCAAACCGTACCTAATCATTCACAACCATAAATCAATCATCTCACAAATATAGTAACTCCCCATATGGAAAGTAATCAAACACATGATTCAACTCACATATAATTGGCAAGTAAAGTCATACATGAACTAATTAAAAAAAAAACAAATAATGCTATTGTAATTAGAGTAGTTGCATCAGTAGTAAATCAATATAAGAATCTATTTATGGAAATAAATCAAAGAGATTCAAATATGGAAACTAAATCATGCAATCTATGTAATTAAGGAAAAAACTATCCTTACCTTAATTACTTCTCAAATGATCTTGGGGATCAAGGAAGATCTTGTCTAAACTTGGAAAGAAAGTCCTAAACAAGTATATATTTCATATTAGGAAAGAAACCTAGAAGGAAAGAGATCAATCAACCAAAACAGACCAAATATGAGGTTGTTGTACTCATTGGTAGATTGATTGGTCTACTGACTCAGTCGACCAATCAGTCGACCAACGAGTTAGTTGACTGACAAAATCAGAGATTTCTGATTCAAAATCCGAATTTTGTGATTCAAAAGGACACATAACAAGGGGGAATATGCTATGATAGTGTATTGGTCTATAGAGGACATCAAAACCCTAATAACATCAAGTCTTCAAGTCACAAATTAGGACACAAAAACTTACCATAAATAAGTTAATCAAGGTTCTTGGAGAAATCATGGAAAATTCATGGACGAGAAACTATAGAATGATGGATTACTAATCTGATAAAGAATTCATGAAAAGCATGTATAGATCTTATAGAAAAATAGATCTAAGATTGAAGAACATTGAATCTAAAAAAGGAAAGAAGATGAATACATGGTTCCCTTCAAAAGCGAGTGATGATCTTGATGAAGATCATCCATCAAGCTTTAAATCCTTAGGAAAAGAGAGAAGATGAGTAGAGTGATGGTTGCAATAGAGATGCAACATCAACTCTACTGTTCTCAGACAGAAAAGGAAAGAAAACTATGGAGAATCAAAGATAGAGAAGAAAGGAGGATGATCACATACCTTGTGATGCAAAAGCAAGAGATTTGACAAAGATCCGACAAAAAAATCACCAAGGATGCAGAGGAGATGACTTGAGGAGAGCTCTGGTTGGGCTCGAAGTTGGGCTCAAATAGAGAAGCCAAGACCTAATTCAACAAAACAGATCTCATTGGTCGATTGATTGGTCAAGTCCAAAATAGGGAATTGAAGGCTCAGATCAAATCCAAACTTGAAGGGGTTTTGCACACACACCAAGTGGCTTACCTACGAACCAAGTCAGAGAGTACTCCAAGTCCATCAACTAATTCCATCTTCATCAGGGTGCAAGATCCTTTTTAGTCCTGAACAAGTTTCCATAAATGGAACACTATCATCAACACTCATGGATTCTAAGCCAAACACCAGGTCTTCCACTGAGATGGCCCATAGTTGACTTTTTGCTTTACTTTGAGTTGCCAGACCTACAAACAACAGGGTTTCCGGCTCAAGGTTAGGGTTGGGTTTCACATTCTCCCCCCTTAAAAGAAATTCCGTCCTCGAAATTGAAAGTGTACCTGAACTTCCAAAGAGGTGAGGAAACTTCTCCTTCATATCTTCTTCCTTCTCCCAAGAAGCTTCTTCAGCGGTATGGTTCTTCCACCGAATCTTCACCAAAGGAATGGTGCGATTCCGCAATTGCTTGTCCTTCTTATCCCGGATTTCGGCTGGCTCTTCATCTTAGGTAAGATCAGCACTCAGTCCTTCGGGTGCTTGCTGTAAAATGTGTTCTGGGTTCTCTATGTACTTCCGAAGCATTGAAACATGAAACACATTATGAACTCCAGCAAGAGGCGGAGGCAATGCCAATTGATATGCAACAGGTCCTGTGAAACCCAGCCCTAACCTTGACCCGGAAACCTTGTTATTTGTAGGTCCGAGGACCCGAAGTAAAGTAAGAAGTCAGCTTTGGGCCATCCCAGTAGAGGACTTGGTGTCTGGCTTTGAATCCATGAAAGTTGATGATGAGGTTCTATTTATGGAAACTGAATCTTGATGAAGATCTAATTAGTTGATGGACTTGGAGTGCTCTCTATCTTGGTTTGAAGGCATTTCTACCTATTAGGTAAGTCACTTGACTTGTGTGCAAAACCCCTTTAGGATTGGATTTGATCTGGACCTTCAATTCCCTGCTTTGGTCTTCTTGCGGCATTGGTCGATGATTGGTCGATGGACCAGCGACCAATCCACTCGACCAATGAGTGCTGTCTTTGGCAATTAGGTTGTTCTTGCTCTATTTAAGTCCAATCTCGAGTCCACTCGTATTTGCTGCCTCCAAACCCCGGAACGAACCAAAGACCTCGCAAGTCATCTCTCTTGCATCCTTGGTGTTTTCTTGACGGATCTTCGTCGAAACTCTTCTTTTGCATCAAAAGGTATGTCTACTCTCTCTTCTTCTCCTCCATCTTTGTTTTTCTTTCCTTTTGAGTTGAGACAGTAGAAGAGATGCTGCATTCTCTGTTGCAAACATCTCGAACATGTTCTCATGATCATCCTAAGGATTTGAGGCTAGAACAATGATCTTAACCATGATCATTTCAAGCTTTTGAAGGAATCATGATCAAACCATGATTTAATCTCGTTAAACTCCTAATCTGAATTCTGATCTCTTTGGATCATCTTTGATTGATCATGTTAGTAGTTAATTCTGTGTTTTCTTTCCATGATCCATAATCCATAGATTTCTAGTTGTTCTCTTCTACCATACTATGTGTTCTTCATGATGCATGATAGTTACATATATGGTAGGTTTTATTTCCTTATTTAGATTTATGCTTCTAAGCCTTATTCCATGAAGATCTATGTATGTTTTCATGTTTTCATTACCAAAGCAATGATCCATCCTCCTATTGTTCTTGTCTTTGTTTTCTATTTCAAATTCATCAAGATCCATGGTTGATTTAATTATGGTAACTTTTTGTTTCCTAATTTGGATCTTGATACCTTGATTTGATTAGTGTTTTGAGGTCCCCTATATGTTAGAATACTACTGATGTAGTCTACCCCTTGATTAGTATCCTTTTGAACCACCAAATCGGATTTCATATCTTAAAACTCCGATTTTATAGGCTACGTCTGCATTGGTCGACTGATTGGTCGATGGACCACTCGACCAATCCACTCGACCAATGAGTACAAGCAACTCCAGATTTGGTCGTTTCGGATGTTTTGATATCTTTTCTGTTAGGGATCTTTCCTAATATGTTGTATATACTTGTTTAGGACCTTCTTCTCAAGTTTGCCAAGATCTTACTTGATTTCTTAGGATTCCTTGCGAGTTATAAAAGGTAAGGATGGTTATTTCCTTAATTACATAGATAGCATGAATCTAGTTTATATATTTGAATATCATTAATATGTTTCCTAAATTAGATTCTTACAATGATATACTACTGTTGCATAACTTTGATTACAGTAGCATTACTTATTCATATTAAATTGATTCATGTATGATTTACTTACCAATGTTATACAAGTGATTGTAATTACTGATTTCTTTCCATATATGAAGTTACCATATATGTGATGATATGAATTGATGCATGTGTATGCTTACGTATGGTTTGGAAAGGAGAGGTGTCCTTTTGACACTTCGTCCTTGGACTACTACGGGAATATTATGGGATGTTTCCGGAGATGCCCTCTGGACACCTTCCTAAAACTGTTGGATGACATATCTAGGATTGTCTAGTAGTGTTTGGCTAGGATGTCCTGTTATGTCGGACCCTAATCGGAGGGGTATTGAGACCGAACGACCCGTGGTAGCAATGGGGATTCATGGGCGCTCAAGACCGGTAACCAACCCGTGAGAGGACGGGAATCACATTGTGGGGGCCATTTATTGGTAGGGTTGCATATGGTTAGACTTGGGCTCACGGGCGCTTAAGACCGGTAACCAACCCGTGAGAGGACGTGAGAGCTTCCCGTTTACCATATGTGGATGATCAATAGGGTTGATGAGTCCGTAGTCCGAGTTGGTCGGTGCCATAGGATACGCTGACTCTAGTGTGAAGGATACCGCAAAGGATCGTCGGGACGAGGAATGGAAGTATCCTGGATCGACTTGATGTAACCAAGTAGAAGACTTGCATTTGGCTAGGTTTTACCCGACATGCGCCAGACTTATACCAAATGGTTGTGAGAGAGTGTGTTGACTTAACCCCCGCCATGGTTTGTCCGAGGGATGAAGGACCCATTACCAAACGGCTGCTCAAGACCGGTGAAATGATCCGTGAGAGAATCCAAGATATCTTAAATGGTTGAGGATGTGAGTGGATTTTCCTAAAGAAGTACGGTGCTATGACTTAAAGCATGTCGCCAATAGAGACCAGCATACATAGAGTTAGATTCATTCATTCATTGTTTGTCTCATATCATATTGCATTTATGAGTGTTCGGAATCCCGCCATTTATGTTATTATGGATTTTTAACGCCTTCCGAGTTTCTTTGAAACTCATTCCTTTATTGTACAATGTTGTTAGACTATCCCCAGTCCGAGTACTATGACGGTCCCTATGAAGAAGCGCAAGGCGAAGAGGCATATCTCGGGAAGGTGATTGCGGTTACCACAATTACTCCGAAGATCCCGCAGTGGTTATGCTCCGTACGATGCTTAGTCCGACCATTGAGTGGAAGCGCCTTGTGCTATTATGAGATTTACACTTACAAGGATGTTGTCTATAAAGTGGAGAACAATTTGGTTACCCAATGTACTTGTTGTTGGGATTAGATTTTGTCTAGTTTATTCTTTTAGAGCTACTTTTCCGCTGGTTGTAAAGTGGGATTTTTGCCTCGCTTTACTTATCTGTTTGATACTCGATTATATTTAGTATTCGATTCATTTATGATTCATTCTTTCTTTATTGGATCTATGATTTATCTTCCGCACTCATGTTATGATTGTTCATGATTATGTTATTGTTTATGTGGGAGGTTGATCACTCGATACCTGATCTTCGGGCTGTGGATCACACTCTCGGGTATGCCAGATAGGGTACCGGCTGGGAGGGCGTGACAGGTCCAACCTTCTCTAAATTCTCAAAATGCCCATTGAAACAAGGGCTAAGCTTACCCTTAACATTGAATCTCATCACACCCTTCATTGGTGAAACCTTCAAGAAAACTTTCTCCCCAGCTTGAAATTCCAAATCAGACCTTCTCCTGTCAGCATAAGATTCCTGTCTTGAGTGGGCAGACTTAATCCTTTCTTTGATCATATCAACCATTGCACTCGTAGCTTCAATCATTTCAGGACCTAAGACCTTTCTTCCACCAGTTTCAGTCCAGTACAAAGGTGTCCTACAAGTATTACCATACAAAGCCTTGAATGGAGCCATGCCTATTGTTGATTGATTACTGTTGTTATAGGCAAACTCTACCAAAGCTAAGTGTTCATCCCAATTACCACCCATATTCACAACACAGGATCTGAGCATGTCTTCCAAGGTCTGAATTGTTCTCTCAGACTGTCCATCCGACTGTCGGTGATGAGCCGTGCTCAAATTCAATTGGGTTCCCAAGGCTTTTTGCAAACTGTTCCAAAACCTTGAGGTGAACCTAGGATCACGATCAGAAACAATACTCATTGGCACTCCGTGCAGACGAACCACATTTTCCACATAAAGCCTAGCTAGCTTATCCAAAGTGTGAGTAATCTTCATAGGAATGAAGTGGGCTGATTTGGTCAACCTATCAACAATCACCCATACAGTGTCATTGCCTTTACTTGTTCAAGGCAAGCTAGTCACGAAGTCCATAGAGATATCCTCCCACTTCCAACTAGGAATAGGAAGGGGTTGAAGTAATCCAGATGGAGGTTGACGAATGGCTTTCACACACTAGCAAGTCTCACACTTGGCAACAAAATCATCAACATCAACCAATCCACCAAAAATGTTCCTTCAAGTCCATGTACATCTTGGTGCTTCCTAGGTGTATTGTAAAGATTGACTGGTGTGCTTCCTTCAATATTTCTTTCTTAAATTTCTTCATTTGCTGGCACACAAAGTCTACCTCTAAAAATAAAGCGTCATCCATGGATATACCGAAGTCGGGGTCCGACTTAGGATTTGAAGAAATCTTCACAACTTTGTCCTTAAATTCTTGATCAGAACTCTACAGAGCAACAATCCTATCTCTAAGGGTAGATCTTGCCATCATGGCAGAAAGAACAAAATCTGAATCCTCAGGGACAACTTCCAAATCAAAGCTCGCAATTGAAGACAACAAGGGTTGACTCAGCGCATTCAAATCCAAAGCCTTCTTTTGACTCTTCCTACAAAGAGCATCGGCAACAACGTTTGCCTTACCAGGGTGATACTGAATATCACAGTCATAATCAGAGACTAGTTCCAACCATCTTCTTTGCCTCATGTTCAACTCCTTTTGGGTAGAGAAGTATTTCAAACTTTTATGATCCGTGAATATGGCAATTTTCTCACCGTAGAGGTAATGTCTCCAAATCTTCAAAGCGAAGACAATAGCAGCCAGCTCTAAATCGTGAGTGGGGTGATTCCGCTCATAATCTTTCAATTGCCGAGAAGCATAGGCTACGACCTTACCATGTTGCATCAGCACGCAACCCAAACCAATCTTCGACGCATCAGTATAGACTGTCATACCGCCGGAACTATCAGGTATAGTCAGGACCGGGGCACTTGTCAACTCTTGGAAATTCTTCTCACTAGCGTCAGACCAAACAAACTTCTCTTCTTTCCTGGTCAGCTTAGTCATAGGAGTAGCCAACCGATAAAAGTTCTCAATAAACCTTCTATAGTATCCCGCCAATCCAAGGAAGCTTCTTATTTCCATAATAGTCTTCGGTCTTTCCCAATCAGCCACTGCTTGGACTTTTTCGGGATCAACACAAATACCTTCAGCAGAAACCACATCGCTGAGAAATACTACTCTTTTGAGCCAAAAATCACACTTGCTAAACTTAGCGTAAAGCTTCTTTTCTCGTAGTCTTTGCAAAGTGAAACTTAGATGCCTCACATGCTCTTCTTAATTCTTCGAATAGATCAAGATGTTATCGATGAAAAAAATCACAAACATATCAAGCACATCATGAAATACTCGGTTCATGAGGTCCATGAACACTGCGCAGAGCATTAGTCAATCCGAAAGCCATGACTCTGAACTCATAAAGTCCATACCTCGTTCTAAAAGCTGTCTTGAAGATATCACTTGGCTTCACTTTCAACTGGTGATATCCAAATCTCAAGTCAATCTTCGAGAACATTGCTACACCCTTCAACTGATCGAAGAGATCATCAATTCTGGGCAGCGAGTATCTATTCTTGATGGTCAACTTGTTCAACTCACGGTAGTCGATGCACAGATGCATACTACCATCCTTCTTCTTAACAAACAAAACCGGAGCTCCCCAAGGTGATACACTAGGCTGTATAAAACCTCTATCTATTAGCTCATTCAGCTGGTTTTGTAGTTCCTTCAGTTCGGTAGGAGTCATCCTATACGGAGTCTTAGATACCGGAGCGGCACCAGGGATGAGATCAATAGAAAACTCAACATCCCTATCTGGAGGCACTCCTGATAGATCATCAGAGAAGACATCAACAAAATCGCAGACAATCTGGACTTTGTCAACTCTTTTCTCTACTTTACCCTTGCCTTCAGATGAAGCATCATCCACTAATGCATAGACTTGCATCAGTGCTAACATGATCTTCTTACCAATCCTTCTTCTCTCACCTTGAAATTCAAAGACCAGACTTTCACAGATTTGGAACTGAATTTTCCTCGAAGAACAAAGAAATACAGCTTTGTGGGCTGTCAACCAATCGATTCCCAAAATGATATCAAAGTCATTCATATTGAGAAGTACCAAATTGGCTTCCAAGTTCTTCTCACCAATCAAAACAAGACATTTAACTAACCCTTTATCTAGTTTCACAGTAAGACCAGTAGGTGTACTAATCAATAAACAACTAGATAATTTCTCAGGCATTAGGTCAGTCTTCTTGATGAATGCAGATGATATGAACGAATGAGATGCACCCGTATCAAATAAGACAAATGCATGAATAAAAGCGACTAACAATTTACCTGTAAGCACATCATGGCTTGCATCCTGTTCAGTACCGAAAATACTGAACACTCTACCTGAGGGAGGAGCGGGAGCAATCTTCACTAGAGGAGCATGCTGCTAGATAGGCCTCTTCGGACAAGCACGAGCAAAATGACCAGCTTACTTACAAAAAAAGCAAACAGGATTGCTAGATCCCACTGGAGTAGCTGCAACTGGGGGCTTCTGAACCAAGGGCCTAGGATTTGCACTCATAAACCTAGCATTCGCATTCAACGGTGGTCGATTCCCGCCATACTGTCTAAACTGGCCGGGTTGCTGAAAACCAGGACTCTGACCTACACTCCTAGGCTGGAAAGCAGGAGTGGGGTAGGGTGTAGGTCTCACAAAATGCCGATCATTACAATCCACCAAACCAGGATTCTTGGGCTGCCAGGGCCTTTGCACACGTGCACTCTCCTTCTCAGTTTCTTCAAACTTCTTCGAGTTCTGCACCACTTGAGCATAGCTCTCTATAGGCTGGACAGTGAGGTGTGCTTTAATGGCAGGGCACAGTCCTTTAAAGAATCAAGTCAGAGAGTACTCCAAGTCCATCAACTAATTCCATCTTCATCAAGGTGCAGTTTCCTTTTTAGTCTTGACCAAGTTTCCATAAATGGAACACTGTCATCAACACTCATGGATTCTAAGCCAAACACCAAGTCTTCCACTGAGATGGCCCATAGTTGACTTCTTGCTTTACTTCAGGTTGCTGGACCTACAAACAACAAGGTTCCATGGTCAAGGTTAGGGCTGGGTTTCACATTATTCGATTAAGGGAAAGATAAGCACTAGATTAATGTTTAACATTTAGAAATTAGGGTTTCAAATTGGGGATTCTTAATTTGACCATTGATTGATGTTAAATCTTTTTTAGATAGTCTTCATTTACTGTTCCTAACATTCCCTCCAAATTTTGGAGTGATCCGAGACCCGGAAGCTAGGTTTCGGATCAAAAATCCAAAATCTGCCCCGTTACTGTTCACCTGGTTGAGTGACTCAGTCAACCAAGTAGTCAACCAGCTGAATACAGCTTTGAGATATTTGTCTGATTTGATTTGTTTGACCTTCGATTTTCTTGTTTCTTCTTCTGATTTTGCACATATGATTATCTAGGATTCAAGTACTAACCTTGGGACCATTCTCCTTGATAGCTGGACCATTTTTTATTTGAATTAAGGTAAGGACTGTTGTTACCATAATTACATAGATTATGTGGATCTTGCTTCTATGTTGGGAAACTTAATAGATTCACCTTCCTTGTGGTATTCTTAACATTATATGACTGCTATAAGTACTTCAAGTATAGTAGTGCCATGTTTATATATTCTTTTATTATTATGAATATTCATTTTGTTATTTACATATGTGATTGATCATGTTACATTATATATCTTTCTATATGATGAAATATCATTTGTGTATGATATGACGGAATTGGTAATGTGATTGAATAGGTATAACTTGGGATTGGGGAATGTCCTTTGAACATTTCTGTCCTTGGACATCAGAGGGAATAGTATGGGATGTTTCCAATGTTTCCGATGGTGCCCATTAACGCTTTCCCGAATTATTGGATGTCATACATAGGACTTGTCTAGTGGTGTTGGCTAGGATGTCCTTGTTGTATCAGATCCGAATTGGAAGGGCATTGAGACCGAACGACTTGTGGTAGTAATGTGGATTTGTGGGCACTCAAGACCGTGAGTCATATCCGTGAGAGGACATAGATCACATTGTGGATACTCATGAGAGGCCATTTATTGGTAGGGTTGCAAATAGCTAGACTTGGGCTCAGGAGCACTCGAGACCGGTGAAATAATCCGTGAGAGGACGTGAGAGGTTCCTGTCTATTATTTGTGGATGACCAATAGAGTTGATGAGGCCGTAGTCCGAGTTGGTTGTAGCCATAGGATACGCTAACTCTTGTGTGAAGGATACGGAACCGAATTGATTGTAGCCATAGGGGAAGTATTTGGATCTGACTTGATACAATTGAGTAGATGACTTGCATTGGGCTAGGCTTTACCGTGACATGTGCCAATACTTATACCAAATGGTGATGTGAGAGAGAGGTGACTTAAACCCTAGCCATGGATTGTCCCGAGGGATGCAGGACCCATTACCTATAGGAGCCGAGTGACTGGACTTACCCAAGAAAGTATGGTGCTATGACTTAAAGCATGTCTGCCATAGAGACTAGCATATATATAGTTAGATTCATACATGCATCGTCTGTAACATATCATCTTGCATCATGTTATGTTTTGTATCATGTATCTATGTTATTGTGGAATAACTTGCCTTGTTGAGTTCTTTTGAACTCACTCCTTGTTGCAACACCTTTTGTTAGACTTTACTACAGGTACTACTACTGTTGACTATGATCGTCAACACTATGAAGACCAAGTTGATGACTCATACAATACTGGTTAATGTGACTACGCTGGTGAAGACTATCAGTACAAGATTGATTCATATCAAGACCAGTTCGGCTTTGGCCCTTGTGTGCCAGCGATGGGATATCGTCCCATTCTCTTTTTGACCTTTTATTTGATTCGTTGAGACCGTAGTTTAGTTTGTTCCCCTTTCATTTGGGAACCGATTGTAACATTTACGTTTATTCGATCTACCTTCCAAAGTTGTTGTAGAGTGTGTGAAATCCAGCCCAAACCTAGCTAGGATGCCCTATCTGTTTTGGGTAAAGAAAGGTTAGTTCAATGTTACACCTTGAAGTTAGACCTTGATTTCAGTGTTCTATCTCCTTCTTCTCTCTTTTCTTCTTCTTACTGTTCTATCTTGATGTTTTGATTGTGGAGAAGGTGTTACACTACTATAACTACCTATTATCTAATCTCCTTATGTCTTAGAGTGAACCCCCAATTACTCTATGAATTCCTTGAAACCACATGGTGATTCTCTTCAATTCTTCATTGATTTTGATCGAGTTTTGGACAGCATGATCATTCTACTGTAGCTTCTTTTCTAATTGATGTTTAACATGTTTGATCTTACCCTTTACTGCTGTTCTAATGAATTTCATCTCTTTGAATCAATTTCCCTTTCCTTCTAGCCATTATAGCCTTCTATGTTGATCATTGATATAAGCATTCTAGTAAGTTTCTATTTTTGATTCCTCTCATTCTAGGATTAGTATTCTTTTGATTTTCTATTTAGTTATTCTTGCCTTTGATATTTTCTTGATATTCCATTAGAGTGAAGCCTTGTTCTCTCTGATTCTTCCCTTGAATCCATGGTGAGTTTGCTATGAGAACCATGTTGTTTCCAATTTAGAAACTCATGTTCCCAATTTATAAATTACTGATTTTTGGACCATGGATGATGTCCAATTCATTCTAGATAGTCTTAGTATGTTTGTGTGAAGTTCCCTTTCGAATTTCGGATCAATCGGACTTCAAACAAAGAAGTTATGACCAAAACAGTGCATTTATGTACCTTGCTGTCTCCATTGGTCGACTGATTGGTCGATTGGGGCAAGTAGACCGATCAATCGACCAATGAGATCTGTTTTTCTGATTTGGTCTTTGCTTGCTCTATTAAGTCTAATCTCGTGTCTACTTCGTATTTTCTGCCTCCAAAGCCTCTGAAACAAGCCCAAGCTCCATTTCAACTATTTCTTTTGCATCCAAGGTTGGATTCTTGCAAGGACTCTTGCGTTTCTTCTCTTCTTGCATCGAAAGGTATGTTACGCCCTCTTCTTCTTCTCCATCTTTGATTTTCTTTCCTTTTTGGGCTGAAACAGTAGAGAAGATGCTGCATTCTCTGTTGCAAGCATCCCTCTACTCGTCTCTCATGATTTCCTAAGGATTAATGGCTAATGCAATGATCTTAATCATGATCATTGCAAGATTTTGAAGGAATCATGATCTAAATCATGATCTTGTCTTTGTTCATCTTTTGATTCAAATTCTGATATTCTCAGATATGTTTTATTGATCATATTAGTAGTCAATCGCTGTGTTTTCTTTACAAGAGTGGTAACCTATCAATCTCTAGTTCTTTCTTCTTGATCATACCATGCTTTCTTCGAAAACCATGACTGATACATTTATGGTAAGTTTTGTTTCCTTATTTGTGTCTTTAGATTTTTTATCAATGATAGTGTTAGGTTTGTTCCTTAGCACTAGAATACTATCATGATAATTCCTTTCTTGTTTGGTGGCAATTCAAATCACAAAATTCGGATTTCGGATCAGAAATCCCAGTTTTTGTCTGTCATTGACCCTATTGGTCGAGTGATTGGTCGACTAGGTCAGTAGACCAATCAATCGACCAATGAGGACAGCAACCTCATATTTGGTCTGTTTTGGATGATTTGATCTCTTACCTTCTAGGTTTCTTTCCTAATATGATATATATACTTATTTAGGACCTTCTTGCCAAGTTTGGGAAGATTCTCCTTGATCCTTGGAGATTCTCTTCAAGTTATATAAGGTAAGGATGGTTACTTCTATAATAGCATAGATTGTGTGATTTTAGTTTCTATATTAGAATCTTTCGGATTTGTTACCATAAATAGATTCTTTTATGGATATACTATTGTTTCACTTACTTTAATTACAGTAGCTTTATTTACTTGTATTCTTTAGTTTATGAATGTCTTTATTTGTCAATTGTATATGAGATGGATCTTATTATGGTATATTTTATATATACTGTAAATGTATATGATATGATTGATTTGTGATTGTGACTGATTAAGTATGGTTCGGGAAGGAGAGGTGTCCTTTTGACACTTCTGTCCTTGGACATCGAAGGGAATAGTATGGGATGTTCTCCGAAGATGCCCAATGACACCTTCCTGAATTATTGATTTCATACCTAGGACTATCTAGTAGTGTTTGGCTAGGATGTCCCCGTTATGTCAGACCCTAGTCGAAAGTGTCACATCCACCCAGTTGGTATCCTATCTGGCATACCCGAGTGTGTGATCCACAGTCTACAAGATCCAGTAGTTAGTGAAATCATCCTCCCACATTCACAACAATATAATCAAGAACAAGACTAAATCAATGTTTACAATATTATTCAATTGAATCATGGATATGTAATGAGATAATCATCAGAGTGCGGAAAAGATACCAATAGATATATAAATCAAAAGTAGAGTGAGGCAAAATCTCACTCCACGAGTACAGCGGAATGTAGTTCGAAAATTAAATGGGATTACAACCGATTCTAAAGACAGGAAAGAAAGATATAATCTAACTAAACTAGAGTCCTTTCTACTTTATAAAGTATGTCCTCATAAACGTAGACTTCATCGATGATGCTCAGACGATCCCACTCCACAGTAGGGCTAATCCTGGAAATAAGAGAGACCACTTGAGGAATCCTCACAGTAATCTTCGTAATCGCCAACACTTTGCGTATGGTACGCTTCTTCATCTTGCGCTTCATAGCCATCAAAACCTGTAGAATAGTCTAACAAAAGATATTGTACAAAAAGGAGTGAGTTTCAAAAGAAACTCAGCAAGGCAAGTTATTCCATAATAGCATAAATAACATAGTATCACAACAAAGCAATAAGTGATATGATATGAGACAACAATGAATGTATGAGTCTAACTCTATGTATGCTGGTCTCGATAGGCAGACATGCTTTAAGTCATAGCACCATACTTCTTTGGGTAGGTCTCATCACACAACGCCGGTTGGTAGTGGGTCCTTCATCCATCTTGGACAATCCATGGTTAGGGGTTAAGTCACCTCTCTCTCACATCACCGTTTGGTCTAAGTATTGGCGCATGTCAAGGTAAAGCCTAGCCCAATGCAACTCTTCTACTTAGTCATATCAACTCAGATCCAGATACGTCCATTCCTCCTCTCTCGGGATCCTTTTCGGTATCCTTCACACTAGAGTCAGCGTATCCGACTCTCTCAAATACGGACTCATCAACCCTATAGGTCATCCACATATAGTAAACGGGAAGCTCTCATGTCCTCTCACGGGTTGGTTACCGGTCTTGAACGCCCATGAGCCCAAGTCTATCCATATGCAACTCTACCCACAAATGGTCCCCACAATGTGATTCATGTCCCCTCACGGATATAACTCACCGGTCTTGAGCACCCATGAATCCCCATTGCTACCACGGGTCGTTCGGTCTCAATACCCTTCTGATTCGGGTCTGATATAACATGGGTATAACCTAGCCAAACACTGCTAGACAAGTCCTAGGTATGAAAACCAATAATCCGGGAAAGCGTCAAAGGGCAACATTGGAAATATCTCATACTACTCCCAATGAGGTCCAAGGACAGAAATGTCAAAAGGACATTCCCCAATCCCAAATCATACCTAAGAAATCACAATCATAATTCAGTCATATCATCCACGACAAATATCTCATCATGTGAAAGAGTATAATAAGACAAGATTAAATAAATAAGGAAACATACATGAGTAAGTATTCATACATAATCAAGTACATAAAGTAATTAAGGAAATAAGATCCTAATGTATTTGCAGCATTCATATCATAATAGAAACTAACATAACAGTAGCAAATCTAATTAGTTCCCAAATTAGAAACTAAATCTATGCAATCTATGTTAATATGGTAACAACTTTCCTTACCTTAAATAGATCCGAGAATATCCCGGGCGGACAAGAGGATGAATCCAAAGTTAGCAAATAATCCCTAGAATAGCATCACACAATCATTAGGAAGTAGTCCTAAAAGAATAAGCATGATTTGAATCAAATCGGGCGAAGAAAACAAATTCTGCTGTTGCGGGTTGATTGGATGGGTAGCATTGGCCAGTCGACCCAGGCAGTCTGCCCAAAAGCAAATCCGAAAATGAAAAGGGAATCTTGATCCGAAACCTATGCTACACAAACCGTAATGCGACAAAACTTGGAGGGATTGTCTAAAACAGTAGTCTAAGAATAAAAAGCATAATTTAGACATCAAACCATTAAAACATTACTTACTAATTTAGAACCATAGTTTCTATTTTGGTAAAAATCATAGTTTTCATTGGAAACATGCTATGGATGAAAGAGATGAACTAGAGATGATTAGATCTCATTCTAGTACAAGAACACAGTAGATCAAAGGTATGAATAATCATAGAGAAGCATCTATAATGCTAGAATGAATCAAAATAGGAAATATTATCATAGTTTAAGAAGAAATCAAAAGAATCATGTCAAGAATGAATGAGATGATCATAGTACAAGAGAATGAAAAGAGATTGTAAAGATATGACTACAAGGTTGCAGCATCTTCATCATAATCTCAGTTCAGAGATGAGAGTGATCATGGAAAGGAATAAATCATTAACATAAAAGATAGATTACTAACCTTTAATTGAAGAACAAGAGAGAGAGTTTGCAAGATTGCAAGATTAGGTCTTCTTCTTCACTCTTGGAGGCTTGGAGATGGTTTCCCTTCGTTCTCTAAGTGTTATGGAGGCTAGGGATACTAAAATCACGAAGTCATGGGGTATATATAGCAAGATTCTCAAAACAGAAGATTCTATTCGAGTTCAGCAACTCTGGGTCGATTGGCTGGGTAGCATTGGACAGTCGACCCAAGCACTCGACCTAGGCTGACAGCAAGGCCAAATATAAGGATTTGAGGGTCTTCCACTACTCGGAATCAAATGAAACTTTAAACACATATTCTATAACATACCTAGCATGGAAAAATGGCTTTAAATCATATCCCACCAAGCTCTAAGGTCATCAACTAATCTTCTATTCATCAAGGTGCAGTCTCTTCTCTATTTCCAACACTGTCTTCAAGTATGGGGCATCATCTTCAATCTCCATAGGTTCGGAGTCGAACACTATATCTTCTACCAATATGGCCCATAGTTTACTTTCACTTCTACTTCGGGTCTTCGGACCTACAATCAAAGAGTATCCGGGTTAAGGTTAGGGCCGGGTTTCACAGAAAGGGTATTGAGACCGAACGACCCATGGTGGCAATGGGGATTCATGGGCGCTCAAGACCGGTAACCAACCCGTGAGAGGATAGGAATCACATTGTGGGGGCCATTCATTGGTAAGGTTTCATATGGATAGACTTGGGCTCATGGGCGCTCAAGACCGGTAACCAACCCGTGAGGGGACATGAGAGCTTCTCATTTACCATATGTGGATAACCAATAGGGTTGATGAGTTCGTAGTCAGGGACTATGAGGACTCTAGTGTGAAGGGTACGGGAAAGGATCACCAGGGGCAAGGAATGGACGTATCTGGATCTGACTTGATATAACTAAGTAGAAGACTTGCATTGGCTAGGCTTTACCTTGACATGTGCCAGTACTTAGACCAATGGTGATGTGAGAGAGCGGTGACCTAAACCCTAGCCATGGAATGTCCCAAGGGATGCCGGACCCACTACCAAACGGCGTTGTGTGATGAGACCTTCCCAAAGAAGTAAGGTGCTATGACTTAAAGCATGTCTGCGAATAAAGACCAGCATACATAGAGTTAGATTCATACATACATTGTCTGTTTCATATCATACTGCATTATGCTTTGCTTTGTAATTCTGTCATTTATGTTATTGTGGATTTAACCTGCCTTACTGGGTTTATTTCGAAACTCACTCCTTTTGTACCATATCTTTTGTTAGACTTCTCTACAGGTTTGGAATACTATGACGGTACGTATGAGGAAGTGCAAGGTGAAGAAGATGAAGAAGAGCCAACTGAAGATGTGGATTAGATTTCTCTTGTTTCTTCTAGACTTAACTTTTACTTTACTTGTATTAGCTTAGAGCTTTACTTAGATTTCGATCTACCTTCCGCATATGTTTGTGGAGTATATTTCCGCTATACTCTACAGTTGCTTTTTTATTTGGTATCATGTTTTCTGCACTCAGATATTCTTAGTGATCCTTCTGAGATCTTTTCTTGAATTTTATTATTAACTTATTAGAATACAATGATTTGTTCGTGCTTTTGATTATGTTATTGTGCTAAATGGATATGATCGTTCCTAAACTTGATCTTTTGGGTTGTGGATCACTCCCCCGGGTAACTCAGATAGGGTATAGGCTGGGTGTATTTGGGAGGGATGTGACAGATGGTATCAGAGCCCTAAGTTTTCGAACAATCATAACCATAGAACACAGTAATGGAAGCATCCTTGAGTCATAGATCCAGAAGTGACTCAAACTTTCTTAGAAGTGAATAATAGAAAACTTGGATTAGAAACTTGAACAAACAAAGCATAATATACCAAGTTTGAATAATGCACAATAAATAAAGTTAATGACTTGTACTTGGGTTGTAGTTATGGTTAGAGTTAAGTTGTTAGTTTTAAGTTATTGTGTATGTGTGTTGAGTTTTGAGTTGAGTCTTGAGTTGAAAGTTGTCGTGGTGAGTTGTTTTTGGTGAGTAAGTTGTCATTGTGAGGTGTTGTCGTCATGAGTGTCATATGGTTCTGAGTCATGTGTTGTCGTATGAGTCTGAGTCGGGAGTTGTCGTTGGGAGTAATGGTCGTGAGTAGTCGTTATGAGTTATAGGTCATAACTAAACATTAACAACTACTAATACAACAAAAGAGACGCATAATGTACAATAACACAAGTGAAACAAACTAAATTTCATTAATCACGTAAGAGATTTTTACAAGTCTGAAAGGAAATACATCTAAGAAAGCATAAAAGGAAACTCCTAGTACTATCTATCTAGGTGATCGACTCCGGTGATCTGTCTGGTCCCTCCTAGATCTAAACTTGTCACATCCTCCCAGCCGGTACCCTATCTGGCATACCCGAGAGTGTGATCCACAGCCCGAAGATCAGGTATCGAGTAATCAACCTCCCACATAAACAATAACATGATCATGAACAATAATAATAAAAGTGCGGAAGATAAACCATAGATCCAAATAAGGAAAGAATGAATCATATATAAATCAGAGTACTAGATATAATCAGAGTGTCTAAATCAGATAAGTAAAGTGAGGCGAAATCCCACTCTACAACCAGCGGAAAAGTAGTTCTAAAAGAGAATAAGCAAGATAAAATCTAATCCCAATAGCAGGTACAATAGGTAACTAAATTGTTCTCAACTTTATAGACAACATCCCAATAAGTATAAATCTCATAAACGGCACAAGGGCGCTTCCACTCTATGGTCGGACTAAGCATCGTACGGAGCATAACCACTCGCGGGATCTTCAGTGTAATTGTTGTAACCGCAATCACCTTCCTGGAGATATGCCTCTTCTCCTTGCGCTTCTTCATATGGGCCGTCATGATATTCAGTACCTGTAGAATAGTCTAACAAACATTGTACAATAAAGGAATGAGTTTCAAAGAAACTCAGTAAGGCAGTTAAATCCATAATAACATAAATGGCAGGATTTCAGAGCAATCATAAATGCAATATGGTATGAAACAAACCATGAATGTATGAATCTAACTCTATATATGCTAGTCTCTATTGGCAGACATGCTTTAAGTCATAGCACCGTACTTCTTTAGGAAAGTCTCATTTACTCATCATCAGTTGGTAATGGGTCCGGCATCCCTCGGGACATTCCATGGCTGGGGGTATAGGTCACCACTCTCTCACATCACCATTGGTCTAAGTACCGGCGCATGTCAGGGTAAAGCCTAGCCAAATGCAAGTCTTCTACTTAGTTACATCAAGTCAGATCCAGATACGTCCATTCCTCGTCCCTGACGATCATTTCCGGTATCCTTCACGCTAGAGTCCTCATAGTCCTTGACTACGGACTCATCAACCCTACTGGTCATCCACATATGGTAAACGGGAAGCTCTCACATCCTCTCACGGGTTGGTTACCGGTCTTGAGCGCTCGTGAGCCCAAGTCTATCCATATGCAACCCTCCAATAAATGGCCCCCACAATGTGATTCCTGTCCTCTCACGGGTTGGTTACCGGTCTTGAGCGCCCATGAATCCCCATTGCTACCACGGGTCGTTCGGTCTCAATACCCCTCCGATTAGGGTCTGACATAACGGGACATCCTAGCCCAACACTACTAGACAGTCCTAGATATGTCATCCAACAGTTTAGGAAGGTGTCCAGAGGGCATCTCCGGAAACATCCCATAATATTCCTGTAGTTGTCCACGGATAGAAGTGTCAAAAGGACACCTCTCCTTTCCAAACCATACTTAAGCATACACATGCATCAATTCATATCATCACATATATGGTAACTTCATATATGGAAAGAAATCAATAATTACAATCACTTTGTATATAACTGGTAAGTAAATCATACATGAGTCAATTCAATATAAATAAGTAATGCTAGTGATATCAAGACAGTACTACAGTAGTATAACATTATAAGAATCTAATTAAAGAAATAACTTAACAAGATTCAAATATAGAAACTAAGATATGCAATTTATGTTGTTAAAGAAGTAACCATCCTTACCTTTTATAACTCGCAAAGGAATCCTAAGAAATCAAGTAAGATCTTGGCAAACTTGAGAAGGAGGTCCTAAACAAGTGTATACAACATATTAGGAAAGATCCCTAACAACAAAGATACCAAAACATCCAAAACAGACCAATTCTGGAGTTCTTTGTACTCATTGGTCGAGTGGATTGGTCGATCGGTCCAATCGACCAATCGATCGACCAATGCAGACAGTAGCCTATAAAATCAGAGTTTTGAGATATAAAATCCGAATTTGGTGGTTCAAAAGGGTACTAATCAAGGGGTAAACTACATTAGTAGTATCCTAACATATAGGGGATCTCAAAACACTAATCAAATCAAGTCATCAAGATCCAAATTAGGAAACAAAAAAGTTACCATAATTAGATCAATCATGGATCTTGAAGAATTCAAGATAGGAATCAAAGACAAGAACAATAGGAGAATGGATCATTGATTCAGGGAAAGGTATCATGAAAAGCATACTTAGATCTTCAAGAAAATAGACCTAAGAGCATAAATCTAAATAAGGAAACAAAACCTACCATATATGTAACTATCATGATTCATGAAGAAAACATGGTATGGTAGAAGAGAAACAACTAGAGATTGATAGATCATGGATCATGAAAAGAAAACACAGCAATTGACTACTAACATGATCAATCTAGTAGATCCAAGGAGATCAGAATTCAAATCAAAAGATAAACAAAGACTAGATCATGGTTTGATCATGATTCCTTCAAAAGCTTGCAATGATCATGGTTAAGATCATTGTTTTAGCCATTAATCCTTAGGAAGATCATGAGAGACAAGTCCAGAGATGTTTGCAACAGATAATGCAGCATCTCCTCTACTGTCTTAGCTCAAAAAGGAAAGAAAAACAGAGATGGAGGAGAAGAAGAGAGTGTAGACATACCTTTGATGCAAAAGGAAAAGTTTTGACGAAGATCCGTCAAGAAAATCACCAAGGATGCAAGGGAGATGACTTGCAGAGGTCTTTGGTTCGTTCCAAAGAGTTTGGAGGCAGCAAATACGAAGTAGACTCGAGATTGGACTTAAATAGAGCAAGCAAGACCTAATTGCCAAAGACAGCACTCATTGGTCGAGTGGATTGGTCGACTGGTCCAGTCGACCAATCAGTCGACCAATGCAGACAGCAATTCCAAAACAGGGAATTGAAGACCCAGATCAAATCTAATCCTAAAGGGGTTTTGCACACATATCAAGTGACTTACCTAATAGGTAGAAATGCCTTCAAACCATGATAGAGAGCACTCCAAGTCCATCAACTAATCCGATCTTCATCAAGATTCAGTTTCCATAAATAGAACTTCATCATCAACTCTCATGGATTCAAAGCCAGACACCAAGTCCTCCACTAGGATGGCCCAAAGCTGACTTCTTACTTTACTTCGGGTCACTGGACCTACAAATAACAAGGTTTCCGGGTCAAGGTTAGGGCTGGGTTTTACAAAACTCCTTCTCCAATCGTGCAAATTTCTCTCCCAAGGTATACATATAGGACTCTACCCTCTCTTGTTGAGCCTTTATCCTCTTAAGTGTGGAAGAAATCAATGACTGATGAGAAGCCACACCTGGAACCCTAGAAGACGTATGTGATGGACCTCCAATCTCATGGAAGCGTGGTATAGGAATCTCCTCGTGTCTCGGAATCTCACCCTGACCCTGATCCTCACGTCCCTGATCATCAATAATATCCTCATCCTAAACTGGAACCCCATCATGATCATCATTCTTTCCATGCTCATCCCCATCATCATCATCATCACCATCGTCAGCATCCTCATCCTCTGTGTCATCAGCCTTGACTATATCACCCTCATCCTCTAACCTAGCTACATTGCGAAGCCCCTATGATGTCCATGGTAGTGAAACTGATCTCTTTGCCTCCAACCGTCGACTCGATGACAATTATAGTGCTATTTGTTTAGGAAATTGTTTCGGAGAATCAAGCTGACCTCTCATAGCCCGAGACTTTCATCTTAGTCGTGTTAATCTATCTTCTATAGTATATTTGTGTGCCTCTATCCTCAAAACTGTCAAGCTAGAATAGTTCCCTCCTCGTCTAACTGAACTTCCTGATTCTCCTCATCATCATCTTCATCCTGATCTTGAACCTCACCTGAAATTTGGATTGTTGTCTCTTTATCCTTGTATTATTTCTGCTTATAGCATAGGAATAGTACTCTGATCCTCATCTCTGCCTCCCCTAATCCTTAAGTGTAATATCCAGCCCTATTCTAACCCTGACCCTAACCCGGATCCACTGTTGCTTTTAGGTCCGAAGACCCGAAGCGGTGGTAGAAGAGACTTATAGACCCTTTTGATTGATAATTATGAGTCGGAGATCGAGCCCATGGACATTGACGATGATACCCCTCACTTGAGTACATTGTTGGTGTTTAATGAAAGTCTGCGCATTGGAGAATAATGATTTAGTTGATGTACCTAATGGACTCCCGTGCACAATCCGAAGGTATTCACCAAAACTAGACTTCTCGATTGAATTGTAGAAGAAACCCCACTCAATTTGACCTTGTATAGCCCTCCAAGTCCCTGTCTGAAGTTGCTGAACTAAACTTGATTTTCTGCTGAGAAACATTTTGGTCGATCCTCTTTGGTCGATGCCATCGACCAAGGACCATCGACCAAAGTTTCCCAGTCAGACAAATTAATGATTCTTTGGAATATTCCCTATTCTATTTACACTAGCCTCGTGTTTTGAGCCCTATTGCAATCATTTTCACTCCTGAGAACGTGGGGGGAGCTTCCCAAAGCAACTCCTAGGCATTTGTGAAGGAGACTCCACCAAAACTCATTGTTAATCATTGTTTCTTGTCTCCATCTACAACTACAAGATATGATTCATCATTCCACTCTCTATTCTATCTTTTTCTATTCTTTTCTATCCCTCTCTTGCTGTTGAGACCTTGGTGATGGTGCTGCAACCTTGCAACCATCACTCCAAGTGTCCACTCTTTCTTAACCTATGATCCTCTTACCTATCTATTGATGCTATGCCCCCATTTCAAGCCTAGCATATACATTCTTTGATTTTCTTCTTAACATCATGCCATCTTGTACAAAACTGAGGTATATAGTATGCTATGTACATGTTTATCACTAGCATATGATCCTAATCGAATTTCTATAAGTTCCCTTAGCTAATGCATGCCTTTTCAATGTCAATGCAATCAATTTCAATTCATGCTATGATGCTTGTCTCTTGAACTTAGTAGCTCAATTTGGGGCTTTCTATTTAGACCATTGGATTATGTTAATTCCTTGATTTGTAGTGTCCTCATACTGTTCTTAAGTATTCCTCCAAGTTCCGGATCAATCCGAACCCCGGAAGACCAATTTCGGACCAAAACCCCCAAAACCCACTATTCTGTCCCGAAGACATTTTGGTCGATCCTCTTTGGTCGATGACATCGACCAAAGAGGATTGACCAAAGTTGTTGCTAATAGCAACCTTAGTCAGTTTTGACCCGTTTAATATTCGATCTTCCCGATTTCTTCTCTAACTTATTATTGATGTTTGTTTAGGGTCTTAACATTACTTTTGGACCATTTCTTGGTAATTCTCGATTCATCATCAACTCAACCTAAGGTAAGGATGGTTATCTCCATAAACATATAGGCCATAAACATATGTTTGGTGCTTATACTTAAAGTACATAGTCTCTTAATTACTTTTAATTATTATAGGACTGTTATACATGTTTTAGAACAGTAGTATTGTGATTTCTTATACTCTTGTTAGAATGGTTTATTACTCTTGTTATTTATATTCATGATGGATCAATTCGATATTATGATTTAACTCTTATCATGAAGATGTATTGAATGTATGAGAAATGATGGACTTGAATATGTGATTGCCAAAGTATAATTTGGTATTGGGGAGTGTCTTATTGAGGCTTCTGTCCTTGGGCATCGGAGGAAATAGTATGGGAAGTTCTCCGAAGGTGCCTATCAACATTTTCCCGGGTTATTGGATGACATACATAGGATTGTCTAGTTGTGTGGCTAGGATTGTCCTTGTAGTGTCAGACCCGAATAGGAAGGGCATTGAGACCGAACGACCCATGGTAGTGTATGGTTTGATGGGCGCTCAAGACCGGTAACCAACCCAGGAGAGGACATAAACCATGCTACGGATACCTGAAAGGGGCCATTTATTGGTAAGGTTGCAAATAGCTAGACTTGGGCTCACGGGCGCTCAAGACCGGTAACCAACCCGTGAGAGGACGTGAGAGCTTCCGTTTACTATTTGTGGATGACCAATAGGGTTGATGAGTCTATAATCTGGGATTACGCTGACTCTAGTGTGAAGGATACCAGAAAGGATCGCCAGGGGCGAGGAATGGACATATCTGGATCTGACTTGATACGACTGAGTAGATGACTTGCATTGGGCTAGGCTTTACTGTGACATGCACCAATACTTATACCAAATGATGATGTGAGAGAGCGGTGACCGATTTCCCCTACCATGGTTTGAGAGGACTTTACCCAATTACCACGGCAGTCCCAAGGTACGGAATGGGTTGAGGGAGAGTGACTGACAAACCAAAGAAGTATGGTGCTATAACTTAAAGCATGTCTACCATAGAGACTAGCATTCATAGAGTTAGAATCATATTTGCATCACATGTCTCATATCACATTGCATTATGTTATGATCTGTATTTGTATGATGTTAAATTATGGAATAACTGCCTTGCTGAGTTCTTTGAACTCATTCCTTTTGTGCAAATGTTGTTAAATTATCCTGCATGTACTGAAGACTCTGATGGCACATTCTTCGAGACAGACTTTGATTCCTCATACTACCCTCCGGGTAGTAGCTTCGGTGAAGATCAGAGTTTTGGTGCCGAAGAGGATTACTTTTCGTATCAGGGTTAGCCCCACTATTGTGTGGGAGCGGCAGAGCTGGGCTTTCTTCATCCACACCTATGAGGAGACGATCATTAGGACAGAAGAAACCCTTGTCTAGTGCCCCATTTCCCTAGTTTATTATGGAACATTTGGATATGTAATTAACTTTCTCTGGATTACTTTTTAAAACATGGGATTGTAACTAACTTGATTATTTCTACATTTCCGCTGCTCTGAGAGAGTGATTTTCACTTATTCTCTCATCTTTATGATTAGACTTATACATTGATATTATCTAGTTCCGCACTCTGATAAATTGAATCTTATCTTATTCATGATATCTAGTATTTGTTGCTTTTACCTTAATTTTTATTGTTTATGATTGTGTTATCGTGTATGTGGGAGGCATGGTCCCTCGATTCTTGATCCTTGGACTATGGATCACATTCTTGGGTATGCCAAATAGGGTACCAGCTGGGTGGATGTGACAGATTGGTATCAGAGCCCAAGATCAAGTGGAACCCCGAACACAGAAACGATGACAGAACATTCCGAGTCACAGATCCAAAAGTGACTCAAGTGCTCTTAGAGGTGAATAATAGATAACCTGAATTAGAAACCAAATTAATGAAGCACAAATTGATTCCTGAATAAGACACAATAATATAAACAAAATAACTGAACTTCATTAATCACATAAGAGAGTTTTACAAGTCTGAAAAGAAATACATTCAAGAAAGCATAAAAGGAAACTCCATTCCCATTTCAATTCCTCTCCCTACCATCCTTTCATTGGAGAAGTATTGGGGACAGACGCATAATCATGAAGAAAACAAGTGAAACACACTCACAACTACAAGGAGTTTTACATAGTTTGACAGGATTGTTTGCATCCACCAAAGAAAAAGGGATTTCACTATTTTGTTGGGGATACAGATACACAACCATACACAACCATGAACGAAGAGGGAAAAATATATATATACACACGACAAATTTAACGTGGTTCGGCAAACCTCTGCCTACTTCCATTAGAGAGAAAAGAAATTCCAGTGTTTTCAAGAAACCTCACACCACTCTTACACCTCACAAAGTGCTACCCCCTTTGCTTGCCCTGAATCTCTATCCCTAGATGGGTTCTCCAATCCCCTTATAGGGATTGGTTTATTTAAATTATCCTACATAGACTATTTATAAAAAACGTATAATCCTAATCCCCATATAACTACAATTTTATCCATGTACAAATAATTGATCCAAAACCTTGATCCAATTACAAATATAATCTAAATGCTAATTATATGGACCTGCAATACAAGACACTCAAACCCAACAATCTTTACTTTGTGTCACATCCACCCAGCCGATACCCTACCTGGCATACCCGAGTGTGTGATCCACAGCCCCGAAGATCAAGTATCGAGGTAATCAACCTCCCGCATAGACAATAACATAAGCATGAACATAAATAATCAATGTGCAAAGTATAAATGAGAGATCCAAATAAGGAAGGAATAAAGTCATATATCATCAGAGTACGAAAGGTAACAAAAATGTCAATATCATAAAGTAAAGTGATGCGGAAATCTCACTCTACCAACAGCGGAAAAGTAGTTCCAAAAAGAAAGGAAAAGAGATCAAAACTAATCCCAATAACAAGTACAATGAGTAACTAAATCGTTCTCAATCTTATAGAGAACATCTCTATAAGTATAAATCTCAAAAATGGAACAAGGGCGCTTCCACTCTATCGGCGGACTAAGCATCGTACTCAGCATAACCACCCGCGGAATCTTCAATGTGATCGTCATAACCGCAATCAAATTCCTGGAGGTATGTCTCTTCTCCCTGCGCTTCTTCATACAAGCAGTCATGATACTCAAAGCCTGTAGAGAAATCTAACAATACATAGCACAAAAGGAGTGAGTTTCAAAAGAAACCCAGTAAGGCAGTTAATCCATAATAACATAAATAGTAGGATTCAAAGCAAAGTAAGATGCAATGTGACATGAAACATATGATGCATTATGATTCTAACTCTATGTATGCTGGTCTCTATTGGCAGACATGCTTTAAGTCATAACACCGCACTTCTTTGGGAAGGTCTCATCACACAACGCCGTTTGGTAGCGGGTCCGGCATCCATCGGGACATTACATGGCTGGGGTTTAGGTCACCACTCTCTCACATCACCATTGGTCTAAGTATTGGCGCATGTCAGGGTTAAAGCCTAGCCAAATGCGAGTCTTCTACTTAGTTACATCAACTCAGATCCAGATACGTCCATTCCTCGCCCCTGGTGATCCTTTCCGGCATCCTTCACACTAGATTCCTCATAGTCCCTGACTACGGACTCATCAACCCTATTGGTTATCCACCTATGGTAAACGAGAACTCTCATGTTCCCTCACGGGTTGGTTACCGGTCTTGAGCGCCCATGAGCCCAAGTCTATCCATATAAAACCCTACCAATGAATGGCCCCCACAATGTGATTCTTGTCCTCTCACGGGTTGATTACCGGTCTTGGGTGCCCATGAATCCCCATTGCTACCATGGGTCGTCCGGTCTCAATACCCCTCCAATGAGGGTCTAATATAACGGGACATCCTAGCCAAACACTACTAGACAGCCCTAGGTATGTCAACCAACAATTTAGGAAGGTGTCAAAGGGCATCTCCGAAAACATCCCATAATATTCCCGTAGGTGTCCAAGGACAAAAGTGTCAAAAGGACACCTCCTTTTCCAAACCATACCTAATCATTCACAACCATGAATCAATCGTATCATAAATATAGTAACTCCCCATATGGAAAGAAATCAATAACATCATCCAACATGTATAAAATTGGCAAGTAAATCATATATGAACTAATTAGCCTAAACAAATAATGCTACTGTAATTAAAGTAGTTGCATCAATAGTACATCAATATAGAAATCTGATTATGGAAAAAAATCAGTGAGGTTCAAATATAGAAACTAAATCATGCAATCTATGTAATTAAGGAAATAACTATCCTTACCTTATATAACTTGAAGAGAATCTCTAAAGAACAAGGCGAATCTTCCCAAACTTGGCAAGAAGGTCCTAACAAGTAGATATATCATATTAGGAAAGAAACCTAGAAGGTAAGAGATCAAATCATCCAAAACTGACCAAATATGAGGTTACTGTCCTCATTGGTCGATTGATTGGTCTATTGACTCAGTCGACCAAGCAGTCAACCAACAGAGTCAGTGACAGACAAAATCAGAGATTTCTGATTCAAAATCCAAATTTTGTGATTCAGAAGGACACCAAACAAGAGGGAATATGCAGTGATAGTGTATTGATCTATAGAGGACTTCAAAACCATAATGACATCAAGTCTTCAAGTCACAAAATAGGAAACAAAAACTTACCATAAATAAGTCAATCAAGGTTCTTGGAGAAATCATGGCAAATTAATGGATTAGAAACTATGGAATGATGGATTACTAATTTGATAAAGAATTCATGAAAAGCATGCATAGATCTTCTAAAAAAATAGATCTAAGATTGAAGAACATTGAATCTAAAAAAAGAAAGAAGATGAATACATGGTTTCCTTCAAAAGCGAGTGATGATCTTGATGAAGATCATCCATCAAGCTTTAAATCCTTAGGAAAAGAGAGGAGATGAGTAGAGTGATGGTTGCAACAGAGATGTAACATCAACTCTACTATTCTCAAACAGAAAAGGAAAGAAAAACTATAGAGAATCAAAGATAGAGGATAGAGGAGGATGATCACATACCTTTTGATGTAAATGCAAGAGATTTGACGAAGATCCGACAAGAAAATCACCAAGGTTGCAGAGGAGATGACTTGAGGAGAGCTCTGGTTCTTTTCAAGAAGTTTGGAGGCACAAAAGACAAATTAGACTCGAAGTTGGGCTTAAATGAGAAGCCAAGACCTAATTCAGCAAAACAGATCCCATTGGTCGATTGATTGGTCGTCGACCAAGCAGTCGAACAAGCAGAACAACAAGTCAAAAATAGGGAAATGAAGGCTCAAATCAAATCCAAACTTGAAGGGGTTTTGCAAACACACCAAGTTGCTTACCTAGTATGAGAAATGCCTTCGAACCAATTTAGGAGTACTCCAAGTCCATCAACTAATTCCATCTTCATCAGGGTGCAGTTTCCTTTTCAATCCTAAACAAGTTTCCATAAATGGAACACTGTCAACAACTCTCATGGATTCTAAGCCAAACACCAAGTCTTCCACTAAGGTGGCCCATAGTTGACTTCTTGCTTTACTTTGGGTTGCCGGACCTACAAACAACAAGGTTTCCGGATCAAGGTTAGGGCTGGGTTTCACAACTTTACTTTATGATCTTGTCATTTTTGTTACCTTTTGTACTCTGATGATATATGACTTTATTCCTTCCTTATTTGGATCTCTCATTTATACTTTGCACATTGATTATTTATGTTCATGATTATGTTATTGTCTATGTGGGAGGTTGATTACCTCGATACTTGATCTTCGGGGTTGTGGATCACACACTCAGGTATGCTAGGTAGGGTACCGGCTGGGTGGATGTGACAGAGTGGTATCAAAGCCCAAAGTTCAAGTAAATCCTAACCACAAAAAACAATAACAGAACATTCCCGAGTCTTAGGTCTGAAATGACTCATCTACTCTTAGAAGTGAATAATAGGATACTTGGATTAGAAACTTAATCAATAAAGCATAACTGGTCTTTTTGGAATAACATACCATAATTATACTTAAACAAATGTCATTTAATACAATAAAAGAAAAGTGCATAATACACAATAATAAAGTGAAACAAAATGAACTTCATTAATTTCAAAAGTTTTTACAACGATTACATCTAATAACGCATAAATGGAAATCCTAAAGTATAGTCTATCTAGGTGATCTGCTCTGGTCTCTGAAAGCCCTGAACTCCTCTGCTAGCTGAGTCACCTGATGCTCTATCCTCTCCTGCCTCATCTCTATGGTGCTGAACATCTACGCCTGTCTCACTCCCATCCTCTCCAACATGGAAGTCATCGATCTCATCTGTGCACCTATATCTGAAGTCTCTGGAACTGCATGAGACGGGCCACCTACCTCAAAGTGTGATGAAGGAGGAATCTCGTGATGCTCTGGCTCAACCTCGTGCATCTCTGTGTCATCTCCGGCCTGATCATCACTATCAGGACCGACATCCTCTCCTCCATCATCAGACTCATCCCTCTCCTCCTCTGTCTTGTCGTCCTCACCCTCTGGACTAGGAGATCTCTTTCTGTCTGTTTCAGCCTCATCTATCGGATGGTCCTAGTCCCGATCATATACCCCAGTGCACTAGTGTCCACCGGTGTATCCTCAAAACTCACTCCGAAGTGCCGAAAGATCAAAGTCAGAAGTCTCCCATAGCAAAGGTTCCGCATACTAGGACGCAGTACCAGATCCAGCATGACCTGTTGAATGATGTAAGATAAGTCTATCTGAAAGCCCATGTAAATGCAGTAGATGACCAAGGCCTCCATCACTGTGACCCGATGGTGATGTCCGGCCTTCGGCATGATATTTCGGCCGACAATACAACCGATAATCCGTGTCGAATCTATCATCCACCCGCTGTTCCGTGGAGTGTAGCATCATCGATCATCCCATAAAGTAGAGCACATCTCGTGTAGCTCGTACGACATCAAGTAGCTGTCTATCCTAGCCCCCGCAGGTATCCACACTCACTGCCATGGATAGTAAGGTACCCGTAGGATCTCAGCCAATGCCCTTGTGGAGAAGCGGATCCGTGTCTGAAGGACCCTGCTCTTGAGGACTAATCGAAGAGGATGTCTTGGACCTCTAGACTCCTCTTTAGATGTAAGGTTGCTAAAGAACAACCTCACTAGCTCTGGATATAACTGGCAAATCCTCAGTGAAGAGATGAGTCCACTCCATAGTGTCAAATCTCTACCGAATCCTGAACACCCTGAGCTATCGTAGGTGAAGCAGACATCCGAACTCGATACTCGACCTGTGGAGTATCGAATCTGTTTGGCCGTCGAACCTCCTCTCTAGGCTGTGAAGGTACCTGACCTCTACCTCTGAGTGCCCCTACCATACGACCTCGTCCTCGCCCTCCACTCTGCATAATGTATATCTGTAGAAAGACAAAAGACATTGCTAGTTCGTGCCATTTCAAGATTTCAGCCAAAAGGGCATTTTCGTAATTTTTTGGAAAATTTCAAATTTGGGAAAATTCGATTTGAAGATACTAGCATGTGCACAATACTTGGAATTGCATGATCATGAAGTTTATTTGAAAAAATTGATCGAAAACTTGGTTAAAAGTTGAAAATTCAGCAAGAAGAAATTTGGGGATTTTTGCAAATTACGGCAAAACAGAATTTTTGAAAAGTTGGAATTGGTCAAATAAAACTACATGGACATATCTACAATATCATTGCGAGCATGTAGCATTTGATTTTGTGCGAAAACTTCAAGTGGTTTTTGAGGAATCGAAATTTTTCTAAAGTTAACGATTTCGGTACGAAAACGTTGTGAAAGTGCAAGAATGTGTTAGAACTTGTTGTCTATGCATGGCATTGTGTTTAAAACCTAGGGAATATATTTCTAAGTATTCCTAAACATGATTTCTAACAATGGATACAAGTAAGACATGATTTATATGGAAATACAAGTATGAGAGATTGTATTTGAAAGAAGAGATGATGGATTTACCTTGTATGAGATGAGTGTGTGATGTGGTGTAGTTGTTGAAGAACTAAATCACTCTAGAACACTTTATAGAACCTTAGAAATCTTTCCCTAGAGCTCCCTCACGTTTTTGAAGTGCTTAGAATGAAGTTGGAATGAAGTAATGAGGCCTAAAATACGAATTTTCGTATTCTGTGAGCATTGGTCGACTCATTGGTCGACTGGGCCAGTCGACCAATCAATCGACCAATGGACCAGTGACCTCATTTTCTGTTGAATTTTTTGAAAATGTTATTTTTGTTCTATGGATTATTTTCAAATCATTTGGACTTGTGGATTATGATGAAACTTCGAAATTCGGTGTTTTTTATGTTTTCAGAATGGTTACTCTGAGAAGTGGATGTGGTGGATCCAGTAGCAATGGTCATGGTGAGATACCTCTTGGAGGTGGTGAGATACCAAATGGTGGTTTTGATCAACAGACCAACACTGGCGAACAGGGTACCCAAGACATACCCAATGCCCCGAACGTCGGTAGTTTCCGCGATATTGCCAACATTATGGGCAATATGATGCAGCAGCAAGCAGCCCAGTTTAATCAGATGCTGGCGGGTTTCATGACTTTGCATAATGAGACTCGTGCTGGTGCTAACAGGATTCCCCATGCTGTAGCCCCGAATGCGGAAAGGTTGGCCGGAACTCCTCATACACGTCTGATGGAGAGTTTGCTAAAACTGCAAGTGCCCACCTGCATTGGAGTGTCCAAAGATGCCTTGTTTCCTAACAAGTGGCTTTGTGAGTTGGAGAAGGCTTTTCAACATTTGCAATGTTCTGAAGCCCAAAAGATTCTGTTTGCAGAATTGAAGTTGCAACATGAAGCTGACGCTTGGTGGACCTCCACTTGGCCTGTTTTGGAAGGTCTACATGCGGATGTTGTATCTTGGGATTTGTTCAAAGAAGCTTTCTACATGAACAGCTTCCCAGAAGCGGTGAAAGATGCGAAAGAGGCTGAATTTATGGATCTTACGCAGGGATCCTTGTCTGTGTTGGAGTACCAACAAAAGTTTGAGAAGCTTCACTTCTTTGCTCCAGACTCCTTGAAGCTTGACATTGCCAAAGCGAAGAAGTTCTTTAAAGGACTGTGCCCTGCCATTAAAGCATACCTCACTGTCCAACCTATAGAGAGCTATGGTCAAGTGGTGCAGAACTCAAAGAAGTTGGAAGAAACTGAGAAGGAGAGTGCACGTGTGCAAAGGCCCTGGCAGCCCAGGAATCCTGGTTTGGTGGATCTTAATGATCGGCGCTTTGTGAGACCTACACCCTACCCCACTCCTAATTTCGAGCCTAGGAGTGTAGGTTTGAGCCCTGGTTTTTAGCAGCCTGGCAAGTTTAGACAGTATGGCGGAATCAACCACCGTTGAATGCGAATGCTAGGCCTGTGAATGCAAATCCTAGGCCCTTGGTTCAGAAGCCCCCAGTTGCAGCTACTCTAGTGGGATCTAGCAATCCTGTTTGCTTTTTCTGTAAGCAAGCTGGTCATTTTGCTTGTGCCTGTCCGAAGAGGCCTGTCCAGCAGTCTGCTCCTCTAGTGAAGAATGCTCCTGCTCCTCCCTACGGTAGAGTGTTCAGTATTTCCGGTGTTGAACAGGATGCAAGCCATGATGTGATTACAGGTACATTGTTAGTCGCTTCTATTCCTGCATTTGTCTTATTTAATACGGGTGCATCTCATTCGTTCATATCATCTGCATTCATCAAGAAGATTGACCTAATGCCTGAGAAATTATCTAGTTGTTTACTAATTAGTACACCTACTGGTCCTGCTGTGAAACTAGATAAGGGGTTAGTTAAATTTCCTGTGTTGATTGGTGAGAAGAACTTGGAAGCCAATTTGGTACTTCTCGATATGAATGACTTTGATATCATTTTAGGAATCGATTGGTTGACAACCCACAAGGCTGTATTTCTTTGTTCCTCGAGAAAAATTCAGTTCTAGATCTATGGAAGTCCAGTCTTTGAATTTCAAGGTGAGAGAAGAAGGATTGGTAAGAAGATCATGTTTGAACTGATGCAAGTCTACGCCCTAGTGGATGATGCTTCATCTTAAGGCAAGGGTAAAGTGGAGAAGAGTGTTGACGAAGTCAAGATTGTCTGCGACTTTGTTGATGTCTTCCCTGATGATCTATCAGGAGTGCCTCTAGATAGGGATGTTGAGTTTTCTATTGATCTCATCCCTGGTGCTACTCCAGTATCTAAAGCTCTGTATAGAATGGCTCCTACCAAACTGAAGGAACTACAAAACCAGTTGAATGAGATCATAGATCGAGGTTTTATACAACCTAGTGTATCACCTTGGGGAGCTCCGGTTTTGTTTGTTAAGAAGAAGGATGGTAGTATGCGTCTATCCATTGATTACCGTGAGTTGAACAAGTTGACCATCAAGAATAGATATCCGCTGCTCAGAATTGATGATCTCTTCAATCAGTTGAAGGGTGCAGCAGTGTTCTCGAAGATTGACTTGAGATATGGATATCACCAATTGAAAGTGAAGTCAAGTGATATTTTCAAGACAACTTTCAGAATGAGGTATGGTCATTATGAATTTTGAGTCATGCCTTTCGGATTGATTAATGCTCCTGCTGTGTTCATGGACCTCATGAATCGAGTATTTCATGATGTGCTTGATAAGTTTGTGATTTTCTTCATCGACGACATCTTGATCTATTCAAAGAATGAAGAAGAGCAAGCAAGGCATCTAGGTATCACTTTGCAAAGACTGCGAGAAAAGAAGCTTTACGCTAAGTTCAGCAAGTGTGATTTTTGGCTCAAAAGGGTAGTATTTCTCGGCCATGTGGTTTCTGCTAAAGGTATTCGTGTTGATCCCGAAAAAGTCCAAGCTGTGGTTGATTGGGAAAGACCGAAGACTGTTACAGAAATAAGAAGTTTCCTTGGATTGGCAGGATACTACAGAAGGTTTATTGAGAACTTTTCTCGGTTGGCTGCTCCTATGACTAAGCTGACCAGGAAAGAAGAGAAGTTTGTTTGGTCTGACGCTTGTGAGAAGAATTTCCAAAAGTTGAAAGATAGATTGACAAGTGCCCCGGTCCTGACTATACCTGATAGTTCCGGCAGTATGACAGTCTATACTGATGCGTCGAAGATTGGTTTGAGTTGCGTGCTGATGCAACATGGTAAGGTCGTAGCCTATGCTTCTCGGCAATTGAAAGATTATGAGCGGAATCACCCCACTCACGATTTAGAACTTGCTGCTGTTGTCTTTGCTTTGAAGATTTGGAGACATTACCTCTACGGTGAGAAAATTGCCATATTCACGGATCATAAGAGTTTGAATTACTTCTTTACCCACAAGGAGTTGAACATGAGGCAAAGATGGTTGGAACTAGTCTCTGATTATGACTGTGATATTTAGTATCACCCTGGTAAGGTAAACGTTGTTGCTGATGCTCTTAGAAGGAAGAGTCAGAAGAAAGCTTTGGATTTGAATGCTTTGAGTCAACCCTCGTTGTCTTCAATTGCAAGTTTTTATTTGGAAGTTGTCCCTGAGGATTCAGATTTTGCTCTTTCTGCCATGACGGCAAGATCTACCGTCAGAGATAGGATTGTTGCTCTACAGAGTTCTGATCAAGAATTGAAGGAGAAGATTGAGAAAATTTCTTTGAACACTGACTTTGGTATATCCATGGATGGTGCCTTATTGTTTAAAGATAGACTTTGTGTGCCAGTGAATGAAGAAATTAAGAAAGAAATATTGAAAGAAGCACACCAGTCGATCTTTACAATACACCCTGGAAGCACCAAGATGTACAAGGACTTGAAGGAACATTTTTGGTGGATTGGTTTCAAGGCTGATGTTGATGATTTTGTTGCCAAGTGTGAGACTTGGCAGCGTGTGAAAGTTGTTCATCAACCTCCATCTGGATTACTTCAACCCCTTCCTATTCCTAGTTGGAAGTGGGAAGATATCTCTATGGACTTCATGACTAGCTTGCCTCAGACAAGTAAGAGCAATGACACTGTATGGGTGATTGTTGATAGGTTGACCAAATCAGCCCACTTCATTCCTATGAAGATTACTCACACTTTGGATAAGCTAGGTAGGCTTTATGTGGACAATGTGGTTCGTCTACACGAAGTGCCAATGAGTATTGTTTCTGATCGTGATCCTAGGTTCACCTCAAGGTTTTGGAACAGTTTACAAAAAGCCTTGGAAACCCAATTGAATTTGAGTACGGCTCATCACCCACAGTCAGATGGACAAATCTGAGCGAACAATTCAGACCTTGGAAGACATGCTCAGATCCTATGTTGTGGATATGGGTGGTAATTGGGATGAAAACTTAGCTTTGGTAGAGTTTGCCTATAACAATAGTTATCAATAAACAATAGGCATGGCTCCATTCAAGGCTTTGTATGGTAATACTTGTAGGACACCTTTGTACTAGACTGAGACGGGTGAAAGAAAGGTCTTAGGTCCTGAAATGATTGAAGCTACGAGTGAAATGGTTGATATGATCAGAGAAAGGATTAAGTCTGCCCAGTCAAGACAGAAATTTTATGCTGACAAGAGAAGGACTGATTTGGAATTTCAAGTTGGGGAGAAGGTTTTCTTGAAGGTTTCACCAATGAAGGGTGTGATGCGATTCAATGTTAAGGGGAAGCATAGCCCTTGTTTCATTGGACTTTTGAGATTCTGGAGAAGGTTGGACCTGTTGCTTACCGATTGGCCTTGCCTCCGCCTCTTGCTGGAGTTCATAATGTGTTTCATGTTTCAATGCTTCTGAAGTACATAGAGAACCCGGAACACATTTTACAGCAAGCACCCAAAGGACTTATTGCTGATCTTACCTATGATGAAGAGCCAACCGAAATCTGGAAAGAAGGACAAGCAACTACGGAATAGCACCATTCCTCTGGTGAAGATTCGGTGGAAGAACCATACCCCTAAAGAAGCTTCTTGGGAGTAGGAAGAAGATATGAATGAGAAGTTTCCTCACCTCTTTGGAAGTTCAGGTACGCATTCAATTTCGGGGACGAAATTTCTTTTAAGGGGGGGGAGAATGTGAAACCCAGCCCTAACCTTGACCAGGAAACCTTGTTGTTTGTAGGTCCGACAACCCGAAGTAAGGCAAGAAGTCAACTATGGGCCACCTCAGTGGAAGACTTGGTGTTTGGCTTAGAATCCATGAGAGTTGTTGACAGTGTTCCATTTATGGAAACTTGTTCAGGACTGAAAAGGAAATTGCACCCTGATGAAGATGGAATTAGTTGATGGACTTGGAGTACTCTCTGACTTGGTTCGAAAGCATTTCTACATACTAGGTAAGCCACTTGGTGTGTGTGCAAAAGCCCTTCAAGTTTGGATTTGATCTGAGCCTTCATTTCCCTATTTTAGACTTGTTGTTCTGCTTGATCGACTGGGCCAGTCGACCAATCAATCGACCAATGGGATCTGTTTTGCTGAATTAGGTCTTGGCTTCTCTATTTAAGCCCAACTTCGAGTCTAATTCATCTTTTGTGCCTTCAAACTTCCTGGAACGAACCAGAGCTCTCCTCAAGTCATCTCCTCTGCAACCTTGGTGATTTTCTTGTCGGATCTTCGTCAAATCTCTTGCATTTACATCAAAAGGTATGTGATCATCCCCCTCTATTCTCTATCTTTGATTCTCTATAGTTTTTCTTTCCTTTGTTTGAGAACAGTAGAGTTGATGTTGCATCTCTGTTGCAACCATGTATTCATCTTCTTTCCTTTTTTAGATTCAATGTCTTCAATCTTATATCTATTTTTCTAGAAGATCTATGCATGCTTTTCTTGAATTCTTTATTAGATTAGTAATCCATCATTCCACAGTTTCTCATTCATGAATTTGCCATGATTTCTCCAAGAACCTTGATTGACTTATTTATGGTAAGTTTTTGTTTCCTATTTTGTGACTTGAAGACTTGATGTCATTAGGGTTTTGAAGTCCTCTATAGATCAATACACTATCACTGCATATTCCCTCTTGTTTGGTGTCCTTTTGAATCACAAAATTCGGATTTTGAATTAGAAATCTCTGATTTTGTCTGTTCATGGACTCGTTGGTCGACTGCTTTGTCGACTGAGTCAGTAGACCAATCAATTGACCAATGAGGACAATAACCTCATATTTGGTATGTTTTGGATGATTTGATCTCTTACTTTCTAGGTTTCTTTCCTAATATGATATATATACTTGTTTAGGACCTTCTTGCCAAGTTTGGGAAGATTCTCCTTGATCTTTAGAGATTCTCTTCAAGTTATATAAAGTAAGGATAGTTATTTCCTTAATTACATAGATTGCATGTGATATGGAGAGATTATGATCTGACCGGGTTCATACCTGGTCCGACCCTCGACCCCGGTCAAGACGGAGAGATCCGACTCGCTCCCAAGCGAACCGGATCCGGAAGATGGCTTGCTGAAGAAGAAAGCTTATTTGGCTGCAAGCGCGCCCTAATCCTACTTATGGATTAAGGTAATCACCCTAATAATGGCAGACTCGAATTGACGGCTGCGGATAATCATTATCGAAGGGATAATCATCACATAACCTAAAGGTTATCTCAGGAGTCCTCTACTAGTCCAAACTAGTAGAAGTCCATTGCTCAACGGATCTAACTGTTAAGATCCAACGACTACCCGAAGAAGGCTCAAGTGCATCCAACGAAGGAGATTCGAAGGTACACTCTATATAAACCTCACTACCATACAAGGTGAGGGGAGGAAAAAGAATACTATCTGAGACTCAGGTTCAGATACATACTAATAGACCTAAACTATCAGCGATCTGCTATCTAAATCACCTTTCCCAGTTCTTCATTCCTTAGCTCTGCGCTTCTAGCAGAGCCGTTTGTGATTAAGTTCATCAATTGACTTAGCCTTTGGAGGTGGACTCCCGACCCCAGCGGTCGGGCCACATCTGACGCTTTCGTTTTGCAGGACACCACGAGGAGATCTAAGGGCTGAGCAGATTTTGGACGCATCAATTGGCGCCGTCTGTGGGAAACAACTTGAAAAGCCATGGTGACTAGATCAGCAGCCAGCCGCCGCAAAACGCACATTCCGGTGTTCGGATCCCCGGAGTGAATAACCCGGTATATTTCCCAGGAAAGCCAAAATCCTATCGAGGTAGATGGTGGCCAGGGAGGACATAATCCTCCTCCTGATACAATCCAAGATCAATTGGATCAGGTAAAGATTCAACTCTTGGAGGTGAGCCAAGCACTCCGCATGCTCACCAGACGAGTGGTTTTACCACAAGAGCCTGATCAGCGCGATTCAGGGAGACGTGCATTGCCACGTGACCAGAGATTGGCTGAAGACCGGAATATCGATAAGAATTTCCGTGAAGGAGACCGAGGACTTAGGAGGATCGATGAACAACCGAGGCGAGACGATCAGTTTGACTGACCACAAGAGAGTACAACTGATTCAAACACAAGGTTGGATACAGGGGTAAGAACTCACTCACCCACTATCAGAAGAACCGTTCGTGATGATCGAGCAGTTCGCGACGAGCAGAATGCTCAGGAAGGACGGGTTGTTCGTGATGATCGAGTAGCACGGGATGATCGTGTTAATCGAGGTCATGATCATATTGCTGAAGATCACCCAACCCAGATTGGTCAGGAATTGGCCAACATCAATGAGAAATTAGGGCAGTTGGCTAAGGGAAGAATAACTGAGGATATTTACTTAGTCATTCGGAAGACTCCCTTTGCCGAGCCAATTGCGAGATATCAGTTTTCCCGTAACTTCCGTTTGCCTACCTTTTCAACATTCGATGGCTCTGGAGATCCAACAGCTCACATCGGCTATTACCAATGAGACCATGGCCGTTTTGTAATTTCGATGAAATTTTATGTGGTTTTTGGTTCATCACTTACTGGAGCAGCACAAAAGTGGTTTTCGAACCTCCCCTCCGGAAGGATCGTAAACTTTGACGAATTGGCGCGCCAATTCATAGGGCGATTCCAGAGTGGAATACAGGTCAAGAAAACGGAAGAAACCTTGTTTACTGTCAAACAAGGAAAGAGCGAATCAATCAGAGAGTTTCTGAAAAGATTCAACAAAGTAACGATGGAGATAGAAAATTTGGATGAACAAGTAGCCAAAAACTGCTCTATTCACGGGACTCACTAATCGGAAACTCCCGGAGTTATTACTACAGGATATGCCTGCGACTTATGCCGAGTTGGTACAGAGATGCCAGAAGCAGGCTGAAGTCATGGAGATTCTAGATGTGCGCCAAGGAGATAATAAAGTCTCCAATAAGGAACAGAAGGCTCATGAGCAGAAGCAGAAGCCAAAGAAAAATGTTCGTGATCGGGTTGGAAAATCTCAGCCTTGGCGCCAAAGGTCCCCCGGTAAAAGTGAGTACACTCCATTGAATGCTCCTCGGGCTGATATTTTAAATATCCTCAAAAGAAAAAATATTTTAAAGTGGCCGCCTAAAATTCTTTTGAAACCCGGAGAGCAGCAGGATGGAGAAAAGTATTGTCGATTCCACAAGGACTATGGTCATTATACTAATGACTGTCGTCATCCGAAGGCGAGATATTGAGAGATTAATATCTCGGGGACACTCCGTCCCGTTTTGTTAGCAGAAGAAGGGAGGAGCCACGTGAGCCACGTGCGGCTGCTCCGAAAAGGGATCGTTCGGTTAGTTAGGAACGATCAAGGGAGGCCCCGAAATCTAAGAAGGGCAAGGAGGTGATTGAAGCTACTCGGTCACCAATCCTTACCATCTTCGGGGGACCAGAGCCCGAATCACTCTGGAGTCTGAAAACAAAATCCAAATTTGTTGGAACCGGAGAGACGCAGAAGCGGAAGAAGCTGAATGGTGAAGATTCTATCACCTTTAGCGAGGAAGACGAAAGAGATGTTTGTTTACCTCATGATGATGCTATAGTCATCAAGGTAGAGATTGCACGACGGGAAGTGCATAGAGTTTTGATTGATACAGGGTCTGCAGCTGACCTAATTTCCTACGAAGTATATCAAAAATTGAAGGTGGATCAGGACTTGATGAAACCTTCATCCACACATCTATATGGTTTTGCGGTGGTCATCTCGCAGTGGCGGAAGGATCGGTCCAGTTGGATTTATCCATTGGAAGTTTTCCTAAGGAAACAACTGTCCGAATCAATTTTTTGGTGGTTCGGGAACTGCCCACTTATAATATGATCCTCGGGCTACCATCTTTATCCAAGATAGGTGCTATTGTTTCGACAAAGCACTCGAAGATAAAATTCCCGATCGATATGGGAATTGGTCAAGTCTCCTCCGACCAAAAGATCTCTCGGCAGTGTTATGTTGCCTATTTAAAAGACAAGGAGGGCCCGAGGAAGGTAACTCGCCCTCCCCATAGAAGTTCGAGATGATCGGGAAGAGACAGAGATGCAAAGACCCGAACCGGTGGAGAAGCTAGAACAAATCCAGCTGTGTACCGAGGATGAGAAAAAGATTACTTATATCGGGTCTGAACAACTGGAAGAATTTAAAGATGAGTTGAAGTTTTTTCTTCAACAGAATAAAGATGTATTTGCATGGTCTCATTGAGGACATGCCTAGAATCGATCGGGCCATTGCAGAGCACAAACTCGGATAGACCCTAAGGCGAAACCAAAGTGATACGAAAAAGAAGAAATTTCTCCATTGAAAAGTATGAAGCCGTTTGAAGCGAAGTTGAAAAACTTAAGAATTCTGGTTTCATAGAACCAATTGAGTGCCCAACTTGGTTGGCCAACGTGGTAATGGTAAAAAAGGCGAATGGGAAGTGGAGGATGTGTACAGACTACACAGATCTTAACAAAGCTTGCCCAAAAGATTGCTACCCGTTGCCTCGGATTGACCTCTTGATAGATGCGACTGCAGGATATGAAACTTTAAGTTTCATGGATGCCTATTCAGGGTATATTCAGATCCTTATGAATAAGGAGGATGAGAAGTATACGGCTTTCATGACTGATCGTGAGAGCTATTATTACAAGGTCATGCCTTTTGGCCAGAAGAATGCAGGAGCAACATATCAGAGGGCCGTCAACAAGATTTTCAAAGAGCTGATAGGAAAGAATGTTGAAGCTTATGTTGACGACATGCTAGTGAAAAGCTTTACAAAAGCAAATCATATTGCAGATTTGACTGAGGTATTCTTAGTACTACGGAAACATCAAATGAAGCTAAACCTAGAAAAATGTGCCTTTGGAGTCTCCTCGGGCAAATTTTTGGGCTTCATGGTATCACGAGAGGGGAATTGAGGCTAATCCCGCCAAAATACAAGCTCGATTGATATGGAGGCTCCCAAAACTGTTCGGGATGTGCAAAGTGTTTAACAGGGAGAGTTGTTGCTTTAAATCGATTCATCTCCAAGTCTGGAGAAAAATGTTTGCCTTTCTTCAAGGCACTTGGACAACCACCGATCCTCTCCAGACCAAAGAAGGGGGAAGTATTGCAGCTATATCTAGCGACGTCCCTTTCGGCGGTCAATGCAGTACTTGTTCGGGAAAAAGATAAAAAAGAGTGGCCGATTTACTATGTAAGCCACGTGTTGCTAGATGCGGAGACAAGATATTCACAGATTGAGAAGCAGTGCTCTGCTCTCATGATGGCCGCCGAGAAGCTAAGGCTATATTTTCAAGCTCATCCAATTGAGGTATTTACAACTTTTCCTCTTAGTAAAGTTCTTAACAAACCCGATTTGCCCGGAAGGATGGTGTCCCGGTCGGTTGAACTCAAGCGAGTTCCAAGTGAGCTTTAAGCCCGTAACCGTAATCAAGGCTCGAGCATTAGCCGACTTTGTAGTAGAAACTACTACACCAAGTGGAACCCACCATTGAGGATCCCATTATACCAACCACTTGGGAGGTATATGTGGATGGTTCGAGTAATAAAGATGGAGCAAGAGCTGGAATTCTATTAAAAAGTCCAGCAGGATTTATTATTCGATATGCTTTGAGATTCGCATTTGACGCAAGTAATAACGAAGCAGAATATGAGGCTCGATAGCAGGGACTTCGGTTGTTAAAAGCATTATCTATTGTAGATGTTACTATTTATAGTGACTCTCAACTTATAGTCAACCAAGTCCAGGGGGAGTATGGTATTAAAGAACCACGCTTGCGTAAATATCAAGAGATAGTGCGAGCATTTCAAAAACAATTTCGGAATTTGAAGATATCTCGGATTTCGAGGAATGAAAATTCAGTGGCGCAGATGAGCTATCCCGACTAGCCAATGCCAAGGAAAAGAATCTAGACCCTTCGGTCTACATTGAAGAGATAACTTTTCCAAGTTATCATGAGAAAGAAATTTCTTATATTGAAGCGTAACGTTGCCGGATGGATCCAATAATCGAGTATCTAAGGGATGACAAATTACCCGAGGATCCAAAGAGAGGCAAGGTTGATCAAAATTCGATCAGCTAGATTTGTCATTCAGAATGGGAGACTATACAAAAGATCTTATGCTAGACCCCTTATGAGATGTATAGGCCCCGAAGGAGCAAAATCAGCTTTGGCTGAGGTTCATGAAGGAATTTGTGGAGCTCACATGGGTGGACGAGCCTTGGCTCACAAAATTCTGAGACTTGGGTTATATTGGCCTAAGGTCCAAGAGGCTGCTATGGAATACGTTCATCGATGTGGTAACTGTCAAATTCATGCTACAATATCGAAGCGCCTGGCGGAAACTATGACTTCAATTCTAAATCCCATTCCCTTTGCGATGTGGGGAATTGATATCATGGGCAAATTCACCAAGGCATCAGGCGGACGGGAATATCTGATAGTAGCAATTGATTACTTCAAAAAATGGGTACAAGCCAGTGCACTGGCGGCAATTACTGAGAAAAAAGTGGAGAAATTTGTGCTTGAATCAATCATATATAATTCTTTGGGATTCCAAAGATTATTGTCACTGACCATGGTATTCAATTCGACTGTCCACAATTTGAGCAATTCTGTGGAACATATATGATCGAGCATCGTATGTCCTCAATGGCATACCCCCAAAGCAATGGATAGGTAGAGATTACTAACCGAACGCTACTGGAAGGAATAAAGAAAAGACTCGAAGCTGACAAAGCTTCTTGGGTCGAAGAACTTCATAATGTACTGTGGGCTTATAGAACTACGGTTCGAACACCCACAGGAGAAACTCCATTCAGGTTGGCATATGGATCCGAAGCATTGGCACCAGTGGAGATAATGGCGAGGACATTACGGGATCGTGAGTTCGAGGAAAAAGCAAATGAACAAGGGCTGCTTGATAGTCTTGATTTGTTGGACGAAGTTCGGGCAAAAGCAATAGCACGAACTCAACATTATCAAAGAAGGATAGCGTCTCATTATAATACTCGAGTGAAGAATCGTCGGTACTTAGCCGGAGATTTGGTGTTGAGAAACACCCTAGCTTCCGACCCGCGTCACCAAAGAAAATTAGACCCTTCTTTGGAAGGACCTTATATGGTTGTGAAACCGGTCGGTTCAGGAGCTTACAGGCTGAAGAACATCAACCCCCAGAAAGAGTTGGATCGTTCGTGGAATGCTAGGCATCTCAAAAAGTTTTATCCTTGAGGATGATTTCAATTTTGTTCGCGATGTAATCATTTTCAACTCAATCAATGCAATTTTTGGCTTTCAACAAACTATCCCGTTGATTGGGGGGCATCATACACCACATTCAAGAACAAGATCCAACTATAAGGCATCGGATGAAAATTCGTGTGGGTCCTTCAACACTTATGGAAATTTTTGGACTTTCTTAAGTCGAGGCATCGGATGAAAATCCGAGTGAATTCCTTTTGCAAGGCGTCGGTTTAAAACCCGAGTAAGTTCCTTCAAGACTTATTGAATTTTTGAATTATCCTTAAGTAAAGGCATCGGTTTAAAACCCGAGTGAGTTCCTTCTCAGTACTTATTGTATTTCTCCGGAAATCCTTAAGTAAAGGCATCGGTTTAAAACCCGAGTGAGTTCCTTCTTGGCACTTATTGTATTTCTCCGGAAATCCCTAAGTAAAGGCATTGTTTCAAACAACTAAGACCTAATGCAACAGCGATTCAAGTGGCTAGCAAAGTTCAAGATAAAGTTAATTTCTTATTTCTTCAAAAGATCCAAAGAGGCCAAGATCAAAACAATTACAAGAGCTGGATACAATCTTCGGTCAAAAAAGAAAGTCATCATAGGTGATCGTTGAGAAGTTATACAAGATCGACGCGACTTTGCTAGAACAAACATATGAGTCAACCATTGGTGGGGATTCAAGGAAAAGAAGAGAAGAAATGAGGATTACAAAAATATTTCGGTATGCATAAAATCCTCCGCAATTTCATACTCTTTGTCCCTGTCTGGCAGAGAAGCTCGTCATAATTGACTTCTTCCAAGGGAGAATAAACAGGAGAATCTTCCAGATAATGCATAATATCTGGATCGGAAGGTGGAGGATCAATCTTATCCTTGGTCCCAATCGGGAGGAGGAATACCCGGGTCAAGGTAAATACTTCAGGATGGCAAAAAGCACCCGTAGGGAGTCGTATCAAAATGAGGATCCTTCCTTAATATTGATTCCCATACTTCGTTCTCACCATCCCGGTACGCCCGCAAGTTATAAGCATTCAGCATATCAACAAAAGGCTTACCGTGTAAATACTTGAAGACGCAGCTCGCGAACATCGTTGGAAGGGATTCGGGCAAAGGAACGACAGCTTGCCTTTCGTGTAACGTTTCGGATCCTTTGGCTCCCGGCTTTCCAACTGTTCGCTCCAATCGCCGGATCTTCTCCCCGGCATCATCCAAGTCCGACCGAAGACGACCAATCATCGAATTTTTTTCTCCCCGCCACCTCCCAAGCTAGATTCCGAAGGCGAGCAATCTCAACATCTTTAGCTTCGGAGATTTCCCGAAGCCTAGAAACTTCATTGCTCAATCTATCGAGCTTAGTAATCGCTTCCACTTGGTTGTGGAAGTTACCAAGCAAGACTCCCGCAAACAACTTCCGAGTTAACGAGGAGCAGAAAAGTAATTTTTCAGAATCGGAGGATAATGAACAAAGACTTACATCACCAAAGTGACTTCGTAAAGACTTCATCCGGAAGTTTGGAAAGAACCGCGCTCTCAAAAGTCATTCGAGCAGCAAGACACCATTCCAACGCTCTGTCAAACTCGTTTGACACTAATTCAAAGCGAAGGATGAGAAGGATGAGCTACACCAAGAGAAGGATGAGCTGCATAACTTGTCACCCGACGGCGCTTCCTAGTGGCAAAATCCTCCAACTCGGAAGGAGAGGAGGAGGATGCCAAACAAGCACTGGAGTTGGAAATAGGAGCAGCACCTGCTGGGACCACACCTTCATCAGACACCAACATAGTTGCCTCAGATGCCCGAAGAGTCTCTTTCGGGGGTGCACCAACAGCCTCACCAAGCAGGGGCGTCGGCAAGCACCATCGGCAACGGAGTGATCAAGATCTTCCTGGGAAAGACGAGCAATCACTTCGGGCAAAGGAGGCGCAGGGACGGCATCAATAGAAACTGTGGGAATCTTACTTGAAGATTCACCGGCAGCAGTCGCTTTACGCTTGGAGGATTCACTAGCTAAAACCACCGCACTGGCCCCAACCACCACCGACGGAACGATTTTCTTGCAAGATTTTGCTCTGATAAAGTTCGGGTTGATCTTGGGAGCCACTATGCAAACAAACAAGCCGTATCAGTACAGAAATAAACGACAACAACAAGAGGGAAAACCCTAGTTTTTTATTACTTCCAACAAAACCAAATAACTAAACCCCAAGTATAACTACTGTGCAGTTTACTCAGGGGGGAAGTGGGGAAAGAGATGAGTAATCAAGAAACTCACTTGTTCGAAGTTGATAGAGCTATTGTTGGAGTACGAGGAATACGGAAGGGCACGAAGGACGAAAGGTCGCTTTAACACTTTAGCAAATCTAACTTGCAGAAGGCAGAATAGATGGAGAGTACCCACGAAGGCTTTAAATAGCCTCAGGTATTAAGATGACAGTTGAAGGCTAAGGACAACCGACGACCTAGATCGAAATGACGCTTCAAAATCCGCAGAAAGCAAGATCAACGGTCGAAGGGATGCCACATGGAAACATGTGGAAGCGAGCACCTGATGCAGAGATACCTCCAATCGTCGCACCGCCATTAAAATAATGGATGTATTTCCGATTCATTGGAAACAGTGAATGGTATACAAAGGCAAGAAAACATTTGAACTTCGCAGAAGGGAAACGTGCGGACTTTGCAATCAATGAAGTAGTGGAGAAGATTAATGCATCTTCCCGAAACGCATCTTCACAATATTTCTACAAGATTATTATTCGGCGAGGAATGCAAAGTTAAGTGATGAGTTTTATCATTAATACTTTGATATTCAAGGCAAGATTTCGGCAGGAGACGGGGAAATATAAAGGCCAAAATGAGAAAGAAATGTCTATTCATTAAATAGAGGGTAAATCCGTACAAAAAGATAACTCCCTAAGCCTTTTCTTCATTGTTGCTCGAGGGACCCCGGGTCGGGAGGACTTTTCTCAGATCATGAGAAGAGCCTTCCTCAAGAATGGCATCGGCTGAGTCCTCTACAGCAGCAACTTGAGACTCGGCTTGTGATTTCTCCTCCGGAAGTGCCGGCTCGTCAGCCTGTGTATGCCTCATATTGAGGGTCAGCTGGAAAAGGATCATCTTCTTCCCGAGCCCAGTCCGGGAGATCCATACCAACTTTCCCGAAGACCTCTTTGTGGCACACCTCACGAAAAGGAGCAATGTCGAAGGCAGGGATTGATCCGAGGATTCGCTCCCAAACGTCGTTCTGCCCCAAGCGATAAGCTTGAAGGTTGTAGATACCTAGCAGCTCGGAGAAAGGTACGCTGTTCAGGTATTTCCGAACACACTCCTTCCGAAGCTCTGGCTTTATATGCTCGGGCTTGCTAGGGATCGCCAACTTTAGATGTTCTTCGAGCTCCCTACTTTTGAATTCAAGCCTGTCACCAAACAACGTGGCAGCTGCTTTTTGCTTCCCGGCCTCGCGCTCGGCGGCAGCAGCGGCACGAATCTTCGACGCTTCGAGGGCCTCTTTGAGGGAGATCACTTCTTCCTCATGCTTTTTCTCGCAGCTCCACGGCAGCTGCAGTCACTGGTCTATTTCGGAATTGGCTTTCGCCAAATTCTCTTCACAGTTTGCGCAAAGAAGGAGCTGGTGCGACCAACCCGGCTCAATGCTTCCATGTGTTGATAAAAGCTCAACACAGCATTCCTGGGAAGGCGGAAAATATCAAAAGAAGTCATAAGAAATTATGAAAAAATAACTAAGCAAGAAGACCGGTACCTTGTAGATTGACTAACAAGGGAGGTGTCATCCAGGGCTTCAAATTCCTGGCGATCAGAAGGAGCAAGACTGAGGGAGCTCCATTCTGCAGCTTTCTCGGGATCTCGAGTCACCCTGTCGGTTAGCTTCAGGGTCCACAGGGGGGTGAAGACCTCCTCACCATCCGTTGAAGCTTTGGATTTTTTATTGGAGGGAGCATCAATTGTGTCATGCCTCCTCTTGGTTCGGGTGGAGGAAGAGACATTAGACCTCTCCACCATCGGTTTCTTCCCTTTACCCGAAGCATCAGCCACGGGCCTGATATTCCTGATACCCCTATAAGAGGGGTCGGGAGAGGGAATAGAAGCCTCTTGATCTACGGTCAAGGCTCTGGGCGATCGTTGCTCGGCTGTCACAACGGCCCTAGCGGCTTTCACCCGCAGGCTTTCAGGGTTCATTCTTGGAGGCACTGCAAAGAAGAAGGACAAGAGTCAGAATTAAAAACATATCACTTCAGTCAAATTAAAGGATGGTGGTTAGAAGCTCACAATGAGCCAAGCCCCAGTACTGAAGGATGGAGTTATACTCCACTTCAAGTCCATGTATCTCTTGATACCATGGAATGGATTTGATCTTCCTGACGGCCGCCTCGTCTTCTCTGGATAAGGGAAGGCCTCGGTTATTCTCGGAAGAAGAAGTACACCTCCTCCAGGTGGTTGGGAAGTTAAGATCTGATGGAGGCGCTCGACAGAAAAAGTATCGTTCGCGCCATCTTTTGTGGTTAGAAGGGCAAGTTCCTTTGACAAGGATGATGCCCCTCCAATCAAGTTCAGCCTTATTGCGTTTGGACAGAAAAACCCATCCGGGAGGATGGGAGATAGAAAGAACATGAAAATGTACAAAGAGAGAAAGAGATGGTGTAATGCAAAGTTCAAAACACAAACCCAAGAAGCCAACGATAAGACGCCAGCTATTGGGGAGGAGCATTCCGGGACAAACGTTCCAATGATTCAGAACTGTGGAGAACAAAGGATTAAAAAAGGGAAAGCGAACCCCGCTTTCCAGTGCATCTATATACAGAGAAAATTCACCCGAAAGGGATGAATCAACCCTCTCATCAGAGAGGGGAGCCCTAACCTGATATGAGGAAGGAAAATCAAAATCTTGGACAGCTGAAAGAAGGGTTTCCTCATTGTAAATGGAGGGAACAGAGCCAGGTCCACCATCGGACCCGGAAGTTTGAGGCTGCCTAGAAGACTCGACAATCTTGGAAAATCCAGACTCGAGAAGGACAGGAGAAGTTTCGGTTTTTCTTTCTAAACCTTTTTGAGAAACTTCAGCGAACTCGCGCCAGAGGACAGTTAGGGTTTTGTTATCACTATCCGACTATTCGGGAATAGGAGAAGCAAAAGCCTCACTGCTATTACCAACACTGGGTACCAGAGAAGCCCTATCGTCCGCCATTACTTGTTTCAGTAAACTACAAAAAGAAAAAGACCAAGAAACTTACCGATTCAGTGAGGCGGAAGCTTGAGAGCAAGAAGGCGCGAAGCAGACAACAAAGGTTCAAATTCCAGACAGGAAGAATGAAACCTACGAAGACAACGAACCGCTTTTAAAACTCCCGCACGAGTGTTCGGGAATCTGAACGATCGAGATTGATTCAAAATCAGCGACCAAGATTGAAAGACGTTTTGAAAGTTTGAACTCACGAATCCGAAATAGGCGTTCGGAAACCGTCGCTTGGATGACGTGAGCCACGACAGATCAACTGCAAGGAGATATGTGGCCTTACACTCACAACGCTCGAGGAAAAGTGACCACCGCATTAAATGTGATATGACATTTAATGAAGCACGCAGAGATTATCACCTGATGACGAACCTAGTTAAAAACCAAGCCCTCGGGATCGACCGAACGCTTGGTCTGGGGGGCTCGTGATATGGAGAGATTATGATCAAACCGGGTTCATACCTGGTCCGACCCTCGACCCCGGTCGAGACGGAGAGATCCGACTCGCTCCCGAGCGAACCGGATCCGGAAGATGGCTTGCTGAAGAAGAAAGCTTATTCGGCTGCAAGCGCGCCCTAATCCTACTTATGGATTAGGGTAATCACCCTAATAATGGCAGACTCGAATTGACGGCTGCGGATAATCATTATCAAAGGGATAATCATCACATAACCTAAAGGTTATCTCAAGAGTCCTCTACTAGTCCAAACTAGTAGAAGTCCATTGCTCAACGGATCTAACTGTTAAGATCCAACGACTACCCGAAGAAGGCTCAAGTGCATCCAACGAAGGAGATTCGAAGGTACACTCTATATAAACCTCACTACCATACAAGGTGAGGGGAGGAAAAAGAATACTATCTGAGACTCAGGTTCAGATACATACTGATAGACCTAAACTATCAGCGATCTGCTATCTAGATCACCTTTCCCAGTTCTTCATTCCTTAGCTCGCGCTTCTAGCGCAGCCGTTTGTGATTAAGTTCATCAACCGACTTAACCCGCAGTGGACTCCCCCCCCCCTGTGATTAAGTTCATCAGCATGATTTAGTTTCTATATTTGAATCTCACTGATTTATTTCCATAAATAGATTTCTATATTGATGTACTACTGATGCAACTACTTTAATTACAGTAGCATTATTTGTTTATGATAATTGGTTCATATATGATTTACTTGCCAATTATATACATGTTGGATCATGTTTTTGATTTCTTTCCATATGGGAGTTACTCTATTTGTGATATGATTGATTCATGGTTGTGAATGATTAGGTATGGTTTGGAAAGGGGACGTGTCCTTTGTCACTTCGGGATATTTCCGAAGATTCCCTTTGACACCTTCCTAAACTGTTGGTTGACATACCTAGGGTTGTCTAGTAGTATTTGGCTAGGATGTCCCGTTATATCAGACCCTAATCAGAGGGGTATTGAGACCGAACAATCCGTGGTAGCAATGGGGATTCATGGGCACTCAAGACCGGTAATCAACCCGTGAAAAGACAGGAATCACATTGTGGGGGCCATTCATTGGTAGGGTTGCATATGGATAGACTTGGGCTCATGGGCGCTCAAGACCGGTAACCAACCCGTGAGGGGGACATGAGAGCTTCCCGTTTACCATATGTGGATAACCAATAGGGTTGATGAGTCCGTAATCAGGGACTATGAGGACTCTAGTGTGAAGGATACCGGAAAGGATCGCCAGGGGCGAGGAATGGACGTATCTGGATCTGAGTTGATGTAACTAAGTAGAAGACTCGCATTTGGCTAGGCTTTAACCCTGACATGCGCCAGTACTTAGACCAATGGTGATATGAGAGAGCGATGACCTAAACCCTAGCCATGGAATGTCTCGAGGGATGCCGGACCCACTACCAAACGGCGTTGTGTGATGAGACCTTCCCAAAGAAGTACGGTGTTATGACTTAAAGCATGTCTGCCAATAGAGACCAGCATACATAGAGTTAGAATCATAATGCATCATATGTTTCATGTCACATTGCATCTTACTTTGCTTTGAAATCCTGCTATTTATTTTATTATGGATTAACTGCCTTACTGGGTTTCTTTTGAAACTCACTCCTTTTGTGCTATGTATTGTTAGATTTCCCTACAGGCTCTGAGTATCATGACTGCTCGTATGAAAAAGCACAGGGAGAAGAGACATACCTCCAAGAAGGTGATTGCGGTTACGACGATCACATTGAAGATTCCGCAAGTGGTTATGCTGCGTACGATACTTAGTCCGTCGATAGAGTGGAAGCGCCCTTGTGCCATTTTTAAGATTTATACTTATAGAGATGTTCTCTATAAGATTGAGAATGATTTAGTTACTCATTGTACTTGTTATTGGGATTAGTTTTAATCTATTTTCCTTTCTTTTTGGAATTACTTTTCTGATGTTGGTAGAATGAGATTTCCGCATCACTTTACTTTATGATCTTGACATTTTTGTTACCTTTTGTACTCTGATGATATATGATTTTATTCCTTCCTTATTTGGATCTCTCATTTATACTTTGCACATTGATTATTTATGTTCATGATTATGTTATTGTCTATGTGGGAGGTTGATTACCTCGATACTTGATCTTCGGGGCCGTGGATCACACACTCGGGTATGCTAAGTAGGGTACCGGCTGGGTGTATGTGACACAATGTGAAGATTGTTGGGTTTGAATTTCTTGTATTCTGCAGGTCCATATAATTAGCATTTAGATTATATTTGTAATTGGATCAAAGTTTTGAATCAATTATTTGTACATGGATAAAATTGTAGTTATATGGGGATTAGGGTTTTACGTTTTTTATAAATAGTCTATGTAGGATAATTTAAATAAACCAATCCCTGTAAGGGGATTGGAGAACCCATCTAGGGATAGAGATTCAGGGCAAGCAAAGGGAGTAGCACTTTGTGAGGTGTAAGAGTGGTGTGAGGTTTCTTGAAAACACTGGAATTTCTTTTCTCTTTAATGGAAGTAAGCAGAGGTTTGCCGAACCACGTTAAATTTGTTGTGTGTATTTATTTTTCCCTCTTTGTTCATGGTTGTGTATCCGTATCCCTAACAAAATAGTGAAATCCCTTTTTCTTTGGTGGACGCAAACAATCCTGTCAAACCATGTAAAACTCCTTGTAGTTGTGAGTGTGTTTCACTTGTTTTCTTCATTATTATGCGTCTGTCCCCAATAGTTCTCCAACGAAAGGATGGTAGGGAAAGGAATTGAAATGGGAATGGATTTGCAAAAATCTACTGAAGAAAACTGAAATGGGTTCCAACAGATCAACTGAGAGAATCAGAATTGCGAAGTGCACTGTCCATGAATAACTGAATGGAATAAGCTGAGATCTTATAAAACTGAATAGCTTCTAATCCTTTACTCCAAACAGTAATTAAGAACTGCACCAGCAGAACCCAAAGTAGCTGAAATCCCTTTTCCCACTTGAAATTAAGCAGAATGCCCAACCTTGTTTGGCTCCTTTGAACTTTTTGTTCCTGCAATAATGACCTTGGATTCGTAAAAATCTTTCAATTAGGGTGTCTTGCCTGAGAGGCTCAGCACTGGTTTCATAGTCTCATTCGTATGAATGGGGGATGACCTAGCAAGAAGATTCAACCAGGATAACAAGTCATGGCAAAAATGGAGAGGTTGAGATAGGAGAGGCTGAGAAATATTAGGAGTAACCTAATTCCTAGCCCATACATGATAACAAGTCATGGCAAAAATGGAGAAAAACCAATCCAAGCGAGTATTATTTCCTCTGAACAACACATACAAATACACAAATACATATTTTAAATTTCCAAGCTAAAAATCAAAATAAAAAGTAAAAATTAACGAACGAGCTCAGATCATTCTTGGGGTGCAAATACTTATGAATGGCCCTACGCCTAGTGCCTAGAGTGTAGATTGGCATTAAGGTTAGCAAAGGTGGTTGAAGTTTGGCCCATGAATCCTTATAGGCCTTGGGTTGGGGTTTGAAACCACAAAATGGGCTTGGGCTGAGATTGTTATGCTCATATTCTAGAGTGATTTTCATTAGTGTGGGCTCTAATGGCAGGAATGGCTTCGTCTGTTCTCGAGCAGTTACGGTTAGAGCCAGGCCCATCTTCTAATTGATAGGAACAGGCCTTGGACCCCCACCATCAGGAGGAGTTACAAAGGTGAATGCTGATGCATCTTAAAGCCCAAATCACAAATTGTTGGGCTGGGCTGGATCTGCCACATAGCCTGGGAGAATGTAAACCGGCAGCCCAACACCATTCGATCCTCATGGGTGAGGCCCATGTAGTGCCTGACTTCGCTTTCTATTTTGTCGAGTTACAAGAACTGGGGCCCATAGGCCCAGGGAGTGTTGGGGGTGTAGGGTGGAAGGTGTGAAAGAATAGAAGTAGTTTGAACCCAAGACCTCTGCTACATCCAATAAAGGGAAGGCTTTGATGAGGGTTGGGTGGAAATGGACATGAGGAGAAATTTTCCAACCCAAGTCGTTTGATTCATAATATTTGTCCAATCTAAAAACCTTTTTTTTTTTTTTTTGGGGGGGGGGGGGTTAGAATGTCTAATTTAAAAACATAAGCATGTTTTGACTGAGGGAGAGAGAATATCTCGATTCCAACCATTTTAAATTTTTTCTAAAACCCAGGATTTTGTTTTTAGATAAACACGTGTCGTGAAGCTAATCATGTGAAATGTATAATTTTCTCGAATAGAGGATTTAAACTCTTCACTTCACTTTATTTGTAAGAAACAACTTACATATTTCTTAGCGTCATGTAAAACATCTTGGACCTTAACCCACTCCTTGGATCACAGGTTTTTGTATTCAGGATCTCTCAACTGTGTCACACAATTTTTTATGCTGGAGGGGTCATAAGATCAATATCCCAAAATCTAGATGGTAAATAGATATCTAAAACCTATCCAATGATGTGGATGGTAGATGGTAGAGATATCTCTAATTCTTCTTTTCTTGGATCTCTATTGAGACTGTTCTGGGTCGGCATGCAATCTTGTGGAAAGAAGCTATGGGAGCTTCAAGTATCATTTGTGAATTGCATCATATGCATGTGACTATTTGATCTAATATTGATTTTTTTGACCAAGTTGATGCTAGTCATCGTGACTAGGCGGGAACGAATGATCGAACCACAAACCTTCTAGGACTTTAGGCCTCTAACAAGAGGCTGCCTTCCAATGCGCTGGAAGCACACCCACCTATTAATATTATTGCCCTAACAACATTGATGAATAATGAAAAAAAAAATTTCTCCTTGTGATTAGTTGTTTTGCCGCTTTAAAATAGATCATGTTTAGGTCATTTTCTTTCTTTTTGTCTTTTCATTACTTTCATCGTTTTTTTTTTTTTTTTTTAAGTAAATTTGAGTTTCATCCTAGTCAGCTTACGCGCACGTTAACTACATCTTCCGGGGAGTTTTTATATATAATTAATATAAGCGGGGTTTCGCCCCTAGCCCTAAGGGGATTTGAACTTTGACCTCTTATGTGGAAGTATTGGTCTTTTGTCAACTGAGACACCCCTAAAAATTGTAATTTTATAAGGCTTGCATTTTAATTATTCATCAATTCCCCTCACATCATGAACTTTTTCTTCTTTTTTTTTAAATATTGATTTATATTATTTTATTTCCTGATTTTTTATGGAAAGTTTTTTTTCCCAATCACGATGCAAGAGAATACTTTCTTTTATACAAGTGATGCGCCAAAACGCGCCCTTGGACTCACGGATGTCCGCAACGGCGGATGTGGCCCGACCGCGGGGCGGGAGTCCACCCCGAAGGCTAAGTCGTGATGAACTTAATCACAAACGGGCGCGAAGCACGAGCAATGAATGAAGAAACGGGAAAGGTGATCTAGATAGCGGAGCCGATAGTTTAGCCACGGATGTACCGAACCCGAGTCTCGGATAGTATTCTCCTTGATCTATTGATCCGTTCCTCACCTTGTATAGTAGTGAGGTTTATATAGAGTGTACCTTGAACTCCTTCGGGATGCACCGAGCCTTCTCGGGTAGTCGTTGGATCTCATTAGTAAGATCCGTTGAGCGATAGACTTCACTAGTTTGGGCAGTAGAGGACTCCCGAGATAACCGTAGGTTATGCGATAGTTATCCCTTTGATGATGATTATCCGCGCCGCGGCTTGAGTCGCGTCATCGGGTGATTACCCTAACCATAAGTAAGATTAGGGCACGCGCAGCCGAAAACATCCTCAGAAGCCATCTCAGATCCGGTCGCCGGGAGCGACGGTTCCCGCTCGACCGGGTCGAGGGTCGGACCAGGATGAACCCGGCAATCAAAACCTCCATATCACGAGCGACAGCGCGGCGATCCCGAGGGCTTGGTTTAACGGGCACGCGAGTGATGATTCGCGGCTTCATTAAATGTCATATCACATTTAATGCGGTGGTCACTTTCCTCGAGCGTGGAGGTAAGGCCACATGTCTTTGTTGCGTTGACGCGGGCCACGCCATCCAAGCGACGGTCGAACGCCTATTTCGGATTCGGAGTTCAAACTTTCAAAACTTCTTTGAATCTTGATCGCAATTGAACAACCGACGCTCGACCAACACCGGCGGGAGTTAAAGCGCGTTGCTTCGAGGTTTCATTCTTCCGCGGAATTTGAACCTTGTCGGCTCGCGCCTTCCAGCCTCAAGCCCGCTCACAAATCAGAGCGGCTTTTCTTTTGTAGTTCTGAAAGATGAGAGGGTTGATCATCCCTTCGGGTGAATTTTCCGACATAGATACACCGGAAAGCGGGGTCGCTTTCCCTTTTTAATCCTTTATTTTCCGAGTTTGAATCACGGAACATTTGTCCGGAATGCCCTCCCCAATAGGGCGCTCATCGCGGCTTCTTGGGTTTGTGTTTTGAGCTTGGCATCACGCCATCTCTTTCTCTTTTTGTACATTTTCATGTTCTTTCTATCTCCCATCCTTCCGAATGGGTCTTTCTTTCCAAACGCAATAGGGCTGAACTTGATTGGAGGGGCAGCATCCTGCCAAAGGAACGCCCCAACCACAAAAGATGGGGAACGATATTTTTGCGAGCGCCCCACGATCTAACTCGACCACCGGAGGAGGTTTACTTCGTCCGAAAGAACCGGGGCCTTCCCTTATCCAAAGAAGCGAGGCGGCCATCAGAAGATCAAACCATTCCGTGGTATCAAGAGATACATGGATATGAAATGGAGTATAACTCCATCCTTCAGATCGGGGCTTGGCTCATTGTGAGCTTCTAACCATCATCCTTTGATTTGATCGAAGTGAGGTGCTTGAATCGATTCTTGTCCTTCTTCTTGCGGGCTCGACGAACCGAAGCGCGGGGAAGGCGCAGAGCCGGGGCAAGCAACACGCCGGGTCTTGAGCAGATCAAGAGGCTTCTCTTCCCTCTCCTACCCCTCTTCGGGGACGGGAAACGGCCCGAGCGATGCTTCGGGTAAAGGGAAGAAACCAATGGTGGAGAGGGCCACCGCTTCCTCCTCGCCGAACCAAGAGGAGGCAGACACAATGATGCCCCTCCAACAAAATCCAAAGCCGACGGATGGTGAGGAAGTCTTCCTCCCCGGGGACCCCGAAGATGACCGACAGGTCACTAGGGATCCCGAGAAAGGCGAGTGGAGCTCTCTCGCCTGCTCCTTCGATCGCCAGGAGTTTGAAGCCCTGAATGACACCTCCCTTGTGAGCAATCTACAAGGTAACGGTCTTCTTGCTTATTTATGTTTTCATAATTTCTTATGACTTCTCCGATGTCTTCCATCTTCCCAGAATGCCGTGTTGAGTTTTTATCAACACATGGAAGCATTGAGCCATGTTGGTCGACCGCTCCTTGGCAAACTTGTGAAGAGAAATTGGCCAAGGCCAACGAAATAGACCACGACGCAGCCACCGTGGAGCTGCAGAAAAGCATGAGGAAGAAGTGACCTCCCTCAAGGAAGCCCGAAGCTTCAAGAATCGGCTCGCCGCCGAGCGAGGCCAGAAGCAAAAGGCAGCGCCACGTGTTTGGTGACAGCCTGAAATTAAGAGTAGGGATCTCGAAGAACATCCGAAGTTGGCAATCCCTAGCAAGCCGAGCATATAAAGCCAAACCTCGGAAGGAGGCACGGAAATACCGACAACGACCTTTCTCCGAATTGCTAGGTTTCTACAACATTCGGGCTATCGCATGGGGGCGAACGACGTTTGGGAGCAGATCCTTGGAACGATCCCCGACTCGACACGCCCTTTTCGTGAGGTATGCCACCCGGAGGTCTTCGGGAAAGTTGGTATGGATCTCCCAGACCGGGCCCGGGAGTAGATGATCCTTTTCCAGCTGACCCTCAATATGAGGCATATCTAGATGACGAGCCGGCACTTCAAGAGGAGAAATCACAAGCCGAGTCTCAAGTTGTTGCTGTAGAGGATTCAGCCGATGACATTCTTGAGGAAGGCTCTTCTCAGGATCCTGAGAAAAGTCATCCCGACCATGGTCCCTCGGGCAACAATGAAGAAAAGGCTTAGGGTGTTGTTCCTTTGTAAAGATGTACCCTCATTTTAATGAATAGACATTTCTTTATTCATGTTGGCCTCAAAATTTCCCCATCTCTTGCCAAGTATTGCCTTGAATATCAAAGTATTAATGATAAAACTTATCACTTAACTCTTCATTCCTCGCCGAATAATGATCTTGTAGAAATATTGTGAAGATGCGTTTGGGAAGATGCGTTAATCTTCCCCACTTCTTCATTTATTGCAAAGTCCGCACGCTTCCCTTCGCGAAGTTCAAACGTTTTCCCGCTTTTGTGTACCATTCACCGTTTCCAATGAATCGGAAATACATCCATTATTTTAATGGCAAGTGCGACGATTGGAGGTTTCTCTGCATCAGGTGCTCGCTTCCACATGTTTCCATGTGGCATCCCTTCGACCGTTGATCTTGCTTTTCGATGATTTCGAAGCGTCGTTTCGATCTCGGGTCGTCGGTTGTCCTTAGCCTTCAACCGTCGTCTTATACCCGAGGCTATTTAAAGCCTTCGTGGGTACTCTCCATCTATCCCGACTTCGCAAGATAGATTTGCTAAAGTGCCAAAGCAACCTTTCGTCCTTCGGCCTCGCCTCCGTATTCCTCGTACTTCGACGACGACAGCTCTATCCATTTCTCGAACAAGTGAGTTTTTTGATTTCTCATCTCTTTCCCTCTTCTCCCCAAAGTAAACCGCACAGTAGTTATACTTGGGGTTTAGTTTGTTGGTCTGTCGGATGCTTTAGAAAACTAGGGTTTCCCATTGTTGTTGCGTTTATTTCTCAGATCGATACGGCGTTTTTTTTTTTATAGTGGCTCCCAAGATCAACCCGAGACTTTATCGAGCAAAATCTCGCAAGAATAGCGCGGGTGGGATGGGGCAGGGGTGGTTTAGGGTGAACCAAGGAAGGGAGGGGTGAACAAGAAGATGAGAGGAGGGCGGGGAGCAGAAGATGATCAGGATGGTGGAAGCGGGAGGGAGGGGGAAAGGAGAGGACGAGGAAATGTGGGGATGAAGGTGTGGAGAGGGCTATTTCTAACCAGGGTTGGCACCTTCTGAGTTGGAGGATTGCACGGAAGGGGGATGACAAGTGATGAAGCATCCTCTCTTGGTGTAGGTCATCCTCGGAATAGTGTCAAACGAGTTTGAGAGGTTGGAATGGTGAGTGGAATGACTCGAGAGCGAGTTCTTTCCAAACTTCCAGATGAAGTCTTTACGAAGTCAGGTGATGTAAGTCTTTTATTATCCCGATTTTGAAAAATACGCCGCAACTAGAAAGTTGTTTGCAGGAGTCTTGGAACTTACAACCAAGTGGAAGAGAAGACCGAGGTGAGAATGAAGTTTTAGGCCAGGGAACTGAAGCTAAAGATGGAGATTGGGGAATCTAGCTTGGGAGGTGGCAGGAGAAAAGAATTGATGATTGGTCGCTTGGTGATTTGGATGATGCAGGGAGAAGATCGGAGGAACGGACAGTTGGAAAGTGAGCAAAGGATGAAACATTACCCAAAAGGAAGGGCGGAACCCCCAACGATGGAGAGGGCTTCAAGTATTTACACAAGAAGTTTGTTGATATGTGAATGCTTATAACTGCAAGCGAGGGATGGTGAGAACGAAGTATGGGAATCAATATTAAGGAAAGATTCTCATTTTGATACGACCACAAGGTGCCATGAAGTATTTACAACGGGTATTCCTCCGAGGACCAAGGATAAGATTGATCCCCATCCGATCCAGATATTATGCAACTGGAAGATTCTCGTTATTCCCGGAAGAAGTCAATTATGACGAGCTTGTGCCGAATGCGAGTTTGGTGAGGACCACCGGACAAGCCGGGCAAAGAGTATGAAATTGCAGAGGATTTTCTGAATATTGAAATATTTTTGTAATCCTCATTTCTTTTCTTCCTCCTCACCAATGGTTGACTCATATGTTTGTTCTAGCAAAGTCGCGCGATCTTGTATAACTTGTTAACAAACGTAATGACTTTCTTCTTTGATCGAGATTGTATCCAGCTCTTGTAATTGTTTTGATACGGCCTCTTTGGATCTTTCAAGAAATAAGAAATACGTATCTTGAACTGCAGCCACTTGAATCGCGTTGCATTAGGTCTTAGTTGTCTGAAACAATGCCTACACTTAAGGATTTCCGGAGAAATACAATAAGTCCGAGAAGGAACTCACTGGGTTTTAAACCGATGCCTTATACTTAAGGATTCGGAGAAATACAATAAGTCGAGAAGGAACTCACTGGGTTTAAACCGATGCCTTATACTTAAGGATTTCCGGAGAAATACAATAAGTCCGAGAAGGAACTCACTGGGTTTTAAACCGATGCCTTATACTTAAGGATAATTCAAAAATTCAATAAGTCTCAAGGAACTCACGGGTATTAAGCCGACGCTTGCAAAAGGAACTCACCGGATTTTCATCCGATGCCCCGACTTAAGAAAGTTCGAAAGATTTTCCATAAGTGTTGAAGTGTTGAAGGACCCACAGAATTTTCATCCGATGCCTTATAGTTGGATCTTGTTCTTGAATGTGGTGTATGATGCTCCCCAATCAAAAGATAGTTTGTTGAAAACCAAAAATTGCATTGATTGAGTTGAAAATGATTACATCACGAACAAAATTGAAATCATCTTCAAGGATAAAACTTTTTGAGATGCCTAGCATCCAGAACGATCCAATTCTTTCGGGAATCAATGTTCTTCAGCTTGAAGCTCGAACCGACCGGTTTCACAACCATATAAGGTCCTTCCCAGAAGGGTCCAACTTTCTTTGGTGAGCGGGTGGAAGCTAGGTGTTTTCAACACCAAATCTCCGGCAAGTACCGACGATTCTTCACTCGAGTATTATAATGAGAGCTATCCTTCTTTGATAATGTTGAGTTCGTGTATTGCCTTTGCGAACCGCCAACAAATCAAGACTACAAGAGCCTTGTCATTTGCTTTCCGAACCAGAGAACGTCCGCATTATCTCCACGGTGAATGCGGATCCATAGCCAACCGAATGGAGTTTCTCCCGAGGTGTTGAACCGTAGTTCTATAAGCCCAAGACATATATAGTTACCCAAGAAGCTTTGTCGCCGAGTCTTTCTTTATTCCTCCAGAGGTGGTAGTAACCCACCGCCATGCTTTGGGGGTATGCACGAGGACAAGATGCTCGATCATATATGTTCAGAATGCCAAATTGTGGAAAGAACGAGTACCATGGTCAGTGACAATTATCTTTGGAACCCAAAGGAATATGATTGATCAAGCACAAATTTCTCCACTTTTTTCGAATGTCGGAAGCTTCACCCATTTGTGAAGTAATCAATTGCTACTATCGATATTCCCGTCCGCCCGATGCCTTGGTGAATTTGCCCATGATATCAATTCCCCACATTGCAAAGGGAATAGGATTTAGAATTGAAGTCATAATTCGCGGGCGAATCGAGCATGAATTTGACGACACATCGACGAACGTAGTCCAAGAGCTTCTTGGATCTTAGGCCAATATAACCCCAGCCTTAGAATTTTGTGGGGGGGCTCGCCACCCATGTGAGGCACAAATCTCATGAACCCACAAAGCTGAGTTTGCTCCTTCGGGCCTATACATCTCATAAGGGGTCCAGATAAGATCTTTTATATAGTCTCCCATCGAATGACAAATCTAGCGATCGAACTTGATCAACCTTGCTTCACGGATCCTCAAGTAACTTGTCATCTCTTAGATATTCAATTATTGGATCCATCCAAAGAAGTGTCAATATAAGAAATTTTTTCTCATGATAACTTGGAAAAGTTACCCTTCAATGTAGACCGAAGGGTCTAGATTCTTTTCCTTGGCATTGGCTAGTGGGATAGCTCATGATCGAATTTTCATTCCTCGAAATCTGAGATATCTTCAAATTCGGAATTGGTTCGAAATGCGCACTATCTCCCGATATTTTTGCAAGCGTGGTTCTTTAATGCCATACCCCCGGACTTGGTTGACTATAAGCCGAGAGTCACTATAAATAGTAACATCTGAATAGCTAATGCCTTGACAACCGAAGTCCGCTATAGGCCTCGTACCCGCTCGTTATTACTTGCATCAAATGCGAATCTCAAAGCATATCGAAAATAAATCCGCGGACTTTTAATAGAACAGCAGCCCATCTTTATTACTCGAACCACGACATATACCTCCCAAGTGGTTGGTATAATGGGATCCTCAATAGTGGGTTCCACCGAGAGTTTCACTACAAAGCGCTAATGCCCGAGCCTTGATGAGCGGGCTTAAAGCTCACTTGGAACTCACAGCCAACCGACCAGATACCATCCTCGGACAAAAAGGTTTGTTAAGAACTTTACTAAGAGGAAAAGTTGTAAATACCTCAATTGGATGAGCCTGAAAATATGGCCTTAGCTTCCGGCGGCATCAGAGAGCGAGCGTTAACGGAATATCTGTCTCCGATCCAAGAACACGGGCACATAGTAAACGGCCACGTTCTTATCTTTCTGAACAAGTAGACCGACCGCGGAAAGGGATGTCGCTAGATATAGCTGTAATATTTCCCCTCTCGGCCCGGACAGATCGGTGGTTGTCCAAGTGCTTCTTTTAATTCCTCAAAGCTTGGCACTCTTCACCACTTTGCTTCCTATCGCCCTTCGGTCTTTAAGTGCCTTGAAGAAAGGCAAACATTTTCTCCGGACTTGGAGATAAATCGATTTAAGGCAGAACTCTCCCGTCAAACATTGTACATCCCGAACGGTTTTGGGAGCCTCCATATCAATCGAGCTTGTATTTTGGCAGGATTTGCCTCAATCCCTCTCGTGATACCATGAAACCCAAGAATTTGCCCGAGGAGACTCCAAAGGCACATTTTTCGGGGTTCAACTTCATTTGATGTTTCCTCAGATCGAGAAAACCTCACCAAACGCAATGTGATTTGCTTTTGTAAAGCTTTTCACCAAGATGTCGTCAACATATGCTTCAACGTTCTTTCCTATCACTTTTTGAAAATCTTGTTGACGGCCCTCCGATATGTTGCTCCCGCATTCTTCGTGCCAAAAGGCATGACCTTGTAATAATAGCTTTCACGATCATCATAAAAGCCGATACTTCTCATCTTCCTTATTCATAAGGATCGATATACCCCGAGTAGGCATCCATGAAACTTAAAGTTTCATACCCCGCAGAGCATCTATCAAGAGGTCAATCCGAGGCAACGGTAGCAATCTTTTGGGCAAGCTTTGTTTAGATCCGTGTAGTCCGTACACATCCTCCACTCCCATTCGCTTTTTCACCATCACCACGTGGCCAACCAAGTTGGGCACTATTGGTTCTATGAAACCAGAATCTTAAGTTTTTCAACCGTCCGAACGGCTTCATACTTTTCAATAGAGAAATTTTTCTTTTTCGATCACCGGTTTCGCCTTAGGGTCTATCCGAGTTTGTGCTCGCAATGGCCCGACGATCCCCTGCATGTCCTCGCAGACCATGCGAATACATCCTTATCCGTTGAAGAAATAACTTCAATTCATCTTTAAACTCTTCCACTGCTCGACCCGACATAAGTAATCTTTTGGGCATCCCGGACACACCTGGATTTGCTCCAGTCTCCACCGGTTCGGGCCTTTGCATCTCCGTCTCTTCCCAATCATCTCGAACTTCTATGGGGAGGGCAAGAACCTTCTTCGGACCCTCTTGTCTTTTAAATAGGCAACATAACACCGCCGAGAGATCTTCCGGTCGAGGAGACTTGACCGATTCCCATATCGCCGGGAATTTTATCTTCGTGTGCTTTGTCAAAACAATAGCACCTATTTTGGATAAAGATGGTCGCCCAAGAATCATATTATAGGCTGGTAGTTCTCGAACCACCGGAAAATTGATTCGGACAGTTGTTTCTTTGGGAAAACTTCCAATGGAAAGATCCAATCGAACCAATCCTTCCGCTACCGCAGATGACCCCGCAAAGCCATATAGGTGTGTTGATGAAGGTTTCATCAAATCTTGATCCACCTTCAATTTTTGATACACTTCGTAAGAAATTAGGTCACTGAGACACTCGTATCAATCAATACTCTATGCACTTCCCGCCGTGCAATCTCTACCTTGATGACTATAGCATCATCATAAGGTAAACAAACACTCTCTCTCTCTTCGCTAAAGGTGATAGAATCTTCACCATTCAGCTTCTTCCGCCCGCCCTCCGGCTCCAACAAATTTGGATTTGGTTTTTAAACTCCGGAATGATTCGGGCTCTGGACCCCCGAAGATGGTAAGGATCGGTGACCGAGTAGCAGCTTCAATCACCTCCTTGCCTTTTTTGGACTTCGGGGCCTCCCTTGATCGTTCGAACTAACCAAACGATTCCTTTTAGGGGCAGCCGCACGTGGCCCGCGTGGTCCTCCCTTCTCCCGCTAACAAACCGGACAGATGTCCCCGAGATATCAATCTCTCAATATCTCGCCTCGATGACGACATCATTAGTGTAATGACCATAGTCCTTGTGGAATCGGCAATACTTTTCCCGATCCCGCCGCTCTCCGGGTTTCAAAAGAATTTTAGGCGGCCACTTCAAAATATTTTTTCTTTTGAGGATATTCAAAATATCGGCCCGAGGAGCATTCAATGGAGTGTACTCACTTCGCCGGGGATCTTTGGCGCCAAGGTTGGGATCTTCCAACCCGATCACGAACATTGTTCTTTGGCTTCGCTCGTCAGAGCCTTTGTTCCTTATTGGAGACTTTATTATCTCCTTGGCGCGCATCTAGAATCTCCATGACTTCACCGCTTCGGCATCTCCGACCAACTCAAGATAAGTCGTGGGTATATCCCGTAGTAATAACTCCAGGAGCTTCCGATTTGTGAGTCCCGTGAATAGAGCGGTTCGCTACTGCTCATCCAAGTTTTCTATCTCCATCGTCACTTTGTTGAATCTTTTCATAAATTCTCCGATCGATTCGCTCTTTCCCGTTTGACAAGAAACAAGGTTTCTTCCGCTTCTTGACCATATCCCACTGAATCGCCCATGAATTGGTGTGCCAATTCGCCAAAGTTTACGATCCTTCCCGAGGGGAGGTTAGAAAACCACTTTGTGCCGCTCCAGTTAGAGATGATCCGAAAACCCCGCATAAAATTTCATCGAATTACCGAAACGCCATGGTCCGTTGGTAATAGCCAATGTGAGCGTCGGATCTCCGGAGCCATCGAATGTTGAGAAGGTAGGCAAACGGAAGTTATGGGGAAACCGATATCCCGCAATTGGCTCAAGCAAAGGAGTCTTCGAATGACCGAGTAAATATCCTCGCTATTCTTCCCTTAGCCAATTGCCCTAACTTCTCATTGATGTTGGCCAATTCTTGACCAACGGGTCGGGTGATCTTCAAAATACGATCACGACCTCGATTAACACGATCATCACGGCTACTCGATCATCACGAACAGCCCGTCCTTCACGAACGCTTTCTCTCACGAACGCTCGATCATCACGAACGGTTCTCCGACGTGGGTGAATGAGTTCTTACCCGAATCCAACCTTGTATTTGAATCGGTTGTACTCTCTTGCGGTCTATCGAACCGATCGCCTCGCCTTGGTTGATCATCAGCCTCCGAAGTCCTCGGTCTCCTTCACGGAAATTCGATCGACATTCGATCTTACCATTCTTTGTCACATGGCAATGCACGCTCCCCGAGTCGTGTTGATGGGGTTCTTGTGGTAAAACCACTCGCCCGGTGAGCAAGCGGAGTGCTTGGCTCACCTCCAAGAGTTGAATCTTACCTGATCCAATTGATCTTGGATTGTATCGGGAGGAAGATTACGTCCTCCCCGGCCTTTATCCACTCGATAGGATTTTGGCTTTCCGGGGAATATCCGGATTATTCACCCGATCGAACACCGGAATTGCGTTGGCAGCGGCGCGCGCGCGATCTAGTCACCATGGCTTTTCAAGTCTTCCCACAGACGGCGCCAAATGATGCGCCAAAATCGCCACCCTTGGATCTCCACGTGATGTCCCGCAAAACGAAACGTCGGATGTGGCCCGACCGCGGGGTCGGGAGTCCACCTCCGAAGGCTAAGTCGCTTGATGAACTTAATCACAAACGGCCGCTGAAGCACGAGCTAATGAATGAAGAAACGGGAAAGGTGATCTAGATAGCGGACGCCGATAGTTTAGCTCTATCGATGTATCCGAACCGAGTCTCGATAGTATTCTCCTTGATCTATTGATCCGTTCCTCACCTTGTATAGTAGTGAGGTTTATATAGAGTGTACCTTTGAATCTCCTTCGTTGGATGCACTCGAGCCTTCTTCGGGTAGTCATTGGATCTCATTAGTAAGATCCGTTGAGCGATAGACTTCTACTAGTTTGGGCTAGTAGAGGACTCCCGAGACGGGGGGCCCCGGGGGCGGCGGGGGGGGGGGGCGGGGGGGGGGGGGGGGGGGGGGGGGGGGGGGGGGGGGGGGGGGGGGGGGAAATTGTCTCTAAACAAGAGAATCCTACATGATGGCTTATTAAATTAAGTAGCCAGAGTTTTGCAATGTCCTGTCTTAAATTACAAACTTCAAGCTGAGTGGTTATATGTAGAATATGTGCCAAAATAAGAATTAAAGAATGAGAAAAGTTGATATCTCTTTTCCTTGGATCATATATGTTGTCATTATTTCAGCACATCAGATTTGTTGAAGTTGTACTTACTTATGCTGGGCAATTGTTAGAGCTGTCCAAATGACTTTCAGTATATTCTCAAATAGTTGTCCGGGTGATGTTGTCTCTGTGCTAATGTCCTGGATGGTTCTTTTCCACAAAAGTCCTATGCTCCATTTGTCACCTTCTAGTTCATTAAGTAAATCTGCACACATTAAAATTGGTGAGTACCCAAAATGATTAAATGAGTTTAAGCATTTAGAGGTGGCAGGGGATTGTCTAATATCTACATTGGTTATTTCTGCTCTATTTTTAGGGAATAACTTTAGGTCTCTAGCCCACCTTTTGACATTGGCAAGCAATCTTAGTGGGTGTGAATCTTCATTATTATAGACCTTGGTATTTCTTTATAGCCAGATATGATAGCACGTTATTATGAATATGGAGAAAAATCAGATTTTAGTATCTTTATCGAAGTCACAATGAAGTAGAATGGAATTGCAAAAGCTAATGAAAGAATAATCATTTATCAATTCCATTCTAAGTCCCAATGGTGCTGCTGCCCAAATTTTCTTCATCCAATTGCATGATAGGAAAATGTGCCAAATAGATTCTTCATTGTTATTGCACAATACGTAGGTTGGATCTGTCCTTGCCCACTAAGAAAATATGATTTTGGTTGGCAACCTTGCATTCAAAAGACGCCAAATTTTTATTTTAATTTTGGGGTGAAGTGGTAATTTTTAGAAGAATTTACACCATCTAGAGTGAGGTGTTGGTAGTTCATGGTTATTTAATTTTGACAAGCCTTTCTCGAATAATTTAGCCGAGAATTCACCTGTTGTTGATAAAAGAGGTGACCATAAATCTTGTGTTGAGGTTAGATGGAGCAATAGAATTGAGTGAGATAAAGATGGTGGAATGGAAATAGCAAGGTTTGAATTTTGCAACTCCCAGTTTCTTTGTTGGTAAGAAGTATAGACTTCTTAAACTGTGACTGCCTTTTCTAGATGAAAGTTGTGATCACCTACCGTGTGACCCTTTGATGTGTGAATCCACGGATCAAACCAAAAGTAAGTATTCTTTCCGATGCCAATTTTTTTGAAAATCATTGTCTGAAGCTGCTTGGAGATACTATGCCAAATTCACGATCCTTTTTTGTTTTTTACTTTTGGATCAAAGAGTGAAGAATTTGCAAAGTATCTTGCTTCAAAACCCTAGCCCTCCTTATTTAGCTTTGCAACATCAGTCCCAAGAGATGAGTGTTAAATGTTTCATCTTGTTTGGTTTCCCTAGCCAAAATCTTTGGCAAACAACATCCAGTTTTTTGCATATAGTTTAGGAAAATGAAAACACTACATTAGATATAGAGATTGAGATTGGAGAACTAATTTCATGAGGACTTCTTATCTTGCCTAGGATAGGGAAGATGCTCTCTAGGTAGCCATTTTATTTCCCATCTTTTTAGAAGAGAATCAAAGTTTTTTGATTTGGCCCTTCTTTGAAAGAGTTGATTTCCTGAATACACAACATTCTTCTTCATTTCCTTGATCTTTAGCACTGATAAAATTGTTTCTTTCTTTGCATGATCCACATTTCTAGAGAAGAAAGCTAGCACACCACTATTGTCAAAGTTAATATTTTGTCTTGTAATGTTAGAGAATAATCAATTGCGGCTTGTAAAGCTAGCAAATCATCATTTTTTGCTCTACAAAAGAAAAATGTGTTATCTACAAAGAAAAAATGTGAGATTTTTGGGGCATTTCTAGCAATTTTGATACCTTGGAAAAGGTTGAGGGGCCAACATTGTCTGAGTCCTTTAGAACCAAAGAACCAATTGTGGGGACTTCCATTAAGTTTTACCGAGAAAGAGGCTGAAGATATGTGGGTTTTAACAAGGGCACACTAATGGTTGTCAAACCCCCACAAATGGAACAATTTGGTTATGACACCCCGTTCAAATCGATCGTAAGCCTTGGACATATCCAATTTTAAGGCCACATACCCAATTTTTGCCTTTGTTTTGCCCATGAAGTAGAAAAGAAATCTCGTGACCAATCATGATTATAGTTTTCTGGATAGAATGAGAAAGAATATCATTTAACAATTAAGAGTATGTCCGATCATCCATAAAGAATCTTGATGTGGGGATTGAAAATTTTGTAATTTTCAAAGTTATTTTTATAATTCTATAAAATCTAAAATCAATTTCATATCTTACTATAAAATTAAAAATTAACCTCTTGATTCTACAAAAAGACATAGCTCAATACATTTGTCATTTTTGTTTAAGAAATGAAGGCAATACAATAAAAAATATTTTAATAACACAAATGCATTGGGTCTCTAGCACTGCTCTTCCAATCTTATTTATTTATTGTTGTATTATTATTATTATTATTATTATTATTATTATTATTATTTATTATTATTATTATTATTATTTATATTATTATTATTATTATTATTATTATTATTATTATTATTATTATTATTATTATTATTATTATTATTATTATTATGTTATAAATAATATTTATTTATGGATGTCCATTACCCCAAAAAGATCATACCAAAATATATAACTTCCAAATGAAGATCTTAGCCATCTCAACATGCAATCTTGGCGATTTGCATTCTCATATTAACCGAAGATCTTAGCAATCTATCATTCCATATCAAGATCATCTTATTATATGTATGAATCATATATTATATTTCTTTATAAACTCTTATATTTCCATATTAGAGAAGATGTTAGTTTCATTATAAATATGTAATGAATAACTCAATAGAAGAGTTGAACTCATCTTGTCTTAATTTTATTCTTTTTAATTAATACATCTTCTCTATTTTATAACATTATTATTATTTGCTTCCATTGAAATTTGTTTTGGTAAACAAATTTATGAAAACTTTGAATCAAGTAAAAGAGAGAGGAATTGTTTTTTCTTCGATAAACAACATTTTGTTTTGCTTTTGTATGTTCTATTATTCATTTGCATACCGGCATTGGAGTCACGCAGCCAAGCACAAAAAATGTTCATAAATTTAGTGCATGATATCAGATGAGTTATCGAGCATCTTAGAAACTAATATTTATCAACATAGATTAATTGGTATCAAATCCTTTGGCCTTTAGTTTTTCCAATAATTAGGTCTAGAAGGTAACTTTTAGTTTATCAATGGAATAGAATTGTCAACGTCTTAAAAGAGTACAAAAATACACATAATTAATGACATCCATCCTGCTATACTAATTACTTATTAGATATAGACAATTTGTGTCAACACCATATTAACTTTTGATGATGATGGATGACCAAACTTGCACACAATACTATGCACTAAAACTACATTCAAACTCAAAGCTATTATTTGTTGTTTTCATTGTTTCTTGCTCACCAATTACTTTTGGTGGGTAGGCCATGTCATATGAATTTTAGTCGGAAAAGGCGGAACCCGGATTTAACATTCGGTGGGGCCGAAGAATGAAAATCCAGATCACCTTTTCGTTGGAAAAACACTAATATTTTTTCACCACACATATTGTGTAGGCTCTTATAAGACCCACTGGGGTCCCACCTCTAAATTATTTTATTATGTTAAGGCATAGACCTACATATATTTTATGGGCCTACACACATGTGAAAAAAATAGGTAGATTATTGATAATTTTTCCTGACAAAATACATGTAAATGAAAGCAACAATACAAAAAAAAATGACACATCACATCAACGCTAAAATGTTAAGATGCAAACCAATTTTCCCTTTTTCATTTTTTACTTTTAGGTAGGAGACACAAACCAATGGCAGTGAGTTACCTTACTAGCATAAACATTTTATTCACAATATAAAATAAAATAACAAAAATTGCAAAAGAAATAAAGAAAAATATAAATCAAATAAAAAATAACAAAAAATTGAGAAAAAAAGAAAAGATAAATAAATTGAAAAAGAGAAAAATACCTAATTGTGGAAAAGATTTTTTTTTCCAAAATGTTCTTAACCCACGTTTATAGAAAGGGAAGAGAATAAATAGGAAAAAAAGATGAGAGAAGAGGGGAGAATAAATAGGGATTAAGGAGTTGGTTTTTAATTAGGAATGACATTTATATTCATTATTTTACATTTAAAAATTGTTCTCAATATTAGGGGGGGGGGGGGAGGGCAAATAGTGATATTTCACATGTGGAAAGAGTAAAAACTGGAAAAGATTAAAGAGATCAATCAAAATTTTCAAAAAATGGGGGGGGGGGGCATCGCCCCCTCCAGCCCCAATGTAAGTCCACCCTTGTGAGTCGGTTAACCAAAATGGGTTCGGGTTCCTATTCAATCAAAGTACTCGTAGCTCAATCAACCCCACACCATCCCCTAGGTTGGATTGAGATATGCTTTAGCTTAACCCAATTGAGCTCAACTTAGTGTAATCACATGACTCACATCGTCTATATTTTGCAATCCTATAATTTCCTACTTTTAATCATTAGGATTGTGACACGAGGTAGTGAATTATCCAATTATCTCAATTAAAACCTGTAGTGGCGAACAAGTACCCTGAGTACCCCAAGTCGAGATGGCCCATACCCCCTTGGGAAGATCGGGGAAGCCCCTCGGGAAAGGCATGGAGAACCCTCTCAGGATTGGTGTGAGAACCTCTCCCTCAGGAAGACTACCTTAGGAACAATCTGGGCCCAGGTGCAAATGAGTCAAGTTCAAAGAACCACGTTTGAAGAAGGCCTTGAAGAAAGACTAAGTCAAAAGGGCTAGTCATAGAAATAATAGCCCAATATGCCCACAATGAAACGTGGGGTGTGACTCTCGGAGTAATGACTCCATTAAATTCCTACAAAGGAAAGAAACATGCCTCCTAAGGCAACTAGCCCTACTCTTCAATTAGTGGGCAAAACCAACATAAAGGACGCCTCAAGGTAACTAATATATAAACCCCATTCGTGGGACTAACAAGGTAGGATGTATTACTCACTATCATTCCTTACACTTTGAGAGCCTTCTCAAAGCCTTCTACTGTTGAACTTAGACTAACTTGGGTGTCGGAGGCGGTCTCCCAACCAACACTAGGTGGGGCCTCTCTAATTTTCTTTGTGAGTACAGGCATCCACCTACTCGGGTCACGTTGAAGAAGCCCTTAAGAGGTCTTCCAACAACTCAGGTGACGTGAAGAAGGTCTAGACACAACATATTCACATTGTATGTGGGAACAAACGAAAAGCCATGGTGAGACAAACAACTAATCACATAGCTCACAATGTCAATCGAGTTACCACTCAAGTAGGAGGAAGGGAGATCGAGAACAAGCATCATCAAGAAGGCATGCAAGATCATGTCCCCGCTCCTCCAGATTCCCAAAACCAAAATCAACAGCAAAATTAAGAGGGGATTCCGGAGAACCCCTTAAGAACCATACCAATTCCATTTGAAGAAGGAGGTTCATACCAACCCCTGATTCCAGCAACAAAATTTGATCTACAAAATATGCGAAAGGAAATGCAACAAAAGATGTTGGAACTCCAAGGAGTTGTGAGAGGCTTAGTCCACCAGGTCAGGGTACCACCAGGCCCCACTCGAAATACTTAAAATGGAAGATTACATGAGGCCGTTTTTCATGCTCGGGCTAGGCAACGTTCAGATCATGAGGTGTGAGAAGGGTAGGACTAGTGAAATAGGTCCAGAGAGCCAAACGGACGTGTTTAAGAAAGATATTAAGGACTCCATGTCCGAGAACCACCTCCCCGAAGAAACCAGACTCGAGGAAGTGTATTCAATCGCTTTTCTGAAGTCAGGCAAACCCAAGACTACCAAGAAGACACCCATAAGAAAGAGTTTGTGAACAAGAGTGAAAGTCGAGGTAGGGGAAGGTAAGGTTGGCTAATCCAAGACGGTCATCCGAACCCAATCCTCATTCTTCCTCCCATTATTCCAATCTTGAAAGCATTCAGTCTCCTCAAGAAGGGCAAGAGAGATGCAAATGGTCTTGGGAGAAGATTGACGAGTTAGAACAAAAGCTTGATGATCAAAACAGAGACGACGATTATGATGTGGTCAATCGAGAACCCTTTTCCAAAGAAGTCATGAGAGCACCTCTCCCACCCAGCTTCATTATATTCATTCATTTTGAAGTTAAGCCTAATCCTCGAGAGCACATTAGCTATTCAATCTGTCACATCCACCCATCCGGTACCCTATCTGGCATACCCGGGAATGTGATCCATAGCCCGAGGATTAAGGATCGAGAGGCCATGCCTCCCACATACACGATAACATAATCACGAACAATATAATCAATGTTCTAAGCAAGTAATAACTAGATCAAAATGGATAAGAAAAGATAATCAAATCAGAGTGCGGAAAATTATAAGGTATCAAGTACATCTAAAGGTAATTCTCAAAAGAGAGAGAGAGAGAGAGAGCGATCAGAAGTCACTTCCTCTCAAAAGCAGCTGAAAGTGGTTAATTAAGTTATGTTACAATTCCAGTATCAAAGAATAAATCCATAAAAGTTAACATAACAAGTCCAAGTTCCAGAATGACAGAAAAGGGCCTAAGCTAGGGTCTCCTCCATCTTGTATAAGGTGTCATCATATGTATACACAAAAGAAACCAAGCACGGCCTCTCCCATCAAGGTTGGGCTAATCCTAGTACAGAGGGTAATCACCCTCGACACCTTCACCGTAATCTTCGTAATAGCCAGGACCTTCACCGTAGTATAAGGGATCTTGTTCCGCCTCTTAGTAGGAGCCATCAATGTCTTTGGTACCTGCAGATAAGTCTAACAAAAACAATTGCACAAAAGGAAATGATTTCAAAAAACTCAGCAAGGCGAGTCGTTCCACAATACACAAATCATACGATACAAGTCACAATATGTTGCAAGATGATATGAGACAATAATGCAATATGATTCTAACTCTGAGTATGCTAGTCTCTAAGGTAGACATGCTTTAAGCCATAGCACCATACTTCTTTAGGTCGTCTGTCACTCCCCCTCAATCATACATGATATCTTGGGTCTGTCGGGGTAATTGGGTAAAGTCCTCATCAGAAACCATGGTTGGGGATTAGGTCAGCACTCTCTCACATCACCATTGGTATAAGTATTGGCGCATGTCATGGTAAAGCCTAGCCCAATGCAAGTCATCTACTCAGTCGTATCAAGTCAGATCCGGATACTTCCCCTATGGCACCGACCAACTCGGTTCCTTATCCTTCACACTAGAGTCAGCGTATCCTATGGCTACAACCAACTCGGACTACAAACTCATCAACCCTATTGGTTATCCACAAATAGTAGACGGGAAGCTCTCACATCCCCTCACGAATATGACTCTCGGTCTCAGGCTGCCCGTGAGCTCAAGTCTAGCTATTTGCAACCCTACCAATAAATGGCCCCTAATGGGTATCCATAGCATGATCTATGTCCTCTCACGGGGTGGTTACCAGTCTTGAGCGCCCATCAAAACACACTATTACCACGGGTTGTTCGGTCTCAATACCCTTCTGATTCGGGTCGATACAACAAGGATAGTCCTGGCCATACATCTAGACAATCCTATGTATGTCATCCAATGATCCAGGAAAGCTTCGGTGGACACCTTCGGAGAACATCCCATACTATTCCCTCCGATGTCCAAGGACAAAAGTGTCGGTAGGACACTTCCCAATCCCAAGTCATACTTAGTCATTTACAAGATCAATCTCATCATATCATACATGATCAATAATTCATTATATAAACCAAGACACAATATAACAGATCAGTCATATATGTAATCATAAAGAATAATTAAGCATGATATTCCGAATGACATGTAACATAATATTACTGATATAAAGTGCATACAACAGTCATACATGGCTAAGGAATACACTAATGAAGTATATCTACTAAGTTTCTAAAGTAGAAGTAGATTCGCATAATCAGCATACTTGGGGTAACAACTATCCTTACCTTAATCGAGTCGGAAATAATACCAAGAATCACCAAGAATAGCCCAAAAGTCAGTGTTTGTACCCTAGACAACACATAAGCAACATTAGAGAAGAAAACAATCGAATCGGAGGTCAAACGAAGCAAATCGACCAAGGACAGAGTTGCTATCATATCTTTGTCAACTGGCTGGTCGATTGTCAGTCGACCAGAGCAAATAGTAACGGGCAGAAATGGAGATTTGGCCCGAAACTGATCTTCCGGTGCTCCAATCGATATGAAACTTGGAGGGAACGATCATGGCAATATGAGGACACTACCCACTAAATTTTATCATGATCCAATGGTCCAAATATGAATACCTAAATCAAAACCCTATGTTCCATATGATAAACATCAATAATTGAATTGGAATTGATTGTAATTGCAAGGAATGATGGGGAATCAATTAAAGGAATGATAAGAACTAATTTAGAATCATGAATCAATAGTAATTTAGACCTAGTATACATTTACACATCAGTTTGAATGAAGAAATAGGTTGAAATGAAAGAAATCATGGAATTGCAATGTAAGTAATCATAATCATAGCAAGAATGAAGTGAGATTGATGGAAATGAAAGGGGAAGCTCATGGCCAAGTGTTTGCAAGGTTGCAGCACTTCAGCCATTGTCCGAAGAGTAGAAATTAATAGGGGATTGAGTAGATTAGAAGGAGAATAAGAGAATCCATACCTTGAAGTGATGATTGAGATGGAAAGCCAATGATTGGAGCCAATAATCTTCACAAACACCAAGAGATGGCCTAGGGAATGTCACTCATCGTTCTCTGGAGTGCCAATGATTAGGGTAGACCTTCATTCATGAGTTCCAAAAAGGTTGGGTCAAAATGGTCAAGATTTTTGTTATTTTTCAAAGTTAACAACTGCTGGTCGACTGGCTGGTCGACTGGTCAGTCGACTAAGGCTGACAACAACCTTAGAGTATGGATTTGGAAGGCCAGACTTATCCGAATTGAGTTGGGTTTTCTCCTAGAAGTCAATCAACAAGTCTAGTTTCAAGAAATACCTTCGGATTGAGCACGGGAGTTCATTAGGTGCTTCAACTAATTCAATCTTCTTTGATGCGCAGATTTTCAATAAACATTGACAATGTGCTCAAGTAAGGGGCACCACTGTCAATGTCCATAGGCTCTGGATTAAACACCGAATCTTCAACTATGAGGGTCCACAAGTCTCTTCTACCTCCACTCCGGGTCTTCGGACCTACAACAGTACAAAATTCGGGCCGGGTCAGGGTTAGGATAAGGCCGGATTTTACACAATCAGTCATGGCAATAATTGGGAGAGAAGATGAGTTGTTGAGCCAAACCTTCTCGGCCTCCCTCAAAGGCCCAATGATGAGCACATTTATGTGTGAAATCTTAGGGCATAAAGCATGCATTTTATACACTTAGAGTGGAGTTACCTTGGGTTTTATGTTGTTTTTGCAGATTTTAGGACTTTTCAAGATTTAAACAAATATTTGGAGTTTTGGGCTTGAATCATGCAATTTTACACGTCAAGAAGTCCATTCAAAATCTCAAATGTGAAAATGAGCTTGATTTGGAGCATGATGGGCTAGAGATGTGTAATTATGGATCAACTCCTAAATATTGAAGAGATAAAGAAGGCAAATTTTATCTACGTCTGAGATTTTAAATTATCAATCAAATCTACAGAAATATTATTGAGAGAGTCCAAATGGAGAAAAGACTCCTTGCATACTTCAATATCTTATTTCTTATCTAGGGATTTAATAAAGAAAGAAAAATAGGGAAAATAATTATATTTATAGAAGGAAGAGGCAAAACTCCCGTTTTTAAATGTCTCTGTCCAGTTTCGATCAAGCCCTTCATCGAATGGTCATCCGATGTCCGATCATGCTGATTTTGGAGGAGAGCTTCAAGACTACTTAAACCTCAAATCCAACGGTGGAATTATGCATCTGATCTCTCTAAGTTGGCGCGATTAGTACGTCAAAACCCTAATTGGCTGAGTCAGATAGGAACCCTGAGTTTTATTCAAATTCAGCTGTGCCTCATATCTCATGTAAACTCTATAAAAGGAGAGCATACTCCATCAAAGGAGAAGGTGTTTTAAAGCTTAGTAGAAGCATTATTTCTTCTCTCTTCAGTTTATTAAGGTTTTCTTTAGTTTTCTTTGCTTGCATTTGTGAGATTTTAATTTCTAGATTGAATGTTTAGGTTTAATTTTTTATGTAATGCAATTCAAGTTCAAGTTTCAAGTTTTTAGATTCATTTTTCTCTGGATCTAGCAATTGCAGATTTAGATCATTCTAGATCTAGATCTGGTTGTTAGGGTTGGTTGAGATTCGAATCGTTTGTTTAATTCGCAAGTAAGTAACCTTCTTTATTAATCTTCTCTCCTCACTCCATTCCCGCTTCTATCTACCCCTCCATATTCTTAATTTAGGATTTACTTTCAATATTTATTTATTGTTCTCCCTTCCCCTGGATCCTTGATTAGAGATGCTTACAGTCGTGCCTCTCTTTGGTTAATGTTTCCATTTTACTTTCTGCAATTTACTTTCTGTTATTTACTTTCTGCAATTTACTTTCTGTTATTTACTTTCAGCACTATTTATTGTTCACCCTTCCCCTGGATCCTTGATCAGAGATGCCTAAAGTCGTGCCTCTCTTTGGTTAAGGTTTCCATTTTACTTTCTACAATTTATTTTCTGTTATTTACTTTATGCAATTTACTTTCAGCATTTATTTATTGTTCTCCCTTCCCCTGGATCCTTGATCAGAGATGCCTACAGTCGTGCATCTCTTTGGTTAAGGTTTCCATTTTACTTTTTACAATTTACTTTCTGTTATTTACTTTATGCAATTTACTTTCAGCATTTATTTATTGTTCTCCCTTCCCCTGGATCCTTGATCAGAGATGCCTACAGTCGTGCCTCTCTTTGGTTAAGGCTTCCTTTTCCTTTTATTGCTTTGTTTATTGCTTTGTTATTTACTTTTTATTATTTACATTCTGCATTGTTTTTTTTCTTTAATATCTATTCCCCCGATCGGTGGACTGTAAGTTACTGCAAATGGTCCACAGTCAAAGTCATTATTATTATACTCCCCTTCCCTCGATTCAAAGCTGACACTCGGATCACTTCCCTTTTCCTTTTATTTTTATTGTTCGCATTTTTTTCATGTCTTTTATTATGCATTGATTGTGTTTAATTTATTTTTCATTTCAATTCGATCACATTAGATGTATGGATTAGGATCGTTTAGTTTAGTTAATTAGTTAACAAAAATTGAATCATTCCACTCTCGCATTACTATTAAGAAGTTGAATTCTAAGTGGCATATCTCCTTGAGATCGACCCGTTAGCTACACGATACCGTGCGCTTTCGGTTACTTTAAATTTTACAAACAATATAGAATAAATAAAATGGCTCGAACCAGTTCAGATAAACTTAGGTCAAACAGACCAAGTCAAGGTCAGTTATACAAGCGTGTCCTCTATTTACATGGAGAGAAAAATTTTCATTAGGGATAGTTGTCACATATCATTTAAATATACGACAAAACTTTGCCCCTGATCTCAAGGGAATTCATACTTTCGATCTCATACCATGAAGTATTGATCTTTTGTCAAATGTCAACTAGGCAATCCCTCGAGATTATGTTCACATACAAATTATTAAGTCTTTCAATAAACCATCATTCATCACACTCCTTAAATCATTGCTTAATTGGTTCTAATGTTTGAGAATTCAACCTTTAGGGTAGAAATTCAATGGCTAAGGTCCTTTGCAAGATTCCATGTTCTTATCGTAAAATAGTTACATTATTGATACGTGTTTAATCTTAAAACAGGATTGCATCACCTCCTCGTTAGAGATGCGACCAATGCTCCTCTAATGTGTCTTTACCGTATATATTGTGTGAGGCTCACGTGAGATCCAATGGGAGTCTTCTTCATAAGTTATCCAAACTCTGTTTTTACAATGTTTTTGCCCACTGTTTTTGCCCACTGATTACTGTTTATTTGTTGAAATCAAATAGAAATCAAATAGTGACCGATAAGGAAATATATCCAAAACCAGTCTTGAACCCTTGATACGTCTCACACAGCTGTTATCACAATCCATATTACACTTTACAGCCAGGCTGAGGGTCCATGGCCATGACCCAGAATCCAGGTACCCTTTCTGATGTTGCTGTTGGCTGTTGAATAATTTATCAAACAAAACAAACCACATGTGACATTCATAGCTACAAAGAATAAAAGAGAAGAGACCTTCCCAAAAACGAAAGTTTGAAAGCCACACGAAGTTGATCGAAATTGCTTGGATCATGAACATTTAATGTGCAGAATTGTCAACTCGAGATTTTGGACTATTAGATTCAAAATGTTGATCAAAATTTTGATCCAACAATCCATAGTGCTTAACTTGATATGTACAGGATCCAAGCAGGACCCGAAACTAAGTTTATCTCTTTCATGGCCTGCAAGGTCTACGTCACCCAACAAACGATCCCCCAAGAAAGTTTCAGAGAAAGCAGAAAGTTTAACAGCACAGCTCAGCTCAGCTCTTCAAGAGAGAAAATCCAAAATCTCCATTAACAGCTGAAGCAGACCTTAGAAGAAACGCCAAACCCCCAGTCTCTACTCTACATAGAAAGTTGGATAATTTTTTGTATTCAGAGTTGAGATCGTCTTTTCCACAAGGAAATGGATCACTTTTACCAAAGTCCAAACAATCAATGGATTCTTGTGTAGTTGGATAGTTGCCCACATGTCGTGTGATTCGTGCTTGCCACCAACCAAGACCTATCAGCATCATACTTCAAGTCTCTCTAAAGTTCAAACGTCTCCATAATTCATTTTCATTTCGTTGTTTATTTCAAAGCAAGTTACATAGAAACCCCTGAATCTACAAATTTTTACGTCATTACAATTTATTCTATTATGCATTTGATGCGTCCAAAATCTGTTCAGCCTTTATATCACTAAATGATGATCGGCAAAATAAGTCAGATGTGGCCCGACTGTGGGGGTCTGGAGTCCACCTTTTGATGGCTAAGTCAGATAATGAACTGATCACAAAGACTCTGGTTAATTGCAAAGCTAAAGTATGAATACGATTACTGGGAATATGATTTAGTTACTTTCTTCGTACGTAGGTTATGATTTATATAGTGTGTACCTTCTAATCTAATCCGTTGAACTCGATCGAGTCTTCTTCTAGCGACCGTCAGATCTTGACGGTTAAACCCATTAGTGGGGTGATCGACAACTTCCCTTGATAACACGATCATTTGCTGTAGGTGTGGCAGTTATCCAAGTATGCACGATCATTTGCTTCTGTGAATGCTAATAACCATCGCCTGACGGGTTATCCATCCCAAGAATCTCGGACTCGTGCTTGCCTACTGATCGTGTAAGGTTTCTTCCTCAGCATGCTATCTTCAAACTCGGTTCATACGAACCTAAGTCAATCAGTTTGTACCCGACTGGGGCCATGGGTTGAACCAAGAATGGAACCGGCTCAACGATATTTTCCCCGTTTCAGCCTCCAATTATATATATTAAAGAGATTTTACGTGTGAGTCTTCTTAGTGCACCATAAACTAATGTTAGATTTTTTTAGTGCAATGTATTACGTCTAGGTCTCAACCAAACTAACATCATTACCCATTGTTAAGAGTATTCAAATTTAAACCTAAACAGACCAAAATACCCTTCAGGTTAATTAATAACCAAAATACTCCTCTTAAATATTTTATTTTCCTTCGTTATCCACTGTTAAGTATTTTCAAATTTCAAATTTAAAGGGACCAAAATACCCCAAGGGTAATTAATAACCAAAATACCCCTCTTAAACATCCTATTTTCATTCTAATGCCAACCTTCCCAATCAACTTCGACTATCAGCATTCTATTTTCTGTACTTCTTTTGGAGATTGATCGGATTGTAGCTGTGGCATTTCTTCACGGACTATAGAGCATTGATTCCTATCGATCGGATTACAAATAATTGGGGTAATTTAAGTGCACTGCCTAATTTTAAACTAAGGTTGGGATTTGGCAGAGAGCTGATACTGTAAAAGACCAGAAACAAATCTGAAACTATGTGGAATGAGACATGAATTGATATATGCTTTTGTTTCATCTTTTTTTCCAGCTCTAATAGGCTTTAGATTCTTTCTAATGGGGGTGTCTTTGGATATTGAATTTGCGTGCTTATTTTGAACACATGTGGGATTCTTGCTCATGGGGTCCCTCTTGGATACCATATTCCTCTTAGAAATTCAAGGAATTGAAATATTCTCCCCTCCCTGTGGATGAAGGCCACAACCATTCTCTGGTTTGTTGAAGTTTTAATTTTCCAAGGTTCTTGGCTATTAACAAATTCAGCTATAACTGCGACCACCATAGCTCGAACTCTCTTGCTGAGGACGATTACGACAATCACACAGTTGTACGATGAAAATTAGGTGGGAATAGAGGAGGAAGGTAGACAAGAACTAGGAAGAAGCTGGAGGCAGGTTGTTGGTTAGGATTCTGGCCGAGTTTGAAAAGGGTGGAGAGTTTGAAAAGGGTGGAGAGTTCAAAGTAAAGGATACGTTAGAAGGGATACTTTGGTTATTAATTAATCTAAGGGTTATTTTGGTTCCTTTAGGTTTGAAATTTGAAAACACTTAACAATGGGTAATAATGTTAGTCCGGTTGAAACTCAATCGTAAGATATTACACTAAGGGGACTCAACATTAGTTTATGGTCCATTAAGAGGACTCATACATTAAAATCTCTATATTAAAAAATAAAATTCAATTATGACTCAGCATCTATTGTATTTTCAAAATTTTAAACTGTCCTCTTCTATCCTCAATTCAATTTTGACTTCCAAGAAGAAATAAAAAAAAATAAAAAAAAAAGATGATTGAGCTTTAAGTACTTATCAAAATTTTCATCACTTATGCAAAGATTCGATAAAGATATATGTGTATTTTTATTTAAACTAGCTGTGTTAAATACAACGAGACATTTGTATTATAACTAATTTAAGGGGTATAAATAATAGTTTATTTTTCATTTTAAGAAAACAATTTGCTTTTTCTTCTATAAGAATTACAATCATAGACCAGCCTTAAACTTATTTTAAATAGATCTTGTGATTAATTGAATTAAAACAAATATGATCAGTGCATGTGATCCCTCTATTCTATGCTTCTATAGCTTAATTTCTAGGCATTTGGTCGGATCCTAGTCTATGCTTCTATAGCTCAACTTCTAGGCAGAGGAAAGAGGCGAGGGTGGTAAAGTGTCTTGTGAGGCATGTGGGAAGGTGACACTACATGTTGAGTCGTGAGTCGTCTCTCTTCCCGGTAGTCGAACACGCTGATGTTCTCAGTGGCAAAACGGGAGGGATGCGGGGCTTCTCGGCGGAGTAGGGCTCCGATCTCCAGCACGCCGCCTAGGGCATTTTCATCTACCCTGTTTCTAGGGTTTCGTTTCTTACCCTGTTTTCTAGGGTTTCTTCAGTTCCAATAGCGAGACTAGGTTTTCTTCTTCTTACGGCACTGTGTAAGTTTTCTTAGCGCTCTGAATAGAGTTTTTTTAGCCTGCTGGTTGGTGATTTGTCTTACCTCCGGATGAGAGGTTTTACCCTCCCGTGAGAGGTTTCTAGCCTCTCTATTTTCTATTGGGTTTATTTTTTTGATCATTGTATAGTCTATAACTCTCCCTGCTAACCCCTTTCCCTGTTCTTTATAAAATACTCTCCTTTCAATTCGGCTTTATTGACATTGTGTCTTTTGTCTTTGAATATTCTTAGTGTTCCTTCACCTACAGGTGTATGTAATAAAACTTGAGTGATGTTTATCTTTATACTCTTATTATTCAATTGTCTACAAACATCAAGATAGGTGGAACAGGAAGAAGTGGATCTTCTTTTAGTATAGGTGTATAATTTTATTTTTTTCATTTTTCGCTTCTTAGTCGGAATCTTGTTTAACTTAGCAAGTTGGATTCGTATTTTCTTTTGTTTAGATTATCAATTGTTTCTTATAGGGTATTTTGGATGTGGTTTGTAATTTTTCTTGGCCTTTTATTTCTGGATTCTCATTAGCAACAGAATGATAATTTGTTATGGTATTTGACCTCTCAACATCCATCATTGATTGTTGTTAAAAGTTTCTAGAAATTTATTAATGTTTTAGACTAGGTAAGTGTTTCTCCAGCTGTTAGGTTTTTTCATCCTCTTAATTTCTTTACTCCTCATCGTTTTTGCCAATTGGAAATTCTCAAGTGATAATGCTTTTCAGATTGGATGTGACATTGATTGAAAACCAACTCCTTAGGGTGAGGCGGGCTGCCCTCAATCAGCCCCCAAGGGAGTCATGAAGATTCTATCTTGGAATTGCCAAGGGCTTGGCCCACCACTGACTAAGCAATATCTGCGGAAAGTATGCAGGAAAGGGAGGCCCAACATTGTCTTTCTTATGGAAACAAAACAAGACAATGCTGTGTTACATCGTGTGGCAAGGACTTTAAGGTTTAATGATTTTTTCTCTGTTAACCCCATTGGTTTGTCAAGTGGTATTGGTGTCTTATGGAATGGTAATGTTTCAGTCATTATTCTTCATCTTCTTCAAATATTGTAGATTTGCAAATTACCACATCATCCTCTGGTGCAGTCTTCCGAATCACTTTGGTATATGGCCACCCTCAGGTTGAGCACCGACAGCGGATCTGGGATGAATTGTCACAGTTGGGTTCCTCTGTAAGTTCCCCTTGGCTTGTTCTTGGTGATTTTAATGAATTATTGTCAAATGATGATAAATTGGGTGGGATCCCTAGACCTCAATCACAATTAGATACATTTAGAATAACCATTGATAGTTGCCACCTCTTTGAGGTTAAGTGCACTAGGCCTAAGTTTTCTTGGACTAATAAGCGTCAGGGGAGAGATTTGATAAAGGAATGTCTCGATAGGGCTTTTGTAAATATTGAGTTTCTTGATCTTTATGGGAGTGTTCAAGGCCATAGACACGCCATGGTGGGTTCTGATCATACCCCCTTGGAAATTTCCCTACACCCTGCAAACAAACGCCCTATGAGATTTCATTATGAGACCCAATGGGAAGATCATCTTGACCTTACTTCTCAAATTTCCATTGGTTGGAACTCACCTAATTTTGGCTCTCCTGCATATAAATTGTATCAAAAGATCAAGAATTGCACAAGATCCTTAACGTTTTGGAGTAAAGATACTTTCCATAATGCCTTAAAGGAAATTTCTTGGTTATCCCAACTGTTGGAAGAGTGTCAGACCAAATCTGTTTCTGAGAGTTCCTGCTAAGGAAGAATTTGAGCTAAAAAGAGAAATTGAGAAACAATTATTGGCAGAAGAAAATTTTTGGTGCCAGAGATCTAGAGTCCAATGGTTACAAGAAGGTGATAGAAATACAAAGTTCTTTCATGAATCCACTGCACAAAGGAGGCAAGAAAATTCTATCACAAAAATTAAAGACCATCTGGGTAACTGGTTGTCTAAAGACTCTCAAATCAATTTTGCAATATGGTCTCATTTCACATCCCTTTTCACCACTTCTCACCCTATCCCTCCCCAGGAGTTTCTTAGTAGCACTCCTGTATGCATTACAGCTTCAGATAACTCTCTTCTTTGCTCACCCTTTTCTTCTGATGAGATTAAAAAAATTTTGTTTCAAATGAAGGGCACAAAGGCTCATGGATATGATGGGCTCCCTGCTAGGTTCTTTCAAAGGCACTGGGATATCATTGGCATTGATTTCACCCTTGCTGTGCAACACTTCTTTAATGGGGGATATATGTTACGTAGTCTTAATAAAACCATTATTTCCCTAATTCCCAAAAGAACCCACCCTTAGGATGTCTCTCACTTTAGACCCATCAGTCTATGCACTACTCCATATAAAGTCATAGCAAAATGTTTGGCTAATAAATTAAAACCCATTTTGAGGTCCATTATTAGTTAGACTCAATGTGCCTTTGTTCCAGGTCGTGCCATCTCTGATAATATATATCTTGCTCATGAGTACTTACACTTTATGCGCAAATCCAAATCCAAATCTGGATATATGGCTCTTAAGTTGGATCTTTGCAAGGCCTATAACAAATTAGAGTGGTCATACATTGAACATACTTTAAGACATCTAGGGTTTGATTCTAAATGGGTTCAAGGGTTATGCAGTGCATCACCACTGTTGAATATCAAATCAAAACCAATGGTGCCTTGTCCAAACCTATTGTGCCACAAAGAGGGATTAGACAAGGCTGTCCCTTAAGCCCTTATATCTTTATCCTTTGCCAATAGACTTTTTCACAAAGGCTTAGTTCCAATTTAGGTATCCTCGACTACTAGGTTTGAGGCTTTCCCGTTTTGCTCTAGAAATTAACCATTTCTTTTTTGCTGATGATAGCATGATCTTTTCCCCTACATCTATTTCTAATGCTTCACAGATCAATGTTTTGTTGCAAGATTATGAACAAGTCTCTAGCCTTCACATAAATCCTGAAAAGTCTGCTCTTTTGTTTAGTACCAGAACCCCTCATGACCTCCGAACTGGTATAGTCTCTGCTATTGATATTAAATAAGTCAATTCTCATGGCACCTATCTGGGTCTTCCTTCCTCTATTGGAAAATCTGAAGTGCAGACTTTCTCTTTTATTTTGAAGCATCTAGATTCTAAATTATCTGGGTGGAAGAGGAAATTGCTTTCCCATGCAGGGAAGGAGATTTTAATCAAAGCAGTAGCTTTTGCACTTCCTGTCTATGCTATGTCGTGTTTTATCATACCTAAAAATTTGCAAACAAATGAATCAAAGGATCCGATAATTTTGGTGGAAAAATGATCAAGGAAGGGGTATTCATTGGGTAAAATGAGAAACCCTGTGCAAGGACAAAAGAGGTGGCGGCCTGGGGTTCAGGGATGTACACTATTTCAACAAAGCTTTCCTTGCCAAACAAAGTTGGAGACTTTTAACCAACCCAAACTCATTATGGGCCCAGGTGATGCATGCAAAATACATTAAAGACATTTCTTTTTTTGAATGTCGTGTCCCAAATAATTGTTCATGGGGTTGGAGAAGTATGCTGTCTGGGAGGGATATCCTCAGGCAGGGCATAATTAGGCAAGTGGGAAATGGTGCTAATGTGCATATCTTTAGGGACCCATGGCTTCCCTCTTTGCCTTTACATGGCATTAGTAGTGCCCCTTTGGGACATAGTCCCATTTGGGTGCAAGAGCTTATTGATTGGGACACTTGCCATTAGAAATTACCTTTACTTCAATCTCTATTTTCTCTAGGTGAGGTTCAACCTATTTTAACAAATTCATTTATTGTCTCTTGATACTTTAGACTCTTGGATATGGGACAAAACAAAGGATGGTAAGTTCACTGTGAAATCTGCTTATTATCAATGTTTAGCTATGGCTGATGCCCAAGGTAATGTTGCTTCTTCTTCCTCCTTTGCAAAATATTGGAAATTCGTTTGGCGAATTCCTACTCCTCCAAAGATTAAACAATTTTTGTGGCGATCCTCATATGAGGCTATTGCAATTGGAGCTCCCTTTTCTCAAGGAATGTTTCACTTACCCCTCTTTGTCTAATTTGTGGTCATGGTTTGGAGAATGTATGTCATGCCTTGTTTTGTCATTATGCAAAAGAGTGTTGGAGACTATCTCCCCTCCGTATTAACACATCTGATTTTTTAGGGACAAATTTATTTGATTGGATGGATTTTATCAACATAAAGTTCAATGGTTGTGATAATTTATCCCTAGTGAATCAGATGTGGAGTGTTTTAGCTTGGTGTATATGGAATACTAGGAATGCTACACTCTTTAGAGGGATTGACGCCTCCATAATTCATACAATGACTACTTTCTCTTATCTATGTGCAAATATACAATCTCATATTTTGGAATTTCAAAGGGCTCATGGGGATCCTTCTCCAAGGCCTAGTCATATCATTTTTTAAGAACTTGTTCTCTTTCAAGTTTTTGTTGATGGATCTTGGGATAGCATTTCATACAAAGGAGGTAGAGGATGCATCATGTGGGATTATAATGGTGGCTTTGTTGCGGCTCAGAGCAGATGTGGTCATAGTGCTCAAGCAACCTTAGTTGAACTTGAAGCAATTAGAGATGGCATAATTCTGGGCTCGTCCTTAGGAGCGGTTGATTTGCATATTTGTTCCGACTGCTTACCTGTTGTTAATGCTCTTCAGGGTCTCCACTCATCTTTAGATTGGATGTGTCTCAGTTTAGTAGTAGATATTTTGAAGCATTGTTCTTTCTTTCCTAGAGTTTCTTTTAGTTATATTCCTAGAACTGATAATGCTTTGCGGATTTCCTTGCTAAGGGTGCTTGCAGGTTATCTCTAGATAGATCTTGGTGGGGTTTACCACCTTTGTTTATTGTGGATTCCTCTCGTTTGTATAGGTCTTATGACCTAAACTCTTCCATTTAATTTTATCACTACTTTGTTGTTTTGGCCAAAAAAAAAAAGCTCAACTTCTAGGCATTTCTTTGACAAGCGTGTTGGGGGTGAGGGTGTATGTAGGAAGTCTCATAGGGTTGACGTGGTCATTTCACTCCTGTTGTGCTAAACAATGGAGAGTGAATTTTCCAAAAGAATATTTGTCTTTTTTTCTTTTTTTTTTTTTTGGGGGGGGGGGGTAAAAGAAGGAATATTCCCTATTACGTCTACATCGAAGAACTTATCTTCAAATTAAAAAGTATTGACCTTCATGGATCATGATATTTGCTTACTAAGGGTGGAAAAGTCTATAGTTGTGGCTCTTCTAGGACAAACTAAATCAGTGGGCAAAGAACTTGATGCAACCAAAAATTTCCAACCGTTGGAGGCTTGCAAAACAAACTTCAAACATAGACCGATTTAGTGATCGGGAAGCCAGCTCATATGGTTAAGTCAATTATTGCATCACCTAAGAGCCCTGGCTAGTTGTAGAGCTTAATTGAAATATTTAATGGAGGGAATTGATTCAATTACCTTCTCTCTACGTTATTCCTTTACTTATATATGGTTTAACTCCTATTTTCGACCGTTGGATAGATACACAGATCTCCTTCATAGGGTTTTGATTCCCCCAATCTGAGTTAGTTGTTAATTCCTTTTTAGGCACGATTACCTATCTCGAATTTGGCGGGATCACATTTCTTTCCATAACCATCAAGTTCCTTGGTTCTCAAGGCACTTTTGAGTTGACTCTCATTCCAGTCTTGACCGGGATAAGCTGAATCACCCATGGTTTGACCCATTTGGTTTACGATCATTACTTTATTTATTATATTTTACTTATCATGAGCCCCGCAAACCTAACGATTGGGATAAAGAGGCCAATCATTTGGTATGCTTTTCCCCATCGCGAAGTATGGATACTGCAGACAAAAGACTAAACAATTCCATATCTCCCAAGTGTCATCCAAGGGTCACATTTATTGTCAGAAACTTTACGTCCTCTCGAGCTGCATTTGTTCGGCAGGAAATGCACTATGTCTGCCACTTGTCTATTGGGAACACGTGCCATCATGGCACCCAGCTTCATGAACCTTCATTTGTCCACAAGCGTCAATCTAGATTAATCATGTTCGTCGATATCCGACCCATTGAAGCTATTTAAACCCATTCGCACTTCACTTTCATTTTTACTCTATTGTTTACGAATTTTCTTCCTTTCTAAGCTATCAATGAACTCCAAGTTATCTTCAACCTGCGAGCTTTGAGATTTCGTTCAAGTTTCTTGATCAAGTAAGTGATTATCTTTCCTTGGAAATCTCTTTCTGCCTCGTTTCCTTCTTCTTCTTTTTATTTTTGGGTTCCTCACTGTGTTATCCTATCTGGGTGTTTCGCCTTCTAGTTTAGGGTCTTTTGTTCCCATCACCTTCTTACAGCCAAACAAATTTTAGTTCAATCAGTAGTGAATGGGTAGTGGGAAAACCTTTGAGGATGATTCTATTGACCATATGGTCAAGGGTGACGAGTCTACCAACCAGCCTAGACCCTCTGTTCTGTTGAGTTGTCAGGAAATAGAAACATTAGGATTACAGAACGTTGGTTTGGTCCTTCTAACTAGTCCACTCAGCGAGAGCAACCAAAGAGTCAGATGGAGGGTAGAGTTGCTACCTCACCCCCTGCTTCTTGAAGGCATAATGCTTCCTAAAAAAGCTATTGGCGGTAGTTCTCGACCTTTAAAAGGCCTTCAAACGGCCCAAGTTATTTTGTTTCCCATGTTAATCACACAAAGCTGGACGACATGTCCAACCATTTCTCGATCCGATTTAGTTATCTTCTTTGGGTTCCCAATCTTGATGAAAGGGCCAACTCAGATCTTCCTGAAGAGTTTTCCATTTACACCGGCACTCTCAAGAGTCAGGTAGTTTCCTTCCTTCTCCCTTTTGTTTGTTGCTATGCTTAACCATTGGGAGCTATAACCTAGAATGCTCCTACTGAATAGTTGGCGTCATATAATCAGGTTCTTAGGCTTGTGCTTCACATTAGGAATTTCTCCATCCTTACCCATTTTCTCTCATTTCTACTATATGAACAAATCCAACCCTCTTGGGTGGGTTTTCTTTTCTAAACGTCCAAAAAGAGAATTGGGTTGGTCGGGAGGCATCGTCGCTGATGGTACTTACCCTTCTAGCCAAAAAGGGTGGCGTCACCAGTTCTTATTTTGTCGAGCGCCTCTCGAAGGTTTAAATTTCCCGATCGCTCAGAACCGTCGAGATTTGTATACTTAGGTTAATCGCCCCCTTTCTTTATCACCCGATGAGGAAGATTCCGTTCGAGCAATTAAGTCCATTCCTACGCATTAGGAGATTCCCGGACAAGCCATGGAGTACGAAGATGTGCTTCGATGGTGGGGTCTTGCCCTTGGTGAGCTCCCAAAGACTTCTGATTTCACCAACTCCTCTTTAATTGTTAGTTTCTGGATTATTAACCTCCTCTTTCTTTTTTTTTTACAATGGTCCCAAATACAATCCTCGTGCTGTAAAGGCCTTGGCAACCAAGGGATTCGATGCTGCCGAAGACAAGGTAGTGAGGTAGAGGAAAGATCCCAAGCTGAAGGTCAAGTCCTGAAAGCTCACTCCCAGGCTATTACATCCCCTAGCCGGTGCCCTATCTGGAATACTCAGAGATGTGATCTACAGCCCCGAAGATCAAGTTTAGGATGATCATATACCCACATAGCACAATAATATAATCAAGAGCAAGAACAAATCATTGTACTGAAGTAAATTATGAAACAATCAAGGATTCGATTACAAAAGGATCACAAAAGAATATCAGAGTGTGGAATAAAACAAAATTAGAGTATAGAGTATAGCAGAAAACAACTCTATAGATCAAAGCGAATGGTAGATCGAATATATAAAGTATTACAACTGAAAGAAATATAGAGGTCTATAAACTAAACATAATGAGTATCTATGTCCATCAAACAAGGTCTAGACTCAATTGTCTCCGTCTCCAACACGGGACACTCAAGCTCCAAGATCCGGCTAATTCTAGTATGCTCTGTTATCATATGGGTATGCTTCACTGTAAAGTTCAAAATCGCAAGTATCTTGAAAACCATACAAGTCACACGTCATGGCCTTGTAGTTCAGGATCTTGCAGTCATCAATACCTGCAACACAATCTAAAGAAAACATGTCCCCCAAAGGGTGAGCTCAAAAGAAGGTTGGGAGTCTAAAATTATGGGGTAACTCATACCTGGCGATCACATCCACGAATGGAGTTTTCCTGATGATCAAGTAGATGTCATTTGCCTTCTTTCCTTTTGTAAGTTGTCCCAACTTTTGGCTTATATTGGCTAACTCCTGATCAATCTGAACTGCCTTGATGTTGGGTGTTCGAACACTTCCTTTGTCAGAGTGACATGATGTGTTGGAATGCCTTTGGACACCTCTTTCAAGCCTTGTTAGAGTCCCCGTTTGACTGCTTCACGATCGTTCTTGTAAATTGGCCTCGCTCTGACGAGGAACTTCTCTCGTTCTTCGCACTCCTGAACGTTGGCCCTCTGCATTCTCTCTTTCATTAAACCTTGGGTTTCTATCTGGTGGTTGCCTAAAATTTTGTTCTCGACTGGTTTCTTTCTCCTCCTGGTGAAAGTCTTCTCACGGTGGAGGCCCTGCTCTTTGTCCTCAAGCCTGCCTTCTTTGCTTCTTCCTGGCCATAAGGATTTGGGTTCCTTTGAGGCCATAGGCACCTCACCATCATTCTAAGTAGTGTTTGCATATGGAGGAACTGAGCTTGCATTTAATTCCTTTGTTGTTGGTTCTAATTCATCTGTTCTCGGATAGCTGGGAAAATTTGTATCCCTCCATGTTGATCATCCAAGCGCCACCACCGTTTACTTCATCTTGCTTCTTGATCTCTTGTAATAGGTCTCCGTCTAGGGGAATCAAAAGTCCACCCTAAAGTGGTGGGCGAATCTCACTCTAATTTATTTGAAGTTTTGATCTCGTGTCTACCATGACTTTCTAAATCGGTTCCCATAGATGGCACCAAATGATGCGACCAAATATTGTCCAACTGTCAGAGGCCTGCAAACAACATCAAACGTGGGCTGACTCAATGGTCGGGAAGCCACCTCCAGTGGTTAAGTCAACTACTACATCACCCAAGACCCTTGGCTTGTTGCAAAGCATAATTGAAAGATTAAATGGAAGGAAACGGTTTAGTTACCTTCTCTCTGCGTTATTCCTTTACTTATATATGGTTTACCTCCTATTTCCGGCCATTGGATAGATACACGGATCTCCTTCGTAGCCACACGATCGTAGGGTTTTGACTCCCCCAATCTAAGTTAGTTGCTAATTCCTGTTTAGGCACGATTGCCTATCCAGAATTAGCGGGATCATGTTTCTTCCAATAACCGTCGAGTCCCTTTATGCTCAATGCACTTCCGAGTTGACCTCTTGTTCCAGTCCCGATGGGATAAAACCGAACCGACCAGGGTTCGACTTAGTTGTTTTGCAATCATTAATTTATTTAGGGTAATTTTCATCTAGACCCCCTAAGGTTTGGTCTATGTCATTTTTAGTCCAAAAAAACTGAGACTTTGCATCTACCTCCCCTATACTATAGAAAAAGTCAATTTAAGGACAAATTATCATTTTTATGATGAATTTTCCCTTCCTTTTTTTCAATTGAATTTTTTTATTTTTTATTTTTACATTTTAAGGGGTTAAAGTTTATTAATTTGCAAAATCAAACCCCCTTCATTACCCGATTCCCAAATCCTTAGTTCTACCAATTCTAAATCCTTATTTTCCAAATCTAAATTGAAGATTTGGAAATGAAAATTAATTAATGTGTGAAATGTAATCTCCAACTTAAAGAAACCAGATCTTAAAAATCAGAAACCAGCTCAAACACGTTGAAATCAGAAACCAAAAACCAACTCAAACATGCTGAAATGCAGAAACTAGAAACATGTAGAAACAAATCTTGAACTGAGAAAACCAGAAACGCATAACCAAAACCACAGAATCAGAAATGCCAATCTGACAAGAAGAACTAGAAGAAACTATCAACTCAAACGTTGATCTTCATCTGAAACGCTGATTTGCATCTGAAAACAAAGCAATGCAAAGGCAGGAAAATTATCCGTAAATCTCATTGGAAAAGCTGAAGAGGTTCTCAGAAGAAGAGGAACGCAGATCTGAAGAACGAATTTCACAAATCAAGAAAAGGTTCAAGAACAGCCAGTTCCTTGAACCACATCAAGTAAAAGGAACTAGGGTAAAACGAAGTGGGTAATATTGAGAGACCATGTCTATGGTCTTCTTAAAGAGACAGATACAATTTTCAACAGAGGCACCATTTATCTAAAGGTTCCTCAAGGCTCCAAAGCCATTTTGCTGAAAAATATCTACTTAGCCTGTGATCCAAGACCAATCTGGTCGAAGAACTTATCGAAACATGTAGAAAATGCAAGCGAGGCTGGCTCGGTGTGACTCAATACTTCTTGTTTCAATTTACTTCATTTGATTTCTAGTCGATCTTGTTTCAGAGTTTGAGATCTGAGCTTCTAAGTACCTTAATTCCATCTTTTGAGCTCTCTTCTCTCTCTACCCAAAACGCAAACACCTCTTGTTCAATGGTTGGAGATTAGGTTCCACCCATTAATTTTCACTTCCTAATCTTCAATTAGGATTTGAAAAATAATGATTTAGAATTGGTAGAACCAGGGATTTGGGAATCGGGTAATGGAGGGTCCAATTTTGTAAATTAATAAACTTTAGCCCCTTAAAATGTAAAAATAAAAAATAAAAATAAAATAGAATAAGGACATCAAAATTTGTCATAGAAGTGATAATTTGTCCTTAAATTGACTTTTTCTATGGTACAGGGGAGGCAGATGTAATGTCTCAGTTTTTTTAGACTAAAAGTGACAGACAAAACCTCAGGGGGTCCAGATGAAAATTATCCTTTTATTTATTATTTTTTACTTGTCAGAACTAATGTCAAACTTGATGATAAGATAAAATTGAGTTAAATTCTTGCATCACTCCAGATAAGATACAACCGTGATCTTTTTAGGCCTTGGTCTATATTGATTAAAAAAAAAATCTTACAATATAGGTTTGTGTTCGAAGTTTCAATAATTGAGTATTACATCAGTAATTCAACTGTTGGATGGGGATTCTTCTTCTTCATCTCTCTTTTTTCTTTTTTTCTTTTTTTTTTTTTTTTTTTTTTTTTTTTGGGGGGGGGGGGGGTGGTTGTGCAAATGTATCTCATTTATGGACACCATGGAGAGATAATTTTCCAAATCCTCTATTACAACGAAGTAGGGAGTGTTCGCTCCTAGTGTTAAAAGTCAAGTCTGTTTGTGATGCTCTTCTTCTTGGAATTAGGCTACATCTTGAAGCTTGATCGTCTACTTGGATTGTTCATCCTTAGTTGCATAGCTAAACCAAGACCTAGCCTCTATTGAGTGAACAACTGCAGATATCATTGTTGATAATCTATCTCTCTTCCTCTTTTTCTTCAGTTTGTTTTAGATGAGTTACTAGATCCCTAAATGCTACATGATGTTTGAAGCATAAGCTAACCAAGGTTAACTGGACTAGGCCACCCCATTTCATTGTTGGTACTTCTTAATTTTAGAGTCAGCAACAATTCTCAAGATGCATTCACAAGTGACAGTTTCTCAATGGTTTCAATTTCATGACATCAAGACTAGAAGAATAAACTTATTGGTGCCTAATCTAAGATCGAAAACTGTTAACTAATGGTCTGATTCCTTGAACTTTTATGTATGCAATAACCAGTTCTGCCGAACCTATTGGTACCAATTGTAACAACCCCCGTATTTCTAACCCGGGATCCATATTGCAGGTCCAAGAACCTGAAGGTCTAGCCGGTTAAATTTGTGGAGTGTCTGGATAGAAGTCCATGATCCATACCCTGAACCCATGGATCTGGATTCTCTTGTTGAAGAGCCTGCCTTGCTTGGTAGTTGGACCTCTGGAAGGCAAGTGGTGTCTAGAGATGTCTGAAATGAAGGTAAGACCTCCCCCATGTGTTGGTTAGGGTTAGGTTGTACTTAGACTTCAACCCCTTGAGCAAAGCACCCTTGTATAGCAATATAGGTATTATAGCTAGAGATTGGCATGGAGATCCGGTTGTGGCCAAGTCGATTCCAGCAGTGTTTGGCGAAGCTGAGGTTGGTGAAGCGATGGGAATTAGACAAGGGCTATGGTTAGCTGTTGAAGAAGGATGGCTTCATGTCATGATAGAGACTGATTGTCTCTCGGTGGTGAGGTTACTCTTACAGCCAAATAGCCCTGTTCCATTTCAGCTTCAAAATGTGATAGCTGATATTAGATATCTGGCTATGGCCCCACTTTCTTGTGTCTTTTGTTTTACTCCAAGAGAAGCCAACTCTGTGGCTCATTCCTTGGCCCAGGAAGCCCTAGTGCTTGAGACTGCACTGGTTTGGCAAAATTCCACTATCTGGCTGAAGGAGCCTGTTCCTCAGCCAGAGCCTATGTCTCCTTCAATATAGTCTTGTTTTCTACCAAAAAAAAAAATACTAGAGGGCGGTTGCTAATGGTGGTTGATTGGACCAAGCGACCGCCTGGTCCTGGTTGTAGGTTTTTGCCCTATTTTGCCCCCAAACTTCTATAAATAGCAACCCTCATCTATTTTACTAATATTATATTCGGGATTGTTGTTTTTGGTGGTTAAGCGGTAGTAGAGCCGTGCTGGAAGGTGAGTGAAATGCTGCTAGTGATCTAGAAACTTCTCCTTTCTTTCCTAGCTGATCTGGTTGAGGTAAGTGACTCCCTGTTCACTAATTTTCTACCCTTGGCTATGATTAAAGTAGATTTTTTTTCCTCTTTGGTTGTTCATAATCCTCTTATTACAGTACTTACCTTTTTAATGATCTTGATGATATCAGGTTCGAAAATGAAACCCTACTTTCATGAAAATGACTGATCTAATCAAGGGGAAGATTCGGGATAACCAAATTGGTGTCAATTGTTAGGTTTTGTATTACCCTTGGTTGTGGGAGTGTTAGATTTGAAATTCGAACTATGATCATCCAAAAAAAGCGGATTGAAATTGGATGATCAGAAACCTGAGTTTCGGATTGAAACTCACTGTTTTTGGGGCGGTAACTAGTGGCGGTTGCTTAGCCTAAGCGACCGGCCCAAGCGACCGGTTGGTTTCCAGTGACCAAGTGACTTTTGGATTTTGTCCGATTTGATTCATTCGACTTACATATTATTGTAACCCTGTTTATAGGTGTCCTCTGTTTCCAATAAAAGTCTTATCATTGTTTTTTGTTTGCAATCTAGAGGATTTCTACTTATTTACAGGTAAGGACATACAACCTCATCTTTATGAAATGACTTGAAAATGCTAGTCTAGTGTCTTTCAATACTGTAATTTCATTTTATATACTGTTGTACCCTTGTATAGCTTGTTGATCTTATTATATGCTTGTTGTTTGTATTGTCTTTGCATATACTTTATCAATTATGCATGTGGTATGATGATGATGATGGTTTCTGGTTCTGATGGAAAGGGTATTCCATTGGGATATCTTAGCTTGAGATATTAGAGAGTTGTGGTATGGAACACATGCTCATTGATGTCTCCAGCACCGTCATAACTACTGGATGACATACCTAGGTAGAGTCTAGAGTTGCATGGCTAGGTACCCTATGTCACATCCACCCAGCCGGTACCCTATCTGGAATACCCGGAGGAGTGATCCACAGCCCCAAAGATCAAGTTTAGGAACAATCATATCCACTTAACACAATAATATAATCAAAGCAAGAATAAATCGAATGTTTAACTTTATTAATCAAAATATCAAGATACGGTTCAAGAATACAATCAGAGTGCGGAAATAACAAGATACCAATCAAGGAATTGTAGAGTATAGCAGAATTATACCCCACAAACAAGCGGAAGGTAGATAAAAAGCAGAAGAAGATTACAAATGGTTCCCAAAAGAAAAAGGGGGAATGGACAACTAAGGTCTCTATAAAAGATCAAAAAGATATTGAGACGATGTCCCATCGCAGGTGATGAGCACATTTATGTGTGAAATCTTAAGGCATAAAGCATGCATTTTATACACTTAGAGTGGAGTTACCTTGGGTTTTATGTTGTTTTTGTAGATTTTAGGACTTTTCTAGATTTAAGCAAATATTTGGAGTTTTGGGCTTGAATCATGCAATTGTACACGTCAAGAAATCCATTCAAATTCTCAAATGCAAAAATGGGCCTGATCTGGAGCATGATGGGCTAGAGATGTGTGATTATGGGGCAACTCCGAAATATTGAAGAAATAAAGAAGAAAATTTTGATCTACGGCTGAGATTATAAATTATCAATCAAATATACAGAGATATTATAGAGAGAGTCCACATGGAGAAAAGAATCCTTGCATACTTCAATATCTTATTTTCTATTTGGGATTTGATTAAAGAAAGAAAAAGAGGAAAAAGAATTATATTCAGATAAGGATGAAGCAAAAATCCCGTTTTTGAATGTCTCTGTCCAGTTTATATCAAGCCCTTCATTGAACAGTCATCCGATGTCCGATCATGCTGATTTTTGGAGGAGAGATTCATGACTACTTAAACCTCAAATCCAACGGTGTAATTATGCATCTGATCTCTCTAAGTCAGCGCGATTAGTACGTCAAAACCCTAATTGGCTGAGTTAGATAGGAACCCTGAGTTTTATTCAAATTCTATCATGCCTCATATCTCATGTAAACTCTATAAAGGAGAGCATACTCCATCAAAGAAGATGACGTGTTCTAGAGCTTAGGAGAAGCATTCTTTCTTCTCTCTTCAGTTTATTTAGCTTTCTTTAGTTTTCTTTGCTTGCATTTGTGAGATTTTAATTTCTAGATTGAATGTTTAGGTATAATTTTTTTATGTAATGCAATTCAAGTTCAAGTTTCAAGTTTTTAGATTCGTTTTTCTCTAGGTCTAGCAATTGCAGATTTAGATCATTCTAGATCTAGATCTGGTTGTTAGGGTTGGGTGAGATTCGAATCGTTTGTTCAATTCGCAAGTAAGTAACATTCTTTATTAATCTTCTCTCCTCCCTCCATTCCCGTTTCTATCTATCCCTCCATATTCTTAGTTTAGGATTTACTTTCAGCATTTATTTATTGTTCTCCCATCCCCTGGATCCTTGATCAGAGATGCCTACAGTCGTGCCTCTCTTTGGCTAAGGTTTCCTTTTTACTTTCTGCAATTTACTTTCTGTTATTTACTTTCTGCAATTTACTTTCAGCATTTATTTATTGTTCTCCCATCCCCTGGATCCTTGATCAGAGATGCCTACAATCGTGCCTCTCTTTGGTTAAGGCTTCCTTTTCCTTTTATTGCTTTGTTTATTGCTTTGTTATTTACTTTATGTTATTTACTTTCTGCACTGTTTTTTTTCTTTAATATCCATTCCCCCGATCGGTGGACTGTAAGCTACGGCAAAGGGTCCATGGTCAAAGTCATTATTATTATACTCCCTTCCCTCGATCCAGAGCTGACACTCGGATCACTTCCCTTTTCCTTTTATTTTTATTGTTCGCATTTTTTCTTGTCTTTTATTTATGCATTGATTGTGTTTAATTTATTTTTCATTTCAATTCGATTGCATTAGAAGTATAGATTAGGATCAATAGTTTAGTTAATTAGTTTACAAAAATTGAATCATTCACTCTCGCATTTCTATTAAGAAGTTGAATTCTAAGTGGCATATCTCCTTGAGATTGACCCGTTAGCTACACGATACCGTGCACTTGCGGTTACTTTTAAATTTCACAAACAGCTGGCACTCAAGTGCAAGAGTCGGACTACTCCTGAGAAGTGTCAGTCTCGTACTAACAGTCTTCGCCAACGTAGTCACCGTAACCAGTACCATAAGAGTCAACAACCTGGTCTTCATAATATTGACCATCATAGTCAACAGTAGTAGTACCTGCAGGAAAGTCTAACAAAAAATGTTGCAAAAATGAGTGAGTTCAAAAGAACTCAACAAGTATTCAATCACAATAAACATCTTCACACACATTCCAAGGCAAACATAAATGCAATGACATGAAACAATATGTGCAAGTATGCTTCTAACTCTACATATGTATGCTGGTCTTTATTGGTAGACACGCTTTAAGTCATAGCACCATACTCCTCTGGGTAGGTCTTAGTCACTCTTCCCTCATGGCTCTGATGCACGTCTTTTGGGTTCTCCACAGTAAGTGGGTTAAGGTGTGAAATCCCACCTAACCCTAACCTTGCTGCTGTGCCAAATGCATACATACTATATGCATTGTTTGATTTATTCTCTGCCGTATGAGTTGCCTAGTTTCGTTTGGTAGAAGTTTACCCCTGAAGCTTATCTATTCTCTCTACTATTCCTTCTAGTGCCTTTTATTCCCTTTGATAGGAGGTTGATCTTAAGTCATTCCCTTGACTAATCCTTCTATCCCTATTGTTCTAGAGTGGATCTCCATACACTCTATAACCTTGTGAATTCCCCACATGATGATTTTGAAGGGAAATCAAATGTGATCTTCATGATTTGTTAACCCTTCTTATTGTTTCTGATTTCAAAGCATGTTAGATTTACTCCTTTGTTTTTCTTCTTACAAAACACCTATCGTTATTTGTTTCCCGTAAATTTTGGGAGAATGAAGTCAAGATAAAAGCAAAGTATCTCCATCTCTTTGGAAGCCAAGTACTTCCCCAATTTCGAGGATGAAATTATTTTAAGGGGGGGGGAGAATGTAAAATCCAGCCCAAACCTAGCCAGGACACCCTATCTGTTTTGGATGAAGAAGGGCTTATTTAATGTTTGACCTAAAGTTGGACCTTAAGTACCATGTTGTTATCCTTGGAAGGTCCTAAGAAGTCTTTGTGGGCCATCTTAGTAGAAGACATGGTATTTGATCCCGAAACCCATGGATATTGATGATAGTGTTTCCTTATGGAAACCTTACTTGATTTGGAGTTGAAGTGCCCATTGATGTAGAAGAACTTGGTTGATGGGCCTAAAGCCTAGTTGGACCTGGTTTAAAGACATCCCTCCATACTAGGTAAATAGTATGATGTGTTGAAAGAAGCCCATCCAAAAATATTGAAGTTAGGCCCATTAAATCCCTATTTTGAGCAAGCTGCCTAGGCAGGGGCAATTTGGTAAATTTCTGTTTTTTAGAGTTTTTAAAGTTTTATTTCTTGGAATTTCGTGGTAAACAATCCCACTAGGTTTCTAAGTCTCTATAGAACATGGAAAGAACCTTAGAACCTCTTCATTGGCAACCAATAAATCAACAGGGGCAGTTTGGTCAGTTTGGTGAAATCCTAGTAATTTAGGGACTTCTTATGCTTATTTAAAGGGGGGAACTCCATGTTTTTCACTAACAATCAGTTCTAAGCCTTTGGAGAACGTGGGAGGAGCCCTAGAACCTCTCCTCCAAAGCCAAGGATGATCCTCAAGCATCCATTCGAGTTTCTTTATCGGTTCTTCTTCTAAAAAGGTTAGTAATCGATTCGTCTCTTCTTTGATTCATTCTTTCTTCTATACTTCTAACCTTCTGATTATGAGAGAGGTATTACACTACTGTAATGACCTCTTCTCTAATTCTATCAGCCCTAGAGTGAATCCCCCAATTCACTCTATGTTCTTGAAGCCATATGACGATGATTCTTGAAATTGACTTTACCAATGATTTTGACCACTCCCTCATTATTATTCTACTGATTTTGGTGATTGTGGTAAGGGTCTCACATCAGTGCTACAACCTTTCCTTCTATCCCCATGATTGTGAGGTTGATTCCCTCTTTCCCCCATCCTTGCCAAACAAAAGTAAAGGTTATTCTATGAGAGCTGATTTTGGGGTAACTCTCATGAGAGGTAACCAAATTAGGAAACCCTAATCATTTATTAATTGGTAGATCATTTCCAAATCCATTCTTCATTTTGAAATACTAATGAGATGTTTCCCTTATCTATCTTGGGTGATTTGTGAGAATTCAAATTGGGTACTCTCATGAGCAGTTACCAATTAGTGAAAAACCTAATCCTCCTCTAAATTATTGGATCCTCCCCAAGACTTTCTTTATTATGATTTCTTTATCTTTATTCCCTAGGATAAATCTTTATTCTCCCTAGTCTTCCCATGGGATATTAGAATTTCTTTCCTTTGACTTTATTTACATTGTTTCCTCTCATTGTTAGACCTTTCCAATACCTTATTGATTTTAAAATACTATTCTTTATTTCTTAGAGTGAATACCCCATTCACTCTATATTCTTGAAACCATATGGTCATATTCTCGTTTCCTGATTTATATTCTTGTTTCTTGATTCTTGACTATTCTTTCTTTCTTAGAGTGAATTCCTCAATTCACTCTATGTTCTTGAAGTTCTTGAAACCCTATGGTGACGATTTTATTTCTTGGTGTTTTATGTCTATGATCTTACCTGAGATATTGATGACTCTTTCCATGATTTTCCTACATATCTTTATGATTGTGGGGAAGGTCTCATACCATTACCATGACCTTCCCTTGTGTCCTCATGATTGAGGAGTTGATCCCTAATGTTCCTTGGACAATTGAAAACCATTATATAAAGAGATTTTGGGGGGAAACCCTTGGGTAACCCTCATGAGAGAATATCCAATTGGGGACCCTATTATTTCTAATTATCCCCAATTGCATTCTTTGTTTTGAATTACTAATTTTATGTTTCCCCTTTCACTCTATGAACCTACCTTGGGTTATCTTGAGAACCAATCTAGGGGAACCTTCATGAGAGGATATTTATTTGAAAACCCTAACTTCCTTTATTAATCATTGGGTCATCCCCGAAGCTTTTCTTGACATGGTTAGTCACCCTAGCCTTTCCATGAGAGTCATGGACTATATGTTGAAACCCTAATCCTTAGGACTCAATCAAGAACCTATCTTTTTACCTTTACTTGATGCTTTGACCTTCTTAGATAGTCCTAATATGTTCTAGGAAGATCCCCTTCAAATTTCAAATCAATCGGACTTCAAACGATGAAGTTATGATCAAAACATCGTATTCTGTCCATACTGAATCTGCTTGGTCGACCTTGCTTGGTCGATGCCATCAACCAAGGCCATCAACCAAGGCTACTACTAATAGCATAATTTCTCAGTTTTGCTCCATTTCGACTCCGATCTCTTGGGATTTGTTTCTTATGACCCATACATGTTTTGTCAAGCTTGTTTAGGTTATTTTGATCTTGATCACTGATCTCTCATTTGAAGACTATAAGTTCGGATTACGAGGTGAGTATTCCACTCATAATATGCATATTTACATACCTTGTTATGATATGATTCGAATGCATGATTTAGCTACTATTGATTTACTTTCTTTATATTATGTTACCTCTACAATTACAGTAGGTTATTCATATTGTGATTTACATATTGGAATGAATTATAAATGATGTTGAATGTGATTTGGACTATGGTGTGACATGTATGGAATCATGATTGTGATGAGATGTGTATGCCTAGGTTGTGATCGGGGAATGGGGAATGCTCTTTTGGCCTTTCTGCTTTTGGACACCAGTGGAGGTGGTATGGGACATTTTCCTATGGTGCCCCTTGGCGCTTTCCCTGATTACTGGTTGATATACCTACGGCATGTCTAGAAGTGTTTGGCTAGGATGCCCCTATTATATCAAACCCAATCGAAAGGGAATTGAGACCGAGCAACCCGTGGTAGCAATGGGGATTTGTGGGCACTTCAAATTCGGAATATCTGTATAGGACATGAGTCACATTGCGGATACTCGTGAGAGGCTATTCATTGGTACAGTTGCAGAAGTGGAACGTGGGCCCTAGAACTCAAGACCGGTGAAATGACCCGTGAGAGAAAACTGAATTACCTGTTAGCTTGATGTAGCTGGCCAATAGGGTTGATGAGTCCGTAGTCCGAGATGGTGGATTCCATAAAGATACACTGACTCTAAGGAGAAGGATACCGGAAAGGATCCCGGATGGGTGGAATGGAAGTATCTGGATCTAAGTTGATATAACTAAGTAGAAGACTTGCATTTGGCTAGGCTTAACCCTAACACGCACCAGTACTCATACCAATGGCGGAGTAAGAGAGTGTTGACTTAAACCCCAACCATGGAATGTCCGGATGGATGCCTTATGTCACATCCAACCAGCCGATATCCTGTTTGGAATACCCGGAGGAGTGATCCACAGCCCCAAAGATCAAGTTTAGGAACAATCACATCCACTTAGCACAATAATATAATCAAAAGCAAGAATAAATCGATTGTTTAACTTTATTAACTTAGTTGTCCATTCCCCCTTTTTCTTTTGGGAACCATTTGTAATCTTCTTCTGCTTTTGATCTACCTTCCGCTTTGTTTGTGGGGTATAATTCCGCTATACTCTACAATTCCTTGATTGGTATCTTGTGGGGTATCTTGAACCATATCTTGATATTTTGATTAATAAAGTTAAACATTCGATTTATTCTTGCTTTTGATTATATTATTATGCTAAGTGGATATGATCGTTCCTAAACTTGATCTTTGGGGCTGTGGATCACTCCTCTGGGTATTCCAGATAGGGTGCCGGCTAGGTGGATGTCACATAAAGCATCCGTCCGGACATTCCATGGTTGGGGTTTAAGTCAACACTCTCTTACTCCGCCATTGGTATGAGTATTGGTGCGTGTCAGGGTTAAGCCTAGCCAAATGCAAGTCTTCTACTTAGTTATATCAACTTAGATCCAGATACTTCCATTCCTCCCATCCGGGATCCTTTCCGGTATCATTCTCCCTAGAGTCAGCGTATCTTTATAGAATCCACCATCTCGGACTACGGACTCATCAACCCTATTGGCCAGCTACATCAAGCTAACAGGTAATTCCGTTCTCTCTCACGAGTCATTTCACCGGTCTTGAGTTCTAGGGCCCACGTTCCACTTCTGCAACTGTACCAATGAATGGCCTCTCACGAGTATCCGCAATGTGACTCATGTCCTATACAGATATTCCGAATCTGAAGTGCCCACAAATCCCCATTGCTACCACGGGTTGCTCGGTCTCAATTCACTTTCGATCGGGTCTGATATAATAGGGACATCCTAGCCAAACACTTCTAGACATGCCTTAGGTATGTCAACCAAGAATCAGGGAAAGCGCCAAGGGGCACCATAGGTGTAACATCCAGCCCAAACCTAGCCCGGACACCCTTTTTATTTTGGGATAAAGAAAGACTGGTTCAATGTTAGACCTTAAAAGTTGGACATTAATTTCAATATTATTATCTTTGAAAACCTTAGGAAGCCATGCCAGACCTTTCCCTTAGGGTAGACCTGTACTGTCTGGCCTTATCCTAACCTTGACCCGGCCCGGGACCTATTATGTTTATAGGTCCGAAGACCCAAAGTGGGGGAAAATATACTTGTGGACCCTTTTGGTTGTTGATTTGGTGTCGGAACCCAAGCCCGTGGACATTGACGATGATGCCCCTCACTTGAGGGCATTGTCAGTGTTAGTTTTGAATCTGCGCACCGAAGAGGGGTGAATTAGTTGAAATACCAAATGAACTCATGTGCTCAATCCAAATATATTTCCTGAAACTAGACTTCTTGATGGACTTGTAGGAGAAAACCCCACTCCATTTGACCCCATATAGCCCTCCAAATCCCTGTCCGAAGTTGCTGAACTGTGTCTGGCAAATCCTGCTTGCGCATCGAAGAAGGTGAGCTTAGTTGGTGGACCTAATGTCCTCACATGCTTGATCCAAAGGTATTTCTGGAAACTAGACTTCTTGATTGACTTGTAGGAGAAAACCTCACTCAATTTGACCTTGTATAGCCCTCCGAATCCCTGTTCGAAGTTGCTGAACTATTTCTGGATTTTCTGCTGAAACCTGTTACCTATTTTGGTCGATGGTTTTGGTCGATACCACCAACCAAGGACCATCGACCAAAGTTGCCCAGAATCGAGAAAAAGATGCTTTTTGGATATTCCTTCTTCTATTTAAGTGAAACCTTAAACCTAGAACGATATTTTACTCATTTCAACACCTGAGAACGTGGGAAGGCTCCTCTTAGGCTCCTCCTTAGCTTGGGTGATGACCTTCTACAAGAATCCTTGTCTCTCTTCTCTAACTACCATCTTCTAAGGTATGATTCTCTCTCTTGCTCTCTATTCTACTCACTTCCCTTCTTCTTTTACTGATGAGACCATGGCCAAGGTGTTGCAACCTTGCAAACACCTTGCCATGAACGTCTCTTCCCATTTATACTTGCTTTTCCTTCATTCTTGCTATGCTTCACTTGCATCTTGATCCTTACATATACATTACCATGATTCCTTGCTTAACAACTTGATTTCTTATACTAAACTGAGATGTGGAGTATGATTAGTCTAATCTCTGGCTTGCAAATGATTGTAATTATGTTCCTAACCTATTCCCCAACTAATTCTCTAGCTTCCCGTTCAATTACATCAATTTCTCATGAATGCTAGGATTCTTGTCTTTAGAACATAGGACCTCAATTTGGGGGTTTTCATTTGGACCATTGGATTGTGATAATACTTGCTAGGTAGTGTTCTTACATTGTTATTAATCATCCCTCCAAGTTTCAGATCGATCCGAACCCCGGAAGACCCATTTTGGACCAAAATCCCCAAAATCCACTATTCTGCCCGAGGATTATTTTGGTCGATCATTTTGGTCGATACCATCGACCAAAACCATCGACCAAAGTTGTTGCTGACAACAACCTTGGTCAGTTTTGACTCAAATGACATCCGATCTTCCCGACTTCTTTTCTAACTTATTATTGATGTTTGTTTAGGGTCTTAACAATTCTTTTGGACTAATTCTTGGTATTCTCGATTCATCATCAATTCAACCCAAGGTAAGGATGGTTATCTCCATAAACATATAAGTCATCAAATATTGAATTGTGTTTTATTTAAAGAATGAGATCTCTTGATTTTCTTTCAATCATTATGAGACTGTTACATATGTGTTAGAACAGTAGCATTTAAATCTTTATACTCTTGTTGTGTTACTTTATCAATTTGATTTGCTTATGTTTATAATGATTCGTTTCAATATCATGATTTGATTACTATTATGGATATGCATTGGATGCATGAGAAATGATGAGATTGGATATGTAATTGCTTACGTATGACTTGGGATTGGGGAGTGTCCTATTGACGCTTCTGTCCTTGGGCACCGGAGGGAATAGTATGGGATGTTCTCCAAAGGTGCCTATCGACTCTTTCCCGGGTTATTGGATGACATACATAGGACTGTCTAGTGGTTTGGCTAGGATGTCCCTGTCGTATCAGACCCGAATCGGAAGGGCATTGAGACCGAACGACCCGTGGTAGCAGTGGGGATTTGTGGGCACTCAAGACCGGTAACCAATCCGTGAGAGGTCATAAATCTCATTGTGGGAGCCATTTATTGGTAGGGTTGCATATGGATAGACTTGGGCTCACGGGCGCTCAAGACCGGTAACCAACCCGTGAGAGGACGTGAGAGCTTCCCGTTTACTATATGTGGATGACCAATAGGGTTGATGAGTCCGTAATCCGGGATTACGCTGATTCTAGTGTGAAGGATACCGGAAAGGATCGCCAGGGGCGAGGAATGGACGTATCTGGAACTGAGATGATATGACTGAGTAGATGACTTGCATTGGGCTAGGCTTTACTGTGACATGCGCCAGTACTTGACCAAATGGTGATGTGAGAGAGCGGTGACCGATTCCCTTACCACGGCTTTTTTTGATGACTTTACCGATCTTCCCCGGGCATTCTCAAGATATGGAAATGGGAGAGTGACTGACGACCCAGAGAAGTACGGTGCTATGACTTAAAGCATGTCTACCCTAGATGATCAGCATACTTAGAGTTAGATTCATATTTGCATCATATGTCTCATATCATATTGCATCATGCTATGCTGCGCATCATATGATTTATGTTATTATAGAATAACTTTCCTTGCTGAGTTCTTTCGAACTCACTCCTTTTTGCAACATACTTTGTTAGACTTTCCTGCAGGTACTACCACTGTTGACTGTGGCAGTCAACCCTCTGGAGGCCGAGTTGAAGACTTGTATCATACTGGTGGCGATGAACCAGTTGATAAAGACGAGTAGACCGAGATCGGGACTTGTTTGTAGCAGTTCAATTTTATATTTGTGTGTTAGGGATGGGATGTCGCCTCATTCCCTTTTTAACCTTTTATTTGAATTGTCGGGACTATAGCTTAGTTGTTTCACTTGTTATTTGGTGAATCGGTTGTAACCTTTACTTTTAGTCGTCTGATCTTCCGCTATTATTATAGGATGGGTTTCCTCTCTCCTTTTCACACTTGATTGTTTATACTAATGAAATCCTTTCCGCACTCTGATGTTATTTGTGAATCCTTCTGAGGTACTTTCTCGACTTTTATTATTGAATTAGTTGGAAATAAGGAATTGTTCTTGCTTTTGATTATATTATTGTGCTAAGTGATTATGATCGTTCCTAAACTTGATCGGCGGGACAGTAATTCACTCCTCGGGTAATCCAGATAGGGTATCCCCTTGGTGGATTTAGGGGGGGGGGGGGAAAAGAGGAGAGCCCCCCCCCCCCCCCCCTGGGGTCCAAAAAAAAAAAAAGCGCAAAAGCGCCCCCCCCCCCCCCCAACCAACACATACACAAAAAAACACAATAAAAACTATATTTCTTATAATATACAAAAAAAAATAAATAAAAATAAAAATTTTTTTTAAAAAATAAAAAATATAAAATACAAAATAAAAAAAATTTTTTAAATTATAAAATAAAAAAAAAAAAAAAAAAAAAAAAATAATAAAAAAAAAATTTTTTATTTAAAAAAAAAAAAAAAAATATAAATAAATATAAAAATTAAAATAAAAAAACACACAAAAAAAAATAAAAAAATTTTTTAATGAGAGATCAAAGATCAAAATCAAAATCATCTAAACAAGCTTGACAAAACATGTATAGGTCATAAGAAACAAATCCCAAGAGATTGGAGTCGAAATGGAGCAAAACTGAGAAATTATGCTATCAGTAGTAGCCTTGGTCGATGGCCTTGGTTGATGGCATTGACCAAGCAGGGTCAACCAAGCAGATTCAGTACGGACAGAATACGATGTTTTGATCATAAATTCATCATTTGAAATCCGATTGATTCAAAATTTGAAGGGGAGCTTCCTAGAACATATTAGGACTATCTAAGAAGGTCAAAGCATCAAGTAAAGGTAAAAAGATAGGTTCTTGATTGAGTCCTAAGGATTAGGGTTTCAACATATGGTCCATGACTCTCATGGAAAGGCTAGGGTGAATAAAGATTCACCCTAGGGAATAAAAGAGTACTAACCATGTCAAGAAAAGCTTCTGGGATGACCCAATAATTAATAAAGGAAGTTAGGGTTTTCAAATAAATATCCTCTCATGAAGGTTCCCCTAGATTGGTTCTCAAGATAACCCAAGGTAGGTTCATAGAGTGAAAGGGGAAACATAAAATTAGTAATTCAAAACAAAGAATGCAATTGGGGAGGATTAGAAATAATAGGGTCCCCAATTGGATATTCTCTCATGAGGGTTACCCAAGGGTTTCCCCCCAAAATCTCTTTATAATGGTTTTCAATTGTCCAAGGAACATTAGGGATCAACTCCTTAATCATGAGGACACAAGGGAATGTCATGGTAATGGTATGAGACCTTCCCCACAATCATAAAGATATGTAGGAAAATCATGGAAAGAGTCATCAAGATCTCAGGTAAGATCATAGACATAAAACACCAAGAAATAAGATCGTCACCATAGGGTTTCAAGAACTTCAAGAACATAGAGTGAATTGAGGAATTCACTCTAAGAAAGAAAGAATAGTCAAGAATCAAGAAACAAGAATATAAATCAAGAAACGAGAATATGACCATATGGTTTCAAGAATATAGAGTGAATGGGGTATTCACTCTAAGAAATAAAGAATAGTATTTTAAAATCAATAAGGTATTGGAAAGGTCTAACAATGAGAGGAAACAATGTAAATAAAGTCAAAGAAAAGAAATTCTAATATCCCATGGGAAGACTAGGGAGAACAAAGATTTACCCTAGGGAATAAGGATAAAAAAATCATAATAAAGAAAGTCTTGGGGAGGATTCAATAATTTAGAGGAGGATTAGGTTTTTCACTAGTTGGTTACTGCTCATGAGAGTACCTAATTTGAATTCTCATAAATCACCCAAGATAGATAAGGGAAACATCTCATTAGTATTTCAAAATAAAGAACGGCTTTAGAAAGGATCTACCAATTAATAAATGATTAGGGTTTCCTAATTTGGTTACCTCTCATGAGAGTTACCCCAAAATCAGCTCTCATAGAATAACCCTTAATTTTGTTTGGCAAGGATGGGGGAAAGAGGGAATCAACCTAACAATCATGAGGATAGAAGGAAAGGTTGTAGCACTGATGTGAGACCCTTACCACAATCACCAAAATCAGTAGAATAATAATGAGGGGGTGGTCAAAATCATGGGTAAAGTCAATTTCAAGAATCATCGTCATATGGCTTCAAGAACATAGAGTGAATTGGGGGATTCACTCTAAGGCTGATAGAATTAGAGAAGAGGCCATTATAATAGTGTAATATCTTTCTCATAATCAAAAGGTTAGAAGTATAGAAGAAAGAATGAATCAAAGAAGAGATGAATCGATTACTAACCTTTTTAGAGAACCGATGAAGAAACTCGAATGGATGCTTGAGGGTCATCCTTGGCTTTGGAGGAGTGGTTCTAGGGCTCCTCCCACGTTCTCCAAAGGCTTAGAACTGATTGTGAGTGAAAAACATGGAGTTCCCTCCCTTTAAATAAGCATAAGAAGTCCCTAAATTACTAGGATTTCACCAAACTGACCAAAGCCCCCCTGTTGGTTTATTGGTTGCCAAGGAAGAGGTTCTAAGGTTCTTTCCATGTTCTATAGAGATTTAGAAACCTAGTGGGATTGTTTACCACGAAATTCCAAGAAATAAAACTTTAAAAACTCTAAAAAACAGAAATTTACCAAATTGCCCCTGCCTAGGCAGCTTGCTCAAAATAGGGATTTAATGGGCCTAACTTCAATATTTTTGGATGGGCTTCATTCAACACATCATACTACTTACCTAGTATGGAGGCATGTCTTTAAACCAGGTCCAACTAGGCTTTAGGCCCATCAACCAAGTTCTTCTACATCAATGGGCACTTCAACTCCAAATCAAGTAAGGTTTCCATAAGGAAACACTATCATCTATATCCATGGGTTTCGGGATCAAATACCATGTCTTCTACTGAGATGGCCCACAAAGACTTCTTAGGACCTTCCATGGATAACAACATGGTACTTAAGGTCCAACTTTAGGTCAAACATTAAATAAGCCCTTCTTCACCCAAAACAGATAGGGTGTCCTGGCTAGGTTTGGGCTAGATTTTACACTCCACATACTACTACCCTTCGGTAGAGGAATTGAAGTCGGATGACCCATGACGATGGTGATGTGACTCTATTTCATCCTACAGTGGTAACCAGTCTGTGCGGAGAAACAGTGGTCCACTGTTGGTCATACAATGGTAAGGTTGCATATGTTAGGGTTGGCTCATGGACATCCAAGGAGCGGACCGAGTGTCGTGAGGAGTCATGAGAGCTTTCCGCCCCAACAATATGTGGATGACCATAGTGTTATGGAATGGAGTCTAATAGCGGTAACCAGTCCATGAGGATTCTCATTCCTAGGCTGTGAAGGATAGTGAACCGAGTTGGTTGGTGCCATAGGGGATGTATCTGGACTTCATGTAGTATGTTACCATTATGACTTGCATTGGATTAGAAACCCCAACATGCGCCAGTACTCATACCAATGGTCTTGGTGAGAGAGTGTTGACTAAACCCCAACCATGGTTTGAGAGCCAGGTGTGGACTTACCATTTTACCCAGGATCCCTACAGAGGTAGCCAGTCCTTGCCGGATCAGAGTGACTAGACTTACCTAGAGGAGAGCTGGTGTATATCTTAAAGCATGTCAACTATTAGAGACTTGCACAATTAGATCTAGTAGCATTTATACTTTGCATTTCATGCATATCATATATTCATTTCTGTTGATGTTGACATATGGATGGGAATTATTGTTGTTCTTACTGAGTTCCCCATAACTCATTCCTTTATTTGTCTATGTTATATTAGCCTATATAGATGGAGGATATACGCTGGAAGATGGATTGATTTCTCATGAAGGAGCCTTCTCGTATGAAGAAGATGTGGCACCGGGAATGGGAAATGGAGACAGCTTGTGCGGGAGCTCCTGCGAGTGCATGGAATGCGCTTATAGCACCCATTGATGGGCGGAGGAGATAGGTTTCAAGGAAGTTTGTGTGAAAATCCAGCCCTATCCTAACCATGACATTGAACCGGAAACCCTGTTATTTGTAGATCTGAAGACCCAGAGTAAAGGAAGAAGCCAACTATGGGCCATCTCAGTGGAAGACATGGTGTTTGACCCAGAACCCATGGAAGTTGATGATGGTGTTCCATACTTGGAGGCTTGTTCAGAACTACAAAGGAAACTGCAGCTTGTCGAAGATGAGTCTAGTTGTTAAACTTGAAGTATAATTAGACATGATTCCAAAGCATTTCTCCATACTAGGTAAGCCATATGTTGTATTGGGAGAAGCTCATTAGGTTTGGACTTGATTTGAGCCTTCAATTCCCTGTGTTTGGCCTTGCTGACTGGCTTGGTCGAGTGGGTGGTTGATTGGGCCAATCGACCAATAGAGCCAGAAATCCAAGAAAATCCTCTGTTTAGGGTTTTTCGCTTTCTATTTAAGTGAACTTCATATTTCTTAGTATCCTCTGCCTCCAAAACTCTCAGAGAACGTGGGAAGACTCTCTCAAAGCTTTCCTTAGTGAATTCGAAGAACTTTTGCAAGATCTCAAGCTTCTCATCTTCGATTTTTCAATCTAAGGTTAGTGATCTCTCTCGTGTCATATAGATCTACTTCTTCTATGATCTATTCTTTATGATTGAGACTATGAAGATGCTGCTGCATTCTCTGTTAGCAACCATCACTTCATTGATCTCCTTCCATTCTCAAGGTTTTATGACATTTACATTGATCTTCGCCATGATACTTGTAAAACCCTCATGAAAGCATGATCTCCCTTTTTTATTCAATTTCTTAGCATGATTAGATCTATTTTTCATGATGGACTTGTGTATGACTTCTGATTATCTTCTACTAGAATGAAATCTAATCTTCTTTATTTTTCCTTTGGATTCATAGTATATTTTCATCGAAAACTAGGGATTTTTACCAAACTAGAGAGTCATGATTTCAAATTAGTAAGTAATGTTTAATCATTGTTAGTGGCTAATCTATACTACTTTAGTGTTAGAATAATGTTCTAGAGGTTTCCTCCAAGTTTCGGATCTTGTAGATTGAGTTTCGGATCTAAATTCAAATTTTTGCTTCATACTGACTCAGGTGGTCGACTGGACCAACCTACCAACCAATCGACCAAGCAAGTCAGTAGCTCTATTTTTTTCTCAATTTGATTCGTTTGTTCTCCAATCTTTTAGGCCTCTTTCCTAATGTTGTATCTATGATTATTTAGGGTTTATTTGCTAAGTTTAGAACCTCTCTCTTTGATCTTTGGATATTCATCAAGCTATTTAAGGTAAGGACAATTAATTCCTTAATTACATAGATTGCGTGAATCTTAGTTTCATTTTGGATTCTCTTAGATTCACTACCATAAATATATTTTCTTATTAATCTATTATTGATGCAAGTATGTTGACTACAGTAGTATCATGATTCATGTATTCTTTTGATTATTAATACTTATTCTTATCAGTTACATATGCGATTGATCATATTTATGTGAATCTTTCTATATGATGAGATATTGGTTGTGTATGTGGTGACTGATTGAGAATGTGAATGATTAGGTATGATTTGGGATTCGGAAGTGTCCTTTCGACATTTCTGTCCTTGGACATTAGTGGAAATAGTGTTGAATGTTTCCAACGATGCCCTTTGACACTTTCCCGAATTATTGATTGTCATACCTATGGCTGTCTAGCAGTGTTTGGCTAGGATGTCCCCGTTATATCAAACCCGATTCAGAAGGGTATTGAGACCGAATGACTCGTGGTAGCAATGGGGATTCATGGGCGCTCAAGACCGGTAACCCATCCGTGAGAGGACATGAATCACATTGTGGATACTCGTGAGAGGCCATTTACTGGTAGGGTTGCAAATAGTAGACTTGGGCTCATGGGCGCTCAAGACCGGTTACCAATCCGTGAGGGGACATAAGAGCTTCCCATCTGTTATTTGTGGATGACCAGTAGGGTTGATGAGTTCGTAGTCAGGGACTATGCTGACTCTAGTGTGAAGGATACCGGAAAGGATCGCTAGGGGCGAGGAATGGACGTATCTGGACCTGAGTTGATATGACTAAGTAGATGACTTGCATGGGGCTAGGTTTTACCTTGACATGCGCCAATATTTAGACCAATGGTGATGTGAGAGAGTGGTGACTTATACCCCAGCCATGGATTGTCTTGAGGGATGCCGGACCCACTACCAAACGGCATTGTGTGATTGAGACCTTCCTAAAGAAGTATGGTGCTATGACTTAAAGCATGTCTGCCTATAGAGACCAGCATACATAGAGTTAGATTCATACATTCATTGTCTGTTTCATATCGGATAGCATCATTCTATGTTCTACAATCATGTTATTTATGTTGTTGTGGATTAACTTGCCTTGCTGAGTTCTTTTGAACTCACTCCTTTTTGTAATATCTCTTGTGTTAGACTATTCTACTGGTACTGAATACTGTGAAGGGCAATATGAGGAAGCGCAAGCTGAAAAAGCATACTACACGCAAGGTGTTGGCAACAATGAAGATTACATTGCTGATTCCTTGTGTGATCACGACACATACCATGATTAGCCCTAATGTGGAGTGGGAATGTCCAAGTTTGATTGATGAAATCTATATCTATGAAGACGTCCTTTATAAAATAGAAGACTCTTAGTTTAGTTTGACTTTCTTTTCTTTACTTTCCTTTGAGAACAATTGTGTTTCTTTTTAGATTTATGAGCTACATTCTGCTTTACCTGTGGAGTGAGATTCCACCTCACTCTACTCCTTTTTGATTATATACACCGTTGGTATCATTTTTCTGCACTCTGACTATACTGTTATTTCTTTCCTTATTTGGATATCTTATTTATATCAATATACATTGATTATATTATATTCATGATTATGTTATTGCATATGTGGGAGGATGATTTCCTCGATACTTGATCTTCGGGGCTATGGATCACACACTCGAGTATGCCAAGATAGGGAACAGCTGGGTGGATGTGACAGTTTGCCCATCGTATGGAGAAAAACTAGAGAACTCCTTTTCTTGAAATACATGAGAAACCTTATCTAGCTTTAAAGAAAGAAACTAGAAAGAAAATCATTTTATTCTTTTTATTGCTTCCGCTGAACTCATATTCTTTTGATCATTTATTTCTTTCCTTGATTATTTTATTGGAGTATTTGGACTCATGTAATCCTTTTATTTAATTATTGAACTTATTCTTGTTGATGATTATCTTTACTTGCATTTATTATTATTGATGGACAAAAACCGTGGATCTTGTGACGAATCGCTCCCACAGGTTGTTGAGTGGGTAACCGAGACTGGTGGGTGGGGTGTGACACCAATCACTAGGACCATATCCAATCCAACTAAATCCAAACAATTGTCAAATCACCAAGATCACATTTTACCAAATATACCATTGGTGGACAAGATTTTTTAGGTTGTACCAAATCTCTTGCCACACCATTAAGAAACCACGTTCTCTTATTTATGGCTGATGCGTCCAAAATCTGTTTAACCTTCTGATCCTTGAGAAGTGACTTGCAAAATAGGGTTAGATGTGGCCCGACCATGGGGTCGGGTTGCCACCTCCGATGGCTAAGTTAGAAAGTGGAACACCACAAAGATCTTTCAACTCTTGAAAATTCTTCTCACAAGCTTTAGACCAAACAAACTTCTCTTCTTTTCTAGTTAGCTTAGTCATAGGGGCAGCCAACCTAGAAAAGTTCTTAATAAACCTTTTGTAGTATCCTGCCAATCCAAGAAAACTTCTTATTTCTGTAACAGTCTTCGGTCTTTCCCGATCGGCAACTGCTTGAACCTTTTCGGGATCAACACGAATACCTTCAGCTAAAACCACATGGTAGAGAAATCCTACTCTTTTGAGCCAAAAATCACACTTGCTAAACTTAGCATAAAGCTTCTTTTCTCGTAGTCTTTGCAAAGTGAAATTTAGATGCCTTACATGCTCTTCTTCATTCTTCGAATAGATCAAGATGTCGTTGATGAAAACTATCACAAACTTATCAAGCACATCATGAAATACTCGGTTCATGAGATCCATGAACACAGCAAGAGCATTAGTTAAACCGAAAGGCATGACTCTAAACTCATAATGTCCATACCTTGTTCTAAAAGCTGTCTTGAAAATATCACTTGACTTCACTTTCAACTGTGATATCCAGATCTCAAGTCAATCTTTGAGAACACTGCTGCACCTTTCAACTGATCGAAGAGGTCATCAATCCTGAGTAGCGGATATCTATTCTTGATGGTCAACTTGTTCAACTCATGGTAATCAATGCATAGACGCATACTACCATTCTTCTTCTTAACAAACAAAACCGGAGCTCCCCAAGGTGATACACTAGGCTGTATAAAACCTCTATCTAAGATCTCAATCAGCTGGTTTTGTAGTTCTTTCAGTTCGGTAGGAGCCATCTATACGGAGCTTTAGATATCGGAGCAGCTTCAGGGATTAAATCAATAGAAAATTCAACATCCCTATCAGGGGGCAGCCCTGACAGATCATCGGGAAAGACATCAACAAAGTCACAGACAACATTGACTTCTTCTATCTTCTTCTCTTCCTTAACCTTGCTTTCAGATGAAGCATCTTCCACTAATGCACAGACTTACATCAATGCGGTCAAGGTCTTCTTACCAATTCTTCCTCTTTCACCTTGAAATTCAAAAATTGAACTTCCACAAATCTGAAACTGAATTCTATCTAGTTTCACAACAAATCCAGTAGGAGTACTAATCAATAAACAACTAGATAGATTCTCAGGTGTTAGGTCAGTCTTCTTAATGAATGCAGATGATATGAACGAATGTGATGCACCTGTATCAAATAAAACAAATGCAGGTATAAAAGCGACTAACAATGTACCTGTCACCACATCATGACTTGCATCTTGTTCGGTACCAGAAATACTGAACACTCTACCGGAGGGAGGGGCAAGAGCACTCTTTGCTACAAGAGCAGACTATGAACTGGCCTCTTTAGACAAGCACGAGCGAAGTGACCGGTCTGCTTACAAAAAAAGCATACGGAGTCCTTAAGTCCAACTAGGATAGCTGTAGCTGGGGGCTTCTGAACCAAAGGTCTAGAATTTGCATTCACAAGCCTAGCATTAAGAATATTCACATATTGTCTATTCCCACCATACTGACTATGCTAGCCGGCTTGCTGAAATCCAGAACTCTAACCTACACTCCTAGGCTGGAAAGCAGGAGTAGGGTATGGTGTAGGTCTAACAAAGCGCCACTCCGTACGGTCAACTAATCCAGGATTCCTTGACTGCCAAGGTCTTTGCACAGGAGCATTCTCCTTCTCAGTCTCTTCCAACTTTTTCTAATTCTAAACCACTTGAGCATAACTCTCAATAGGCTAAACCGTGAGATACACCCTGATTGTAGGTCGCAATCCTTTAAAGAATTTCTTTGCCTTTTCACAGTCAGGCTTCAAAGATTCAAAAGCAAAGAAGTAGAGTCTTCGAACTTCTGTTGGTATTCAACACAAACAGTGATCCTAGCATCAAAGTCATAAACTCAGCTTCCTTAGCATCATTCACAACTTCAAGAAAGTAATTCTTGCAGAAAGCCTCTTTGAAAACTTCCCAAGACACCACACCTGCATGCAGCTCTTCCAAGATGAGTCGAGTGGAGGTTCACCAGGCGTCAGCTTCGTGATGAAGCTTCTGCTCAGCAAACAAAATCTTCTGAGCTTCAGAACACTGTAGATGACGGAAAGCCTTTTCTAACACTCACAACCACTTATTCGGAAACAAGGCATCTTTGGACACTCCGGTGAAGGTGGGCACTTGCAACTTCAAGAAACTCTCCATCAGACAAGTATGAGGAGTTCCAGCCAACCTTTCCGCATTCAGGACTGCAGCATGAGGATTCCCGTTAGCACCAGCACGAGTCTTATTATGCAGAGTCATGAAACCCGTCAGCATCTGATTGAACTGATTTGCTTGTTGTTGCATCATATTGCCCATATTGTTGGCAATATCACGGAAACTTCTGATGTTTGGGGCATCGGGTACGTCATGAGTACCTTGATCACCAGTGTGGGTCTGCTGACCGAAACCATCATTTGGTATCTCACCACCGAGAGGTATCTCACCACCTCCGTGGCTACTGGATCCACCACGACCGCTTCTCAATAGAACCATTCTACAAAACCGAAAACATCAAAAACACCGAAAATCGAAGATTCGACATAATCCACAAGTCCAAATGATTGGAAATATTAAATCATACTCATAAACTTCCATTTAGTCATCAAATAAACAATCATAGGACAAAAATCACAATTTTCCAAAATTCATCAAAAATTGGAGCTACTGGGTCTGTTGGTCGACTGCTTGGTCGATTGGCCCAGTAGACCAACAAATCGACCAAGCCTGGCAGCACTCGAAAATTAGGCTTTTAAGTGCCAAAATCTCAATTCAAACACACTTCTAACCTTGCAAACTTGAGAGGGAGCTCTGGAGAAGAGGTGCTAAGGTCTTCCTAAGTGTTTTCCAAGTAGTTTGGTGCTTCAATAACAACACTACATCTCACTTAGATCATCATACTAGGTAAACACTCATTCTCATCTCAAATGCATCTTCTCATGCTAGCATTTCAACAAAAATCATGTGTTGCTTATGTCTATTGCTAGAAATCATGTCTAGGAGCACTTAGAAACATGTTCCATGAGTTTTTAACACGATGCCATGCTTAGACAACAAGTTCTAACACAATCTTGCACTTTTTCATCGCTTTCGCAACCAAAATCGCCAAACTTTAGAAAAACTTCGATTTCTCACAAACCGCTTGGAGTTTTCGCTCGAAATCAAATGCTACATGCCTGAAATGATATTGTGGATGTGTACATAGTTTTATTCAACCAATTTCAGAAATTTCAAAAATCCAATTTTGACCTAATTTCAAAATCCCCAATTTTCCTTCTTGTTGAATTTTTGACTTTAGACCAAGATTTCGATGGATTTTCTTCAAATAAAACATCTTAACATGCTATTCCAAGTATTATGCACATGCTAGTATGTTCAATTTGCATTTTCCCCAAATTTGAAAATTTCCCAAAATTTACTAAAATGCCCTTCTAGCTGAAATTTGAAACAACACTAACAAGCAATGTCCTTTGTTTTTTCCCCAGACATTCACACCATGCAAAGAGGAGCACGAGGTCGAGGCCGAGGTTGCCTAGTGGGTGCTCAAAGAGGTAGAGGTCGAGTTCCATCTAAGCCGAGAGAGGAGGTTCTACGGCTTGACCGGTTTGATACGCCGCAGGCAGAGTTCCTATATGAGGTGTTCTTCAAGTATTGTCACATTGAGTTCGGGCGAATACTACACTTACAACAACTGAGGGTGTTCAATATCTGACAGAGATTCAACACTTTGGATTGCACCCATCTTTTCACAGTGGACTTGCCCGTCTACCCAGAGCTGGTGAGGTTGTTCTTCAGTAACCTCACATCCATTGAGGAGGCTAGAGGTCAGGGTCGTCTTTTCCGACTAATCATTGAGAGAAGAGTGATGGAGACACAAATTCGGTTCTCCACGAGGACACTGGCACAGATTCTGTAGGTGCCTCACTATCCACGACAGTGTGTATGGATACCCTCAGGAGCTGAGGTGTACAGCTACCTATTGCCCTATGAGCTTCACGAGATATGTTCCACTCGTTGGAACGACCGGGGGTGCTACACTCCACGGAACAACGGACAGATGACGAATTCGACTCGGATTATCAGTCTCATTGTGGGCCGAAATATCAATACCGAAGGCTGGACATCATCATCGGGTCACTGTGATGGAGGCCCTACTCATATATTGCATCTACTTGGGATTTTAGATCGACTTGTCCTACATCATCCAGAATGTCATGATAGATCTGGTGGCGCATCCGAGTATGAGAAACCTTTGTTTTGGGAGATTACTGACATTAGTCTTCCGACACTTTGGGGTGAGTCTAGAGGGCGCAAATGTAGTCACAGGAGCATTGGGGTATACGATCGGGACGAGGACCATTAGACGATGCGGCTCACCCAGACTGTGAGATCTAAGGGTGATGATGCTGATGATACTGAAGAGGATGAGGATGACGTGTCCATTGGTGAAGGAGAGGATGTCGGTTTGATAGTGATGATCAGGCCAGAGATGATACTAAGATGCATGAGGCTGATCCGGAGCATCATGAGATCCCCACATCATCACATTTTAAGGTAGGTGGTCCATCACACACAGTTCCAGAGACTTCGAATCTGAGTGCACAGATGAGATCAATGACTTCCATGCTAGAGAGGATGGAGGTCAGACAGGAGCAGATGTACAGTGCTATGAAGTCACGGCAGGAGCAGATAGAGTTGAGACAGGGACGGATGGAGTCTCAGCTTACTCAGATTGCAGAGGACTTAAGAGCATTCAGAGATCAGAGTAGATCACCTAGATAGATTGTACTTAGGATTTTCTCTTTTTGCTTTATCAGATGTAATCGTTGTAAACTTTTCTTAAAATTAATGAAGTTCACTTTGTTTCACTTTATTATTGTATATTATGCAATTTCCTTTTATTACTTTATGTGACGTTTGTTAAATCATAATTATTGTGTATTATTCAATCACCAATTATGCTTCATTAATTAAGTTTCTAGTCCAAGTGTTCTATTATTCACTTCTAAGAGTAATTGAGTCATTTTTGGATCTATGACTCACGAATGTTCTATTATTTTTTCTATGGTTAGGATTTCCTTGAACTTTGGGCTCTGATACCACTCTATCACATCCACCCAGCCGGTACCCTATCTGGCATACCCGAGTGTGTGATCCACAGCCCCGAATATCAAGTATCGAGGAAATCATCCTCCCACATATGCAATGACATAATCATGAACAAAATATAATCAATGTATACTGATATAAACAAGATATCCAAATAAGGAAAGAAATAACAGTATAATCAAAGTGTGAAAAAATGATACCAATGCTGTATATAATAAAAAAAGAGTAGTGTGAAATCCAGCCCTATCCTAACCCTGACCCCAACCCGGATCCTGACTCAGAGCCTATGGATATTGACAGTGATGCCCCTTACTTGGATACACTGTCAATGTACGGTGAGAAACTGCACCTAGAAGAGGGGAAGCTTAGTTGAAGTACTTGATGCACTTCCAATCTTGTTTCAAAGGTATTTCTCTAATCTAGACTTGTTGATTTACTTGTAGGAGAAAACCCAACTCAATTTGGATTAGTTTGGCCTTCCATTTCCCTATCTGAAGTTGTTGTCAAGGCTTGGTCGATTGCTTGGTCGACTGGCCCAATCGACCAGTCAGTCGACCAGCAGATTATTAAATACGAAAATCACAAATTTCTTAATTATTTTATGCCTACTTATTGGGACCTCGTGAATAGAACCCTACCCCAATCATTTGGACTCTAGAGAACTAGTAGTGAGCTTCCCAAGGCTATTTCTTGGAGTTTGTGAAGATTCTTGGTCTCAATCATTGCATTCCATCTCCATTTGCTTCCTCAAGGTATGAATTCTCTCTCTCATCCTCTATTCTACTCATTCCTCTACTCTTTCTTGATATTGAAACCATGACAAAAGTGCTGCAACCTTGCAAACACTTAGTCATGTGTTTTCCCTTTCATCTCCATTAGATTTCTTCCATTCTTGCTATGCTATACTACCATTTTGATTATTAGCATTGCATTTCCATGATTCCTTTCATTCCAACTTGTCTTATTCATTTAAACTGAAGTGTAGCTGTATGCTAGGTCTGATTTATTATTGGTTTATGATTCTAATATAGTTCTTATCACTTCCTTAGCTGATTCCTCATCATTCCTTGCCATTGCAACAAATTCCAATTCAATTCTTGATGTTTAGCATATAGAACATAGGGTTTCAATTTGGGTATTCCTAATTGGATCATTAGATTGTGTTAATACTTGTTGTACAGTGTTCTTATACTGTTATAATCAATCCCTCCAAGTTTCAGATCGATCCGAGCCCCAAAAGATCGGTTTCGGACCAAAATCACTATGATGTTCGTCACTGTTCATCTTGGTCGACTGTCAGTCAACCAGTCAGTTGACCAGCTGAGAATAGCAACTCTATATTTGCTCGATTTGTTCCGTTTGATCTCCGATTTGATTGTTTCCTTCTCTAATGTTGCACATATGTTGTCTAGGGTACAAGCACTGATTTGGGGACTATTCAAGTGATACTTGGTATTATTTTTTGATTCGATTAACGTAAGGACAATTATTGTCATAATTTCATGAATTATGTGAATCTTGCTGCTATGTTTGAAATGTAGTAGATTTACTTTCCACGTAATATTTTAGACATCTTATGACTGTTGTATACACTTCATAACAGTAGTACCATGTTACATATCATTTTGAATTACCATGCTTACTTATTTTGATAATGACATATGTGATCAATCGTGTTACATTGTATCTCTTTTATTATGATGAAATGTCAATCATGTAAGATATGATGGAATTGAGCATGTGATTGCTTAAGTATGATTTGGGATTGAGGAATGTCCTTTCGACATTTTTGTCCTTGGACATCAGAAGGAATAGTATGGGATGTTCTCCGAAGGTGCCCATCGACATTTTCCCGAATTATTGGATGACATACATAGGACTTGTCTAGATGTATGGCTAGGATGTCCTTGTCGTATCAGACCCTAATCGGAAGGGTATTGAGACCAAACGACCCGTGGTAGTAGTTTGGTTTGATGGGCGCTTAAGACCGGTAACCAACCCGTGAGAGGACATAAATCATACTACAAATACCTGAAAGGGGCCATTTATTGGTAGGGTTTCAAATAGCTAGACTTGGGCTCACGGGCGCTCAAGACCGGTAACCAACCCGTGAGAGGACGTGAGAGCTTCCGGTTTACTATTTATGGATGACCAATAGGGTTGATGAATCCATAGTCCGAGACTATGCTGACTATAGTGTGAAGGATACCGGAAAGGATAACCGGGGGCGAGGAATGGACGTATGAGGATCTGACATGATATGACCGAGTAGATGACTTGCATTGGGCTAGGCTTTACCGTGATATGCGTCAATACTTAGACCAAATGGAGATGTGAGAGAGAGGTGACTTAAACCCTAGCCATGGATTTGTCCCGAGGGATGCAGGACCCAATTCCCACCGACTTGAGTGATTGAGACCTACCCAAAGAAGTATGGTGCTATGACTTAAAACATGTCTACCATAGAGACTAGCATATGTAGAGTTAGAATCATATTTGCATCATATGTCTCATATCATTTCGCATCATGTTATGTTTTGTATCATATGACTTATGTATTATGGAATAACTGCCTTGCTGAGTTCTTTTGAACTCATTCCTTTCTGTGCAATTGTTTTGTTAGATTTCTCTGCAGGTACCGAAGAAGCTGATGGCTCATACCTCGAGACGGACCAGGATCCCGCATACTACACTGAAGGTCTTGGCCATTATGAAAGTTACGGTGAAGGTACCGAGGGTGATTACCCTCCGTACCAAGATTAGCCCGACCTTGGTGTGGGAGAGGCCTTGCTTAGTTTCCTTTGTGTACACCTATGAGGACACATTGTATAAGACCGAGGAGACCTTAGCTTAGGCTTTATGTTGTTATCCTGGAACTTGGATCTGTAAATAAAACTTTCACTGATATACTCTTTCAGATTTTTGGATCTGTAACTTAACTTGATTTATTTACTTTCCGCTGCCATTGAGGAATTGACTTTCGCTCACTCTCTCTCTCTTTTTGGATTATATATATTTTTGGTATCATTTTATTCCGCACTCTAATTATCTGTTTTATCTTATTCAAGATTCTTTTATTATATGCTTTTACCTTGATTATTATTGTTCATGATTGTGTTATCGTGTATATGGGAGGCATGGTTGCTCGATACTTGGTCGTTGGGACTGTGAATCATATACCCGAGTATGCCCAATGGGGTACCGGCTGGGTGGATGTGACAAGTAGAGTGAGGTGGAATCTCACTCCATAGTTACAACGAAATGTAGCTCATAAATCTAAAAAGAAACACAACCGTTCTCAAAGGAAAGTAAAGAAAAGAATGTCAAACTAAACTAAAAGTCTCTATTTTATATAGGACGTCTTCATAGATATAGACTTCATCAATCAAACTCGGACGTTCCCACTCCACATTAGGGCTAATCATGGTACGTGTCATGATCACACGAGGAATCAACAATTTAATCTTCATTGTTGCCAACACCTTGCGTGTAGTACGCTTCTTCAGCTTGCGCTTCCTCATATTGCCCTTCATAGTATTCAGTACCTGTAGAATAGTCTAACACAAGAGATTGTACAAAAAAGACTGAGTTCAAAAGAACTCAGCAAGGCAAGTTAATCCACAACAACATAAATAACATGATTGCAGAACATAAAATGATGCAATGCGATATGAAACATACAATGAATGTATGAATCTAACTCTATGTATGCTGGTCTCTATAGGCAAACATGCTTTAAGTCATAGCACCATACTTCTTTAGGAAGGTCTCAATCACACAACGTCGTTTGGTAGTGGGTCTGGCATCCCTCAAGACAATCCATAGCTGGGGTATAAGTCACCGCTCTCTCATCACCATTGGTCTAAGTACTGGCGCATGTCAAGGTAAAACCTAGCCCCATGCAAGTCATCTACTTAGTCATATCAACTCAGGTTCAGATACGTCCATTCCTAGCCCTGGCAATCTTTTCCGGTATCCTTCACACTAAAGTCAGCATAGTCCCTGACTACAGACTCATCAACCCTACTGGTCATCCACAAATAACAGACGGGAAGCTCTCATGTCCCCTCACGGATTGGTTACCGGTCTTGAGCACCCATGAGCCCAAGTCTACTATTTGCAACCCTACCAGTAAATGGCCTCTCACGAGTATCCGTAATGTGATTCATGTCCTCTCACGGATTGGTTACCGGTCTTGAGCGCCCATGAATCCCTATTGCTACCACAGGTCGTTCGGTCTCAATACCTTTCCGAATCGGGTCTGATATAACGAGGACATCCCAGCCAAACACTGCTAGACAGCCCTAGGTATGATAATCAATAATTCGGGAAAGTGTTAAAGGGTATCATTGGAAACAACCCATACTATTCCCACTTATGTCCAAGGACAGAAATGTCGAAAGGACACTTCCCAATCCCAAATCATACCTAATCATTCACATTCTCAAATCAGTCACCACATACACAACCAATATCTCATCATATAGAAAGATTCACATAAACATGATCAATCACAAATGTAACTGATAAGAATAAGTATTCATAATCAAAAGAATACATGAATCATGATACTATTGTAGTCAACATACTTGCATCAGTAATAGAATAATAAGAAAATATATTTATGGTAGTGAATCTTAGAGAATCCAAAATAGAAACTAAGATTCACGCAATCTATGTAATTATGGAATTAACTGTCCTTACCTTAAATAGCTTGATGAATATCCAAAGATCAAAGAGAGAGGTTTCAAACTTAGCAAATAAATCCTAAACAATCATAGATACAACATTAGGAAAGAAGCCTAAAAGATTAGAGATCAAACAAATCAAATCGAGCGAAAAATAGAGCTACTGACTTGCTTGGTCGATTGGTTGGTAGCTTGGTCCAGTCGACCACCTAAGTCAGTACGAAGCAAAAATGTGAATTTTGATTTGAAACTCAATCTACAAAATCCGAAACTCTACGAAACTTGGAGGAAACCTCTAGAACAGTATTCTAACACTAAAGTAGTATAGATTGGCCACTAACATGATTAAAAACATTACTTACTAATTTGAAATCATGACTCTCTAATTTGGTAAAAATCCCTAGTTTTCGACGAAAATATACTATGAATCCAAAGGAAAACTAAAGAAGATTAGATTTCATTCTAGTAGAAGATAATCAAAAGTCATGCACAAGTCCATCATGAAAAATAGATCTAATCATGCTAAGAAATTTAATAACAAAGAGAGATCATGGTTTCATGAGGGTTTTACAAGGATTATGGCGAAGATCAATGTAAATGTCATAAAACCTTGAGAATGGAAGGAGATCAATGAAGTGATGGTTGCTAACAGAGAATGCAGCAGCATCTTCATAGTCTCAATCATAAAGAATAGATCATAGAAGAAGTAGATCTATATGACACGAGAGAGATCACTAACCTTAGATTGAAAAATCGGAGATGAGAAGCTTGAGATCTTGCAAAAGTTCTTCGAATTCACTAAGGAAAGCTTTGAGAGAGTCTTCCCACGTTCTCTGAGAGTTTTGGAGGCAGAGGATACTAAGAAATATGAAGTTCACTTAAATAGAAAGTGAAAAACCCTAAATAGAGGATTTTCTCGTATTTCTAGCTCTGTTGGTCGATTGGTTGGTCGATTGGCCCAATCGACCACCCAGTCGACCAAGCCAGTCAGCAAGGCCAAACACAAGGAATTGAAGGCCCAACTCAAGTCCAAACCTAATGAGCTTCTCCCAATACAACATATGGCTTACCTAGTACGGAGAAATGCCTTCGAATCATGTCTAACTATACTTCAAGTTTAACAACTAGACTCATCTTCGACAAGCTACAGTTTCCTTTCTAGTTCTGAACAAGCCTCCAAGTATGGAACGCCATCATCAACTTCCATGGGTTCTGGGTCAAACACCATGTCTTCCACTGAGATGGCCCATAGTTGGCTTCTTCATTTACCCAAGTCTTCAGACCTACAAACAACAGGGTTTTCGGGTCAAGGTCAGGGTTAGGATAGGGCTGGATTTCACACAACGGGCCTAAGGCACAGAACACAATATCATCTGATGAGTTCTAGAGAAGTGTTACTGTGGTGTTGCAGACCTCAGATGGGTCTTGCGTATGGTGGACTCTTCCTTGAGGGGACCCACTATGCCCCAATTGTATGCATCCCTTAAGCGTATGAAAGTTGTTATATAAGCAATAAACCCTAGAGGGCACCGAGCTTTCTTGGATATTGTGGATGCACGATCGACAGCTCATCTAATGCATCCCCTGCATAGGGTCGGTAAGTAAATATTGTGGGTTGTTGACTTGTAGTTATAGCCTTGTATGTATTGGTAATTCATTCAATCCTATCTCTAAGCCTCTAAGTACTATTTGAAAGCTTTTTTAATTATTCAGCCTATTTTCTAAATCCTAAATATCAATATAGTGAACATTTAGGATTGGACACAAATCTGTTGGATGCCCTGTTACAGGTGATTTCGAGGTTGGAGCCAGATGCTCCAATCATTTTGCCACAACGAGGTGAGACATCGGGAATTTCAAATGATTAGAATTTGTATTTATTTTTTAAAGAATTTAGCTGATTGTATTATTGCAGATCAAGTTGTTTAGGGATGCATTTGGGTCTTTTAGTGGAGAAGCTGTTGTACGAGGCAGATAAACCATTGAATCAGGTTAGATACTTATATAGTTAGATCCTTAGATGCATAAATGCATTATTATTATTTATGTATAGATAATTTGATTTGATGTACAAGTATTTATGGTATTCCTCCTTCACATAGATAGTATGGTATGGGTATGGGTATGAGTATCCCCTCTAGTATTTCGTATTCTGGGCACTTGTAGGGCGATACTTACTATGACCATGGTCTTAGGAGGCCAATGTCTATTAAGGAGTCCATAACTTCACAGTCATTGGCACCAGCAGCATCATCAAGCATGCAGCACCTTCCTTGGCTCTATTCTCACTTCCCTCACATAGGAGTTCTCTTGGAGGTGGAAGATGACCGCTATAAAGCTACAATTAATGATTATCTAGAGAATTATCAGTATCGTATGAGATGGGATCAGTATGCGAGTTTGTTGGGAGATCATTAGAGACAAGCACAACACAGTCAAATGGAGTTCGATCCACCTAGGCACAGTACTTGGAATTAGGCTCTGAACGGACTGGATTTGGCACGGATACATCAGTATCCGAATCCAAATCCAATTAGCAAATCCGAATTCGGCAAAAAGTTAGAGAAGGCATCCGAATCTGAAACTTTATCGGATATCCGATAATAATCCGATCCGATAAAATATCCGATTATTGATTGATAATTGTCACTTTTTTACATTTTTTATTATAAATTTTTAATTTCCGATTACCGAATACCGCTATCCGAATCCGATTATCATCTATTTTTAAAGAAAAAATGTTAAATACTTTATTTGGATAAAAATTTATCCGGATATTATCCGATCCGATAAGCAATTATCCGATTCCGAATCCGGTTGCTTAACGGACGGATACGGATATTTTCCAGTAAGAAAATTTTCAGATACGGATACCCTTAAACGAATACGAATGCGAATTCGGAGGCGGATTTCGGCTATCTATTTACAGGTCTACTTGGAATTGAGAGTTGGAAATTTTATATGATTGGATGACTCTATGTACGTGTACAATGAATTGTAGACTTTAGATGATTTGGTTTATATGAGTTTTCAGATTTCTTGTTTCGGGGCTTTTGCCCTCATACAGTCGGACATGGGTCGATTAAGAACATTAGTTTAGGTGATGTTTTAAGTCAAAATAACACTCTCAATGTGTTTATTGACCTCAAATTAAACTTCTCATCAAATTTCATGTCAAAATGACCCCAAATACCATTCGAAACAGGGGGTTGATTTTTCATCGAACCCCCTCAAAAGTCGCCCGATATATCCGCGTGTGTTGCATGTTGACATGTCAGACCTTGGCTGTAACACCAGACCGAGCCGTTAAATCAACCTCCAAATCATGACAATTGATTACTCTTGACTAGTCAAAATCATACATTACCAGTACAGGTAATGTCCAAAGCCAGTCTGTATGATACATTTCCATAGCTATCCTCAAAATCTCCAAGTCCTACAAAAGAAAGAAGCTATCATCACAATCCATTACACTTTACACCAGGCCCAGGACACAGCGCCCGTGACCCACAATGCAGGTACCCTTTACCCTTTCTGATGTTGCTGTGTTGATTGAATTATTCATGAAAGGAAACAAACCACGTGTGATGTTGATAGCTGTAGACGGCTAAGACACAGCAGGAGAAGAGACCTTCCTCAAAAAGGACAGATCGAAGGCCACACGAAACTAAGCTTGTCTGATTGTCTCTTTCATGACCTGCAAATGTCTGTATCACCCAAGAAAACGAAACCCCCAGGAAAGTTTCAAAGAAAGCAGAAAGGTTAAAGAGTGGAAGAAAACTGATCACGGTACACCATATCTCCTTAGCTCATCTGTTCAAAAGAGAAACTTCAATATCTCCATTACAGCAGCAGAAGCAGACCTTGGAAGAAACGCCATTAACCCCCCAGTCTCCACTCCACATAGAAAGTTGGAATTCTCTCTCTGTTTCTCTCTTTTTCTATTCCGAGTTCAGATTGCCTTTTCCACAAAGAAATGAATTACTTTTACCAAAGCCCAAACAAGGGGTTGGTTAGTCGCTTACATGTCGTGTGAATCGTGCTTGCCACCAAATAAGACCCATCAGCTTCATAGTTCAACTCCACCCCGAAGTCCAAAATCTCCACTCTCTTGTATACTCAAATTACATATATACCCTTGAGTCTGCAAATTATTACGTTTTATAATTTATTTTATTTCTATTTAAAAATAAAATATAAGCATTTGATGCTACCGCCTCCTATTTCCGGTGAATTAATGTAGAGCAAAAAAACAAATCAACTGTATTTTCAAAATTTTCAAACTATTCTTTCCTATCCTCAAACATGTTTGGACTTTTAAAAAAAAAAACAAATATGAGAAAAAGAAAGAAGAGAGAATGAAAGCAACATAACTAATTTTTTTATATTTTTATTATTTATAACTGTATAAGAAGGTTAGGTAAAGGTAAAGGTAAATATGTCTTTTTCAATTTAACACTAGTGGTATTAGACAATAAATGAAATTAATATAATAAAATTCAAGAGGTATAAAGATAATAGTTTGTAAACCCAAGTTATTTTCTTTTTTTATAAGTGATGTGTCCACAATCTGTTAAAACTCCAAATTCTTGAAAAATGACATGCAAAGTTGGGTTAAATGTTGTCCAATCGCACGGTCGGATGGCCACCTCTGAAAGCTAAGTCAGTAATGGATCAACACAGAACTCTGATTGATTGCAGGGCTTTAATTAAAAACGATAATGGAGGAAAACGATTCAAATACCTCAATTGTGTGGAAACGTTCGATCTTAGGGTTTTTGCCCCTTTCTCGAAGATATTGACAGTTATCTTTCTTAGTAAGATTGTCCATCTTGTATTAGTGGTAGTTACTCTCTATAACTCGATCACATATCTCAAATTCTACGGGATCACGCTCATTTCCTTAACTGTAGAGTTTTTTTACCCTTACATAATTGATTGGTTCGAATTCTAGACTAGTCTCGACCATGATCGACCTATCCCCGAACGGGATATGTGGCCCGACCGTGGTCAAATCTGGTTGAATGTTATTTTATACTCATCAATAAGACTCTTAACGATGACCAACTGTAAAGTTACTTTAAATAGATTTTGAGATTAATTTAATTAAAACATGATCACTGCATGTGATCACTCTTGTTTATGCTTATATATCTCAATTTCTTGGCATTTGGTAGAATTCTAAGTTCTTTAATAAAAATAAAGGGACAAGCGTGTTATCCCCTATGTGTAAGAAGTCTCATAGGGTTGAGGTGGTCATTTCACGGCTATTGTGTTTAATTTATTCCATAGTTTATTGGTAAAAGAAGGAATATTTCATATTAAGTTTACATCAGAGAAACTTACCTTCAAACTATAAAATATTGACCTTCATGGATCATGATTTTTGCTTGCTAAGGGTGCAAAAGTTTATAGGTTGTCTTTTTCTAAGCTAAAAATTAAATCAGTGGGCAAAGAATCAACGTCCTAATGGATTTGTATTACACCAAATTTGTTCGTATCAAAACTTTATGAAAGCTCTTGTTTCACACCAAGTTAGCTAAGTAAGGTATCATCGGTCTTTGGTCTTTATCGATCCAAGAAGTGTCTTACTTTATAAGTTTATGTTCGAAGTTTCCATAATTGAGTATTAGATCAGTAAATCAGCTGATTTGGGTTGAAATTCTTCTTCTTTTCTTTTCTATGTTGATGTAGATCTTTTCTTAGTAGTTCCAATTTCAAGACATCAAGATTAGATTTCGAAGATAGCATGCTAAGGAAGAAACGTTACACGGTCAGCAGATAAGCACGAGTCCGAGATTCTCCGGATGGATAACCCGCCAGGAGACGGTTATCAGCACTCACGGGAGCAGACAATTATGCAAACTTAGATAACTGTCACACTTGCAGCAAACAATTGTGTGATCAAGGGAAGTTGTCTATCACCCCACTAACAGGTCTAACAGTCAAGATCTGACGGTCGCCAGAAGAAGGCTTGAACGAGTTCAATGGACAGGATTAGAAGGTACACTCTATATAAGTCATAACCTACGTACGAAGAAGGTAATTGAATCGTATTCATACTTTAGCTATGCAATTAGCAAGAGTCTTTGTAATCAATTCATTAACTAACTTAGCTATCAGATGTGGACTCTCGACCCCCACGGTCGGGCCACATTTGACGATTGTTTTGCAGGTTATTCATCAGTGATCTAAAAGCTGAGCAGATTTTGGACGCATCAAGAGTAAAAATGTTATTTCATGTGAAGGAGAGAGGATGCATAGCACAACTTTTCATCGAAACCAATGGCAATATGCGAGATAGCAAAATATCGCCGAAATTTCAGCAAAATCTCTATTTTTTTAGATATTTTGTCGATTTCTCGTGATTTTTGAGGATATTTCTTTCGCGATTCTATAGCGGAATTTTCAAGGTCAATGGACAATCTTACAAATTCTATCCCAATGATTCAAGACTCAAAAGATAATGTGCCAAATGTGGTTAGGGAAGAGAATTTACATTGAATAATTTATGAAAATAATTCAAATTAGGCAAACATTTTGTAGAAAAATCTTCAAGATTAATGAGCAATTTTATCAACTATACCATGGTGATTCAGGTCTCAAAAGGCAACGTGCCAAATGTGATTAGGAAAGATTATATACATGAAAAAAAAAAATTATGGCAATAATTTAAAATATGAATGGAATTTGTAATTCTTTCTTTAAGGTCAATGGGTCATCTTTCCAATTATCTCCGAATGATTTAGGCCTTCAGAAGGTAACATGTTAAATGTGACTATGAATGAATATTTATATAGAAGAATTTATAGAGAATAATTCATGTTTACTAAATATTTGGCATCACATTAGGGTAGACACCAACTTTTAATCCAAATTGACCAAAAATACCCCCAAAATAAGGTGATGAAATCCGCCAAGATTTCGCCATTTCGACTAGTTTGCTAGGGAGCGAACCTGTGATACAAAGCGAAATATCGCACCATGAGTGGACGACATGTTTCCGTAGAAGTTCTAAATGTCTCCTAACCATTCTTTATTAAATTCATGTAAAAAAAAACTTCCTTCTACATTCTTTTAAACCTTTAAACCATAGGACATAATATTAAAATGATAAAATTAGATTCCACCATATTATATTTGGCTTGTAATGGCATTTAATGATTGGAGTAATCTTAATTAAATAAAAGATTAATTAAGGAATCAACAAAAACAATATCAAACGTGTTAATCCCACACGCCCATGGAAAATTATATACTCTATGGGCACTATTTCACCTCACATTCAACCAGTGTGCGTACTTGAGGGGAGAGAGACCATGAAGATGACTTCTCATGTTAATCCAATTTTTTCCGGTCGAAAGAAATAACTTTTCTTCGAAAACTCGAGGGAGAGAGAAACTCCTCACGAGTCATTCATTAGATACGACAAGAAGTGGTGGTGGCCCACCAAACTTTTGATAATTTTAACTTTAAATATTTAAGAAGCAAGATCATCGGTTAAAGTTTGGCCCCTCTCCACCTCTTGGTTGTTGACTCTTTGCAAGTATCACACCTTGCACTCTTTCGAAATTTCTAGATCTGAAAAGACATTGCTAATAATTAACAACGGCATGAATTTGAATCTTCTACATAGACTTTTCTTCTAATGTACAGCGAAAGGATACAACAGAAGCATACTCTTCTTTGTGTCATTGTAATGGATAGAGGATCCCTAACTCGCAGAGCATCTTGTAACACCTCTGCTTCCATTAAGTTAATTATCAAAAATAATTTATCAATATCAAATAAATGATTATAAATTAGTTTGGTTCAATTTGTATAAACTATTTGTAACTAATGTGAGAGGAAAAGACTATAAAAAACATTTTCTAATGTTTCTTACTTGGACAAACAGTGAAATCAATTAAAAAAAAAAAAAAAAAGTTGTTTGATGAAATTGTTTTGTTTTACATGATATTTATAACATAGATTAAAATTTATGAAAGTCTGTTTCCAGAACTGTCCTTGAGAAACACTTTCAACATGATTGTCCGTTTCTCAAAACAAAATTTGGATGGGACGTAGATTTAAGAGGAAAAATTTTACAAGAGGTATTTATGGAGTTTGGTGCTTTAAACATGACAGTACCTAGATAAAACTCTTCCATCATCGGTAGAAGAAGGTCGAGAACTAGAGTTAAGAGTCGAATTTGAAATTAGAGCAATATGAGACGTTGAAATGCAACAAAAGTTGTTCTTACTTTCAAAAGCAAAATTTATTAAACCCCCAAGTGTTTTTAGTATTGTCAAAAAAATCATGGGTTTGATCTTCCGTTCCTACCACACCTAACCATTTCCCTTTCTCTTGCCTATGACCCCTAATTAATATGAGCTCTCCCCAATCCATACACTATGACCGGCCAACATTGGTCCCAAAAAAAAATTAATAATAATAAATAAATAATCTTGAAGAGCTCCATTGATAATATTTTGATTGAAAGAAATGACTCATTTAGTATAAATACATACGGCAGGATGGTACGGTAAGAAAAGTGTACACCATACAGGGATGATCAATTCCAATCTAACGGTCATAAACTGCGTATACCCACCATCTACCTATAAACATAACTACCCGATCACCAAAAGAAAGCAATAAAACAACAAAGAAAACTCCAATGAAAACGGGAATAAATTTGGGAATTCCTCGTCTCCATCATCGTCTATCATCAACATCTCTGCTGTTCCATCATTCGCGAGAAATCATCGAAACACACAAAACCATCACCATTCGAGTCAGCACCGTCGATCATACGCCTGCAATCCTCTAGCGTGCACCGGTCGTCCCCAATAGCCAAAAACCCTCTCAACAGCTCCTCCGCCGTGATCTTTCCGTCACGGTCGACGTCAAAGAAGTTAAACGCGTCGAGCAGCTCAGAGCCACAAGCCGGCCCAAAAGCCGAGCTGATGGCTCCGAACTCTTCCAAGGAAATAACACCATCTCCATCTCGATCGAAGTCCGTTAACATCATTGACAGTTCCTCGTCAGTCTCCGGTGCCAAACCAAGCCGAGCCAGCAACGATTCCAGATCATTCTTCGTTATCTTGCCGTCCTCGTCTTTGTCGACGACTTTAAACAATTCAAGGGTGGAATCGGTCGGTAAATCGGAAAAATCGCCTGATGCACCTAGTTGGGTGAGTGAAGGAAGAACACTGGTTGGTGTACCTGGACCACCTCCGCCTTCCTTGATGTGGGAATCTGAAGACGAAGAAGAAGAAGCGGAGATACCTGAGTTGAACGACGGCGGGTCGGATCGGGATAGCGATCGAGTCTTCTTCGAAACAGACCGGAGGAGACGCTTCGGGATGAATTTCATGGCGGAAGCCAGAATGTGAAGAAGAAGAAAAAGTAGAAAGCAAAGATGATGATGAAGAAGAAGAAGCACGCAAGAAGAAGAAGGAAGAAGGAGAGGAAATTTCTGAGACGAAAGAGCGGGGTGGAGAGGTTGTTAAATGGGTGGGTTGAGACTGCCATAGTGAGCTTCCAGGAAACTTCCTCTCATTCATCACTGTCCTTTTTATTTAGGTTTCAATTTATTCATATTTTGGAATTTGATTTTAGTTTTTTTACCTCATTTGGGTGTGGTGGAATAAGACTTAAAAATTTGAAAGGAAAAGCACCGGGTCTGAACTCTGAATCTAGAATCGAGAATCCAGAGATTTTTATTTATTATTATTATATTATTATTTTATATATATATTTTTTATTTTGGGAAAGAAAGACTTTATGTGAACTGTAAAAATATGATACAAGAGTTATGGTACAACGACGACCTGTAAAACTGGGGCCCTTTCTCTCTTGGGCTATATATATACCAGCAGGAAAGTTGGTCAGGAAGGCTACCTAGGTCGAGCAAAACCTCTTGATTTGCTAAAGCTAAAACAGCAAGAAAGTTTGTAGGAGGATTAGTCTCTCTAATTCCATGGTAGAAAACACATTCATCAAACAGCAGTTTAAGCTCAAGAATATTTTCTATAAGACGGAGAATCTCAAAATAATGTAGAATGATCTTTCTTTATCTATCTTGCCCTTGCTTGAAGCAGCTTCTTCTTTTTTTCTTTTTCTTTTTTCTTTTTCTTTACTTGAAGTGGATTTTTTTTTTTGATTTTTCTTAAGACTACAGAACAATCTCATGATGCTTCCATGATTCAATTATACTCCAATGGTGTAGATTAAATCAATTTCTCAATTATCGAAAATCAGTGATGTGAAGGTTGGCTCAGTTGACAAAAATTAATGTCTCATAGTATAATATCAAGAGTTCAAATTTCTTTTAAGCCAAGACAAAGCCCTGTCACATACAAGGGTAGAGCTAAGTTTAACATAAGGAGGGACCAAGTACTAATATTTTACACAAAAAACAATACATATTTGATTTTGGCCTTGATTTTGGCCTTGATCTTGACCCTGATCTTGGCCCTGATCTTGACCCTGATCTTGGCCCTAATTCTGGCCCTGATTGGCCCTGATTTTAACCCTGATCTTGGCCCTAATTCTAGCCCTGATTTTGGCCCTAATCTTGGCCCTGATTCTGGCCCTGATTTTGACCCTAATCTTGGCCCTGATTCTAGCCCTGATTCTAGCCCTGATTTTGGCCCTGATTCTAACCCAGATCTTAGCCTTGACTCTTGCCCTGATTCTGACCCAGATTTTAGCCTTAATCCTAGTCCTAATCTTGGCTTTGATCTATGCCTATGATTTTGACCCTGATTTGAGTCTGGACCCTCCACCCATATGGAGAGGAATTAATTACAATCCACATGGGTGAATATTTGACACCTGTCAAATTTTAAAAACATGATCATGTTTTGTAAAAAAAAGTAATAAAAATAAATTATATCTTCATTACCAATGTAGTAAGCATCCACCTGATTTTGGCCCGATCCTGACCCTAATTTTGGCTCTAGTCTTAATGTTAATTTGACCCAGATTATGTATTAGATTTTTATCCTAATCTTCATATTAACATTGATATAACTATAAGTCTCGACTTTGACCTTCAGTCATTTTGATAATAGTAGATTATGAGTTAACTTTTTATATTATTTTTAAGATAATTTTTATTTTTTGAATTAAGTCATTTTTAGTTCAAAAAAATCATTGATTTTTTTTTTTGACTAAGGCGAGATAATATATTATAAATAATAAAAGCTAGTATATAGAGAATTTATATCTAACAAATCTACACCCCAACTTCTCATCATGAATATTGACATCTTTCTTTTGCTTCCAATGTGATATTTCAAAGAAAAAAAAAAAAACTTATTAAGGATAGATAGCTATGTTTGTAACTAAAATATAATTTTCTTTAACCATGAAAAAAATATCAATACTAAATTATTGCTGATTTACTTGTTAACAAAGTTTTGAATATGATTTTAATTTTTTTTTTTTTTAATTTGTTGTTGTTGTTGTTGAATAAGGATGTCAATGTGAGGGGTTTTCAATTTCCATCACCAAAGTAATGGGAGAGGTTTTTAATTTCCATCATCAAAGCAATGAGAGACTTTTAAAGATCAATATAGAATTATGGAGTATGAATTTATTTATGTTTAAAGCAACACTATTAACTTATTGATTATTTTATCATTTTGTATGAGCTTGAATCATCTTATATTTCTATGAATTTTATTTTTAGTTTACTTATGATACTTTATTATTATTATTTTAGGTCCAAGAATATGACCAATTAAGGCTAGGGCCAAGATAGGGGTCAATCAGGGCTAGGGTCAGGGACAGGGTCAATCACGGCTAATTAGGGCCAATCAGGGTTAGAGCCAATTAGGGCCAATCAGGGTCAGGCAAGGGCCAATTAGGGCCAATCAGGGCCAACCCATACTGACCCGGCCTAATTAGGGCGAGAATGGGCTTGGCTTGGCCCTGTAGGACTTAGGGCCAAAGACAATAATCCTTGGCCCTGAACTAGGATCAGGGCGGGAATGGGCTCAAATTAGAACATATAGGGCTGGGCTTGGGATTGCAAAAGCCCGGCCCAACTTGGCCCAATTGCACCCCTAAATTCCATGGTAGAAAACACATTCATCAAACAACAGTTTAAGCTCAAGAATATTTTCCATAAGACGGAGAATCTCCTAGTTGGGACAATAAGAGCACAAGGGAGTCTTAATCGTAACCACTGAATTAGATTGAACAAGAAATCTCTTGCACCCAAGGGCACGCTATAGGCTACATTTGATGGCAAAACTCCACCTAAAGAACATCAATATTTGAGAGGCCACTTGAGCAGGCGAAGAAGACATCTCCCCAATTGTAGAATCACATAAGTGGTTAGTCGAAACCTTCTTCTAATGGTACTTGATACGGAAAAATATCGTTGGACCGGGTCCATTCTTGGTTCAACCCTTGACCTCGGTCGGGGATGAACCGACCGACTTAGGTTTGTACGAACTGGGTTTGAAGATAGCGTGCTAGGTTATAAATCTTACACGATCAGCAGACAAGCACGAGTCTGAGATTCTCGGGATGGATAACCCGTTAGGAGACGATTATCAGCACTCACATGAACAGACGATCATGCAAACTTGGATAACTGCCACACCCGCAGCAAATGATCGTGTGATCAAGGAAAGTTTTCCATCACCCCACTAACGGGTCTAACCGTCAAGATCTGACGGTCACCAGAAGAAGGCTTGAACGAGTTCAACGTACAAGATTAGAAGGTACACACTATATAAGTCATAACCTACGTACGAAGAAGGTAACTAAATCGTATTCCCAGTAATCGTATTCATACTTTAGCTTTGCAATTAGCCAGAGCCTTTGTGATCAGTTCATTAACTGACTTAGCCATCGGAGGTGGACTCTTGACCCCCACGGTCCGGCCACATCTGACGATTGTTTTGCAGGTCATTCATCAGTGATCTAAGGGCTGAGCAGATTTTGGACGCATCAGTACCCAATGTCAATATTCCAATTCGAAAAGAACTGTCGATGCCATGATGTGTCCTTAACAATAGCGTTGGAGAATTGAAATCTTAGATAGGTCACATGAAATATAGCCCGAGTCAATTCAAACTCATTTCTCACCTTCCTTTAAAAAAAGTTTAGTATTTCTCTCCTGCCATAGGAAATAAATAGTGGTTACTCAGCTGAACCGACAAACATCACCAAGTAAGCCATTGCCCTTAAAATGCTTAGAACACCATTGAGTGAGCTCTAACAAAGATGAAAACCCTGGATTGTTGAAGTCATTAATGAGTAGCATTTGACGCTAAACTTCGCGTGAATAGGTACAATTGGTGAGGAGGTGATTATGGGACTCTCCAGCCGAACTACATAGGGTGCATACTGGATTGATATTAACTCCCCATGCTGAGAGACGATCTAAAGTAGGAAGTATTTCCATGCAAGCCAACCACAATATGAAGGAATAGTGTTTCTGCGACTTAGAAATCTAGAACAAGTCACTCTTGACCACCTTCTCATCATGTTGTCGAAAGAGATCATATTCCGACTACATGGAAATGCTTACAAAGGTCGTCGCCATCCAAACTGGTATGTCATGAGTCAAGCTTTTATAAATCCTTGTGCTGCAAATATCCTCACAACGGCTATTGATAACCGGATCCAAAGTATGAGGTTAGATACTCTAGAATAGGGATCCCTTCCCACTACTTCAGCAATCAAAATCCTAAAATCATATAATCCAGAGAATTTTTGTTTGGTGTATCTATACAGTTCTCAGACTGTGATACATGGCATTTGTTTGAGATGCAACAATAATGATTTCTTCCACCCTTACAATCGCAGGTTTGCTTAGCTAGTAACATCAATACCTCTTAGTGAAGAAGTTGTGGGTTTGATTCTTCCTGATGGTATATTATGTAACACCCACATCCCTAATACATCGCATATCTTTTACACCCATGAAATCATAGGCATTGGATCCTAAAAATGCTACTTATCATGATAACAAAGTCTCGAATCTAGGAATTACATAACTTTGATTACACAGAAATCTAATTCCCCTTCTCCTATTTGTGCATTATGTGGTCTTGCGTCAAGACTGAATGGCATCTGTTTATTGAATGTTCTTGGCAAAGAGGATTTGATTTGGGGCCCCCTTAATTGGAGACTCAATCATCTTGGTCTTCCAGATTCTGATAAACTTTGTTTTGATATGTTTAAATCTATGAAATCATATAAAGGTAAGCTTCAATGGTTCTCTATATTTATCATCTCATGCTATAATATCTAACTTGCTCACAATTAGGTTGCCACTCTCCTATTGAATATCCATGTAGTAATAGTTTTAAACTTATTCTTAAATGGGTGTCATGGCTTAATTGATGCCAAATGAACCATTACTCTTAGGATGCTATTTGACAACAGAACTCGCCACAAGGCGTCACATGCTCCTTATTTTGACTTAATTTCTAATCTAACTGTGGTCATTGTAGTTACTGATATGACTTGAAAGGAACCCAAGGGTGAGTCTACTTCTTGATTAGTGGAGGAAGTCGTATCTGACTAGAACTGGTATGTCTCATATGTCAAACCTGGCAGATGCAGTCTCATAGTCTAGAAGTTGAAATTTATCATTTTGAAGCCCATGGGCTTTCCTTTTGTTAAGGTTTGGACAACAAACAAAAAAATTGTTTTCTTATTCTCCAAACCCACTATCCGTAGCCTGCATATCATGTGGATTCATTTGTCCAACTCTCCCAAGGACCTACTTTGTTAGAACATGTTGGATCTCCCCCTTTAGATGTCATGTATTATGCTTTAGGTTTGGACCTATTAGAATTGTTACAACTGAGTTTCTTTTGTTCCTTCTTGGGCCTTTGACCTTATAAATGTACCTTAAAAAAAAATGGCCCTATTAGAGGGGTGCGGGTTTCATCTCCTCATAGTTCTTAGAAAACTATGTAACCTTTTGCTTTCTATTACATTTTTCTTTTACTATCAAAGAATCAAAAATAGGGGGGGGGGGGGGAGGAATCTGATTACATAAGGAATGTCGGAGTTTAATGGCTTGTCCAACTATAGTGTGAAACTATATCCCATAATAATGTAAAATTGCAATTTTACTTATGTAACGCCATCCAATTTGAAATTTAATGGGTTGATCATGTCCAAATAAAAAGCCTAGAAATGATTAATCTTAGCGTAATATTGAATGACAACATGTCATTCTTACCACATAAAAATTGTGCATCATCTCATTGATTTTTATTTTATTTTATTTTTTTAGGAACTAAGGTTTATCTGGCAAACTTATGCGCACTTTGACTACAACCTCAGGGGGTGACTTTTTTTACATATAATTTAAATATAAGGCGGGGCTTTGCCCTTGACCCTAAGGGGATTCAAACTCTTGATCTCATAATTACGAGGATTGATCTTACCAACTGTGCATATATCCCATAACTATACAAAACAATAAGAAATTGGTTGTAATAAATGTAGAACAATAAAGTAGTCTCCTTATTTAATAATATTGACCATCTTATCACATGCTATGACAACCAAAAGACCATTCATATTGCCATTTTTGTTTGTTGCCACACAAATATCTCCTGTATGACTCTTGGAAGATGACATGTGGATCCTTTAGGATCCAATGACTGTGATCTCCTCCACTTTGTAGTCACAGCTGTTGGATCTGAAAGGATCCATGTGTCTCACCTTTTGGAAGCAAACGAGGATTCCTACAACCCCTCCAGAACAACTCCTTTTTTCCTCAAACGAAGATGAAACCTAAGTTAATAAGCTGTGAAATTTGTAAAAATCCTACAAAATTTTATTTAAGGAAGATGAAAACTAAGGAAAATCAGCACTAAGACATTTGTGCCCATGGATAGTGGCATGTATGCTGCATTGTCTTCAAGCCCAAACATAGTGGTGTAAAAATGACTATAATGACCCCTAAAAAATTTCACTTTTCTATGATTTTTTTTTTGGGTAAGAAGACAAAATTCATTCATTAATCTAGAATAAATACAGAAAAAAAAAGTAGCAAAAAGATAGAAGTATGGAAACACAAGGCTCAAACAGAAACATCTGAAACTAAGGAGCAGAATTCGACCAAACTGTTATACATACTATAGATAGGGTCATCTACGCTAAAATATGTGTCAAGCCCAATAAAACCTTAGAAATGAAGATGTAAATACAGCAGCAACTAATATGTCTAAAAGATGCAAAAAACCCATCCTCCATCACAAACACCCAAATAGGCAAAAACACGCCACAAAGGAAGGGACTAACATGCTACATGGGCAGAGAGAAAACACTCCATAGGGGCAGAGAGATAACATGCCACAAAGACAGAGTAGCTACACCTTGAACAACTATTGGATTGAGTGGGAAGTCGAATGTGTAGGAAAGTTTTGCCGCTTGACTTCGTGCTTCAGTAGCGGTGACTTTTCCTTCGCCAAATTTGTGGTCGGATGATATTTTGGTAGAGGCTTTGGCTAAGGAGGTCATAGGAGTCACGATGGTGGTAACATGCAACAGTACAAAGGCTACCTACACAACATCAGAACTTCCAGATCTAAGAGAGTTGCTTCCAAAGCAGGCATCTACAAGAAATAGGGAAAAAGAAAAGGAAAATGGTGGAGAAAGTAGAAAGAGGAAGAAGGAGAAAGGAGAAAGAGTTTAGAGAAGAAGAGGAGATAGGAGAAATGAGGAAGATGAAGAAGAAGAAGAAGAAGAGGTGGAGAGACAGAGGCTCTCTGCCTCAAAATGCGGCTTGGTCCTTAGGCTTTCGTAGAGTAGAGAGAGAGAGAGAGAGAGAGAGAGCTTGGATCATCACTTTTCTATGATGAGCATGATATTATAGTCCAATGTACAAATTCAAACAACATTTTTCTTACTTTTATGATAAAAAAATAATTATGCACCACTTAAGTAGTCATTTAGCATTACTACTTCAAAATTAAGAATGAAGAATGATGTTTGGTCCCCCCCCCCCCCCCTCGACCCCCAAAAAAAAGAAAAGGAAAATGATGTTTGATTGCGTGGCCAATATATTAGCATTAGCTATAGTAGAAGTACATGCATGCACATTCAACACAAGAAATATGGTGGTCATTTAGCCGCGCCATATTGTGTGGAGGGCACATTACACTATGACATTCTTTCTTTTTGGTAATGATAATGCAACATTTTAAGTCTTGTAATCACTAAGAATAGAGCACATGAACTTCCGCCTGCCCATGCAGTGTAGCCAAGGATAATGTGCATAGAGGCAACATGGAGTGAGATTTTCATTTTTTCATGAATGTAGGATTGTTACTTCTCTAATGTGTCTAAGAACAAGGACTACTACTTTAGTATCATTTTACAAAAGAATACAAATTGATCAAACTTGGGAGAATGTAAAGTTATATTCATCCCAATGAAAATCGAAATTTCACCTATGTTGATGCCTATACACGTGCTCCTATCATAAGCCTAATGGTGATCATTCACCCAAATTTAAGAAAGAACTTTTCTAGGATAAGCATGTGTCTTGAGTCCAAATAGTGTAAGAGGAGAGAGAATGATGTCCCACCCTAGTGAAAGGTTGTAATGATCACCCTATTTTATTTAGGAAAATAAATATTTATAAGAAATAGAAAATTAAAAAGGCTCCAGTTGTAGCTTATCTATGTTCAAAATAAAAAGAAGGAAAAAAAGGGGGAGTTGCTATTTAATGAGTATATTATTAATTTGATGTTCAAAAAAGTAATTTCATGTTCAAAACAAAAGACCAAGGGGCGAAGTTTCGGCCAAGTTTGCCGGTTAGCCAGCCGGCTAACCTAGCTAACCGGCAAACTTCGCCTAGAAATGATAGATAATCGGTGGGCAGTGGAACCTTAGAAACCCCAAGGAAAGCAACAATGACGTGGAGTGTGGAGACTAAGTAGTCGTGAAGGACAAGTGAAGTTAAAAAAAAAAAAAGCAATCACGTTACATCACATCATGAAATTGGGAATGTGTGGGACGGTGGGATAATAAAAAACAAAATTTATCGCTTTGGAGAATGAAAAGACTACATTGGGATTTGGGAATAAAATTAATAAATTTAATCACAATTCACAATTTCTAGTTTTGTGAACCTTCGTTGCAGATAGAGGTGGAATCGTGGAGGTTTTCAAGCATGGTGGTTTTGTGAACCTTTTCGTTGCAAATGGAGGTGGAGGTGTGGAGGTTTTCAGGCTTGGTGCTTTTGTGAACCTTCGTTGCAGATGGAGGAGGTTTTTAGGCTTCTGCTTCTTCCTTGTGATTCTACTGTGGATGGCCAATGTCATTTCACTTTCTCAATATTTTATTTGTGATGAAGGAGTTTGATCGTGGTCACTGTACTTTGTTTTTTATTTTTCTTGTTGCTTCCATGGCGGTTATGCAAGCTTCTCTCATCCTTGCTCCAACATCTATCTCTTCTTCTTGGAAAATATCGACTAAAACATTGCATTTTCCCTCTTTGATTGCAGATAATAGTTAATAATGGAGGTAAAAGAGCATGGATCGATGGAGTTTTGGCATTTCCGGCGATATTCGCTAGTATTTTGCCGAATCGCCGGAAAATTGTCGATTTTCCAGTGATATATTGTTAATTCGGATTTCGGTATGGATTTTGGTTCGCCTGATGAACCGAAACCATTGAAATTCAGCAATATAACTTACCTTGCAAAGGACCACCATTAATGCAATTTCAACCATTGCTTCTACCACCTTCATATCAACCACTAATATGAACTCCACCATTTATACCATTTACGTCACTTCCATCTCCATTTCCACCACTACTATTGTTGCCACCACCATCACTACAACTATATAAATTGACCCTTAAAGACTCGATACACTAAAACCATTGCAACGATCATTTATGAAAAATAATATTGACAATTATAAAACAACAACAATAAGGCTTGTCCCAACTAAATGGGGTCGGCAACATGGATTCTTGCCCTCCAATCAATTCTGTTAGAGGCCATGCTAGATACATGGCCTAAGCTATACATATCATTTCTCACCACTTCTCCTAAGGTTATCTTAGGTCTACCCCTAGCTCTTCTAGTTCCTTCAATCTGGATTATATCACTTCTCCGTATAGGGGCATTTATAGGTCTCCGTTGAACGTGGCCATGCCACCTCAAATAATATTGACAATTATGTAGCCTTATATTCCAATGCCATCCCCCTTGGAATTTTAGTTTATTGCCATACATTGCGGTTATCTACCGCATGACTCTCCAAAGACGATCCACCCTTATAATCACAATTGTTGAATCTAAAGGATCTACTTGTTGCCTTTTGAGAGCCATACGGTAGACACCAATGCAACAAGAAACAAAGATTCCTCAACCCATCCCCAACTCTCTTATTGCATTGCCTCCAAGCCTAAACACAGTGGTGCACAAAGTGACCATAATGACCCTTGAGAAATTTCACTTTTCTATTGGGCATGATAGTCCAATGTAGTGTACAACCTAGAAAACAATGTCTTCATCTTTAATGAGAAAAAGGTAGTTATGCACTAGTTAAATAGTCATTTAACATAAATAACTCCATCAAAATTAGAGAGAGCATGATGCATGGTCGTGTGTCCATACACTAGTATTGGGGGTAAGAAAGTGCATACATAGGCATCTAAAATGAGGAGTAAGGTGGTCATTTAGACTCCCCATCATGTATGAAGGGCACACACCATGCAACATTCTTTGTACCTTACATTATTAGGGATGGCTAACCTAGTCTCTTGGCTTATCCCTACAAGGTAGCATAGGATAACGTGCATAGAGGCATCATTGGGTGAGATTTTTGTTTTTCCATGAGTATGGGATGGTCACTTTCCTGATGTGTCTAAGCACAAGGGCCACTAGTTTAGTTCTATTGGATAAAAAGAATGCAACTGATCATGTACCTACTATTATCAATATTCAAAGAATTTTATCTATGTTGATGCCCGCACATATACTCTTAGGAACTCAATAATGAACGCTTACCCTTATTTAGGAATTTTGTTTTTTTACTATGGAATGAGTGTCTTTAGTCTAGACATATCAAAAGAGAGGAGGGAGTGACTGCCTTGCCCAGTGAAATATTGTAACGAAATCAGGTGGTGCATGTAGAGCATGCATGATAAGAATTTTGTTTCTTTGGTGTTGGAATTTATTAATTTATTAATAAATTAAATGCCCAAGGGCAATATTGGAAACTCACTACTAGGGCGGTTACAAAATAGGGTTATATATTTTGGTAACCACCGCATTAGTGAGTAAGAAACTAAGTGATTCATTCGCACGAGTGAATCTCTGAGAAACGGCGGCTCCATCTCTCTCTCCCTCTCTCTTAGAATCGCAGGCTTAGAAATTCTTCTTTCCTAGTATTTGATCTTCATTCCATTAATCCACGGCATTTGGGTTGTGGATATTATTCCCTTTCCCTGTGATTGTGGAATCTCGCCAGTAAATCTTTGGTGGTGGAACGAGAACGTGGATCTAGACTTCCGCTGCGAATACTTCAAGTAAGGGAAAGCGAATTCAGGTAAGGAATTTTTCCCATTCAATTAATTGAATTGAATTACTTTTGATGTATTACCAACATTGGTATCAGAGCCATTGGTTCCCACGTTTATTGTTCCTCCCCATTGTTTAATTTTATTGTATGGATCCAATGGGAGGATCAAGGGTTTAATACGAAACCCATGGGAGAATTGATAGGGTTTATGGAAACCCTTATTTTGGTTCGGATCCGAGTGGGAGATCCTTGTGAATTTCCCTAATGAAGATTTGCATGAATTGATAATCCATGATGATAATTTTTTGTTTAAAATTTAGTGATGGATTTTTTTTCATGTATTTTTTGGGTGAAAAAACGTGTTTTCCGTTTTTTTTGAAAAAAATTTCGTTCAAGAAAAATTGAAAAATCGCCGTTTTTGGTCACTGTGGACCAGACGGACGACAGTCTGACTAGACGGCCGTCCGTCTATTATCAGAGTAGTCACAGTGACCCAGACGAAATTTCCGTCTGGGAGATGGTCATCCGTCTGGGCCAGACGATCATCCGTCTGGTCACAGAATGCCAGACGGAATTTCGTGCGGCTGGCGCGACGGTCATCCGTCGGGCATAAAAGGCGGACGGAATTCCGTCGGGCGAGGACGACGATCGTCCGTGGGGAGATGGATTTTTTTGGATATTGGTCTGTCCAGTTCAGAATGTGTTTCTAACTTACTGGACACCAATGGCCCGACAATCTGTGTGGTGTTTGGGCATTGAGGGCCTAAATGGGGCCTAGTGGGAGCTAATGAGGTAGAAGTGTTCTGTGTGAACCACCTCATAGCTTGAACATGATTGCATGTTTTATTTTAATAAAACTTTTTTTTATTTATGGGTCTATCAATCATGTTTCTTGCACAGAATGAAGCTAATGTATAAGTCTATGTGGGTTTGCATGAGAATTTGATTGAATGTTTTTTAGCATCTTTTTTGGTTTAAGTGCTTATCCCATAGGTTGACTATGCTAGTGTGATTTTTTGTTGCATGAGTTGTGTTTTATGCTAGATTTATTGAACTCATTCTTGTATGTAATATCTCTAGAAAAAATGGCTGCTACCAAGAGCATTGTTCTTGACCTCACTAAAGGAGATAAGCTGAATGAGAGGAATTATGACCTCTGGCACCGAAAGGTGCAATATCTCCTGGAAGAGCAGGATATGCTGGAGACCATAAACTAGACCATGAACCCACCTGAGGAAGGTACCACTGCACAGCATCGCAGGGACCTTGATACATACAATGCTTGGAAGAGGAAAGACCGGGTAGCCGGGATTACAATCCCGAGCTCCATGAGGGATGACCCGATGCTTCGTTATGAGAAGCATAGGACTGCAAAGTCTTTGTGGGAGGCTGTGAAGTTCCAGTATGGAGGGACTTCCACCACAAGAGGCCGCCAGCTCGGACTCACTTTTGACGGTTATAAAATGCGCCAGGGTCACACCATGAGGCAACATATAACCATCATGTCTAACATGATTAGTGAGTTGAGCGCATGTGGGCGCCGAGGAAGGCGATGAGGAGCGGGTCTCACGAGTCATCAGGTCATTGCCAAAGACTTGGGAGCATATGAAGATCTTCTTGACTCATGCTGATGAGGTCAAGACTTTCGATCAAGCTGCCAAGCACCTTGAGCTTGATGAGGATTGGATGTTGGCCGATACCCCTCAAACCGATGTGTTTGCTGCTGAAGCTAGCACTAGTAAGAGTGCGGGCTTCAAGCGCAAGAGAGAAAGCTCAACCTCGGCGGTCCAAGCAAAGTAACCGGGGTGGGAACAAAAACAAAAGTGGGCTCAAGCTTTCAAGGGGGACTAGTGCTTTGGCAAGAAGAAACCAGCTTTGATTTGCTTCAAGTGCCGAAAGCCTGGTCATTTTGCTCGTGATTGCACTTGAGCAAGAGGTATGTCTTGTGTGTTATACCTCATCTTGTTATGTAACAAGTTCTACTATGCTTGCTGAACTAAATCCTTTGTGGATTGTTGATTCGAGTGCGACAGAACACATAACAAGGGAACGCTCGAGCTTCGTGGAATACCGTCGTATTCCAAGAGGAAGCAAAAGAATAACGATGGGGAACAGCTCAAGCGTGGAGGTTCATGGCATAGGCACATGCAAATTAGTTTTGCGAGGTGGCCGGCATCTGTTACTCCATGATGTGTCGTATGCTCCGGACATTCGGCGAAATCTTGTTTCTGTTATTTATCTTTTAAGACATGGTTTTAGAGTTGTATTTGAAAACAATTCTTTGGTTTTGTATCTGGGTGATACAGTTTATGGTTATGGTTTTCTTGATAATGGTTTCATTGTATTGGATACAATTGATTATTCATTTAATTCTAGTAATGCTTTTGTTTGCCAAAATACTGTGTGTATTGATTCTAATTTGTGGCATGCTAGACTAGGACATATTGGCTTAGATAGGATGAACGGGTTGGCAAGAGAAGGTCTCTTAGGCCAAGGTTCACTATCGATTTGCCAACTTTGTGAGTCATGTCTAGCGGGAAAAGCAACTAGAAAACCATTTAAAAAGGCTTTGAGAGCCTCTCTTCCTTTAGAACTTATTCATTCAGATGTGTGTGGACCCATGAATGTGCATACTAGAAAAGGACAGTCTTATTTCATCACATTCATAGATGACTATACAAGGTATGGTCACATTTATCTAATTTCTCATAAGTCAGAAGCTCTGGAATGTTTTAAGAAATTCATGAGCTTGGTTGAGAATCAATTAGATAAAAGGATTAAAACTCTTAGAAATGATAGAGGAAGAGAGTATCTCTCCGACATGTTCAAAGGGTTATGTGATGAAAAGGGGATATGTAGACAACTTACTATTCCAAGGACTCCACAGCAAAATGGGGTTGCTGAGAGGAGGAATAGAACCTTGCTAGACATGGTGAGATCCATGATGGCGCAGGCAAATCTACCCATCTCTTATTGGGGAGATGCTTTGCTGACTGCGGCCTATATCCTCAACAGAGTTCCAACCAAATCGGTTCCTTCCACACCATATGAGTTGTGGACCGGAAGGAAGCCAGATTTGAGTTACTTGCGCGCATGGGGATGTGCAGCATATGTTCACTCTATTTCTCACCAATATGGAAAGCTTGGACCCAGAGGAAGAAAGTGTATCTTTGTGAGATATTCTGAACCCTCAAAGGGCCATGTCTTCATTGGACTAGATGAGAATGAGAGGAGAACGGAACTTGAGTCTAGGGATGCAACATTCTTGGAGAATGATTTTCCATCTCTTTCGGGAGTTAACAAAGAATCATCGGAATTCTTTGAGATACAAGATAGTGGTCTTGTCACTCCAGGGATTCAGATTCTGGATAATGAACCTGGGGTTCATCCAGAAGATCCTAGTGGGAGTGGGAGTGCAGATGTGATAGCTACCTTAAACGGTGAGCAATCTGACATGCACTTGCGCCGTAGTGGGCGCGGGCTAGTTCCTCGTCGACGTTTCGACATAGAGGATGAAGCCTACATGGTAACTCTGAAGAGATCGAGCTGTGAGATGATTTCAGTCGATGAGCATGAACCAAAGAGCGTGAAGGAAGCTCTTGCGGGGTCAAGCTCAAAGGAATGGTTAAAAGCAATAAAGGAAGAGTTGGAGTCGATGAAAGTTAATCATGTCTGGGACTTGGTTGACTTGCCGCCAGGCCGAAAGGCGATTGGGAACAAGTGGGTTCTCAAGATCAAAAGAAAGGCGGATGGATCGAATCGAGAGATTCAAGGCTCGTTTAGTGGCTAAGGGCTACACCCAACGAGAGGGCGTTGATTATGAGGAAACTTTTTCCCCTGTGGTTAGGTTTGCCTCAATTCGCCTCATACTAGCCATTGTTGCTCGGTTGGACTTAGAGCTTTATCGGATGGATGTAAAAACTGCTTTTCTCAATGGAGAACTTGAGGAAGAGATCTATATGGATCAACCTCAAGGCTTTGAAGCACATGGACTTGAGCGCAAAGTGTGCAAGCTTAAGAAGTCCATATATGGCTTAAAGCAAGCATCTAGACAGGTGGAATGTGCGCTTCCACCAAGCTATGATGGAAAATGGTTTTTCCATGCTTGAGGAAGACCACTTGTGTTTACACCAAGAGATCGATAATAATTATGTCATTCTGACACTATACGTAGATGATATACTTATGGCTAGCAATAACAAGGAGCTATTGGAAACCATTAAGAAATGGTTGTCCTCCGTATTTGATATGAAGGACATGGGTGAAGCAAGCTATGTGCTTGGTGTCAAGATTGTCGAGAAATAGGCAAAAGAGATTCTTGGGTTTATCTCAAGAGACCTATATTGACAATGTCTTGACGAGATACAGATGCACTACTGCAAACCAATTGATACTCCGGTGGAGAAGGGTTTGCATTTGAGCCTTGATATGGGTCCTAAGACTCCAGAGGAGGAAAACCAAGATGGAAAGAGTTCCATATTCCGGTGCGGTGGGTAGCCTTATGTACGCTATAATGTGTACTAGGCCGGATATTTGTTATGCGGTGGGTTTGGTTAGTCGATACCAATCAAACCCGGGCATAGAGCACTGGAAAGCGATCAAGAGGATATTGAGATATCTCGGAGGAACGAGTAACTACATGTTGTGTTACCAAGGATCGGATTTGCGGTTAGTTGGCTATAGTGATGCCGATTGGGCTGGAGACATTGATGAGCGCAAATCAACCTCTGGATATGCTTTCTTGCTGAATGGCGGGGCCATTTCATGGTGTAGCAAGAAGCGAGGCTTGTATATCCCTCTCGACCATGGAAGCGAGTATGTGGCATGCTCGGTTGCGGTTCAAGAGGCTGTTTGGTTGAGGAGATTCCTTCGACATCTTGGGATTGTGATGACATCCAAAGAGGCTGCCCTTGTCTCTTTGTGATAGTACGGCAGCTCTTAGCTATGTCAAGGACCCCAAGTATCATGGGAAGACCAAACATATACAGTTGAGATATCACTTTGTTAGAGACATTACATCAAGAAAGAAAGTTGTACTTAAGCACATATCTACTAGTTTGATGGTAGCTGACCCTCTTACCAAACCTATAGCCAAGGATGTTTTTATTTCTCATGTAAAATCCTTGGGCTTGCGTAGATTGTGACTTATTTTTGTCTTTGAGACTTTCTTATTAATGAATAATATGAGTTCATTCCAGCATTTTTTTTATTCACTTTTCGTGTGATTGTGTTTCTTCTAGCATAAAACAACATATGTCAATAGGCAAGAGAATGGCTCACTCACACGAGCATTCGCCTCTGGCGCCTTGGAGGCGAGCGAGAGATGAGACGGATTGTGAATGACTTTGTGTAGGTCAATTCATAATCATGATGTCGCCTTGATTTGGAATCAAGATGAGTTTCTCTATTGTGAAGAGAATCGACATGAATGTTCCCACTATTCATGTTGCCTATAGGAGCAGTGCGAGTACTTTATGTGGCGCTAGGGTGGCGACAATAAAGAAACTCGGGTTAGGCGCAAGGGGTTGCGACTGGACTAAGACCTGTATGGTGTTGAGATGGACATACGTTCTATTGTATATAGAATGCTCCACCATAGCACATATATCATACTATGTGTGCTTAGCGATCATTGGAAATGAGAGGATGGATCCCTGCTCCTCTCATTGTGTGAGTCCTGGACCTTATGGTCCATTAGTGTTCTTAGTGACTTTCGACGACATCATGAAACGAAGGGTTGATGTGGCTACTTTGGGGTGTTACCTATGGTCATGATTGATTCGACCTAAAGGGGCACTACCGGGAAAGGAGTCAATCCTAAGTGTAGTGATGGTGCAGGGGCGAAAGGAAAGGTTTGATTCAACTGCACCCTAAAAGGAGTTTCTTTGGCGCCAGCTTGTATGTGTTACTGAGTAGTGAACATTTTAAGGACAAGAAGGTGATCTCTCGGAGGGATCGAGATACCTTTAGTCCCGGTGAATTTGAATAAACCTAGGACACTGTGTTATACTAATGCTTATTTGATTTGTTTCTATGAGTGATGTGCCATTCGGCCTTGCGGGAAGGTTTCTAGTTTGGAGCTCACGTGTGCGGGTATATCACCGGTCGCACAACCCATTTTGCCGGTATGACTTGTGGATATTAGTGTCCGGGACACGGGTGGTCTATGTATACGGGATACATAGTGAAGAGATCAATATATATGTATATCGGGATATGCATGTGTGTGCGGGACACAAGAGGTCTATGTATCGGGATACATAGCGAGAGAGATTGAATGTGTATATCGGGATATACAAGTGTGTCCGGGACACATTGAAAAATTAACACTTGCCCTTGTGCAAGTGGGAGCTGTTGGAATTTATTAATTTATTAATAAATTAAATGCCCAAGGGCAATATTGGAACTCACTATTAGGGCGGTTACAAAATAGGGTTATATATTTTGGTAACCACCGCATTAGTGAGTAAGAAACTGAGTGATTCATTCGCACGAGTGAATCTCTGAGAAACGGTGGCTCCATCTCTCTCTCCCTCTCTCTTAGAATCGCAGGCTTAGAAATTCTTCTTTCCTAGTATTTGATCTTCATTCCATTAATCCACGGCATTTGGGTTGTGGATATTATTCCCTTTCCCTGTGATTGTGGAATCTCGCCGGTAAATCTTTGGTGGTGGAACGAGAACGTGGATCTGGACTTCCGCTGGGAATACTTCAAGTAAGGGAAAGCAAATCCAGGTAAGGAATTTTTCCCATTCAATTAATTGAATTGAATTACTTTTGATGTATTACCAACATTTGGTGTTCTCATTGTTGTAGAGAGAGAGAAAGAGAGAGAGAGAGAGAGAGAGAGAGAGAGAGAGAGAGAGAGAGAGAGAGAGAGAGAGAGAGAGAGAGAGAGAGAGAGAGAGAGAGAGAGAGAGAGAGAGAGAGAGATTCCTTTGTTTGTATTTAATTTTCTTTTTTTGTTCCTAGCAATGAAATAGGAAAATAATAGATAAATTCAAACGCAAGAGAGACGGAACTTGAAACGTTTAGAAGGAACCTCCCTTTTGGCAATTAGCGGATTCAAGAATAATGATCTTTGTGGTCATCATCGTCAATCATCTTGGGACTCGGGTTTTGATTTTGCTATAATTAGTTTGGAATCTATCAACTGGTGGTTGCATTCCAAGGATTGACGTCAGAGGTTTTAGTCTCTTGAATTTTGTTTTCTTGCAAATCTTTACACAATATAGCAAGAAATCATAGGCTAGAAATCCTCTATATTGTAGAACCAAAGGTTGAGTAACTCGTGCTCCTATTTTATTCCTTAATCAGCTAGGTTATTGTAACGAGATATTTGCTAGTAATTGGGTGGATAGGCTTCCAAATATTTGGGTTGAGTGGCATCAAGAGATGGCTTGCCCACTTATCTTGGCCTCTTCCAATCAATTTATTGCAATTGAGGTGAAGTGGTGTGACCTAACCTTAGCAGTAGGGTGTGTGCATGTTAACTACCTTCATGCAAATAGAAGAGTGTTATGGAGTGATCTGTAGTTAGTTATAACTAGTGGAAGGCCATAGTGTGTATTGGGTGACTTTAATGCTACTTTCTATTCGGCTGAGAATAGGGGGCTAGGTAGATTCAATGGTGCTTCAATGATAGATTTTTAGCAATGGGAAGGTCAATGCGAGTTGGTGGCATTGTTAGGTTTTGGGAGAATATTTACTTGGTCAAATAATAGGAGGAGTGGGCATGTGACTACTATTTTAGATAGGGGCTTCTGTAATGAATTATCGATGGAGTTGTAAGGGGTTTGTCATCAGGAAGTTTTGTAGGAGGTGGTTGTAGACCATGCTCCAATTCTAGTCTATAATGAGGAAGGTGATAAGCCTGCCAATATCCCTTTTTGCTTTCATAATTTTTGGGTTGATGATCCATCTTTTATTTAATTTGTTAGTGTAGCTTGGTGTCTTTAGTAGGGAGGGGATCCTCTTCTTAGATTTTGCAGGAAACTAAAGTTTCTGAAATGTGCCTTGAAGGAGCGGTTGAAAATCACCTTTAAGAATTTGAATGTGGCAGTGGTGGAGGCCAAAAGGAAGCTTGCTGAAGTTCAAGAGGAGATTGGGCAGCAAGATATGTTTGACATGTTTGCTTGTGAAGCAGGTGCATAAATAGAGAATATGAAGGTAATGACACAGCATGAGAAATTACGGAGACAAAATGCTCATATTCGATGGGTTACTGGAGGAGATAGAAACACTAGGTTCTTCCATTTGAATGTGAAGATTTAGCATGTCAAGGCCAAGATAAGGTCATTAAGGAATGAGGATGGCTCCTCTATAACAGATTAGTTGCCAATTGCTGAATATGTTTGTTCCTTTTGTGAGAATTTCCAAAAGAAAGGAGACGGTATTGCTTCCCTTGATTTGTTAGATGTTATTTCGTGCTAATTGTTACATGAGGATAGATTGATGCTTGATCACCTTCCAACTAAGCGGGAAGTTAAACAAGAAGTCTAGGACCTAGATCCAGGGAGTACCCAAGTCTAGATAGGATTTTAGTTTTTTTCCTCTCGATGTTGTTGGGATATTATTGGGCAGGATTTTTTTTGGCTATATTTTATATTTTTGCATCAGGCTGCATACCAAGAGGAATAAATAATAGTTTCATAACTCTAATCCCTAAGGTGGAAGAGACGAAATCCCTAGATAACTTTCGCCCAATTTGTATGGCGAATTTTATCTGCAAGGCGTTGTAAAAAATTATGGCCTCTCATTTGTCTCCTCTCTTCTCCAAGCTAATTTTCTGGCAAAGCAAGGAACTTTTCGAAGGGAAAGGAGATTTCAAATAATATTTGCATGGATCTAAACTGACCCGTTGTTGAATTACTCTGTCAGATAAGGAGGGATGGGTGTGAAAATTGATGTTAAGATGACCTATAACACCTTATTGCCAGACTTTCTTTTTGCTATGTTGGAAATTTTTGGTTTCTCCTCAAAGTTGATTGGATGGATCAAGGAAATTTTTGTGATTACCGGGATTTTGATGATGGAAATTGGGGTTCCAGTGGGATTATTTGGAGGGGAAAGGGGGCTATGCCAAGGATATGGTGTTAAGGAATGAGCTGAAAGTATTTCCTAGCCCTAGGGGATTATTGTTTCTTCATTTTTATCATTTGCTGACAACATCTTCAGTTTTTGTAATGCAGCTTTGATATACGTTAAAAATATATAGCCCTTACTTGGGGAGTACCAAGATTTTTCAGGGCATTAAATCAATTTGGAGAAAACCAAATCTTTTTTTGGAAAAGTGGCTCCTAGTAGGAAGTGGCATGTGAAGGATGCGCTACAAATTGAGGCAGCCTCTATGCCAACCAGATATTTTTTTTTTTTGGGGGGGGGGGGGGGGGGTTTGAGATTTTCTTGGGGAGGGTGACTGGGGAAAGAGTTTTACCTATGATGGATTGATAAAGGCTAGATTGCAAGGATGGAAGGGTCGTTTTCTCTCTCAGGATGCTAGGGTGGAACTGGTGAAGTCTATCATTTCCAGTGTGGCTATTCACATTTTTTCAGTGCATTGGTGGCCATCATCAGTAATTTCCTAGGTCTAACAATGGATGCAAAACTTTATTTGGAGAAGGAAGATTGACTAGTGTAAATTGGTGACAGTCAAATGAATGCATTTGTGTTGTCCAAAGGAGGAAGGTGGGCTAGGCCTTAGGAGACTTCAATAAGTCAATCTTGTTTGCCTTTGGAGGTTGGCTTGGAATTCCATTTTAAGAGCTAGATTTGTGGCAAAAAATGTCTCCCTAGAAAAAGGTAACGTTCATTCCTCAGTGTTCCCTAGTCTTAGAAAGGTGTGGGAGATAATTAGGGCACAAGAACAGTGAACAATTGGCAATGGTGCATCTATTAGCTTTTGGAATGATCAATGGTTGGATCCATTCTCAATAGTAAAGTGTTCTCAGTTGGGGGCGGCAACTTTTCAAAATTTTCCCCATACTGTGGTTGATTGTATCATTGGAGGTGAGTGGGTGCTCCATACAGTTTGGTCTAATACACTGGGCTTTGTTGTTGAGGCAACAAAATAACTAAGTTGGGGGATCCTAACTCTTCCGATCTGGGTCATTGGAAGCTAGAATTGGATGGTTTATTTTCTACAAAATCAGTTTGGGATGTCCTTAGAAGGAAGTACGTAAAGGTTGATTGGTAAACCCCCAATTGAGGCCTACATTTGCTTCTCAGATAGTGCATATTTGAGTGAAAATTGACGTTAGGTAAGATTCCAGTGGACTATCTAGTGAGAAGGAGTGTGATTTCATTAGTATCAAAATATTACCTTTGTGGAGTAGCGGAGGAGTGTCATGACCATCTCTTTGCTCAATGTGGGTTTGTGGATGAGTTGTGGAAGAGGTTTAGCACTTGTTTGCTATCCATTGGGTTCCTAAGGCATCCTTTGGTAATGGTGGAGAAGGAAAGGGCAGCTAATAGCCTTGGGGAGTTTATGGATAATGGGCTTTGTGCTACTTCCCTACTACACAAGCATGGAGCGAAATAATTGAAGATTTGACAGTGCTGACTATGGAGTTGAGTGGGTATTTAAGCCTGTTCATAAGGACCTACAGAGAATGATATGTATTATAAAAGGGTTTTTAAGTAGGGCAAATTCTCAGGTCGTAGAGAGAGCTAGGTTTTGCATCAAGTTTAAGCCTCGCAACACCCCCAAAGATGTGGTATGGCAGTGACCTGCAGGAAGCTCGTGTAAGCTCAATGTGGATGGTTCCTAGCCTGGGAACCCAAGACAAGTAAGTGTGGGAGGTCTGATTTGCTACTCAAATGCCAGGGTGTTACCTTCTTTCTGTTAGGATTCGGGCATCAAATTTAGTATTGAATTAGAGTTTTTGGAACAATGAAGGGGTTGGCAACAACTTGTAATTTGGAGGTGGGGAAGTTATGGCTAGAGATGGACTCTTCGTCGATAGTGCTAGCTATGAAGAAACTGCGAATCCATTGGTTTGTTTTGCAATAGTGGAAGGGTTAAAACCTTTCTTGGACAACATAGATTGGAGAATTTCACATTGTTTTCGAGAAGCCAAACTGGTAGCTGACTTTCTGGATCAGACTTCAGTTCCTTTAGAGATGTGGCCCGAACAAGTTTATAAGAAGCTGCAATGGGATGCTGTACAACTTCCTAGGTCCAGGTTTTGTTGAGGAATGATGCTTTGCTTTTACTTGTTGCTCTATCAATTGATATTGGAAACTACGAGTTTGGGTATATGGAGGCAACTGTTGTTGCAGGATTGAGTGATTGATTCCTTGAAGTGTAACTCTTGTTGTTTAAGCTTTCACTAAAGTCTAATCCTTTTACTTTAAAAAAAGAAAAATAATATTGTAAGAAATAGGGAAGAAAAAAAAGTTCTAATTGTAGCTTAGTAATATTTTAAAAAAGAAAGAAAAAAGAAAGTTGAGTTGCTATTTAATAAACATACTTAATTTTGATGCCAAAATGGTGATTTCATGCTCAAACCATGCCTATCACTACTTCTGCCACCTCCACATCCACCATTGTTGCCACCACCATCAGTGACCACTATTATCTCATTCATCACCATCGTTATTGCATAACCTCCACATTTGTCTACACTACCACCACTACAATATCAATACTAGATATATGTTTCATCTAATCTTCTTAGGTGATGCATAGGCTTGATTTGTTTTGTAATTAAATATTTATATGCACTAGTTTAATTCATTCATATTCATTATTTTATTAAATTAGCAAAATATGTTCATTTGTTATAGGAAACTAATAGTCATGACTTGGGTTTGGGTTAGATACACTTATCATATAGTCATCACATTTGATGAGCCTTGTTATAGCGGGGTAAGGCACATATATATATGTGAATATTGTATGCATTGACTAAGAACTCAAATTTGTTAATTCCTTGTAATAAAAGAATGATCATATCTCAACTTGACCATATATTTGAGGGGACAGTTGTGACTGGGTTGCAAAAATTACATTTGTTCTTTTGCTCTTTCCAAGACTGAAAATTTTAAATCTTAGTTTGAGCATTCCCCTAAAGAAATCACATGAAAAAAATCTACAACATTTGTAGATTCATCTCATAGTTATCTCACTTGTGCCTCCATTACTTGGGTTTGAAATGTAGCTACATCAATGTTTATTTTGTGCCATCCAAGTTGTAGTGGGATTCTAAACTTTTTTTTCATAGTAGTACGTAGTGCCCCTCTTAACCTTAAATTAAGCATTGGCATTGTTACAAACATTAAAATTTGAATTACATAATTCAAAAGTCAAGAATTGGTTTTTTGTCAAACTTTCGGTAGCTCAACCGAAAGGGCAACCTCAAATAAGTAATCTATCACAAATTTGGAATTCCTTGAAAGAAATTTAAAGCAAATAGCTTCAAAAAAGTTCTTCAGCAAAATGATGTTTGACATCATCATTTCAAAGTAGTAATTCAGATTTATCTGCTGGATTGAGTCCTTTTAGTTTGACTATACCACTAATTAATAGCCTAGTATAAACCCTCTCTGGTTGCAAGTGCTTCAGCTATAATAATTGAGTTGCAAGTAATTCCAACAGTGAAGATTGAAACTACATTTCCAGCTCCTCTCGTTGTGACTAGACATACCAAATGGATGATTATATGATAATGATTGTCCAAGCCCAAATCTCAATCATGACTACCAATTAAGGAACAATACAAAAACATATTTCCCTCATAATATTTGAATAACAAATATGAATTAATCAAACAAAAGAACCTAAGTGTTTGATTACATAAACTAGATTGAATGGACACATACATTAAGTCCATCACTTATGTCCACCCTTTGCACCCACTTCTCTCTTTGCTCACAACATTTGAATGATGAATATAAATTATTTTAATCAAATGACATAAGTATTTGATTATGTAAACTAGATTTGATGAACATACATTGATCATTTACATCTATCTTTCACATCTCTTTCCTCGAAAACATGAAGTTAGATTGTGACCTCACTATTTTGCAATGCCAACATGATTGTAAATTTTCAATTTGAAATAAATTGCCATTGGGATTTATATTAAACACCACCACTAAAAATATTGTGGGGAATGCAGTGAATGCCACATCAGCCTTTAAACAGTTTTTAGAAGGCTCGTCATTTTAGCAAAAATATGACTTTTAACTAGTTGTTAGGACTTAAGCTCAAGGGGAGTTCTGCTCTATAAATACCCAAACCCCATGAAATAAAGAATTATACAGAAGGCCCATAACCTACATTGTCTCTTGTGATCAAATGCCCTCAAAAGTCAAAACTATTTCAAGCATATGCATATAGCCTCTCACCCTTGTGTACACATTGAATTACTATTCTAAGGAGTCAAGCCTATCAAGTTTGATCAACACAAAGGTGATTGAAGGCTAGCTATTGGGAGCTCAAGCAATCCCAACATGGTGCATACATTACACTTATAAGTTCATATTCATATTGCAACACTATGTCTCAGGGGTGAGATGTCATAAACCTTAATAGGTATTTAAACTTTGGTTTTTATTCTTATTGCAATTTTGATTCTCGGTTGAATTAAAATTGTAGATGACACTTTTACCAAATAACAAAGATTGTAAATGATGCTTTTTCCCTAAGAAACAAAAATTTGTAAGCATTTAATTTTCTATCCATATGTTAAAAGAGAATCACTGAAGGAATACTCTCTTGAGGCTAAGAGACGAATGGATGAAGACTTGCAAAGTCGAACCACTATAAAATTTCTTATTGTGGTTGTTTGTATTTTTTAATTAATTTTTAATTTGCAATAATCATGAAAATTAGATAAATCCACTAATAATAATTTATTCAGCCCCCTAAGTAATATTTACAAACATGATACCCCTAATCATATCAAACAACTTATGCAAAACCAAGGACTTGATATGCAAAGTTACCCACTGCCCTTGATGAATGAAATCAGTCACTTTTGTTGTCATGTTCCAAAAAAAAAAAAAAAAAACTTCTAAGGATTCATACATCTTAGCAAAGAGATCTAAATACAAACCTTGTGGATAGCATATATAATATCTCCATCCTGTAGTATAAAATTGCTTGTTAAAAAAAATTAACCAAAACATGAACATGATATACTTTCTAATTTCAATCATCACTAAAAATTATTTTCCCTCCATTATCGATTTCCACCTCTAGTGTCAGTGTCAATCTAGAAAAGAAAAAGTTAAAAAATGTCATATAACCTTCCTCACGGACCCATCTGGTCTCACAAATCAAGTAATAAAAAGCTCACTCATTTTTGAATTGTCATGATATTCTTCGAATCCGACAACACAAATAATGCCTAGTTTGCATCCCTAGTCCTCCTAAAACCCAAACCATCATTTTCTTTTTGGCCTACACACAACTATTAACTAGTTAGATTTTAATTATTAGTTCCACCCTACCAGCTTGTAAGTGCAATTTATGCTTTCACTCTTGTAATCTATTTTTTACCTTCTCAAAAGAGGATTGATTCGAAAAAAAAAAAAAAAAACAAAAAAAAAAACCCTACCCTTTAGAATCTCAGAGCAATATAAAACTCTACTAACACAGCTCTAAGACTGGTAGGGCAGTTGGAGTTGGAGAAGGAAATAAATGCCTTTATTTGACAAGGTGAAGACGTATTAGTTGAACCCATAGCCATTAATGCAGTTATGAAGTTCCCTGTGAGTTTTGAAAATGTAAGCATTCAATCTTTCTAGTTCTTTATCACGGCTCTTGAGAGGCTTTGAAAAATTAATTTGGAAAATCAGAGAAAGATCGAACCATGAAAGGAGTGTTTTGGTTCTATTTGGACGCAGTTGTGCAATTCTATTTAGTCTTAGAAAGCAGAAACTCAAAATTTATGCAGTAATGAACTATTTCTCTTTCGTTCCCTACAAGCTAAAGCTACTTCTCAACAATTAAAAGCAATTGAATGCGTCTGGGAGAAAATGATGGCGAACAGGTTCTGTAGTTGCCCTACATGCATGGTTAGTTGATGGCATTATAATTCTTATTCAATCGCCTAAAATTCTAAAAGAAAAAAAAAATTGATAATAATAAATAATTATGACCTAGATTAATTTTTTGGTCGATGAGAATCAATACTACACCTTAAAATGATGGGACAGAATCCAATGTTTGAAATCTCACAAGGTATATATCCAAAAAGGTCTTTGGGTTCTCTTTCATTAAATAATCATGGCTAACTGTTTCATTTTCCACCTTCAAGAATTGCTTATTTGGCAAAAGGTCAGCACCTTTACTTAGAATGTCACAGTTTGAATTTTCTTGGGGTTAGTCACGAGTTCTGCCTTTAGGGGTGCAAGTTTGGCTTTGATCCGCCCTGAGCCCGGATAGGGCTTAGGTTAAAGATTTTGGCCCTAAGGGCTGGATATTTTGACCCTGAACTAGGGTCAAGGCGGGCCTGCCAAATTTTATTTTTTTGGTGTTTGTTGCATGCAGGCATTGCAGTTAAGGAACACCTGGCCTGGTGGAGCTTGGGTGACACTTTGTGTTTACTGTGTGGTAGCGATGGCGAATCAATTTGGCACTTTTTTATCGATTGGACTCGAAGGGTCCGGGTAGTAGGACCTCTAGGCTTACGAGTGAAGCATTTTCAACAAGATACTATATTTGACCTTTGTCTTTTTCTGTTTTATAACTCAAAGTTGGGAACACAGATGTTAATGTGGTTCTTCTCCATATTTTCTATAACGTGTTATGGCATTTGGCTCATCCGAAATGATGCCAAATTTAATAACATTGAGCCTCACCCACAAAAAGTTCTTGATTTCCCTAAAAAATGGACATGGGACCTTTCCTTAAACCCCTAGAAGGTAAAATCTTACTCTTAACTGCTCTCTCACATCAACTTTCATGCCATCTCTAAGCAACAAGGTTAGCTTATCACTACAAAAAAAAGGGCCTACAGCGGCGTTTTTTATAACGCTGGTGTAAGTCTAAAAGTGCCGCTGTAAACTTTTCTCGGCTTTCAAAAATGCCGCAAAAAACTCTGCCAAAAGCACTGCCGTATTGTTACCGCGACACTAAATGCAAACGCCGGTAATGGTGACTTACGACGACACATTTACTGGCGTTTTCTTAAAACGCCATTAAAAGTGGCTTATTGCGGCATTTTGCCATAGGTATTTTTGCCGGCGTTTCTAAGAACGCCGTCATTTGTTACCTATGCTGGGTTTGTAAAACACCGGGATAAGTTTTGTTAATTAAAAAAAAGTTGGTTCCAAAAAGCCAAATTCAATTTTACAAATGAAGATCCAATTCCATCAATCCAAATTCAATTTTACAAATGTAAATGTGCCACTTTCCATTATACATATACCAACAATCCAAAATGTAAGCACAAATGAAGATCCAATTCTACCAATACAACAACTCAGCTTGTAAGCACAGATGAAGACCCAATTCCTTCGTACAATTGTACAATCTAGAAAATGAAAGGCGAAAGAATACAAATAAAAATAATAGATCATAAGATCAAAATTTGAAATAAATTAAATGTCCAAAGAGTGTTCTGCATCCAAAAATCAAACATATATTTTATCTTGAATGATTAAGAGTTGACATCCCTTTCAGGGAATGTAGTACAGAGAATTGGGAAGCTTAAATATTCTCATGGCACCAAGAAGCCCCACAAGGCTGGGCCACTGTAATTCAACCATTCCCCAAATACGGTAGCCTTCATGGATCAGCTTCTTCCTCTGCTCTGCCTTGAACTCTTGCACTGTCATGCCATTGGTGCCATTGGTCTCATAACCCCTATCATAAACAGACAGTGAGAGATACAACTCATTGAGTTAATGATTGATCTTGATTCTTGATAGAAGAATATAAACTTCTGATTCAACTAAGTGAAAGGATAGAACTTCACCAACCTCAGAATGAGCCCAGACCACCCAGTGCAACCAACCTTGAAGAGGTTATCAGTTGTGGGATCCCTGAGGTGTTCTCCTCTTGAAGACATTAAGAAGATCTTCAATCCTCTCCCTTTGATCTCATTGAAGAGGTTCATCGAGTGCTTCAGAGCTGGAGTGTTGCTCTTCCACACCCATTTCTTAATGAACAGCAGCAGACACACTTGAATTAGTCATCTGTCAAGATCTCTTCTGCTAGCTAGTATTTCATAAGATTTCTATCAGACATGAGAAACATTCAAATGAAGTGATTTATGTTGCTATGTTACCTTCATCTGGTCCTTATCTGATGAGATCACAAATTTGTCTGCTCCAAGGAGATTTAAAGCATCTTCTTTCTTGGATATACTTGTGCTTAGAACTATGACATTTAACCCAAATGCCTTTCCGAACATTAAAGCCATGTGTCCTAGGCCACCGAGCCCAATCACACCAATAGACTTTCCTGGTTGGTTCATATTATGGCACATCATGGGAGTGTAAACCGTAATTCCAGCACATAACAATGGAGCTGCTGAAGCTAAAGGGTAGTCATCAGGTATCTTATGACAGTACCTGGAGATTAAGAAACATACAATTCATTGCTGGAGATTAAGATTAAATGATGTGTTCTCAAATAGATTAGGTTTTAAAAACCAGATTTGAGAGATTAGAACTAATTTTAAGAGTCAGCTAAAGTGATACACTTCCACTTTTATCTTTTAAGGATTCCTGTTGGTCTTATATAGAACTAGTGAACCCTTACTAAAATGAAGCCTTCTTTTTGTTCTTCCTGGTTGGTCAGCAGAGTGGACTTGTCTCTCTCTCTTTCTGCCTTTTCTAGGTTATGGAATGAGAAAGTGATAAGCATGCATTTACCATTATTTATTTGATTTAATTCCCCATACTTATTTAATTGAAGAGAGCTAATTGAGTATTTTTGTGTATTTTTCAGGAACAAGGTGATTTTGGATATTAGAGATAATATGGAGTAAAGTTGGCAAATATATTAGATATTGGTGGATTTTAAATCATACATTCAATCTTGCTTCCCAAGAAATCATGAAAAGTGAGATCTTAGTCAAATTAGAAACAGGTGGAGGTCTAAGGAACAAAATTAGTAATAAATCTGAAAATCGGGTAAATAGACCTACCTTCATTATTTTGGGCATATCTCTCTCGTATGAGCTTGGATTTCGGTGATTCAAGATGCTATTGAACGATATTGAAAATATCTACAACGTTCCAGTTTTGAGTTTTTCCAAAATCTGAAAGAATAAAGGTCAAATCGACGGGTAAAGAGAGGGGATTCCTTGTGTGCGGGAGACATAAAAGAGAAGCCAGCCACAGAGAAAAGAAGACGGCGAACGCGGCTCTCATCTCTCTCATTACTGAAGAAGAAGACAACATATCTTTCTCTCTCCCTATGTTTCATCTTTTTTTCTTATGAACTTTGTGATAATGAGTAGCTAGTTCCTTTTCTTTGGGATGTAGATAAACCATGCTTATTTCATTAATTTGATTGTTCTGTCTCTTCTAGTTGATTGTGTTTGAGTTTGGCCAAAGATGTTCTATAGCTCAGCAAACTAAGCGTGCCAAGCTTCCACGAAGGACGATAGTCTTGTGAAGATAGGGCATATCTAGGAAGACCATCCCTAATTTGCTTTGAAGTGTAGAGTTATATCGGTTAGGGAAAAACATTGGGGATTCGAAATCCCAAAGATCTTCACATATTCATAGTTTAAGTTTTTGTATTAATTAATAGATTTAGTTTAAATTTAGTCTTGTTGAATTCAATCTTAGTAACTTAGCCTTTTAGTTCCCCATTGTTTGACCCCGTACTTTCTACTTGCTAGATTAGTATAGGATTTTATTTTTAATTGGTTAGCGACACGATCAAATTTTGGCGCTGTTGCCGGGGAACCAAAGCACGGTTGCTAGGATTGATTTTTGTTAATTAGGCATAAATTTTAGAGTAATTTTAGAGTTTTTAATTTCTAATTTTTTTCTTTGATTATTTAACTAATCTCTTTTTCTTTTGTTTTATAGGTAACTGCAAGAGTAGCGATTCGATAATTAGATTAGGTTGTTATCTTTTCTTTCTTAGATATAATTGTATTTAAGACTTTTCAATTGTAATATTTGCATTAGATTGGGTTGTTTAGGTTAATTTTTAAAAATCCCATCCCTCAGATCCCACATGTGTAACTTTTGTTTGAAAGATCACATGGATTGCGCTCAGTGCACGTCCTAAACTCTCCCTTTTGCTATAGTTATTTTCTTTTAATTTTACTTATTTAGCTTATTCTTTTTTTTCTTCTTCTGTGTGTATGCATGGTCGTCGGTCCCTATACCCAGAGTTGACTCCACTTGACTTAGAGTTAGAAGAGACTTTGACCAACCTTAGAAGGCAAAGAACCATGGCATACTATGAGCCTCCAATGAGGCCCTTGAGTGAGCATTTCATTCCTTTGATATATACTCCGGTTTCTTGTATTAAGTTGCCTGACATAGAGGCGGCTCAATATGATATCAAATCTAGTGTGATTCAAATGCTACCATCTTTTTATGGACTTACCAATGAAGAGCCTTATAAGCACTTAGATGAGTTTTTAGAGGTGTCCTCCACGGTTAAAATTCAAAACATCCCAATTGATGCTTTAAGGTTACTTCTTTTCCCATTCTCCCTTAAAGATAAAACTAAGCATTGGCTTCATTTTTTGGACAATGTTAAAATTTCTACTTGGGTAGAAATGCAATAAGAGTTCCTTAAAAAATTCTTCCCCATTGGCCGTACCAATAGCATTAGGAGAGCGATAATAAGTTTCTCCCAACAAGAAGGAGAACAATTTCATGAGGCTTGGGAAAGACTAAAAGAATTACTTAGAAAGTGCCCCCACCATGTTCTTCCTAAATGGCAATTGATTCAATGCTTTTATGATGGCCTTAGAGACCGTCGACATAGGCAAATGGTTGATTCTTCTTGTGGTGGGACTTTCATGCACAAGAATGAGAATGAAGCATGTGAATTTTTGAGACCCTTAGTGAAAACTCTCAACACCATGCTTCAGCAGTTAGGACTGAGATTCCATCCATTGGGCAACCAAAGAGGAGCGGTCTCTATGAGATCAATCTTACCGTTGAGATGAGTGCTAAGGTAGTAAGGTTGACTTGCTATCTAAGAAATTGGATTATCTCTTGTCATTAGGACAACAAACCCCATCTCCACTTCCTACAAGTTCCTCTCCACCTAATTAGATTGAAGCATGTGCTTTATGTTCTAGCCTATTCCATTATGTCACTGATTGCTATTTGGCTACACAATACCCTGAGTTTGTTAAGGAGCATACACATTTAGCCCAAGGAGTCTCTAAATTGGGTAATGATCCATATTCCAATAACTACAACCCAGGATGGTGAAACCACCCCAATTTCTCATGGCGAAATTCAATGCCCAATCCCTCTAATCAAATACCTTATAGGCCACCTCCATTTAATATGCACCAAAATGCCTATAGGAATGAGAAACCATCATCTCCACAACCCTCACATAATTCATCATTTGAGGATAAGGTACTAAAGGCGCTTAGTGGACTAGAGCAAAACACTCAATTGTTGCATTCTCATTCTCAGTCCATTAACAAATTGGAAACCCAAGTTGGTCAACTAGCTGATGCCATTAGTAGGAGGGAGGTTGGTCAGTTACCTAGTCAACCAATAGGTAATCCTAATCATCAAATTGGGTCTAGGAAAGAACAAGTCCAAGCAGTCTCTATTGTGACACGTAGTGGGAAGGAATATTATGCACCTTTGCCTACTCCCAAGCCATTGCCCATTGATCTTGAGAGTCGAGAGGAGGTTGATTTGACCAATGAGACTGGCGATGATGCACACAAGCCTAGTAAAGAAACACCACCTGTGAGTATTCCCCCATCAATTTCCTCGTAAGGGGTTGCACATTCCGATGGTAGAGGGCCCTACTCCTAAATCTTACACTCCCAAAGCCCCCTTCCCTGAAGCTCTTGAGTCCTCAATTCCAAATTCTAGAAAGAATGCTAAGATGCAAGAGATGATTGATTTATTCCAACAAGTTCGTATTAATCTCCCACTATTAGATGCTATCAAGCAAGTCCCAGCTTATGCTAAGTTTCTAAAAGATTTGTGCACCTAAAAGCGTAAGTTGAAGACTCAAACACCTAAAACTGTGCACCTAACTGAACAAGTCAGCCCCCTAAACTTAAAGATCCAGGTACACATTTAATTTTATGTGTCATTGGAGATTTATCTATAAGTAAATCATTGCTTGATTTGGGAGCCAGTGTGAATATTTTACCCGATTTAGTTTATGATAAATTTGGTCTAGGAGATTTGAAATCCACTGATGTGATTCTACAATTGGCAGATCGCTTAATCAAACGACCCCGTGGGCTACTTGAAAACGTTTTGGTAAAGGTTGAGGATCTATATTTTCCTGTTGATTTTTTGATCCTAGATATGGACAATACAACTACCAATAAGTTACCACCAGTCATTCTTGGACCGCCCTTTTTAGCCACTGTGAATGCTTGCATCAATTGTAGATCAGGTGTCATGGACATATCATTTGACAATAAGAAACTTAGAGTCAACATCTTCAATGCATCCTTAAGCTCAAATAGGGATGAAGAGTGCTTTGCTTTTAACTTTATTGATGAGGTAGTGGCTGATTATACTCCAAACATGTTTATTGATGATCCCCTGCAATATTACTTGCCATTTGGGGAATCTAACATAAATATTGAGGAAGTCAACACATTGTTGGACTCTTCCACTTCTTTGGAGTAGTCACCATTCACATTTAGATTTGAGCCTCTACCTCAATTGGCTGCATCTCACCTGAGTCGGCTGAAGACTCTAAACTTAGCGCTTTATGGGATGCAACCCATTTGTTTAGATGTTATTTCTTGTTCTTTTTCTTTTCTTTTCTTTGTTTTTGTTAGGTTTTACTGTTGCGTGCTCTATCATGATTTCAAACATTGGGTACACTCTTTCCTCTATTTGCTTCTATCATTTTTTTTATATATCTTGCATGCACTGAGGTCATTGCATAATTTAAGTGTGTGTGTGTGTGGGGGGGGGGTGTCAACTCGAGTAAGACTTGTTGATAGTTGGTAGAACATTGTCACAAAGATAAAAAGTGCCCACTTTTCTCTGGCTTTGGTAAAATAAATGTTTTGATTCCTTGCTTAGATATAAAATGAGAGTTTAAGTGTTTTAGAAATCCCATCTGATGTAATGAATACCCTCTTGAGAGAATAGTAATGGGTTTTACATTTTGAGATTGAGGTTGAATTGTAAAATAGGAACTCCAGGTATTCCAAAAGGTTTGACCATCTAGTTGTCTTGTATTGCCTTGTGCTTATGGTGACAAGTTGAGACCGATTTTAGACTATTTAAATATGAAGTGAATTGAAGTATAATGTGAAAAAAAAAAAAAGGGAGGAAAAAAAGAAGAAAAAAAAAATATGCTGAAGTTTAAAGGTTAGACCTCCTTCTTAGTAACCTGGTCTCGGTGTCACCAACATCGTGCTTCTCGTCAAACAATTGGGGTGTCTTTGGTCCAGTCTTGGCCTATAGCCTAGTTGGCTTGAGTAAGTAAGTTCGAGGGGTATTCTACACCTAGTCCCTTAAGGCCATCTGGCTTGAGAGCGGCTGACCCAACACTCGTTACATAGGCCATCTAGAAAGCTTAAGAGGCAAGACATTGCACGGACTAGAACTGTGACCATTAAAGAAAGAAGTGAATTAATGTGCTTATAAAGGTGAAACGTCTAAGAAGGTCAATATTGCTTCGATCTTGAGTTCTTAGTATTATTTGGTACCTAGTTTAGTCTTATCTGAGGGTGAAGTGGTAGACTGAAGATAGGAAGAGACTTCTCGATTGAATTGTTTGCCTAGAGCTAGACTCAAGAGAGGGTGTAAAGAGCTTAAGTGTGGGGGTGCCTATATTCCCTTCAATCTTTAGTGGAGTGTCTTTGTCTTGGAATCTATCTTTTTACTCTTACTACTGCCAGAATAATTAGAAGAGCACTTAAGAATTTTGTGTGTATATTCTCTACAAACACTCACGAGACACAACTCGTCCACAAGGGTAACTTAGGGGTTTAAAGGTTTGTTGCACATGCTAAGTGCAACCGTGATTCCTACGAAAGTGAGTTAGGTTTTTCTTTCTTTCTTACTTTTATTGTTTCGTTTTGCTCGAGGACTAGCAAACACTCAAGTATGGGGGTATTTGATAAGCATGCATTTACCATTATTTATTTGATTTAATTCCCCATACTTATTTAATTGAAGAGAGCTAATTGAGTATTTTTGTGTATTTTTTAAGAATAAGGTGATTTTGGATATTGGAGATAATATGGAGTAAAGCTGGCAAATATATTAGATATTGGTGGATTTTAAATCATGGCATTCAATCTTGCTGCCCAAGAAATCATGAAAAGTGAGATCTTAGTCAAATTGGAAACATGTGGAGGTCTAAAGAACAAAATTGGTAATAAATATGAAAATCAGGTAAACAGACCTACCTTCAGTATTTTGGGCACATCTCTCTCGTATGAGCTTGGATTTCGGTGATTCAAGATACTATGGAACGATATTGAAAATATCTACAACTTTCCAGTTTTGAGTTTTTCCAAAATCCGAAAGAATAAAGGTCGAATAGACGGGTAAAGAGAGGGGATTCCTTGTGTGTGGGAGACATAAAAGAGAAGCCACCCACGAGAAAAAGAAGACGGTGCTAACGCGGCTCTCATCTCTCTCATTGCTGAAGAAGAAGACCACATCTCTTTCTCTCTCCCTATGTTTCATCTTTATTTTTCTTATGAACTTTGTGATAATGAGTAGCTGGTTCCTTTTCTTTGGGATGTAGATAAACCATGCTTATTTCATTAATTTGATTGTTCTATCTCTTCTAGTTGATTGTGTTTGAGTTTGGCCAAAGATGTTCTATAGCTCAGCAAACTAAGCGTGCCAAGTTTCCGTGAAAGACGATAGTCTTGTGAAGATAGGGCATATCTAGGAAGACCATCACTAATTTGCTTTGAAGTGTAGAGTTATATCGGTTAGGGAAAAGCATTGGAGATTCGAAATCCCAAAAATCTTCACATATTCATAGTTTAAGTTTTTGCATTAGTTAATAGATTTAGTTTAAATTTAGTCTTGTTGAATTCAATCTTAGCAACTTAGCCTTTTAGTTCCCCATAGTTCAACCCCATACTTTCTGCTTGTTAGATTAATATAGGATTTTATTTTTGATTGGTTAGCGACACGATCAGAAAGACAGGATTTATAGCTCTAATGAAAGCACCCATATAAAGATGAAACGGATTCAGGTAAGGAAATCCAGTTGATATGATTCAAAACTAATAGAAAGAGCTAAATGACATTGAGATTGGATCCATGTATGATAAACAAAACACATAGAAAGAAAAAATAAAGGTGTCCTCTTAGATTGACAAAAACAAAGTGAATGTCTTGCACAAAGAACCAGCTGAACTAAGTTATGCAAGCATATGAAGAGAGCTCTGCATCGGCAATAACATTTGATTGCATTCTAAAGCAATAAAGTCTTGATAGGATTTGAAGCCTAAGTACCGTAGACTTGTCTTTAACCATACAACTAAAATCAAATAATTAAACAAAGCATGTTGGAAACCTAAGCACCATAAACTTGTCTTTAAACACTGATACACATTAAGTAAACAATGCACGCCAATATCCTTCACACTGGGGATTTCATTAAGAAAAAATACACATGCTGAAGTGTCTTTAATCTTACCATTGATATCAACTTTACAGTATCGATGAAGGTGTCTCAGAGGTACTCATTTTCAAATGAACCATCTCGTAAGCCAAAAGAAAATGAAGGGAACACCCATATAGCGCTATAATGAGAATGAAATTCTCTATGGAGGTGCAACAAGTAATTGAAGGAAGCAGTGCTAGAACAAGGAAAACACCAAATGTGATTCTCTACTTCACAATGTAGATGTTCACCACATCCAAAACCAGAAACTAATTTTCAATTAGAAAAACATTACCATTAACAAGAGGATACTAGCATCAACTATAGTTGGAAAACCAAATTTATTTACTCAAGTAGGTTTTTAGAAACCCGATTACTTGGTCTGATCAAACGGTTTGATGAGTCATGTTTTAATTTGTTAACAATATAAAACCTCCTGTGACAAGCTTCTCAAAAACTAAGAGAGACCGGGCATATATTTCGGACAAGTTCGGGGAACCCCTTAGGGTCTGCTTTGGTTACATGAGTCTAAAGATTTCAAATCGATAGATTTCAAATCTATGGAGTCATAATTTATGAAATTAACTGTTTGGCTAACCGAATATGAGAATGAAATCTATAAATTCATTTGTGATTTTTGTAAATACACAAATGTTTAGCGGTTTATAGTAGGGATGAAATCTCTGGATTTCACCCCATACCCATAAATCTACATATTCACGTTTTGGTGTAAAAAGATGAATCTCTAGATTTCATGAATCTAGAGATTTTCACAACCAAGCGGGTATAAATCTCAGATTCATGAATCCAGGGATTTCAAACCCTCTCAATTCATGTAACCAAACAGGCCCTTACCAAATTTTGAAGATTTAAGGATATAAAATAAGCTGACCATGCTCTATTCTTATCAAATTACATAGTTTAGGCTTGGCAAAGAGTGTTCCAGAATAGAAGAATAGTTTAACACTGGTCTGATTCACATTCCCAGATATCAGAGATAAATTATCTGAAATTTAGGAATTACAGAACATAAAAAGTATGCTGTCTGTTCGATAGAAAACACTCTGAAGCAAAGTGAGGAAAGCTGATGAGCTTTTCCTGGTAATTCCCAATCCCCACCAACCTCACTTTTACATACAACAAGCAAGGTTATCTCTTTCTGCATTGCCCTGAGCAACAGCCACCACAAAAATTACCAATTGACACCCTCTCCAGCAACATTTAAAATCTTCTATTGACAGAGGAAAACCAGAGGTTATCATTCAGTCTCACAGGCAGGCCTAGCTCATTGATCATTACAAGGAGCCAGCAGCCCATTATGGTATCAGGCCCACTGAAGACACTGAGGTTGTGGAAGTCAAGATCGTAAGGGAGTAGCTTAGCTGGTCAGTATTAGAGACGAGCCACAGCGCCAAAACAAAGAAATTATTAGCATGGTCTGAATCTTTTTCTGTTTCTTTTCACTCAAAATGGTTGTTGCTTTCTTCTGGTTGATTCTCAGCATTTTTGTTAATTCTTCATTCAAACTGGGAAGCACAGCTGCAGTAGGCGGATCTTGAAAGCTATTGTATTGATTTTGGTACCCTTCTCTATTCCTACTTGAAATTTCAGGAGTTGTTCATTAAGGTAAAAGTGGTGCAAAAACTTCAAAAATGGGGCTCCTGATAACTTTTTTTCATCAATATCTAGATTTGGATAAATAATTAATTCCAACATGAAAGACTATATCTTATTTTCTTTTCACTGCTCAGTAATCCTTATCCTATAGTAGACACAATTTTAATTCTAAAAATTAAAAAATGGGAGAGCAAGTTGAATAGAACTTTATCCACTATGTTGTAATTTTACAGATAATCTTATCCAGCAATCTCATAGGTTGCAGGCAACTGCTGGTATTGTAAGCTGAAAGGAATATGTGCTTTGTATAACAGCTGTGGTAGGTAATCAAATTAAATGATGCCCTTCCACACCCATTTCTTAATGAACAGCAGCAGACACACTTGAATTAGTCATGATGTCATAAGATCTGCTTCCTGCTAGCCAGGATTTCATAAGATTCATACAGACATGAGAAACATCAAATGAAGTGATTTAAGTTGCTATGCTTACAGGACTCCATCTGGTCCTATCTGATGAGAATCACAAACCTATCTGCTCCAAGGAGATTTAAAGCACTCTTTTCTTGGAGAGTACTGTGGTGCTTAGAACTATGACATTTAACCCAAATGCCTCCGAACATTAAAGCCATGTGTCCTAGGCCACACCGGAGCCCAATCACACCAACTAGACTTTCCTGGTTGGTTCATATTATGGCACATACATAGGGAGTGTAAACCGCAATCCAGCACATAACAATGGAGCTGCTGAAGCAAAAGGGTAGTCATCAGGTATCTTAGCTGAAGCACCAGAAGATTAAGAAACATAACAATTCATTGCTGAAGAATAAGATTAAATGATGTGTTCTCAAATAGATTAAGGTTTTAAAACCAGATTAGAGAGATTAGAACTAATCTTAAGAGTCAGCTAAAAAGTACACACTTCCACTTTTTATCTTTTAAGGATTCCTGTTGGTCTTATATAGAACTAGTGAACCCATACTAAACAGAAGCCTTCTTTGTTCTCCCAGTTGGTCAGCAAGAGTGACTGGCCTCTCTCTCGCACTTTTCTAGGTTATGGGAATGACAAGATAATAACCATGCATTTACCATTATTTATTTGATTTAATTCCCCACACTTACTTAACTGATAGAGAGCTAATTAAGTAATTCTTACAAGTATCTTCGAGAAACAAAGGTGATTTTGGACATCAGAGATAATATGGAGAAAAAGTTGGCCAAATATATTAGATATTGGAGGATTTTAAATCACACATTCAAATCTTGCATCCTCAAGAAACTCATGAAAAGTGAGATCTTAGTCAAATTAGAACAGGTGGAGGCTCTAAGGAACAAAATTAGTAATAAATCTGAAAATCGGGTTAAATAGACCTACCTTCAAGTATTTTGGGCATAGCCCTCCCGTATGAGCTTGGATTTCGGTGATTCAAAGATGCTATTGAACGACATTGAAAATACTCACAACGCTCCAGTTTTGAGTTTTTCCAAAATCTGAAAGAATAAAGGTCAAATCGACGGGGTAAAGAGAGGGATTCCTGTGCGGGAGACATAAAAGAGAAGCACACCACAGAAGAAAGAAGATCAGCGAACGCGGCTCTCATCTCTCTCATCTGAAGAAGAAGACAACATACTTTCTCTCTCCCTATGTTTCATCTTTTTTTCTATATGAACTTTGTGGATAATGAGTAGCTGGTTCCTTTTCTTTGGGATGTAGATAAACCATGCTTATTTCATTACTCTGATTGTTCGTGCTCTTCTAGTTGATTGTGTTTGAGCTTTGGCCAAAGATGTTCTTATAGCTCAAACTAAGCGTGCAAGCTTCCACGAATGACGATAGTCTTGTGAAGATAGGGCATATCTAGGAAGACCATCCCTAATTTGTTTGAAGTGGAGAGTTACATCGGTTAGGGGAAAAACATTGTGATCTCTAACTCCGCAAAGACTCTTCACATATTCATAGTTTAAGTTTTGGGATTAATTAATAGATTTAGTTTAAATCTTAGTCTTGTTGAATTCAATCTTAGTAACTTAGCCTTTTAGTTCCCCATTGTTTGACCCCATACTTTCTACTTGCTAGATTAGTATAGGATTTTATTTTTAATTGGTTAGCGACACGATCAAATTTTGGCTACATGTAACTTAGGGAACCAAAAGCACGTGCTAGGATTGATTTTTGTTAATTAGGCATAAATTTTAGAGTAATTTTAGAGTTTTTAATTTCTAATTTTTTCTTTGATTATTTAACTAATCTCTTTTTCTTTTGTTTTATAGGTAAACATACCGAGAGTAGCGATTCGATAATTAGATTAGGTTGTTATCTTTTCTTTCTTAGATATAATTGTATTTAAGACTTTTCAATTGTAATATTTGCATTAGATTGGGTTGTTTAGGTTAATTTTTAAAAATCCCATCCTCAGATCCCACATGTGTAACTTTTGTTTGAAAGATCACATGGATTGCGCTCGTACGCCCCTAAACTCTCCTTTTGCTATAGTTATTTTCTTTTAATTTTACTTATTTAGCTTATTCTTTTTTTCTTCTTCTCGTGTGTATGCATGGTCACGGTCCCTATACCCAGAGTTGACTCCACTTGACTTAGAGTTAGAAGAGACTTTGACCAACCTTAGAAGGCAAAGAACCATGGCAAACTATGAGCCTCCAATGAGGCCCTTGAGTGAGCATTTCATTCCTTTGATATATACTCCGGTTTCTTGTATTAAGTTGCCTCGACATAGAGGCGGCTCAATATGATATCAAATCTAGTGTGATTCAAATGCTACCATCTTTTTATGGACTTACCAATGAAGAGCCTTATAAGCACTTAGATGAGTTTTTAGAGGTGTCCTCCACGGTTAAAATTCAAAACATCCCAATTGATGCTTTAAGGTTACTTTTCCCATTCTCCCTTAAAGATAAAACTAAGCATTGGCTTCATTTTTTGACAATGTTAAAATTTCTACTTGGGTAGAAATGCAATAAGAGTTCCTTAAAAATTCTTCCCCATTGGCGGTACCAATAGCATTAGGAGAGCGATAATAAGTTTCTCCCAACAAGAAGGAGAACAATTTCATGAGGCTTGGGAAAGACTAAAAGAATTACTTAGAAAGTGCCCCCACCATGTTCTTCCTAAATGGCAATTGATTCAATGCTTTTATGATGGCCTTAGAGACCGACATAGGCAAATGGTTGATTCTTCTTGTGGTGGGACTTTCATGCACAAGAATGAGAATGAAGCATGTGAATTTTTGAGACCCTTAGTGAAAACTCCCAACACCATGCTTCAACAGCTAGGGACCGAGATTCCATCCATTGGGCAACCAAAGAGGAGCGGTCCCTAAGAGATCAATCTTACCGTTGAGATGAGTGCTAAGGTAGAAGGTTGACTTGCTATCTAAGAAATTGGATTATCTCTTGTCATTAAGACAACAAACCCCATCTCCACTTCCTACAAGTTCCTCTCCACCTAATTAGATTGAAGCATGTGCTTTATGTTCTAGCCTATTCCATTATGTCACCTGATTGCTATTTGGCTACACAATACCTCGAGTTTGTTAAGGAGCATACACATTTAGCCCAAGGAGTCTCTAAATTGGGCAATGATCCATATTCCAATACCTACAACCCGGATGGTGAAACCACCCCAATTTCTCATGGCGAAACTCAATGCCCAATCCCTCTAATCAAATACCTTATAGGCCACATCCATTTAATATGCACCAAAATGCCTATAGGAATGAGAAACTATCATCTCCACAACCCTCACATAATTCATCATTTGAGGATAAGGTACTAAAGGCGCTTAGTGGACTAGAGCAAAACACTCAATTGTTGCATTCTCATTCTCGACCCATTAACAAATTGGAAACCCAAGTTGGTCAACTAGCTGATGCCATTAGTAGGAGGGAGGTTGGTCGGTTACCTAGTCAACCAATAGGTAATCCTAATCATCAAATTGGGTCTAGGAAAGAACAAGTCCAAGCGGCCTCTATTGTGACACGTAGTGGGAAGGAATATTATGCACCTTTGCCTACTCCCAAGCCATTGCCCATTGATCTTGAGAGTCGAGAGGAGGTTGATTTGACCAATGAGATCGGGCGATGATGCACACAAGCCTAGTAAAGAAACACCACCTGTGAGTATTCCCCCCATCAATTTCCTCGTAAGGGGTTGCACATTCCGATGGTAGAGGGCCCTACTCCTAAATCTTACACTCCCAAAGCCCCCTTCCCGAGCTCTTGAGTCCTCAATTCCAAATTCTAGAAAGAATGCTAAGATGCAAGAGATGATTGATTTATTCCAACAAGTTCGTATTTAATCTCCCACTATTAGATGCTATCAAGCAAGTCCCAGCTTATGCTAAGTTTCTAAAAGATTTGTGCACCTAAAAGCGTAAGTTGAAGACTCAAACACCTAAAACTGTGCACCTAACTGAACAAGTCAGCCCCCTAAACTTAAAGATCCAGGTACACATTTAATTTTATGTGTCATTGGAGATTTATCTATAAGTAAATCATTGCTTGATTTGGGAGCCAGTGTGAATATTTTACCCGATTTAGTTTATGATAAATTTGGTCTAGGAGATTTGAAATCCACTCGATGTGATTCTACAATTGGCGATCGCTTAATCAAACGACCCTGGCTACTTGAAAACGTTTTGGTAAAGGTTGAGGATCTATATTTTCCGTTGATTTTTTGATCCTAGATATGGACAATACAACTACCAATAAGTTACCACCAGTCATTCTTGGACCGCCCTTTTTAGCCACTGTGAATGCTTGCATCAATTGTAGATCAGGTGTCATGGACATATCATTTGACAATAAGAAACTTAGAGTCAACATCTTCAATGCATCCTTAAGCTCAAATAGGGATGAAGAGTGCTTTGCTTTTAACTTTATTGATGAGGTAGTGGCTGATTATACTCCAAACATGTTTATTGATGATCCCCTGCAATATTACTTGCCATTTGGGGAATCTAACATAAATATTGAGGAAGTCAACACATTGTTGGACTCTTCCACTTCTTTGGAGTAGTCACCATTCACATTTAGATTTGAGCCTCTACCTCAATTGGCTGCATCTCACTGAGTCTGGCTGAAGACTCTAAACTTAGCGCTTTATGGGATGCAACCCATTTGTTTAGATGTTATTTCTTGTTCTTTTTCTTTTCTTTTCTTTGTTTTTGTTAGGTTTTACTGTTGCGTGCTCTATCATGATTTCAAACATTGGGTACACTCTTTCCTCTATTTGCTTCTATCATTTTTTTTATATATCTTGCATGCACTGAGGTCATTGCATAATTTAAGTGTGTGTGTGTGGGGGGGGGGGTGTCAACTCGAGTAAGACTTGTTGATAGTTGGTAGAACATTGTCACAAAGATAAAAAGTGCCCACTTTTCTCTGGCTTTGGTAAAATAAATGTTTTGATTCCTTGCTTAGATATAAAATGAGAGTTTAAGTGTTTTAGAAATCCCATCTGATGTAATGAATACCCTCTTGAGAGAATAGTAATGGGTTTTACATTTTGAGATTGAGGTTGAATTGTAAAATAGGAACTCCAGGTATTCCAAAAGGTTTGACCATCTAGTTGTCTTGTATTGCCTTGTGCTTATGGTGACAAGTTGAGACCGATTTTAGACTATTTAAATATGAAGTGAATTGAAGTATAATGTGAAAAAAAAAAAAAGAAAAAAAAAAAGAAAAAGAAAAAAATATGCTGAAGTTTAAAGGTTAGACCTCCTTCTTAGTAACCAGGTCTCGGTGTCACCAACATCGTGCTTCTCGTCAAACAATTGGGGTGTCTTTGGTCCAGTCTTGGCCTATAGCCTAGTTGGCTTGAGTAAGTAAGTTCGAGGGGTATTCTACACCTAGTCCCTTAAGGCCATCTGGCTTGAGAGCGGCTGACCCAACACTCGTTACATAGGCCATCTAGAAAGCTTAAGAGGCAAGACATTGCACGGACTAGAACTGTGACCATTAAAGAAAGAAGTGAATTAATGTGCTTATAAAGGTGAAACGTCTAAGAAGGTCAATATTGCTTCGATCTTGAGTTCTTAGTATTATTTGGTACCTAGTTTAGTCTTATCTGAGGGTGAAGTGGTAGACTGAAGATAGGAAGAGACTTCTCGATTGAATTGTTTGCCTAGAGCTAGACTCAAGAGAGGGTGTAAAGAGCTTAAGTGTGGGGGTGCCTATATTCCCTTCAATCTTTAGTGGAGTGTCTTTGTCTTGGAATCTATCTTTTTACTCTTACTACTGCCAGAATAATTAGAAGAGCACTTAAGAATTTTGTGTGTATATTCTCTACAAACACTCACGAGACACAACTCGTCCACAAGGGTAACTTAGGGGTTTAAAGGTTTGTTGCACATGCTAAGTGCAACCGTGATTCCTACGAAAGTGAGTTAGGTTTTTCTTTCTTTCTTACTTTTATTGTTTCGTTTTGCTCGAGGACTAGCAAACACTCAAGTATGGGGGTATTTGATAAGCATGCATTTACCATTATTTATTTGATTTAATTCCCCATACTTATTTAATTGAAGAGAGCTAATTGAGTATTTTTGTGTATTTTTTAAGAATAAGGTGATTTTGGATATTGGAGATAATATGGAGTAAAGCTGGCAAATATATTAGATATTGGTGGATTTTAAATCATGGCATTCAATCTTGCTGCCCAAGAAATCATGAAAAGTGAGATCTTAGTCAAATTGGAAACATGTGGAGGTCTAAAGAACAAAATTGGTAATAAATATGAAAATCAGGTAAACAGACCTACCTTCAGTATTTTGGGCACATCTCTCTCGTATGAGCTTGGATTTCGGTGATTCAAGATACTATGGAACGATATTGAAAATATCTACAACTTTCCAGTTTTGAGTTTTTCCAAAATCCGAAAGAATAAAGGTCGAATAGACGGGTAAAGAGAGGGGATTCCTTGTGTGTGGGAGACATAAAAGAGAAGCCAGCCACAGAGAAAAGAAGACGGCGAACGCGGCTCTCATCTCTCTCATTGCTGAAGAAGAAGACCACATCTCTTTCTCTCTCCCTATGTTTCATCTTTATTTTTCTTATGAACTTTGTGATAATGAGTAGCTGGTTCCTTTTCTTTGGGATGTAGATAAACCATGCTTATTTCATTAATTTGATTGTTCTATCTCTTCTAGTTGATTGTGTTTGAGTTTGGCCAAAGATGTTCTATAGCTCAGCAAACTAAGCGTGCCAAGTTTCCGTGAAAGACGATAGTCTTGTGAAGATAGGGCATATCTAGGAAGACCATCACTAATTTGCTTTGAAGTGTAGAGTTATATCGGTTAGGGAAAAGCATTGGAGATTCGAAATCCCAAAAATCTTCACATATTCATAGTTTAAGTTTTTGCATTAGTTAATAGATTTAGTTTAAATTTAGTCTTGTTGAATTCAATCTTAGCAACTTAGCCTTTTAGTTCCCCATAGTTCAACCCCATACTTTCGCTTGTTAGATTAATATAGGATTTTATTTTTGATTGGTTAGCGACACGATCGGAAAGAGAGGATTTATAGCTCTAATGAAAGCACCCATATAAAGATGAAACGGATTCAGGTAAGGAAATCCAGTTGATATGATTCAAAACTAATAGAAAGAGCTAAATGACATTGAGATTGGATCCATGTATGATAAACAAAACACATAGAAAGAAAAATAAAGGTGTCCTCTTAGATTGACAAAAACAAAGTGAATGTCTTGCACAAAGAACCAGCTGAACTAAGTTATGCAAGCATATGAAGAGAGCTCTGCATCGGCAATAACATTTGATTGCATTCTAAAGCAATAAAGTCTTGATAGGATTTGAAGCCTAAGTACCGTAGACTTGTCTTTAACCATACAACTAAAATCAAATAATTAAACAAAGCATGTTGGAAACCTAAGCACCATAAACTTGTCTTTAAACACTGATACACATTAAGTAAACAATGCACGCCAATATCCTTCACACTGGGGATTTCATTAAGAAAAAATACACATGCTGAAGTGTCTTTAATCTTACCATTGATATCAACTTTACAGTATCGATGAAGGTGTCTGTAGGTACTCATTTTCAAATGAACCATCTCGTAAGCCAAAAGAAAAATGAAGGGAACACCCATATAGCGCTATAATGAGAATGAAATTCTCTATGGAGGTGCAACAAGTAATTGAAGGAAGCAGTGCTAGAACAAGGAAAACACCAAATGTGATTCTCTACTTCACAATGTAGATGTTCACCACATCCAAAACCAGAAACTAATTTTCAATTAGAAAAACATTACCATTAACAAGAGGATACTAGCATCAACTATAGTTGGAAAAACCAAATTTATTTACTCAAGTAGGTTTTTAGAAACCCAGTTACTTGGTCTGATCAAACCTGGTTTGACAGAGTCATGTTTTAATTTGTTAACAATATAAAACCTCCTGTGACAAGCTTCTCAGCAAACTAAGAGAGACCAGGCATATATTTCAGACAAGTTCAGGGAACCCCTTAGGGCCTGTTTGGTTACATGAGTCTAAAGATTTCAAATCGATAGATTTCAAATCTATGGAGTCATAATTTATGAAATTAACTGTTTGGCTAACCGAATATGCAGAATGAAATCTATAAATTCATTTGTGATTTTTGTAAATACACAAATGTTTAACGTTTTTATAGTAGGGATGAAATCTCTGGATTTCACCCCATACCCATAAATCTACATATTCACGTTTTTAGTGTAAAAAGATGAATCTCTAGATTTCATGAATCTAGAGATTTTCACAACCAAACGGGTATAAATCTCAGATTCATGAATCCAGGGATTTCAAACCTCTGAATTCATGTAACCAAACAGGCCCTTACCAAATTTTGAAGATTTAAGGATATAAAATAGCTTTGACCATGCTCTATTCTTATCAAATTACATAGTTTAGGCTTGGCAAAGAGTGTTCCAGAATAGAAGAATAGTTTAACACTGGTCTGATTCACATTCCCAGATATCAGAGATAAATTATCTGAAATTTAGGAATTACAGAACATAAAAAGTATGCTGTCTGTTCGATAGAAAAACACTCTGAAGCAAAGTGAGGAAAGTGATAGAGCTTTTCCTGGTAATTCCCAATCCCCACCAACCTCACTTTTACATACAACAAGCAAGGTTATCTCTTTCTGCATTGCCCTTGAGCAACAGCCACCACAAAAATTAACAATTGACACTTCTCCATTGCAACATTTAAAATCTTCTTATTGACAGAGGAAAACCAGAGGTTACATTCAGTCTCACAGGCAGACCTAGCTCATTGATCATTACAAGGATGCTGTGCAGCCTATTTATGGTTATCAGGCCCACTTGAAGACATCCGAGGTTGTGAAGTCAAGATCGCAAGGGAGTAGCTTAGCTTGGCTCCATGTATTAGAGACGAGCCACAGCTGCCATAAACATATATGAAATTATTAGCATGGTCTGAATCTTTTTCTGTTTTCCTTTTCACTCAAATGGTTGTTGCTTTCTTCTGGTTGGATTCTGCATTTTTGTTAATTCTTCTGCATTCAAACTGGGGAAGCATCAGCTGCAGTAGGCAGGATTCTTTGAAAGCTATTGTATTGATTTTGTACCCCTTCTCTATTCCTACTTGAAATTTCAGGAGTTGTTCACAAGGGGCAAAAGTGGGTGCAAAAACTTCAAAACAAGTTCTGATAACTTTTTTCATCGAATATCTGATTTGGATAAATAATTAATTCCAACATGAAAGTATCATATCTTATTTCTTTTCACTGCTCAGTAATCCTTATCCTATTGTGAATATTACCCCACCCAAAAAATTAAAAAATGTGAGCATGCAAGCGATGAATTTCTATCCATTCATGTTGTACTCTACAGATAATCTTATCCAGGCAATCCTTACAGGGTTATGGCAAGGCAACTGCTGGTAATAAAGCTGAAAAGGAAGATAAAAGGAAGATAACAGCTGTGGTAGGCAATCGCCAAATTAAATCCCCCAGGTTCTGGGTGCACTTACTGGTTGTACTTACAATTGGATTCTGGATACAGAGTAGAGTGGTTTTGGAACCTCTCTTCTTTTTAATTTCTTAAAAACTACTTTGATGGGTGGAAATTGAGTCTACCTAGAAAATGACATGTTGTTACTCCTGTTACAAACCAACCACCTGGATTCTTCAAACTTACCCTCCTCGTTTATGTATTTCTATTTTCAATGTAAATGTCATATCAGAATTCAGACAAAGAAATGCAAAGCAGTTTTACAGGAAGAATTTTGGGGAAACCAACTGTTGGTAATACTTCAAAAGTAATTCAATTCAATTAATTGATGGGGGAAAGATTCCTTACCTGGATTCGCTTTCCCTTACTTGAAGTATTCGCAGCGGAAGTCTAGATCCACGTTCTCGTTCCACCACCAAAGCTTTACCAGAGAGATTCCACAATCACTGGGAAAGGGAATAATATCCACAACCCAAATGCCGTGGATTAATGGAATGAAGATCAAAAACTAGAAAAGGAAAAATTCCCAAGCCTGCGATTCTAAGAGAGAGGGAGAGAGATGGAGCCGCCGTTTCTCAGAGATAAATCTCATGCGAATGAATCACACACTCACACACTAATGCGGTGGTTACCAAAATATATAACCCTATTTTGTAACCGCCCTAATAGTGAGTTTCCAATATTGCCCTTGGGCATTTAATTTATTAATCATATTAATAAATTCCAACACCAACTTAAAGAAAGGCCAAAGTAGGGAATTGCCATGAAGTAGGACTGAAGCCATAGTAGGTAGATTTTGGACTACCACAATTGAAAATGGAAGGTGAATGCCTCCACAAAGGTGTTATCTCCACCAAATTAGGCTTCCTGAAGTTCTGTCCCACTACATTGGAAAATAAAGGGTACCTCCAGAGATTGGCTTTGAAAAGTTTGCTTTTAGAAATCAACCCTGTTTGCTTATAATTGTATGAATAGCATTTTAATAGCTAATTACACAAACTTGTTCCCTTGTTTCTACGAAACTCACATACACACTCTACGATCTCTGCAAGATAAGAATCTCACTCCCTGTCTCTCACTTACCCTCACTCATAGAAGACCAAAAAGGAGGCATTAATCAACGGTGATGCATCTCAGACTGGATCCAAAGTAGGACACAGAAGGAAAGTAATTTAAAAGTCTCTGCACAAAAGGATAAGTAATCCCAAAGGTTAATACTCTAAAAGCAACATATTACATCACATATATCTACCTGACATACAAAGCACAAGAATAAGTAATAAATTACACACAAAGGAGGCTCACTCATACTGCTAAAATGTATATCAACAGATTGCAATCACAAATTTCTCGTAATTCTGCCATGTCCTTACTTCGAACAAAGAGTAAATTAGACGAAAAGAGAAAATGAATTCCATACCTTTACAGACTAGTAGATCTTCTTTCCTCCGTCTACTTGGTTTGGCTTCCACCCCGATCTCTTTGTAATCAGATAAATGAAAACCATAAGCAGAAGAGAGATATGACCAAACGAGAGCAAACTATCTTCTGATTCAGCGAACAAGAGAGTCGAGCAAACTAAAACTATCTTCTGATCGACCAAACGAAACCTCTGAACAAGTTCAGTGATCTAATCAGTGATTTAAACCTTGAGAGAGATTGCAAGCTGGTATGCTAACTCACATGTCACTTTTAAACCAAAGGGATTGCGAGAGAGAGCGTGAGACAGAGGGATTGTGAGGGATTGAGAGAGAGAGAGAGCGAGAGCGAGAGACCCAGAGGGTTGGGCAAGAGAATTAGGTGCAGGTCTGTCTTCCGTGAAATGTAGTGCGGGCTTGGGCGGGAGGAATGAAACAAAGCTGCAAGACATACAACGGTGTTTGAAACGCCGTTACAAAGTACTATACGGTGAGAAATGCCAGGGAAGGAAGTGAAAGGGACATACCACGGCGTTTGTAAAAAACGCCGTTATAAGTGATATACAACGGCATTTTCAAAAAATGCTGTTACAAAGTCGGAAGTGAAGGACATACAACAACGTTTGTAAAAAACGCTGTTAAAAGTGTTATACGACGGCATTTTCCAAAAACGTCGTTACAAAGTCCTACACAATGTGAATACGGGGAAGGAAATGAAGCATGGAAGTTAAAAGTATTATACTAGGGTGTTTCCCAAAAACTCCGATACAGACTCTTATACAATGCAATATACGATGGCGTTTCTGAAAAAACGCCGTACAAAGTGTTATACAACGGCTTTTCTTTTAAATGCCACTATATATAACCATACAACGGCGTTTATATAAAAACACCGCTATATCTTTACTCAAAGTGCTGCTGGATCCCTTTCCTTGTAGTGACATAACCTATTATTCGAGGTTTTTTCAATTCGCATCACCATCTAAAGGAAGCATGTTCACCATCCTAGCCATCCATAGTCTTGAAAAAAAATATTATCCAATAAAATCCATCTAAAGTTGAAACTTTAGATAAAAAATCGCAAAGAAACATACCGGATTCAATAAGAAACAGACAGCTTTCACCCTTTTTTGTAAAGGAATCCGACTCCAATTCCCATGATAAATATATAACAAAAGAGTAGAAAATCTGAGCTGCTAGTACTCAAATTCCAATCCTCTAAATCGAGCTACTGGTATTTCAATTGCCATCAGGGCCCTTCCACCAAAGAGATATAATGGAGTAGACGAAAAAGGTTGGTGGTTCCCATTGATCTTCAGCTTTTGTTTTCTTTGGTTCGCAGCAAAAAGTTCCTTAACAAAAATGACTCAATCTAAATTCTTCATTAAGATTTTCTAAATTGTCCTTGATTTCAAGTTACCATCAAGAGTTCTCAAAAAACCAACTTGCCTAGGAAAAAAAACTTTGATTTATTCAGTGTTGATTTAATACATGCAATCCAATCAAGATTTGATGAACTAAATTATCTAAGATCCTGAGACTGATTTAAACAAACTTGGGGATGTAAACCTTCTATCATCCATGAGCAATATAAAGAACCAATAGTTCTTCCAAGTAAAGAGAAGTAATTCTTGGCAATTCTAAAAAAAAATCCAGTAGGAAAGATTCTGGAGAAAATCAATTACCTTTGCTTTAGCTCCCAATTGTTCTTGAGATTGGGTACAACAGTTCATTTCATTACACATATTGGGAGATTCATATGTCAATTGAATCTTCAGGGTTGATACTCATTCATGGAATTGGAAGATAGAAGACAATTTTCGCCTACAATAGGTCTTTTATTGGGAAGTAATTGAGTTCGTGAAGGCTTTGAGAACAATGGAGAGACTGCTACCTATTCAAGAATGAAGTGATGCATTGCTTGAGGAAGAATCTATTCAACTATTGAATCAATGCTATCAAAGGAATGAGAAATCGGCCAAGGATCACTATGAATGGTGTTAAAGCAACCTAGAGGGGGTGAATAGGTTGTAATTAGTGGATTTGCCTAATTTTTTGATTTAATTGCAAATACAAAATAAGTTATAAATTTCAACAAAATTAAGATAGTGCAATCAATCACAAGACAAGGATTTTATGGTGGTTCAATTTTGTAAGTCTACGTCCACTCATCTCTTAGCCTCAAGAAAAAATTTCACTAGTGATTCTCTTTCAATACAGTGGATAGAGATCAAACCCTTACAATTTATGTTTAATAGGGTAAGAGCACCCTTTACAATCTTTGATCTAAATAGGGCAAGAGCACCCTTTACATTCTTTGTTCTAACTAGGGCAAGAACACCCTCTATCAATTCTAATCAACGTAGACTATAATTGAACAACAACACAGTATAAGAAATTGAGGATATTACCTAACAAGGGGTGTGACACTTTACCCCTTGTGTGAGTGTGATGCAATGATGATGAGCGCTCAAGTGAGGAATGAATGCATCACTAATGAAGTATCAATGGCCTTCAATCACTTCAAACTTTACTCCAATGAGCTTGCTTGACAACTTTGGAATGTTCTTCAAAGTTGAGTGAAGTTGGAAGGCATATAATCAATGTTTTTTCACAAATTGAGAGCTTGAGAGTTTTAAGATTATAATAACTCAATTGACAAGATGGCAGCTCTCAAATGGGAGTGGTTGAGCTCATAAAGATGGCATTCAATTGCTTGGCATATAATCAATGTTTTTTCACAAATTGAGAGCTTGAGAGTTTTAAGATTATAATAACTCAATTGACAAGATGGCAGCTCTCAAATGGGAGTGGTTGAGCTCATAAAGATGGCATTCAATTGCTTGGCCCAACCTCCCAACAAATAGAATAATAATATTTCTCCTCTCCCTTCACATACATTTTCATTCCATGTTCATATCAATAATATAAGATTCAACAACAAAGAGAAATACTCAAGCAATAAATCTTACATTCCATTCGTGCAAAGTCATACACACGCATATCATGGTAGATAGAAATTTACAACAATTTATATCAACAATAGAAATTAAAATAGCAACAATTAATTATGCATAACATAGTTAGTTATTCTTCACCTTTTACTTTGCTCCTTTTTCCAAAGTCCAAGAATTCACCTCCCACAAGTTGGTGACTAAAGATATATAAATCTATTCATGCAAGAGGATTAATCATCACAAATTAGAGTTAATATGGGTTTCAAAAGATATCCCAAAATCTTCCCACGAAAACCCAATCTGAAAACTAGGTTAACAAAAAGTAGTTCTCAACCTTACTAGTGAATAATCTCTATTTCGCCACCAATTGGAAGTGAAATCGAAACGAAACTTTGGGAAAGTCTAGTTGGCAGTAAAACGATCCTACGGATACCTTCAATTTGATCCAATTTAATCTAGATCCCAAATTAGCTCTCCTAAATCACCCATGGGCAACTCGAAGAGTCAAATTCCGAATTCTTTTGCAAGGGGACGTACCATTAACTCTTATACAAAAGAATAACCTTTCCTTGCATGTGGTGTGCAATTAGAGACACTCCTCCCACTCACATTATTTATTTTACAAAGTTCATTTCTTTCTTGAGTTGTCTAAGTGATGCGTACAAAATCCTGTCAGCCCTTAAATCTCCTGTGAATGACCTGCAAAATAAAGCGTCAGATGTGGCCCGACTGCTGGGATCGGGAGTACACCTCCGAAGGCTAAGTCAGTTGATGAACTTAATCACAAACGGCTCTGCTAGAGCACAGAGCTAAGGAATGAATAATAAGAATACGATTCAGATAGTAAGCATCTGAGTGTTTTCGTATGTCCTACCTTGTGGGTAGGTGATGTCTTATATAGAGTGTGTCTTTGAATCTCCTTCGTTGGATGTATTCGAGCCTTCTTCGGGTAGTCGTTGGATCTTAACAGATAGATCCGTTGAGTGATAGACTTTTACTAGTCCTCCTAGGATAACCTGATTGTTATTTGGTGGTTATCCGTATGATAGCGATGAGTGACAGCCGCCGGAAACTGCTAGCCGTCATTAGGTTGATCAACCTACTCCGATAGTATCGGATTAGGGCGTGCTTGTGGCTGAGTTAGTTTCTTCCTCAGTAAGCTACCTCCTGGACCCAGCTTGCTCGGAAGCGAGTCCATTCCCTTCGTCCCGACCGAAGTTGAGGGTCGAACCAAGAATAAACCAAGTTCGGTCATATTTTCTCCATATCACGAGACCCCCAGACCAAGCATTCGGTCGATCCCGAGGGCTTGGTTTTTAACTGGGTTCTTCGTCGAACAATAGTCTTGCATAATCCCCCAACCCATTAAACGTCATATCACATTTAATGCGGCTATCCCTTTTTTTTCTTGATCTCTATGAGTATTCTCACTTTTTGTGGGGGTGACGCCACGCGTCCTCTGCAGCCGAAACTATTGTTGCTCACGCAATCAAACGACGGTTTTTGAAAGCTTGTTTTGGATTCGTGAGTTCAAACTTTCGAACAGTCTCCTAATCTCGATTGTTGATGCTGAATTCATCTTGATCGTACACGTCCTCGAACTCTCGTGCGGGTGCTTAAAAGTGGTTCGTTGGCTCCGGCAGTTTCATTCTCCTTGTCTGGAATTTTGAAACCTCTTCATCTTCTTCGCGCCTTCACAATCCTCTCGTTCTCGAGTTTTTTGCCTCAGTGATTCAGTAAGTTATTGACTCCTTTGCAAAGTTTACTTTCGTCTCTAGGTTTCTTTTTTCTCCAAAAACAACAATCAGACTTTTCAGTAATGGAGGACAGTAGGGTTTCTTCTGAAATTTCCCCTGTGCATAGCGCTGGTAAAGGCGATAGTGGTGATGAGGCCTTTGTTTCTGTCTCCTCTGAGCAGTCGGATAGTGACAAGAAAACCCTAACTACTCTTTGGCGTGACTTCGTAAAAGTTAGCCAACAGAGAAAAGTAGAAGAAAAAAATTGAGACTTCTTCTGTCCTTCCCGAGTCTGGACCATCAATGACTCCAAAGGTGACCGCTGAATCTTCTGGGCGGTCCAAACAACCTACTAGGTCCGCCAGTGGACTTGATTCTGTTGTTTCCTCCTATAACAAGGAAAATCTTCCTTTAGCCATCAAAGGTTTCGACTTCCCTTCCTCATACCAACTTAGGGCTCCCACTCCTGATGAGAGGGTTGATTCGATCCTTTCAGGCAAATTCTCTTTGTATATAGATACACTGAAAAGCGGAGTTCGCTTTCCCTTCTTCAATACTTTGTTTCCTGCCATTCTAAATCACTGGGATATTTGTCCTGGAATGTTCCTTCCCAATAGCTAGCGTCTCATCGTCGGCTTCTTGGGCTTGTGCTTTGAACTTGGCATCACACCTTCTCAGCCGATGCTTCCGCCCCGAAGAAATCCAAGAAGAACAAAGATTCTGAGGAGATCTTCGTCCCTCAATGGACGCTGACGCGGACAGACCGGGCAACGCAGGATCCTGAGAAGGCTGCTGAGTGGAGCTCTCTTGGCCTCATGCCTGCCGATCGTCGGGCCTTTGAGACCCTGGAGGATGACGTTCTCGTTCGTCATTCCACAAGGTATTATTTTTCTGGAGCTTTTGCTACTTGCTTTGTAATCTCCCCTGAAATTTTCTGATAATCTCCCTGTCCTTCTAGGAATGTTGTGTTGAGCTTCTATCAAAACATGGAGGCATTGAGCCGAGTTGGTTGTAATGGCTCCTTGCTGCAAACCTGTGAAGAGAATTTGGCGAAGGCCAATTCTGAAGTGGACCGGCAGAAGAAAGCAGCCGAAGAGTTGAAGGAGAAACACGATGAGGAGATGACTTCCTTGAAGAAAAAACTTGACTCATCAACTATTCGTGCTGTCGTTGCCGAACGTGAGGCCAAAAAACATAAAAATGAGGCTACTGCATTTGGTGAGAGCCTCGAGTTAAAGGCCCTAGAGAACGAACGCCTGCTGAAGATGGCAGTTCCTAGCAAGCCCGAACATCTTAGACCAGATCTTCGGAGGGACTGCATTCGGAAATATCTGAACAACGTTCCCTTTAATAACTTGTTGGGCTCCTTCAACCTTCAAGCTTACCGAGCGGGGAAAATGATGTTCTGGGAAAAGATCCTTGAATCTAATCCTTCCTTTGACACAACTCCCTTTCGGGAGGTGTGTCACAAGGAAATCTTTGGGAAGCTTAAGCTGCCTTTCCCTGACTGGGTTTTGGAAGAGGAGGATCCCATTCCAGCGGACCCAAACATCGAGGAGTATCTTGCTGATTCGCCGCCCCTTCCCGAAGAACCTCAAAAGCCTGCTCCGAAGAAAGATCCTTTGGCCGACAATGAAGAAGCTCAATAGGAAACCATCTCCTTGTATTTTTTTTTTGTAAGGGTTGGCCCTCTACAGTCTTAATGAAATAGAAATCAGTCTTCTTTTTCCCGAACTCTTCCAATGATTGCCTTAATACTTCCTCATATCATACCCAAGGAATTGTCTATTCCTAAGAGATATTTAAGAATAATATATGAATGATATAAGTTATCACGTAGATAACTTGTACCTTAATTAGAGATAACGTTAGGGACACTAATGAGATGCATTCGGTCAATTTGATTCTTTTGAACCTTTTATACCATTTGAACTTTAATCTCGCAACTGCTCCTTCATTTATGACAAAACCCAAACGTTTCCTGTATTCGTATACCAATTGCCTCTCCCAAGGAATTGAAAATACTTTATTATTTAATACTGGTGCGATGGTTGATATTTGGCAGTATCCTCGTATCAGGTGCACATCATTCCACATGGAAACCTAGTTCAGTGTTCAAGTTTCGAATTTGAAGCGCCGTTATCCCCTGACCGTTGATCCTGCATACTAGGAATTCAAAGCGTCTTCTCCATCCTGTCCCTTGATTAACTTGGGCTTTCAACCGTCACATCTCTCCTTGAGGCTATTTAAGCTCCTCAAGGGTACTTCATCTTTATCTCGCTATCTGCAAGTTATTTCTGTTTGATAGATTTGGAAAGCAATATCTTGTCTTCCTTTGTTGTCTCTATACTCTTGTCCTCCAACAATATCTTCGATCAGAACTTGAACAAGTAAGTCTTCCGCCCTGTCTATGTTACGAACTTCTTCTTCCCTGAGTAATCTCCACAGTGTTCATACTTGGGGTTTACTCATTACGGAAGTTCTGAGTGGTGTTCGTTACTGTGTCTGTTCCATAGAAATCTAGGGTTTTCCCTTTTCTGCTTATAAGTTGTTGGATTCTCGTACTAATACTGCTTTTTGCTTTTGTAGTGCCTCCAAGAATTAACTTGGACTTTATTAGGGCGAATTCCTACAAGAAGACTGCCCCAGTACCGACGAAGGTTGCTCCCTCTGAGGTGATTGCTGTTGGCGAATCTTCTAAAAGTGGGGAGACTGCTGTTGGTGAATCTTCAGATCAGATTCCCACAGTTTCTGCTGATGTTTCTCCCTCACTCCCTTTGCCTGAAGAGACCGTTCAGTCTTCCAAGGAGGACGTGGCTCCCTCCGTTGTTGCTTGTACTGTTGACGTCCCTGCCGAAGAGACCGTTTGGTCTTCCATGATGAAGACCCTTCGGGCATCTGAGGAAGATGTGGTCCCTGCAGGTGCCGCTCCTATTTCCAATTCTAGTGCTTGTTTGGCATCCTCCTCCTCTCCTTCCTTGGAGCTGGAGGATTTTGCCACTAGGAAGCGCCCTCAGTTGGATGATGATGCGTTCCATCCTTCTTGGTCGCTGAAGAGGTCTGACTTGGTGACAAGCGATTTTGATAAGGCACTAAAATGGTGCACTGCTGTTCAAATGCCTGCCAAGAGTAGAGCCCTCTACACGATCCCAAGTTTGGATTTTACAAAATCACTGGTGATGTAAGTTTTTCTTCATTACCTTTTGTTCTGAAGATTTTTCTTTTGCTCTTGACTAACTCTGAAGTTGTCACTGGTAACTTCCACAATCAAGTGGAAGCAGCCTTTAGACTCAGTAGACTGAGTGATGAAGTTTCTAGGCTTCGGGAAGAATCCAAAGCCAAGGATGCTGAGATTGCTCGTCTTGGAAACCAAGCTTGGGAGATTGCCCGAGAGAAGAATTCCGAGAACGAGCGTCTACTTTCGGATTTGGATGATGCCAAGGAGAAGATCCGTCGGCTAGAGCAGAAAGTAGGAAAGCTTTCAGCTGGGGCAAAAGGGTCTGAAGCTGTGTCAATGTCCCAAAGGCAAGCTATTACCCCTTTGCCTGAGTCCCTTTCAACAGATGTTCGCAAGGCTTGCATCTTCAAATATTTGCACCGTAAGCCTTTTGTTGACTGTTGAATGCTTATAACTTGCAGGCACACCGAGATGGTGAGAACGAGGTATGGGAATCGATACTAAGGAGAAATCCTTATTAACATGACTCCCCACCGCGAAAATTGTCATCTTGAAGTGTTTGCAAAGCTAGGACTTCCTCTTCCTGCCTGGACCAAGGATGTAATAGACCTTCCACCTCCAGATCCGGATATCATGCATCATCTTGACGATTCTCCTCCCTATTCTCCTCTCAAAGGATTCAGCTATGAAGAGCTTGTGTTGAATGCAGGTTTGATCAAAGATCAAACTACACCCGGTCAAGTTGGATAAAGAGTATGGAATTGTAGAGGATTTTGTACTTGCAGAATGCTTCGCAATCCCCGAGGGAGACAAACAAATGATAACATATGTTTTTCCGACTCTGTTCTTCTTCTTCCTCCTGAATCTGTGTTGCTTCTTGACTCTGTGTTACTTCTGACAAAGCTGCTTCGATCTTGTTTAACTTCTTAATGATCACTGATGATGACTTTCTTTTTTGACCGAACGAAGATTGTCTCCCAACACTTGTTGTCTCATATGTATGTTTGATGTAAAGGTTGGCCCCTTTCGGTCGTTCTACGAAATAAAGAATTAACTTCATCTTTGAACTTTGTCAGTCACTTGAGTCTTTGTTGCAGTAGGTCTTAGTTGTTTCAAAACAATGCCTTTACTTAAGAATTTCCGGAGAAATTCAATAAGTTTGAGAAGGAACTCACTCGGGTTTTAAATCGATGCCTTGTGACTTTGTCGCTGGATCTGATCTTAAGTGTTGTATGATGCCCCCCAATCAAAAGACAGTATGTTGAAAACTGATAATTGTATTGATTGAGTTGAAATTTGTTACATCATGAATGAAAATGATAATCTTCTCAAGGATAATATTTCTTCAAATGCCTGGCATTCCACGAATGATCCAACTCTTTCTGGGTTGTCATGTTCTTTAGCTTGTAAGCTCCCGAACCAACCGGTTTAATAACCATATATGGTCCCTCCCATGAAGGGTCCAATTTCCTTTGATGGCATGGATCTTCTCAATACCAAGTCTCCTGCTATGTACCGACGATTCTTCACTCAGGAATTATAATGTGACGCTATCCTTAGTTGATAATGTTGAGTTCGTGCTATTGCTTTTGCATGAACTTCATCCAACAAATCCAGGCTATCCAGCAATCCTTGTTCGTTCGCTTGTTCTTCGAACTCTCTTTCCCGTAGTGTTCCAGCCATTACTTCCACAAGTGCCAATGCTTCAGATCTTTAAGCCAATTTAAAGGGAGTTTTTCCTGTGGGTGTTCGAACCGTAGTTCTATAGGCCCACAGTACATTCTGGAATTCTTCGACCCACAAGGCTTTATTAGCTTCGAGTCTTCTCTTTATTCCCTCAAGTAACGTCCGGTTTGTAACCTCTACTTGGCCATTGCTTTGGGGGTATGCCACTGATGACATACGATGCTCAATCAAGTAATTTCCGCAAAATTGTTCAAATTGTGGACAGTCGAATTGAGTGCCATGATCGGTCACAATTATTTTTAGCATCCCAAACCGATATATGATTGACTCGAGCATGAACTTCTCCACCTTTCTTTTTGTGATGGTTGCGAAGGCGCTAGCCTCGACCCACTTGGTGAAGTAATCGATCGCTACTATGAGATATTCTCTTCCGCCTGACGCCTTGGTGAATTTTCCCATGATATCAATTCCCCACATCGCAAAAGGGATGGGATCTAGAATCGAAGTCATGGTTTCAGCTGGGCGTGTAGATACTGTAGCATGGATTTGGCAATTGCTACACCGACGAACATATTCCATAGCAGCCTACTGGAGCTTAGGCCAATATATCCCAAGCCTCAAAATTTTGTGTGCCAAGGCCCGACCGCCCATGTGAGCACCACAAATTCCTTCATGCACTTCCGCCAAAGCTGTTTCCAATCCTTCAGGACCCAAACATCTCAAAAGGGATCCGGAATAAGATCTTCTATATAGCCTTCCATTTTGCATGATGAATCGTGCTGATCGCACCTTGATTAATCTTGCTTCTTTCGGATCCTCTGGTAGTTTATCATCTCTCAGATATTCTACTATCAGATCCATCCAGCAACGCTCCGCTTCAATATAGAAAATTTCCTTTTCTTGATAACTTGGAAATGTTAAGGGTCTAAATTCTTTTCTTTGGCATTGGCTAATTTGGAGAGCTCATCTGCCACTGTATTTTCTTTTCGGGATCTGACAAACTTCCAGATTCCTGAATTCTTTCTGCAATATTTGCACAATTTCTTGATATTTCTGTAACCGGGGTTCCATAACACCATACTCCCCTTGTACTTGATTGACAATAAGCTGTGAGTCACTAAAAATAGTTACGTCTGCTATTGCCAATGCTTTTGACAATCGAAGTCCAACTATTAGGGCTTCGTACTCTGCCTCATTGCTGCTTGCTTCGAAAGCAAATCTCAATGCATATCGAATAATAAATCCTGCAGGACTCTTCAGGAGAATTCCTGCTCCTGCCCCTTGCTTGTTGCTCGAACCATCCACATATACCTCCCACATGGTCGAGATAGTGGATTCGGTAATTTCTTCCATTGGTGCAGTAGTCTCTACTACAAAATCGGCCAGTGCTTGAGCTTTGATTGCCGTTTGCGGCTTAAAGCTTACTTGGAAATCACTGAGATCAACCGACCAAGCCACCATTCTTCCAAACAAATCAGGTTTACAAAGAACTTTACAAAGGGGAAAAGTAGTAAATACCTTGATTGGATGAGCCTGAAAATATGGCCGTAGTTTTCTAGCTGCAATCATAAGAGCTGGAGCCTATTTCTCAATCTGAGAATACCGTGTCTCCACATCAAGTAGTACGTGGCTGACATAATAGACTGGCCATTGTTTCTTGTCTTTTTCCCGAACGAGTATCGCACTGACTGCCGAAGGGGATGTTGCTAAATATAGCTGTAAGATTTCTCCCTTCTCGGGTCGAGACAATAACGATGGTCTTCCCAGTGTCTCCTTCAGGTCTTCGAATGCTTTCTGACATTCCTCAGTCCACTTTGCCTCCTTGCTACCCCTCGAATCTTTGAGTGCTTTGAAAAAAGGTAGGCACTTTTCTCCTGACTGTGAAATGAAACAATTCAATGCGGCTACTCTCCCCGTTAAGCATTGCACATCCCGAACAATTTTGGGGGCTTCCATATCAATCAAAGCTTGTATTTTGGCTGGGTTAGCCTCAATACCTCTTTGTGATACCATGAAGCCCAAGAATTTTCCTGAAGAAACTCCGAATGCACACTTCTCCTGATTCAGCTTCATTTGGTATTTTCGTAGTACTGAAAATACCTCTGTTAAATCTTCAATATGTTTCGTCCTCGCAATGATCTTTACCAACATATCGTCAACATAAGCTTCCACGTTATTCCTGATCAAGTCTTTGAAGATTTTGTTGACGGCCCTCTGATAAGTAGCCCTTGCATTCTTCAGGCCGAATGGCATGACTTTATAATAGAAGCTCTCACGATCAATCATGAAAGCCGTAAACTTTTTGTCCTCCTTGTTCATGAGGATCTGGTTGTATCCTGAGTATGCATCCATGAAACTCAATGTTTCATATCCTGTTCTTGCATCTATCAACAAATCAATCCTGGGCAACGGGTAGCAGTCTTTAGGGCAAGCCTTGTTGAGATCGGTGTAATCTGTACACATCCTCCACTTCCCATTTGCCTTTTTGACCATTACCACGTTGGCCAGCCAGATTGGGCATTCAATGGGTTCAATGAAACCAGAGTTCTTCAATTTCTCAACTTCGCCCCGAACGGCTTCGTATTTTTCCATGGAGAAATTTCTCCTCTTCTGAATAACTGGTTTCACCTTTGGATCTATCCAAAGTTTGTGCTCTGCAACTTTCCGATCAATTCCAGGCATATCATCCGCAGACCACGCCAACACAGAAAAGACCTCAATTCTTCTTTGAATTCTTCCAACTGCTCACCCGATATAAGTAATTCTTTTTTCATCATTGGGATACAACTGGATTTGTTCCAATTTTTCTACTGGCTCGGGCCTTTGCATTTCTGCTTCGTCCCGTCATCTCGTACTTCAATTGGTAATGCAGTTACCTTTCTCGGGCCCTCCTTATCTTTTAAATATGCAATATAACATTGCCGAGAAATTCTCTGGTCAGATGAAACTTGACCGATTCCCATCTCAGTCGGGAATTTTATTTTCAGGTGCTTCGTTGAAACGATAGCACCTAACTTCGACAAGGATGGTCTCCCGAGGATGACGTTGTAAGCTGGGAGATCTCGAACTACTAAGAAATTTACCCGAAATGGTAGCCTCTTTGGGGAAGCTTCCAATTGACAGGTCCAACTGGACCGATCCTTCCGCTATTGCAGACGATCCTGCAAAGCCATATAAATGTGTGAATGATGGCTCCATCAAGTCTCCATCCACCTTAAGTTTCTGATAAGCTGCATAAGATAAAAGGTCTGCGGTAGACCCGGTGTCAACTAACACCCTATGTACTTCACGACGCGCAATCTCTACCTTGATGACTATGGCATCATCATGAGGTAAACAGACGCCTCTTTCATCTTCTTCACCAAAGGTGATCAAACCCTCACCATTCGGCCTTTTACGCTTTTGTGTTTCTCCAATCCCAACAAACTTGGATTTTGCTTTCAGCTTCCGGAGTGACTCGGGTTTGAGACCTCCAAAAATTGTTAGGATTGGTGATCGAGTAGTATCGATCACCCCCTTACCTTTCTTAGACTTAGGAGCCTCCGTTGGTTGGTCTAGGCTAACCGAACGGTCCCTTTTTGCACCTGCGTCTCATGGTTCCTCTCGTCTTCTGCTGAAGAAATTGGACAAGTGTCCTTGGGATATCAATCTCTCGATATCTGCCTTCAAATGTCTGCAATCATTGGTATAATGACCGTAATCCTTGTGGAAACGGAAATACCTTTCTCGATCCTCCTCTCCAAGGTTTGTAGGAAGCTTTGGAGGCCACTTCAAGATATTTCGCCTCTTGATAATATTTAAAATATCAGCCCAAGGAGTATTCAATGGAGTATACTCGTTTTTTTCGAGAGATCTTTGCCGCCACACTTGGCGAGGCTTTCCGACCCGATCACGAACATTCTGCCTCGGCTTCTGCTTGTTCTCAGGAGCCTTCTGCTCTTTTGCAGGGACTTTATTGTCCCCCTGGCGTGCGTCTAGGATCTCCGTGACCTTTGCCTGCTTCTGGCATCTCTGCACCAATTCAACATAAGTGGTAGGCATGTCTTGAAGTAATAACTCCAAGAGCCGTCGGTTTGTGAGTCCAGTGAACAAAGCAGTTTTAGCTACTTGTTCATCTAGATTCTCTATCTCCATTGTAATTCTGTTGAATCTTTTCAGGTATTCCCGAATCGATTCATTCTTCCCTTGTCTAATAGTAAACAAGGTCTCCTCGGTCTTTTTGATCTGGATTCCACTCTGGAATCATCCTATGAATTTGCGTGTCAATTTGTCGAAATCCACTATCTTTCCCGACGGGAGATTCGAGAACCATTTTGATATCCAGCAATGGGCTAGGTGAACGGAGTCTTTCGAATAACCGAATAGATATCATCAGTTATCCTCCCTTTCACCAGTTGTCCAAGTTTTTGATTGATATTGGCCAATTCTTAACCAATATGTGCTGACCGATCCCCGACAACATGATCACTCCCTCGAGCAACACGTCTGATGGTTGGTGAGTGAGTTTGTACTCTTGCACCCAACCTTGTATTTGAATATGTCGTACTTCCTTGCGGTTCGTCATACCGATTGTCTCGCCTAGGGAGATCTTTAGTTCTCCTAGGCTCTCTTGTGCGTAATCGGTCGCGTTCCCGAAAATTTTGACCGACATTCTACTCATCGAGCAGTCTTTGATCCCATTGTGATGTGCGCCTTCCTGCATCACGATGATCGGGTGCTTGTGGTATCACCACTTGTCTGGTCAGCACACGGAGTGCCTGACTTATCTCCAACATCTGGAGTTTCAGTTGATCCAGTTGATACTGGAGTAGATCTCGGGGATTATTACCTCCCACACCCCCATCAACTTCAAGGGGTTGACTTCCCTCTGGAATATCTGGATTGTTTACTCAGGGAATTTGGACGCCAAGCATCTTGCTGTGCAGCAGCTGCTGCTGCTGCCGCTGATCTAGTCACCATAGCTTTCTGAAACGTTTCCCATAGACGGCGCCAAATGATGCGTCCAAATTTGCTCAGCCCTTAGATCTCCTGAGAATGACTTGCAAAATAAAGCATCAGATGTGGCCTGACCGTTGGGATTGGGAGTCCACCTCCGAAGGCTAAGTCAATTGATGAACTTAATCACAAACGGCTTTGCTAGAGCATAGAGCTAATGAATGAATAATAAGAATACGATTCAGATAGTAAGCATCTGAGTGTTTCCGTCCGTCCCTACCTTGTGGGTAGGTGATGTCTTATATAGAGTGTGTCTTTGAATCTCCTTCATTCGATGTATTTGAGCCTTTTTCGGGTAGTCGTTGGATCTTAACAGATAGATCCATTGAGTGATAGACTTCTACTAGTTTGGACTAGTAGATGACTCATAGGATAACCTGATTGTTATTTGGTGGTTATCCGTATGATAGCGATAAGTGACAGCCGCCGAAAACTGCTAGCCGTCATTAGGTTGATCAACCTACTCCGATAGTATAGGATTAGGGCGTGCTTGTGGCCGAGTTAGTTTTCTTCCTTAGCAAGCTACCTCCTGAACCCGGCTCGCTCGGAAGTGAGTCGATTCCCTTCGTCCCGACTTGAATCAAGGGTCGAACCAAGAATAAACCAAGTTCGGTCATATTTTCTCCATATCACTAAGTGTTGTGCTCTAGCTTTTGGCTCCTTGAAGGGACTAGAAGAAATACCTCATCTTCTAGTTGGAGGTTGCTTTATCTTGGAGGTGGTGGTGCAAAGAACCCTTGGTAGTAGGGTGCTTGAATTACCTTAAAGACAGCACTCAAGGTGTGACTCAACCTCTTTGATCGGTGGTTTGTTCGGTTGCAACTTCAAGCTCTCCGGATTGGCTAAAGATCTTCATCTCTCAATTGTATTGCAATTTCATTTTTGTGTGTTTGAAGAATTTTTAATACAATTACACCAACAAGTTTAAGGTAATTGATTTCTGAAAGATCCAATGGCAAGTCTTGGAGATGACGATTTCAATAAAGACGAGAACAACACCATTGAGGTTGTTGATGGAGTTAACACCAGAGGAGATCCTTCAAACAATACCATTGAAGGCAACGTCAACAAACAAGGTGACGACACCTTCGTTGCCATAAATGGTATGAAATATCCTTTCCTTGCTACACATGATTCAATTCCCACTAATGTAATTCCAACAGGTACAGATCTTATCCCAAATTTGGGTAAGATAAGGATTGTCTCTAAGTTTGACAAAAGAACAGTTTGGAGGTCAAAACTTCAAACGGTGGAGGCAAATGTTGTTGTTTGCCTTAGCCCAAACTGGGGTGGCATTTACCTTGACTAAACCCATGCCAGAAAAAAGTATTGATCCTATTAAGGAAGGCAAAAGGGTGGCTTGGATTCAAGCGAACTATCAATACAAGAATCAAATTTTGAATGCATTATCTAATGACTTATACCATGTGTATAATTCATTAGAATATGCTTATTCGATTTGGGATGCTTTGGTTAAGAAGTAGTCTCTTGAAGATGCTGGTTCAAAGTAATATTTGGTGGTTAACTTTCTAAATTTTTCTATGAAAGATAGTGACACCATATCAACCCAAATTGATTTATTTCAAATTGTGGTTGGGAAGCTAGCAAAAGAGAAAATGGTCCTACATGAAGAATTGGTAACCGGTGCCTTGATTGAGAAACTTCCACCTTCATGGAATGCTTTCAAGATGTCTATGAAACATAAGAAGACAGAATTGACTTTAGACCAGTTAGTTGTAAGGATCAAGATTGAAGAAAAGAACCGGTTCAAAGACAATAGTGAAAAAGACCTTGGGGAAAGAAGCCTAAAAGTAAACTTGGTGGAAACCAACAAGCAAAACAAGAAAAGGAAAAGTCATCAAGACTATGATGAGTCTTCTAAGAAGAAGAAATTGGCTTGTTTTGTTTGTGGAAAGGTTGGCCATTTCAAGAAAGATTGTAGGTTCAAGAAGGGAAAAAAATGAAAAAATGTTTTCTTCCTATTCCATAGGCTCAAATGATGAAAATGTATTTGTGGGAAAGGGATACCATAGTGAGGGTTTGTTTATTCTTAGTATTTCAAATGTTGTAATTGAAAAGTCAAGCACTTATTTTGTTTACTTTGTTGTTTCGTTTAATACTTATGATTTGTGTCATAGTAGTGTGAAATATATCACCAAACTATGCAAGTTAGGGATGATCACCGATAAGATGGAATCTCTCAAGGACAAGTGTAAAACTTGTGTGGAGGCTTAGTTAACCAAAATGCCTAACAAGACTATGGATAGAAAGAGTGATCTCTTGGAATTGATCCATAGTGACTTAAGTGACTATAATTCATATGAGTCAAGGGGAGGAAACAATTATGTTATCACCTTCATAGATGATTATTCTAGATATACCATGATATATTTGCTCAAATCAAAGGATGAGGCCGGAAAGGCATTTATATCTTACAAAACAGAAGTTGAAAATCAACTTGGCAAGAAGATTAAAAGACTTAGAACCGATAGAGGGATTGAGTATTTTAATCTTGATGAGTTTTGTAAGGAAAATGAGATAATCCATGAAAAGATCACTCCGTACCAACCGGAATCAAATGGGGTAGCGGAAAGGAAAATTAGATCTCTTTAAGAGATGATGAACTCCATGTTGTTGAGTTCTAATGTACCACTTGATATGTGGGGGGAAGCCATGTTGACATCTTTTTATCTTTAAAAAAGAATAAGGTGTACAATGGTAAAAGGAGGCATATAAGCCTTAGACACAATCTTGTGTGACAGTACATAGATGAAGAAATGATAGCTATTGATTATGTGAAGTCAGAAAGGAATCAAGCTGACTTGTTCACAAATGCTATGTCTGTGAAAAACTTTGTGTATTGCATCTACAGGAATGGGGTTAATGCCTAATCCTCGGGTCACATGATGAATACCCTACCTATCTGAAGAGGCTAAATACCTGAATTAGGTTCAAGGGATACAAACGAAGTCATGGGAAGACCAGTTCAGTACTACTATTTATAATTATTCCATTTTAGGGTGTAGATGAAGGTAATAGTACTACCACAAGGATAAGGTTGAGCGAAGCTCTTAATTAGTCTAATCCCAAGGAATGTGGGGGTGTGTTAGTTGTGGTGCACATCAAAGACTAACCTAAGTGGATGTAGGTGGTTTGGCAGCCACCAATGAGAATTTATAGGCGAGTTCTCTAAATATTCATGAATCCAGGATAAGGGACATGGCTGGTTCAAAAGTCCAATGTGTAGTATAAAAGGTAGCTCCAAAAGTCGACTTTTAGGACATGGATGATGGGATGGTCAGCTACAATAATGAGGAAAGGTTCAAGGAGTCTGACTCTAACCGTACTTTGTAGCGCGACTCATTAGACCTAGTGTAGGTTCAAGTCCGAAAGACACCTACAACGATGTGTCCTTTAGTGTCTAATAAACTCACAACACGAGTCCTTTTTTGCAATTTTGAAACTTGTGGGGGATTGTTAGGTTTTTGGGTGAATATCACTTACCTCCCCTCTTAGCTGGACAAATAGCACTTACACCCCCTCTTAGTTGGATAATATCACTTACCTCCCCTCTTACCTAGCAAGTATATCAAACACCTCCCCTCTGTTAATTTTATCGGTTAAATTTAACTTTTGCCGTTAAATATTTTTCTAAAATCCCAAACTACCCTTGACTAAAATATTTTTTATTTTAAACCCTAAATTACCATAATCACCCTAAAAGTTAAAATACTAAATTACCCTCAATTAAAATAATTATTAAAACCAAAACTAAAACCCAAATTATCTTTAATTATTAAAAGCCCAACATGCCCTTTTTTATTTTTATTTTTATCAAACAATTAAAAAAACACGTACTACTCTCAAGTAAATAAAAAATGCAATTAAAAAAGAAAAGGTATCTTTATAAAATTAAACACGTCCTACTATTTTGGGTTTTTTTAATAGTTTGATAATTTTTTTGTTTAAAAAGGGCATGTTGGGCTTTTAATAACTAAAGATAATTTGGATTTTAGTTTTGATTTTTCATAATTATTTTAATTGAGGTAATTTAGTATTTTAACTTTTAGGGGTGATTACGGCAATTTATGGTTTAAAATAAAAACATATTTTAAGTCAAGGGTAGTTTGGGATTTTAGAAAAATATTTAATGGCAAAAGTTAAATTTAACCTATAAAGTTAACAGAGGGGAGGTGTTTGATATATTTGCTAGGTAAGAGGGGAGGTAAGTGATATTATCCAACTAAGAGGGGGTGTAAGTGCTATTTGTCCAGCTAAGAGGGGAGGTAAGTGATATTTACCCTAGGTTTTTTTATTAAAATCTATATTATCTATATATTAAGTTTCAAAAATTAGTTTTTGCATTTCTTTTATTTAATTGTTTTGTTTGTTTGTGGGACCCATGAGGTAAGGGTGGTAATGAGGCATCATGAGTAAAGGAGGTCCTTCATGACCTTGGTTATGAGGCACTTCATGACATTGGTCATGGGTCTTAAAGGTCTTGATCATGGTGATGAGGTGGGCTTACTTGAATGATGGAATTTACTCAAATTCTAACTCTTGACCTTCTTTTCTCATTTCAACTTCATGACCATTCATGGCCATTACCATGAGTGGGGTTAAGGTCTTTGAATGGATTAAATCCAATTCATTCCAAAGAAGTGAATATGAGAGTTACTTCTCCGAGTAGTGGGGAGGTTAGGTCAAGGTGGTTTATTCTCATTAGTGGAGGAGGGACAAGCCATTGATTCTCCATTAGTGGAGAATTGATTCTCCAATTCATTGCCTTAAGAATCCTAAGGGGTGTAAGATGAAGTTTGGGCCTATATAAACCCAACCTTTCCTTGCATGTGGTGTGCAATTAGAGACACTCCTCCCACTCACATTATTTGTTTTACAAAGTTCAATTTTTTCTTGAGTTGTCTAAGTGTTGTGCTCTAGCTTTTAGCTCCTTAAAGGGACTAGAAGAACTACCTCATCTTCTAGTTGGAGGTTGTTTTATCTTGGAGGTGGTGGTGCGAAGAATCCTTGGTAGTAGGGTGTATCAATTACCTTAGGGCCTGTTTGGTTACATGAATCCAGAGATTTCAAATCTCTGGATTCATGAATCTGAGAATTATACCCGTTTGGTTGTAAAAATCTCTAGATTCATGAAATCTACAGATTCACGTTTTTAGTGTAAAAAGGTGAATCTGTAGATTTATGGGTAAGGGGTGAAATCCAGAGATTTCAAAAAAGCTATACAATTGTACATTCACAAAAATCATGTCGATCAAATAAATTTTTAGGATGAATTCACAGATTTCATTCCACAACCAAACACTTAATTTTATAAATTATAACTCCATAGATTTGAAGTCTATAGATTTGAAATCTCTAGATATTTGAAATCTCCAGACTCATGTAACCAAACAGGCCCTTAAAGACAGCACCCAAGGTGTGACTCAACCTCTTTGATCGGTGGTTCGTCCGGTTGCAACTTCAAGCTCTCCGGATTGGCTAAAGATCTTCATCTCTCAATTGTATTGCAATTTCATTTTTGTGTGTTTGAAGAATTTTTAATACAATTACACCAACAAAGTTGTAGCTAGCTAGCCTTTGTCGATATATACATAAAGATTAAACTGGGCTTGGTGTAATCCAGATGCATTTCTTATGAGCGAGTCCTCCTCCTTGAGGATAGGCTGGCCATGGCTTAAACAACATGTCTGCCAAATCAAACAGAGGAAGAGCATGGTCACCAGAAATTTTAAATACATCGTGGAAATATATACAGTTACCTTTACATTCAGGGAAGTCACGGGCTGAGAAATATGAAGGTGGACTCAGACATGGAAAATACACACGGTCACCTAAGCTCTTCACTTCAGACCACTCGGCATCATCTATTTCATCAGGCCACTCGGCATCATCTATATTTTCTCTGCTGTTCTCGTGCCAATCTAACTTGTGAAGTGAACACTCCATTCTACTTGTAGGATTTGTAACGCCGTCGAATACCTTAGTAATAACAAACAAGTCATCGTCATATTCAACCAGAACCTGCAAATAGAACTTCATCGCAAAGTAATAAATACTTCCCGGTGCCGACCGCAGTATCTGCTTAACACTAGTCTTAATAATGGTAGGATTTCCATGACCATCATCAACTAGTACTACTTCTCTTATCAAAACTTCTCCGCCAAATATTAGTGTAATGATTTGTTGCTTGAAGAATATGATATCGTTTATCTCCAAATATTTATCTTCAATTAAAGTCCATCTCTTATCTCCAAATTTGGAGATAAACAATTGACAAGGAAAATCGATCAAGACAATTGTCATGAAATCAGAGGAAGATGGGCTTGCTGATAATACTACCTTAGTAACACGAGTTTTAAGAAGTTCTCTAGGATAATATTCATTGAAGGATTGAAGATCTATGCTCAAGAATGGAAGTTGTATGCGGGCTTTGGTGAAAGGATTGAAGAGGCCGACGGACAACTTCTCTTCGAAAATCAGCCAACCATAGCAGGATGTAGGAAGAAAATTCTTATTACTCATCTCCAAGGGGAAGTCCAAGAAATATGATTTCCTTTCGACAATGCTGAAGAATTCATAGGTTGTTTCTCCTTCTTTTGGATCCCTAGGAAACATCATTAAAAGAGGGAACTGGCGAGGGAGTTGGTTGGGAGTCTCAGGTAATGCTGATTGCCAAGAAACGCAGACGGCTCGTAACCGAATACGATCGGCATAGAGGGTGAGGCGCTTCGCAATCTTGTCTAACAACTCTTCCGGAAGAACAGCCCAATTTCCCGCTGGTGCTGCTGATGCTGCTGATGCTGCTGCCATTTTTCTCTTTTTCGTACAACCGGCTGCTGCTGTTGCCATTGCCAATTCAAGAAGATCGCTACTTGGATATGATAGCCGCCCACACCTGCAGGAAGATTAATCTTTCTTCGACTGGAGATTGGATCCGATTGGAGGTTGAAGAAGATTGGGAGCTTAAGATGTATCTCTGGTTTTTGTTGAAGGTTCAGGAGGTTTTAGGGTTGAGAAGAGCTTATATAGGGATGAGAAATAAGGAGGCATAAATTAGAAATACCAAGACATTGAGTACAATTCAGACTAGGAAACTGATGATAAGGATCATTCGCAATTCAAAATTCAAGACTTCAATTACAAATCGATGTTCTAAGAATCCTACGGAAAAAAAAACTTACTTGGGTATCAAGAAAGAGAAAAAGATTAATTCAGCATGATTGGATAATATAAAATAAGGATTTTTTTATAACGTGACCTCTTTTAAGTGGGGTGAAACTCTAGATTCCCGCTTGGTGCAAAAAATTATCCGTTCCTCAATTTCAACAAATCCCACAATCCACAATTAGACATTCTCTTAATCGAGTCTTACAATGAGTTTTCCAACCAGCCTTACCAAGAGATCTAGGAACTTTGAATAGTTGTTTGAACAATGAATTGCATTTATGCATCATTAGTGCTAATATTGGCATGTTTGGGACGATTAATGAAATAACTGATTAGTTTTAGCATTATAGGCCTTTTTTTGCCTCCAAAAAAGAATTACAAAAGACTCGTGGTAACCATTCAAACCATCCCGTCAAGTTTTATCCTGTAAAAGATAATAAAACTCGATTCAAGTGAAGAGGTCGTGGGTTCGACTCTTGCTAAGGTATACTAATATCCCCATCCCCCGGCTTAATAAGCCCCCCTTTGTACCAAAAAAAAAAGATAATAATATCACAAGATGAACTATAAAACTCGATTCAAGAAGCCCTTCCATCTCCACTAGTTCACTGATTTGAAAAAGAGAACAAAGACATTCAATTTCATTATAAACTTGCTATCCGTGTTTCTACTTCTCTATTTGACCTATTTTGTAACTTTTCTAAAAATACAAAGCTCTTGTTGATTTCTCATACTTCGAAACCCAAGTGTTCTATCAATCAATTCTTGTTTTCCTTTTGATCACCATCCAAGAAACTCTCTTTTTACTTCTCTAGTACTTGATTGGTTAGGTAGTCAGCAAAAATGGCTATACAAATTCTGTTCAAACGATTGTTGGAATTGAAGGTAATGTTTGGCAAATCTAAATTCTAGAATCCAATTCGTTAGATATTGATTTTGAATTTCTTTTGCCCTACTTCATTCATGAACATGATTGTGAAACTAATGATTTTTGTACTTCCTGCAACAAGAAGTCGTAGATTTCTTTTGTTCGATCAATTTAAAGAATGTACAAACATTAAACTTTTTTTTATCCTAATCCTTGTTTGTAGGGAAAGTTTTTTTTTTTTTTTTTTTTTTTTTTTGATCTCTAATGTAAATATCTATATTTTTTTTCTCTCTCAGTTTCTATTGTATCTACTTTGGATCTGTTCTTGGATGATGAGTTGAGTTGGTTCATACTTGCAGGCCAACAATGCGCAAGATATGAAAGATAAAGGTGGTGAAAGGTCTCCAACCTGATCCAGTGGAAGGAAAACTACAAAATTAGCCACATATGAGTTTTATTTTACTAAACTAACCACTGGTTCTTTTTTGTTTTTTGTTTTTTGTTTTTTGCTAAACACCACTGGTTCTTTTACTTAAACCAATATACAACCTAGGTTTACAGAACCAACTACTATGGTATCTCGTTTAGCTTTATTTTAAGCTCTCTTTGGCATAATCTAGATTTATATTTATGACATATTTGTGAACAATCAATTATGGTAATAGGTTATTTATAATAAACAATAATCATTGGTTACCACATTATATAATATATTATATAACAAGGTGTCTCATGCAAGGGAGGTTCTTGATCTCAATGGATTTGTTGAAACTATGATTTTGGCAAGTATTTGAGAGTTCCTATTTGGGGTGGAAGATTTAAGAAAGGGAAGTTTAATCATGTGGTAGCTTCTATCAAAAATCAGCTTGCTGGGTAGAAGACAAACTCCCTCATTCTTGCATAAAGGGTTACACTCACAAAGTAAGTCCTTATAAGCAGTGGCGGACCTATGAAGGGGCCGGAGGAGGCCATGCCCCCCCCCCCCCCCCGGATTTTTTAAATTTTACGCATATTCCCTTAATTCCTTTAATTTTTCCGGTTTTTTCTCTTATGACATGTGAAATGTCACTATTTGCCCCCCCTAATATTGTGAACAAATCTTAAAGGTAAAATGATGGGTATAAATGTCATTCCTAATAAAAAACTAATTCATCAATCCCTATTTATTCTCCCATCTCTTCTCCCATCTCTTGTCTCTCATCTTTTCTTCCTATTTATTCTCTTCTGTTTCTATAAACGTGGGTTAAAAGAAAACTTTTGAAAAAAAAATCTTATTAGGTATTCAAAAATCAAAATGTTATTTCTAATTAAAAACTAACTCTTCAATGCCTATTTATTCTCCTATCTTCCCTCTTCTCTATCCTCTTTTTTTCCTATTTATTCTCTTCCTTTTCTATAAACGTGGCTTAAGAAAATTTGGAAAAAAAATCTACTCCACAATTAGATCTCTTTCTCAATTTATTTATTGTTTCTCTTTTCTTTTTTTGTTATTCTTTTTATTTGATTTTATATTCTATGTTTCTTTATTTCTTCTGCAATTTTTGTTATTTGATTTTGTATTGTGAATAAAATGTCTATAGTTAGTAGGTAACCAACTACCATTGATTTGCATCTCTTACCTAAAAAAAAATTTTGGTTTACATCTCTTACCAAAGAAATTTTTGGTTTGCATCTAACTTTTTAAGGTTGAAGTCATGTGTATATTTTTTTTATATTGTTGTTTTAATTTTACCTATATTTTGTCAAAAAAAAAAAGTTTCATTATCAATAATTTATCCTTTTTTTTTCAAATATGTGTGGACCCCACAAAATATGTGGGTCTATTATTTAATTTAATAAAATAATTTAGAGGTGGGACCCCAAATGGGAAGGTTATCTAGCCTTCATTCTTCGCCCCGATTCACATCCTCTGTAATTCCCTTCCCTACAATTCCCTGTAATTCCCTCATAAGATTGTGCCATGTGGCATTCAAGTAATCCAATGGTTATCCGGTTATCTAATTTAAAATAAATTTGAATTTTATTTAAACCCACCCATAAATTTGAATTTTATTTAAACTCTAGTTTGTTGGGTAACCTTTGGATTACTTAAATGCCACATAGCACAATCCTATGAGGGAATTGCATGGAATTGTAGGGAAGGGAATTACAGAGGATGTGAATCCCCCCCCCCACTCTTGCATCCTGGGTCCGCCACTGTTTTAAGTATGACATATTATACAATGCAAATTAATATTATCCTAAGGGGTATATTAAGTGAAGTAGAAAAGTTTGCTCGATCTTTCATTTGGGGGGATTCCTCTTCTTCAAAGAAGATCCATTTGGTGAGAGTTGAGAGACCTTGGGCCTTAGCAAAGATGATGGGCGGGGGGGGGGGGGGGGGGGGGGTTGGGCATGCACAAGTTGCCCCCCCCCCCCGAATGAGCATTTTATGATCATGAAGCTAGTTTGGAATATTTTTTTCATCAAGAGATCTTGTGAGTGAAAGTCCTTATGCTAAAATATATCTTCATTAAGAGAGGTGTGCTTTTAATGGTAAATGGAGCGGATTCAAAGTTGTGGAAATGGTTATGTGGAGCTACTTCGAAGGTTTTGGAGAACTACATTTCCGTGCTTCGTAGTGGTGAATGGATTCATTTTTGGTAGGGACATTAGGTGGAACCTAACTTCTCCGTAGTTGATTCGATGATTTTTCCCATTCCTAGCTCTTTGGCTTCTAAAAGGGTGGATCATTTTGTTCATAGTGTTGGTGATGGCATTGGGATCTCCTTGATGCGATTTTGAGCTAGGAAGCTTTGAGGAAGTTAGAAAGTGTGGAGCATCCTATCCTAGGAAGAGAAAGACTTGCTCTTTGGAGTATGAGTGTTGAGGGAACTTTTTCTATTTTCTTAACTTATAAGTGCTCATGCATGTTGAGCTGGTGATGTAAATAGTCTCCTCTTTTTTCCTTTTTCTAAACTTGGTGGATCCCACTTAGTATTAAACAAGGGTCAGGTGTTTGGTATCATTAAGAGAGCCTTGGAAAAGGTAAAAGGGGTGAGAAAAAAAAATAGAATTTCTAATGAATTCCAAAAGAGGTTTTGAACAAAATGGTATTGAGGTTTTTGGGTTTTTTTGTTCTTGAGATTTGCAAGAAAAGGGATTTCTCTCTTGTGTTCTTTTATCCATTGTTGTTTCATTGAAGCTTAAGGTTGGATTGAAAGATCTTCTTCAAGAGCTTGAAGGTAAAAATGTTTATTTTTAGACGTTTGAGAGGTAGTGTGACCCATTTAAGGTAACACTATGTAAGACCTTTTCTATATATGACCACCGTAATAACTATTCATTATTGTGTGCAGACAGTTATCGCTTATAATGATCGAAGTCATTGGGTAAGTTGCTATTCGGGAATTGTCACAAAAGGTGTCTTTTGGAAATGCATGGTAGGGCGGCTACCGGGAGATAACCAACTTCAATTGCTTCTCCGTGGCATGCTGGAGGGGTTCAATTATGCAATTCAACATGAGATCCAATTAACTAAAGTGTGGAGCAACCACAAACTTATCCCCCAATATCTCCCACATCCGAAAATTCATTGGCATATCGAGTTGGTAGAAGACCAATATAACTTAGCTCAAATCTCAACTGAAATAAGCTTTTTTTTTCGATAAATATCATTTACCTCCCCTTTTAGCTGGACAAATAGCACTTAGACCCCCTCTTAGTTGGATAATAATATCACTTACATCCCCTCTTACCGTTAAATATTTTTCTTAAACCCCAAACTAACCTTGGCTAAATTATTTTATTTTATTTTTTTTTTAAACCCCAAAATACAGTAATCACCCTAATAGTTGAAAATACTAAATTATCCTCAATTAAAATAATTATTAAAAACCAAAACAACATAATTAAAATCCAAATTATATTTAATTATTAAAAGCTCAACATACCCCTTTTTTTAAATTTTATCAAACAATTAAAAAAAACCGTACTACTAACAAGTAAAATTAAAAATGCAATTAAAAAAAAAAAAAGGTATGTTGATAAAATTAAGCACGTACTACTATTTTGGGTTTTTTTAATTGTTTGATTAATAATATATATATATATATATATATATATATATTGGGCTTTTAATAATTAAAGATAATTTGGGTTTTTATTATGGTGTTTTGGTTTTTAACAATTACTCTAATTGAGGGTAATTTAGTATTTTATCTACTAGGGTGATTATCGTAATTTAGAGTTTAAAATAAATTAAAAAAAATTAGCCAAGGGTAATTTGGAGTTTTAGAAAAATATTTAACGCCTAAATTTAACTGAGAAAGTTAACAAAGAGGAGGTGTTTGATATATTTTTCAGGTAAGAGGGGGGAGGTAAGTGATATTTATCCTTTTTTTTTTTTTTAAATGGGTAATGTTGGATTTTAATAATTAAAGATAATTTGGATTTTAACTATGGTGTATTGGTTTTTAACAATTATTTTAATTGAGGTAATTTAGTATTTTAATTGTTAGGGTGATTACGGTAATTTAGGGTTTAAAATAAAAAAATATTTTAGCCAAGGGTAGTTTGGGGTTTTAGAAAAATATTTTAATAGTAAGAGTTAAATTTAACAGAGGGGAGGTGTTTGATATATTACTAGGTAAGAGGGAGGTAAGTAATATTATCCAACTAAGAGGGGGTGTAAGTGCTATTTGTCTAGTTAAGATGAGAGGTAAGTGTTTTATTTTATTATTTTATTTTATTTATTTTTTTATTTTTTTTTTTTTTTGTAAAGAACTGTAAGCTTTGAGCCTTTCTAGCATGATGTGGCGCATAAATCATGTCTCACGTTGCCACCCACACAATGTATAACCAAGACCTACAGGGATGGAGGTCCATTTCATGTGATGTTTGTCATTTCTGAATATTGTGGTCTTTTGTTTTGTTTTTATCAAAGAACTACTTCCCATATAATTTTAGGGTAAAGAAAGCTGAATTCATATGTCATCACCTATTAAGCAATTTAAACCATGCAATATATATATATACACGTTCTAAATTGTATAGATGACCATTGTGTGGGTTTGTTTCTTCTCTTACTTTCATAAACTTCTCCGGATTAAACATGAAAACCTTGTGCACTGGTATGATCTTTTCATAAATTCACTATCAATTACTTCTACTATATTACAGTTTTATAAATTATATTTAAAACCTCGTCTACTAACATTGTTGCCTACACTGTAGCAAAAATTATATCTTTTTTGGGACCTTGTTTCAATCTTGTGCATTAAATGTGCATGACCATCCTGTGAGATTTGGGGGACCCTCAGATTGAGATTTCAATCTTTGACCATTAAACAATCAATGGTTGAGATCATCAAAATCTCACATCAAATGGTCCCAAATGTCGTAGGAAGGTCTTGAACCTCGGTTTTCTTTTTTGGTAAGAAGGAAAAGCTACATCTAATTCCTTAATTTTGCAAACATCAAAATTTACCTTCTTAAAATATATGTCACACTTCATCTTGCAAATTGAAGAGACAAAAGTCTCTAACCGAATCTCGAGGGGCTGCTTAGTTGGAAAATACCAATGCCTCCAAATAGAAGGTCAAAAGTTTGAAACCCCTGGATGTGGATGTGAGGAATTAAGTCTTGTCTCGTTGATGATATCAATTTTTGTCATGTTTTTTCAGATGGTTCATGGGATTCAACTTCTCGTAGTGCTCTTGGAGGAATTATCAAGACATCCTCTGGGTCTTTTATAGCAGCTTGTATGAAAGCAGGTTGGGTTCTATCTGCACCGTAGGCGGAGCTGGAAACAATGTATGACATCCTTCAACTTATTTTTATTATAGGGATAAAGAATATCAAGCTTTTTTCTGATTGTCAGGCCGTGGTCTCCAGTTTAAATGATGCACCTAGTTCTTTAGATTGAAATTGTTCAAATTTGGTTCAGCTTATTAAGAACTTTTTGCTGGGGTTTGACACTTGTGTAGTACAGTAGTAGTTCATATTTCGAGAGCAGACAATGTTTCTGCCAATCTATTAGCTAGAGGTGTTCTTTATTTGGGTATTTCTAAAGTTTGATGGATGCAGCCATCACGAGGTCTTGATCCTTTGTACACTATTCCTGCTGGGAGGATTTCCCCTGTTTCTCTAAATTTCTTTGTCTGTGTTTGGTCAAATTAAATTATATGTAATAGTTACTCTCAAGATATACCTAAATTTGGTCCGAAAAAACCTTCGTTCAGAAAAGGATAAATTTAAAAAAGAAAAATCCCTAACAAAATTCCCACTAAGCATCAGAGATGGGCAGCCATGCATGTCGCCGCTGGTTACGCCACTGATTTGTAAGAAACGTCCCTCTCTAAGCTGGGAGAAACAGAGATGGAAAGGGACGGAAAATGGAGGAGAAGTCTCATTCACTCGCCAATTATGAGTTCTAGCTAGAAGATCTTGTCTTCATTTGAACCATAGCTGGAATCCATTGCTACATGAAAAAGCCTTGACGAATGTGTCAAATTTGTTATGGAATTGGAAAAAGAGAGCTCGCAACTGCTACAACAAATCCCTTCTTAGAAGGGATTATCAGTTTGCGCGTGGAGAGGCAATCAGTTGATTTCTACTTCACAACGAGAAAACCAAATCAGTTGTGGCGTCAATCACTCTCCCAGAAGTCTGTTTCTTCGGAGTTATAGATCCATGAAGGAAGCTGAAGGCTTGATACAACCTGACCTAACGACTCTACTCGTTTATTCTATTAAAATCTATAAATATAAATCTTATGTTTTCTTATTAAGATCATTATGAGATTTAGAATTTTCATCTTCAGACTTTGGGTAAGAGTTTTTTACGATGTTTGGTAATCGGGTTAAAAAATTTCACTACTATCTTCTTCTTATACAGTGAAAATTCTTTTTCTTTGTCCATAGACTTAATATAGTATATTATTGTATGAACTACATTAAATCTCTATGTTCCTTCCATTTGTTTATATTCTTCTTCGTTCTAACAAAAGAAACTCATTAATGAAACTTGCTGGTGGAGGGAGTTGCTAGCGTAATGCTGTAACGTCAACAACTATGGAACTTTTAAGCTTTTGTGTTTGCCTACTATAGAAGGAAGGAAATCAGAATATTGCTCTTCTTTGGGGTGTCACTTGTTTTGTTTTATTTCTGAGGAATTTGCATGAGAAGGTGAAAAGTTCACATTCGATGAGTTATTAAGTTCCTTGAAGATCAATCTATCTACACCTAGATGATAGAGCCCTCTGGATATAAAATAAAACCTAAAGAAAGTTCCACTTTGGTGAAATGCAATAGCAATGCATGTCTTTGTCCAATCTGATGTCAATCAACCTCAAAGAGGCAAGACAAGGCTTTGGGTATTACCTTATAGATGTATAAGGTGATAGAGAGATTATAGAAATTTTATACATATATAATAGAATAAAAATCATGATTATACAATGATTAAATGATTTTTATTTTACCCTTTAAATACATTGTTTTATTTCTTTTCTTCACGTACAAACATAATCCAAATGATTTGGTCATAAAAGTGTGTGGCCTGCATGGACCCAAGCTAATATCAAAGCCAAAAGGTTGTATATGCACATTAAATTAAAAAAACTAATGCTTAAAAGGGAAAAACCCTAAATAAAATATATTTTTTTTTGTCAATAATACAAGATAAATGTGAAGGGGGAGGAGAGAAATTTATAAGGAAGAAATTTTTTTAAGGGGAGTTGAAAAAGGGTCTGCACAATGATTTACTTCATGCTTCTGTAAGCACAGTTTAAAATATCAAATGGCACGATATGTTATTAGTAAATATATATTCATATTAGATACAACCGATGCAATATAAATCGACACAGTTCTCTCTCTTATTTATTTAATTTAAAGAACCCTTATTAAATTGCACAATATATATACATATTAAAGTCTTTTGCCCACTGTAAAGCGTTTTGAATGGCTAATGCTTATAGGGTTAGAACATCATGGGCTGTAGAACCACTGCCAAAACTAAACATCATTTTCCCCTGATAATCACGAGCAATGCCACCAAAACCAGCTAGATTTCTTTCCTTAAAAAAGGATCCATCTATGTTGATTTTGATAGTGTTACAATCAGGTCTTGCCCATTTAATGTTTGACTGTGGTGCTTTGGAGTCTCTTACAGGTACTTCCTTAGTACTGTATATCTACAAACCCTTCCAGACCAAAACTCAGCTAGGAGTGTTAGGAGGTGCGATTGTTTGAATATATTTACTTGTGTTGTAACTAATATATCCATTACCGGTTTATACCGGTCAAACCAACCTCAGTCGGGTTCAATTGAGAGATAAAGATAAGATGATCAAAGACGTCCAAAAAGGAGCGATGATTTGATGGTCATGATTGAAAGAGTATTATAAGTGGGAAAGCTAGTATAAAAGCGAGGGAAGATCCGTAAGAAGGTAAGTCTCTAGAATCAACCAAAACTCTAAGCTCACTCTGATTGAACTCCATTACTAGCATTTTAGAAGCTCCAGAGAGCTCTGTAAACACCATCGACACCATACTGACTAGATCGTCGGAGACGAGACACCGATCAAGACGATCGGCTCCGTTTCTTACTGTGATTCTATTTCTTTCAGGAGTGAGAGGTTGATCGATCGAAGAGCAAACCAGATCGAATCAGATCTGAGGAGTTCGGTGATGAAAACTATGGTTCAAGGCGATCGGCAGAAATAGCACCAACATTTGGCGCCATCTGTGGGAATTTAGTCCAGAGCAGAAGCTATGGCTCAATCACCTGAGCGAGAGGAGGAATTACCGATAGAAATGGCGGAAACAAGCCAAAGGGAGCCAAGGAGAGTAAATCCAAAAAGAAGAATGAGAGAAGTGGTTCCGATGCCGCAAATTCCAGTGATGCAAACTCGACAGAGGCAGAGAATGCTGGAGGATCATTCTCCACCTCGTCCAACTGATCAGTTTGAAAGGCAAGAGAAACAATTAGCAGATACATTGGCGACATCTCATCCAGAGTTAGATCCAAATCTGATCGCTGAGCGGTTTGAGAGCATGCAAGCATCAAATACCGGAGACACAAAATCGATGAGGACTTCCATCAAGCAGATCGGAGTACATCCTGAGGAAAGAGTTCTGGTTTCGTCAGCTGGAAGATCTCGAACTCTTTCCCGAGCAAAAGCGACCTCTGTCCCAAATTCTCAGATTCAAAAGTCAGGAGGAAGCCGAAGGAGATCATTTCTGAAGGAAGGATCAGGAGAAAGTGCGGATCCAAACTATATTCCACTAGAGACTGAAGATCGAGAATCGTCCAGAGATGATCAATTGAGTCATATCTGGAGCAAAAAGAGTAGAAGCGTTGCGAATTGGAGAGATAAGAAAGAAGCAGGAAAATCAGGAGATTGCAGATCTGAAGTCTATGGATCGGAAATCAGTAAAAGATTTCGCGTCCTCGATGATCAGATTCAGCGACTGGTGAACAAAGATGGCGGAGAAAAAGCTGAGGAAATAATGAACCAAAATCCATTTGCTAAAGACATTATGTCAGCACCATTGCCGCGTAATTTTAAACTTCTGACATTCACGATGTATGATGGAAGCACAGATCCAATGGAACACCTGGCTCAGTTCAACTCTATTATGATGCTAGCAGGTAACTCTGATATTTTAAAGTGTCGCTCATTTCCATCTTCCTTGAAAGGATCTGCAACAACCTGGTTCTTCAACTTATTACCAGATTCCATTAAGGATTTGAAGGATTTGACAAAAGTATTCTTGTCAAGATTCCAAAGTAGCATGAAAAGCAGCAAAACTGTTGATAATTTAGCTGCAATCCGTCAAAAATCGGGAGAATCAGTTCGAAATTACATGAAGAGATTCAATCAGGAGTCAATTCAAATTAAAATTTTGAATGAGGCGGTGGCATATGACGCTATGTTCAGAGGCCTAACAGATGAGCATCTTCTGGAATTCTTGATCATGAACAAGCCAGCGAATATAGCGGAATTGACGACTTGCTGTAATCAGTATGCAAATATGAAGGACATTCTCCAAGCAAGAAAAGAAACTGACAGAGTGGAGTTAAAAGGAAAGATGATGGAGTTGTGAAATCTGATCAGAGAGAGCGAAGGAATAGCAGGAGTTTTTCAAGAAATATTCCTGATCGTCAATACAGAAGGGACATCCCAAAACCATTCCAAGAAAACTACACTCCTCTCAACGCAAGAAGATCAGAAATTCTGATGCAAATTCAGCATCAGGGCTTTATGAAATGGCCATTACCTATGATAGCAAAAGCGGATGAAAGGAATCCGAATAGATTCTGTAGATATCACAAAGATCATGGTCATGATACCGATGACTGCAGAATTCTGAAAAATGAAATTGAACGACTGATTAGTCAAGGAAGATTGGACCAATATGTACAAAAGAGAAATGGGGGCAACAGAAGAAATGCCGCTGATCAGCCGAGAAGGTGGAACAATCGAACACCAGCTAGAGAAGAACAAGCCAAGGGAGATTTTCAGTACAACTCTCCAGAGGAAAATGCTAAACAGCAAGAAAATCGGCAGATTCAACAGAAGCAGTCCCCCGTCATGACCATCCTGGGAAGCTTGGACTTAAATTCAATTTCAAAATCTAAGGCGCATGCTAGGTATGTGAATATTGTCAAATCTCATGTTACTCCTAGAAGAATCAAAATGATGAAGGAAATAGTCTTCACGGAGGAAGAAATGGAAGGAATTCAAGAACCACACGATGACGCCATTGTGGTGGTCATCGAGGTGGCAAACAGAGATATTCATAGAGTTTTGGTAGACACAGGATCATCTGTAGACATCATGTCTTATGAAGCTTTTCAGCGATTGAAGTTGGATACGGTCAAGATAAAACCTTGCAGCACAAGGCTATTTGGATTTTCTAGAGAGTCTACTTCGGTAGAGGGGACTGTGGAGCTAACAATAACACTTGGAACACATCCACAAACGGTAACTACATTTACTAAATTTTTGTTAATAAAAAGTCTATCAGCATACAATATAATTCTCGGGAGACCAACGTTGAATACTATTGGTGCAATAATTTCGACAAGACATTTGAAGGTCAAGTTCCCAACGAAGGAGGCATTGGAGAATGCAAATCAGATCGAGAAAACTTCAAGGCAGAGCTATACAACTTTTTTGAAGGATTCAAAAGCACAAGGTAAGGCACTCGCCTTTACTGTTGAAGTTACGGATAACAAGGATGAGGAAAAAATTCAAAGAGGTGAACCGGTAGAAAAGCTGGAAAAAATTTGTTTTGGTTTGGAGAATCCAGAAAAAGGGACCATGATAGGAGCTGATCAGAACAGTCAGGACAAGGAGCAATTGAAAGAATTTCTTCAGCAAAACGCAGATGTCTTTTCCCTGGTCAAGCACAAGACATGCCAGGTTTAAGCGAGAGAAGTGGCGGAGCATTGTCTATGGATAGATAAATCTATCAAACCGGTGAAAACAGAGACGAAGGAATTTCTCGTGGAAAAGCATGATGCAATTAAGGTTGAAGTGGACAAGCTTAGGAGATCTGAGTTCATTGAGCAAATCGAGTGTCCAAGGTGGCTAGAAAATGTGGTAATGGTGAAAAAGCATAATGGAAAATGGCGAATGTGTGTAGATTACACTGATTTGAACAAGGCATGTCCCAAGGATTGCTATCCTTTGCCGCGAATTGATCAGTTAATCGATGCTACATCAAGTCAGCAAATGTTGAGTTTTATGGACGCCTATTCTGGTTATAATCAAATTCTTATGAAGAAAGAGGATCAGCCTCACATGGCATTCATGACCAATCGGGAAAGCTATTGTTATAAAGTTATGCCTTTTGGGTTAAAAAATGCTGGTGCAACATACCAAAGGGCAATGAACAAGGCCGTTCAGCTGATCGGATTGGAAGAAATATGGAGGTTTATGTGGATGATCTTCTTGTAAAAAGTCAATTTAAATCTGATCATCTCGCCAATTTAAGAGAGTGCTTTGATGTATTGAGGAGAAATGGAATGAGACTCAATCCTGAGAAGTGTGCATTTGGAGTTTCATCTGGTAAATTCCTAGGTTTCATGGTCACACAGAGGGGTATTGAAGCAAATCCAGAAAAAATCAGGGCTATCTTAAATATGACGGCTCCCAGTAGTATGAAAGAAATTCAAAGCTTAACAGGAAGAGTTGCAGCATTAAGTAGATTTATATCCAGATCAGGAGATAAGTGTGCACCATTCTTCAAGGCGTTGAAGAATCTAAATGCACTCAACGAATTCAAATGGTCAGAGGACTGTCAGAATTCATTTGAAGAGCTGAAGAGGAGGTTGACCAGTCCACCAGTTTTATCTTGACCAAAACCCAGAGAGAGCTTGCAGATATATCTATCTTCTTCAAAGGTGGTGGTAAGCGCGGTGTTAATCCGGGAGGAAGGTACTGTTCAAAATCCTATCTACTTTGTAAGCCATACATTGTTAGATGCAGAATCTAGATATCTGGAATTTGAGAAACAAAGCTTTCGCCTTAATAGTAGCAACCAGAAGCTCCGACCCTATTTTCAAGCTCATCCAATTATTGTTCTTACTAACTGGCCTTTAAAGAAAATACTGCATAAGCCTGATTTGGCGGGGAGAATGGTATCATGGGCAATAGAGTTAACAGAACATGATATAGATTATAAACCTAGAACTGCGATAAAGGCACAAGTTTTGGCCAATTTTATTGCTGAAAGTATTTCATCACGAGGAGGAAAAGATTCTAGTAAGGTGTCTCGTGTGGACCTTACATGTAGATGGGTCAAGTCATTCGCGAGGATCGGGAGCGGGAGTGATTTTACAAAGTTCGCGGATTTGTAATTCAAAATGCACTTCGGTTTAATTTTCATGCTTCAAACAATGAAGCAGAATATGAAGCTCTTATTGTAGGGTTACGACTAGCCAGATCTCTCTGTGTTCAAAGCATCAAAGTAAAAAGTGATTCTGAGCTGGTGGTCAGTCAAGTCACGGGAGCGTATGGTGCGAAAGATGATCGAATGGTCGGTATCTTAAAAAGTATCACAATGTAAGGAGTGGTTCGCACAATTCTCCCACAAGGATATCTCAAAATCAAAATAATGAAGCGATTCTCGGCAAAATTGGCATCCGCAAAGTCCGTTTCTATTCCACAACCGTATATTATGAGGAGCTAGATATTCCGGCATATTCGAGCCGAGATAATGGAAATTGACGAGAGATATCTTGGATGGATCCTATTATACAAGATTCGAAGGATGGTATTCTCCCGAAGATAGGGAAAGGAGGCCGGACCGTGAAAAGAAGAGCTGCCATGTTTATTCTAAAAAATGAGTTATTATATAAAAGAACAGTTTCTGGGCCACTTTTGAAATGTTTGGGACCCTCTGATGCTCTTTATGCCTTATCCGAGGTTCACGAAGGAATCTATGGAAACCACTTAGGTGGGAAAGCTTTGGCGTATAAAATTTTAAGACAAGGATTTTATTGGCCACGAATGCAATCTGAGGCGATTGAGTATGTAAGAAGGTGTCATCAATGCCAGATTCATGCACCAATTCAACCAGGACGAGCAGCCTAACATCAATTCTTAATCCTCTCCCATTTGCTATGTGGGGTATGGATTTGTTGGGACATTTTCCTGTTGCAACTGGAGGGAAAAAGTTTGTAGTGGCTGCAATCGATTATTTTACGAAATGGGTAGAAGCAGAAGCCTTGGCAACAACTACCACGAGTCAAATTGAAAAATTCTTCATAAATCATGTCATATTTAGATATGGCCTACCAAAGATTCTACTGACTGATCACGGACCGCAATTTGATAATGAAAGATTCAAGGAATTCTATGCAGACTATCATATTGAGTGCAAAGACTCATCTGTGGCATATCCTCAATGCAATGGCCAAATTGAGGTAACAAATAGAAAACTTTTGCAGGGGATAAAAAAGAGGCTGGATGAAGCGCATAGTTTGTGGATTGATGAACTACCTCATGTACTATGGGCGTATAGTGTCACACCCCGCCCGCCAAGCCCGGGTTACCCGCCCGACAACCCGTGGGTGCGATCCGTCACAGGATCCATGGTTTTAGTCTATCAATAATAATAAATACAAATACATGAATCAAGAGCAAGAATAGTACAATAATCAATAAAAAGGTTACAGGAGTCCAAATACTCCAATAAAAATCCAAGAACGAACGAAAGAAGGAAGATCAAGAATCAAAAGTAATATCGAGTTTAGCGGAAGCAAAATAAGTAACTAAATAGTCTTCATCTTCAGGAGGCTTCATGCTCGCAAGTCCATGTACCACGCGCCTCACATCGGCTTCATACGAGAAAGCTCTTTCATATGAATCATCTCCAACTCCGACATTGTGCAACTATCCGACAATTTATATAATACATACAATGAAAGGAATGAGTTCCAACGAACTCGGTAAGGAACAAGCAATCTCAATATATGTCAATACAATCCACGAATGCACAGATGAAATGATATGCATGGATGCGAAATATGAATGCTACTAAGATCTAACTATGCAAGTCTCTATAAGTGACATGCTTTAAGATATACACCAGCCCTCCTTTGGGTAAGTCTCATCACCGATCCGGCAAGGACGGTTACCTCGTAGGGATCCCGGGCAAAGGGGTAAGTCCACACCGGCTCTCAAAACCGTGGTGGGGGTTAAGTCAACACTCTCTCACCACGACCATTGGCAATGAGTACGGCGCATGTCGGGGTTTCTAATCCAATGCGGGGTCATAATGGTAACATACTATATGAAGTCCAGATACTTCCCCTATGGCACCAACCAACTCGGTTCGGATCCTTCGCAACCTAGGAGTGTGAATCCTCACGGACCGGCTACCTCGTTGGACTCCACTCCTTAACCCTATGGTCATCCACATATTATTGGGGCGGATGCTCTCATGACTCCACGCGACACCCGGTCCGCTCCTTGGACGTCCATGAGCCCAACCCAACATATGCAACCCTACCATTACATGATCAACCGGGACCACGAGTCTCCGCAGGACTGGTTACCGCGTTGGATGAAACATAGTCACGTCACCATTGTCACGGGCACCCGGCTCAATTCCCCGCCAAAAGGGTAATAGCATGTGGGGTACCTAGCCATGCAATTCTAGACTCCCTAAGTATGTCATCAAGTAATCATGATAGTGCTGGAGACATCAGCAGGCATGTGTCCCATTCCAGCCTTCGATATCCAAGCCAAGATATCCCTATGGAATACCCCTTCCATCACAACTACACTACAATCACTCTTTATCATACCATGAACAGTTGTGCAATATCATGAAAGATGAAGTACATCAAGGAATACCACAAACAGCAAGTGTACAATAAGATTCACATGCTTTATACAATTACAGCAAGTGACATGATCAAAGAATAGTAAATAGAACAACAGAATCATTATGTATATGTAATTGCATATAAATAAGAATGCATGTCCTTACCTGTAATTTAGTAGAAGTCCTCTAACTTGCAATCCAAAAACTATTATAAGACTTTTATTTGAAACAGAGAACACCTAGGCATAGGGTTACAAGAATGTATAAGAGTCAAGAGTCAAAACAATTCAAAAATCAAACACACGTCTCGGAAACCAGCCGGTTGCTTGTGGCGGTTGCTTAAGTTAAGCGACCTCCACAAGCGACCGCCCTGTGGACAGTTTCCAACTCCGAAAATCAGACTTTTTATCATCCGATTTCAATCCATTTTGGGATGATCTTAGTTCCGAAATTCAAGCTTAATAGGTCTAGAACAAGGGGGTAACAAGAAACCCTAAAATTAACAAAGATTTATTACCCAAATCATTCCCTTGATGGGATCCATCCATTAAACAAATGCGGGGATTCGTTTGGACGAGGATCTCATCAAGAACATTGAAAAGGGAGATACAACAAATCAAATGAGTAACCACCAACAAAAAGGGGATGGGTTCATATCAATCGGAGGTTAAAAGAAGAGAATTGCGGATGGAGATTCATTACCTTAATCGAATCACCAATAATAGAAGAGAAAAGGTTTTATATCATTAACAAGACTTGAGCTGAATCCCGACGTTTCACAGCGCCTAATCGCCCAAAATAGAAATCCCGAACAAAATAATGCGTTAATAGGGCGAGGGATGCTATTTATAACGAACAGGGGACAAAATAGGGCATTTCCGAAGGAACCGGGCGGTCGCTAAGGCGGTCGTTGGTTTAATCAACCGCACTAGCAACCGCCCCCATGTATATTGCTATACAAGGGTGCTTTGCTCATGGGGTTGAAGACCAAGTACAACCTAACCCAAATGAAGACATGGGGGAGATCATAGTCCGAAAAATCAATCATAATAGGTTTGTAACAAAGAGGTTAGGGTTTCATCATAACATATGGCTAATCAAAAGGTTATGATCACGGAAAGAGAGGGAATGATTGTTATCAAGAAAATAACAAGAAATCATAGGAAATCTAGTTTATGTTAACGAAACATTACCCATGAGGTTTCCCTCACATGGAAGGTTACAAGAGGTTTCCAGAAAGATCATAAAAGGATTAGGGTTTCAAAGAATTTATTTGACTAGGGTTAAGATCATGATGATGATCATAGATCTCAAAGAATAGAATGAGATCATGGAATAGATGGTTGCAAGGATGCATCATCTTTTTCCTGATCTCAAACAAGAACAAGAATGAAGAAAGAATAATTAGAAATCCTAATTAGGTTAAACATGGATCATGAAGAAAATATAGTGTGATCAAGGATAAAGAATTAGAGACTGATAGGTTACAATTTTAGTAAAGAAAACACATTGATTGGCTGATAACAAGATCAAACTAAGGGTTCTTGGTTTGATCCAAGAGGTTAGGATTTCACCCTTTTTTTGGCTCCCAATGAAAAGGTTGAGAGCACCGGATGAAGGGAAATAAATTGATAGCCAATAAAGCAAGAAAACATAGATGATCAAGTTTAGGTTAACACAAATATCACCCAAGGGAAAGAGAAACAAAGAATCAAGATTCACCCATGGGAAAGAGAAACAAAGAATGCACAATCTGAAAAAGTGTTGGGAAGTTTCCAACAAATAAAAGAACAATAGGGTTTCATATATGGTTACCTCTCATGAGAGTTGGTTACCTCCCATGAGAGTTACCCATAATTAATTCTCATAAAAACAACCCAAGATAGATAAAGGAACATCTCATTAGTATTTCAAAATAAAGAATGGAATTAGGAAGGGTCTACTAATGAGAGAAAATAAGGTTCTCAATTAAAGTGAAGGGAAACAAATTCAAATCATACAATTAGGGATTTACTAACAAGAATCCGTGTATCCCACGAAAAGACTAAGGAGAATAAAGATTCACCCTTAGGGCAAGGAATTTACAATCAAGAAGGGTTTTGGGGAGGGTCCAATGAATTAATAGAAAATAAAAGGGTTGCCAATTGTTCCAAAGAAAAACAAGGATCAACTCCTCAATCATGAGGACACAAGGGAAGGTCATGGTAATAATATGAGACCTTCCCCACAATAATAAAGATAGGTAGGAAATTAGGGAAAGTATCATTAAGAGCTTTGGTGGAATCAAAATCAAGGATCATCGCCATATGGCTTCAAGATCATAGAGTGAATTGGGGGATTCACTCTAGGGTTAAAAGAATTAAAGAAGAGGTCATTACAGTAGTGTAACACCCTTCTCATGATCAGAAAATCAGAAGTAGAGAAGAAAGAATGAATTAAAGAAGAAGCGAATTGAATACCAACATTTTAGAAGAGAAATCGATGAAGAAATCTGAAGAGATGCTTGAGGATCTTTCTTGGCTTCGAAGGAGAGGATCTAGGGATCTTCCCACGTTCTCCAAAGAATTAGAAACAAATTGAGAGTGAAACACATGGAGTTCCCCCTTTTTTACATATCACAAAGAGTTCAAGAGTTACTAGGGTTTCACCAAACTGACCAAACTGACCCTGTTGGTTGATTGGTTGCCAAAGAGGAAGTCCAAAGGTCGATCCCACACTATCTAGAGGTTTAGAAACATGGTGGGAATAGTTTACCACGAAATTAAAAGAAATAAAGCTTTTGAAAACCTTCAAAACAGATATTTACCAAAATGCCACTGCCTGGACAGCTTATTCAAAACAAAGGATTTAATGGGCCAAACTTCAATATTTTTGGATGGGCTTCTTTCAATACATCGTACTACTTACCTAGTATGGAGGGAAGTCTTCAAACCAGGTCCAACTAAGCTTTAGGTCCATCAACCAAGTTCTTCTTCACAAATAAATAGTTCAACACCAAATCAAGTAAGGTTTCCATAAGGAAACACCATCATCAATATCCATGGGTTTTGGGTCAAACACCATATCTTCTACTGAGATGGCCCACAAAGACATCTTCCTAAGATTTTCAAAGATAGAAAAACTGAAATCACGGTCAAACTTCAAAGTCAACATTAAATAAAACCCGACTTCACGCAAAACAGATCGGGTTTCCGGGCTAGATTTGGGCTGGGTGTCACATATAGGACTACGGTCAGGACCCCAACAGGTGAAACACCTTTCAGACTGGCATATGGATCAGAAGCATTGGCTCCAGTGGAGGTTATGGTGGGATCAAACAGATATGAGGGATTTGATCCAATAACTAATGAAGAAGGACTGCGGGCAAACCTCGAATTTTTAGATGAAGTCAGAGAAAAGGCCTTATACTGTAATATGGAATATCAGAGGAGAACAGAGGCGTATTATAATGCTCGAATCAAACATAAATCTTTCAGAGTAGGAGATTTGGTTTTGAGGAAAAAATCAGCATCAGATCCAAGGAACTGCGGAAAGCTTTCTGCAAACTGGGAAGGGCCATATGTGGTAACAAAAACTGTGAGCAAAAACACATATTGGCTGAAGGATTCTCATGGAAGTTGTTTGAAACGACCATGGAATGTAATTCACCTTAGGAAATATTATCAGTAGAAAGAATCTTCTGGTATTCTTGGAGAAAGCATTTTATTAAATATGGTCATCCAAAATTTCTTCTTCATTATTAATCCAAAAGACATTTATCCGAACCAGTTCTTCTGATCACGCCATTTCAACGCTGATCCAGGGTCATTCCTTCCGAGGATGATCCCGACTTTTCGAAGTCAGGCCCAAGTGGTCAGCCTTACGAGGTCACATCATACCTTTTCAACGCTAACTCAGGATCACTCCTTCCGAGGATGATCCCGGCTTTCCGAGGTCAGGCTCAAGTAGCCAGCATTCCGAGGCGTGATTATGCTAGCTGATCCGGATCATGCCTTCCGAGGGTGATCCCGACTCTTCGTGAGTTAGGCTCAAGTAGCCAGCCTTCCGAGGCCTGGTCATGCTTTCCGAAGCTGATCACGGATCATGCCTTCCGAGGGTGATCCCGACTCTTCGTGAGTTAGGCTCAAGTAGCCAGCCTTCCGAGGCCTGGTCATGCTTTCCGAGGCTGATCACCGATCATTCCTTCCGAGGGTGGTCCCGACTCTTTGTGAGTCAGGCTCAAGTAGCCAGCATTTCGAGGCCTGGTCATGCTTTCCGAAGCTGATCACGGATCATTCCTTCCGAGGGTGGTCCCGACTTTACGTAAGTCAGGCTCAAGAAGCCAGGTCATGCTAAGCTAATCACGGATCATTCCTTTCACGAAGATGATCCCGGATTGTTCCTTCTGAGGAAAGATCCCGACTTTCCGAAGTCAGGCTCCAGTAGCCATCTTTCTAAGGCAGCATTCAGATCAAGTACGACGGAATTAATCAATAAAATAACTCAAGGATCAGGTTACACCAAGGACTATTAATCGAAGTTCAAAGATCAGATCAGGTATTAAATCAACATCTCAAGGTATCTGATCAGGTATTAAAGTTCCTTTCAAATACTTTTTCATCAGAAGTATTTCAGAAGAAGTCAATTTACAAAGTTTGATCAAAGATGTATACATCTAATCAATTATGAATTGGTTAGAAGATGATAGTTAACAAAAAAATAATAATAATAACAATAGAAGGAAGGAAGAAAATTTCATTCATATAAAAGTTTGACAAGTTAAAAAACCTCATATGCAAAAGAGGTAGGCAAGAAAGAAAAAGGTAAGTTCATAAAGCAAAAAGAGTGTTTTCTTCATATTTGTGGTTTTGTAGATGGATCAACATCTGTAGCATTACCAGATGGATCAACATCAACAACATCATTAGCAGCAATATCTTCATCTCCTTGAGCAGGTAAATTATCATCATCATTGTCATCTGAACCACTGGCAGAATGATCTGGGCCAGATCTGGAGGAATCACTCATGTCATTGTCAAAATCATCTTCTGATGAGCAATCAAAGCTGGGATACTTCAAATTTCTAAGATCAAAAAAGGTTCTAGAAGGGAGATATTCTGGGGATAACAACTTGAAATCTAAACCAGGATGAATCTTAAGGATTTCTGAAAAAATTTGGTCAGAGCAATCCTTTACCATATTCTTGCAAAACCCTAGGAAAGTTGGATTATCTCCAACTTCCTTCATTGAGGAGGTAACTGAATTTAAGACTATCTGGTTTTCATTTTGTATTCTTCTCTTCTCAACTTCAAACTGTTTCCTCTCTGCTTCTAAGTCTCATGCATCAAAGTTTTGAATTTTAAAGTTTCATCCAGGAGAGCATGAAGGTTTTCTTTCTCTTTAGAAACCAAATTAAAGGAAGCATCGAGATTATCCTTTTCTGCTGTTATTTCATCGAGTCTTAACCCCAAATCATTATTTTTATCCTCCGAAGCAGACTTCTCCAGCAGAATTGAACTGAAAGCTTTCACATGATATTCTTGAGCCAACTCTAAAGCTGTATTTAGCTTTTCAATCTCATTAAACTTTTCCTGGAGTTCATTCTTTTCTTTCTCAATACTTTGTGACCAGACCAAGGCTCTGGTTAGCTTTCCTTTAAAATCTTCTCTTTCACCTGTGAAATTCTAGCCCTGTCAAGGGCATCATTCTTTAACATTTTAAGCTGAAAAAGCTCATTCCTATGATTCAAAATGGCTTCTCTCAATATAGAAACTTCTTCCTGCAATTCAGCACAATGGTCAAAGCAAATTTCATAATCAGTATGCAAACTATCAAGATCATTCATCAAATCAATCTCTCTGAACTCAGCTGCTGTTAATTTTCTCTTTGAAGATCCCAATTTTCTTCGAAGATCCTGTACCTCATTGACCAATTCAAAGTTCTTTTTGATCAGTTCATTATTTTCCTGAGACAAAGTTTTCTCTCTCTCCAATACTTCGGAAAATGCATTGAAGGCAGCCCCAAAACATCCGTTGATCAATCATATTATATATATATTTTTATATATATATATATATATATATATATATATATATATATATATATATATATATATATATATATATATATATATATATATATATACATTAAAAACAATATAAGTAATCAGATCAATAGTAAATTAATTCTAAATAGATAAAAGGGAAAAAGGTCTATTTCTTACCCCCATCCATGAGAATAAAGGTCAGAATCAGACATCCGTGCAGTATTCCTCTTGTCACGGGGGATTCTGCCTTTTGTGCCCCATTCTCTAGCAGCCTCCCAATTACGGCTGGCCGTATGATTTTCTTTTAAAAACCACTCAGGGTGGAAAGGATTCTCGGAATCAGCATTGCTCATGGTATCATCAACCTGGTCAGGGGCTGGTTGGAGATCAGCTATCTCAAGAATATTCTCAGGATTAACATTTACTGCAGGATCATTTGAACCAGTCTGCATGATAATATTTTCATGGTTTTCATGACCATCATGAGGGTCAATTACCATGAGAGCTTCAGGCAGGACAAGATTATTCTCTGGTAGAGCTACTTCATGAATTTCCTGGGAAATATTTTGGTTATTTTCCTCCAAAGGAGGAACATCTTGATAACTTTTCTCAAGAGGGGGAACATCAGTATCTGGGGCAGCAACAACATCAGTATCGGGACAGCAACATCCAACACAGGGATGGATAAAGGTAAAACGAAAATTTCATTCACACGATCCTCGGCAACAACATCCAAGGGAGAGACAGGGAACATCAACATTTTCATCAACAAGAACATCAACATTTTCATCACATAATTGATCAGCTATTTCCTCAATAATACCACCTGTAGCATGTGTTAATATGTCTTCAGCAATTTTCTTCAGATGGTCAGAAGAATAGTCAAATAAATCCTTACCTTGACCTTCGTCCTCAACCATTTTTTCTGGGAAGACGGAAGTATCATGAGGAATTTCTTCATGTGGACTATCTTCAACAGTGGGAACTTCCGTGGGGGCAGTATGAATTTCTTTTCTTCTTTTCTTCTTCTTCTTTGAGCCAGACGAACCCTGGTCAGAAACTGGACCTGTAGACCTAAGTCTACATCTCAGTGTATTGGAGGTTCTGGAGGTCCTCATCTTGGGACCAGAGGTCTCACTTGCAACTGTTTTCACAATTTGCACATCGGCATCTTCTCTGATGGCACTTTCTGGAGCCGGGGTGGTTTTCTCTTGATCAGGGGAATCTCTCTGAGCAGTTTTTCTTTTTGAAGGATGATGGGCAGTGTGTTTTCTTTTCTTGGAGGGTTTAATAACCCTAGAATCGGATTTCATTTCCTCTGAAACACTTCTTCATAGATCAGCAACATTAAGGATGGGACGAGCAATTACTTCTGATGGTAACAATATATGATAATGAGTAAGGATTACAAAAAGAAAGAAAGGTATACAACAGCTTATTATCTTTACCCGGAAAAAGGCCGTGACTAATGAGACCTGCATCTGTCTTCAACTTGGCCGCATCTATGGGAGTTCCAGTCGGAATCATACTCCAAGTTATTCGGTCATATTCAGTAAGCACAGGACGTACTTTTAGAGGAGATAAGGATTCCAAGGAATGAAGACACCATCGAGACCGGAAGTTTTGATTTGGAATGGCGCAGAAGAAGTATTTTTCCCGCCATTGCTTGTTGTCATGGGGAATGGAAGAATCAATGAAAATTTTGGATTCTCTTCCCAGTTCACCCACAATGCAGGTTCTTCTGGCAAAGTGAAGGTATCCGCGTTTGCGGGATACTTTCAAAGTGTAATAATTTCTGAAAAGGTCAACAGATGGGACACGATTCATCTGGAGAATAAACGCAAAAAAACAGTAAACCAGTCTCCAACTATTTGGAGTAAGCTGAGAAGGACAGACATGATAATAGTCCAATAAAGATTGAACTATGGGAATCAGGGGGATTCTAAAACCTGAATCAAGGTGATCAAGGTAGATGGTGATAACACCTGGATCAACTGAGTAAGGACGGTCGGAGGAGTCAGGAACCCATACTCTAGCATCAGAAGGAAAATGGTAACTTTCCAAATAAGAATCCAGGTGGGATTTCTTTATTTTGGTGGGATACCACTCGGGACCAACATGCTTTGGGTCCATTTTTTCTCTGGACATGTTGGCAGGAGTATAAAGAAGGATGGCTTCATCATGAGCATACGGAACAGGTTTCCAGTCTGAAGGATTATGCTGAGAGGAGGAAGCACCAGACACGTTTTTCATTTGCTCTTGCTTGGAGGTATATCGGGTTGGGCGGAAGTCTGGGTGTCTTGAAGGATTGGAAGCAGGATCCATGGCGGAGACAAGAAAGGAAGAAGAAGAAAACTGGAAAGGTAAAATCTGAAAAAGAGTGATAAAGGAAATAGCAGATAGGTATGTTTGATGTTCACGAAGAAGAACAGAGTACGGAAAGGAAAAGGCGACAGTTGACAGATATATATAAAGAATGAGGGAGGATTTCTTGAAAAGAGGGGGAAATACACGATGGTCCAAAATCAATGGTCATTACCTTTCGTAACCGACGCGTGGGATCAATCGGCTAACGTATGAAAACAGCAGTTGAAAATAATGAAGATGATGTGTGAAAGGGCAAGGGAACAATATGATGGTAATGCATGGGAAAAAGACGAAATCAGTGATCAAGCGGCGGTAACGTTAAGGAAGTTAAAAAGTTATATTTGAAAATTCATAAAAGGTCTGACAAGACAGTGATTTCAGCCGGTTTTAAGATAACTTGGGGGCTGAGTACAGTAATATAATTTCAACCAATACAAAGGACATGATTTCATGAGGGACATGGTTATAAGCAGATTTTCAAGATAATGATGATATGATATGATAACTCGTCATCAAGGTTTTGAAGAAATCGAGTATTACCTGGGGAAAAGGCGTAATAGCTGGACAAGGAATACTGTGTGATTTTGATGAAAAGGATAAAACCTGCTGATCAGAGTCTCATTTAGATTCAACCTGATCAGCAGGCTTGGGGGCTTATGTTGTAACTAATATATCCATTACCGGTTTATACCGGTCAAACCAACCTCAGCCGGGTTCAATTGAGAGATAAAGATAAGATGATCAAAGACAACCAAAAAGGAGCGATGATCTGATGGTCATGATTGAAAGAGTATTATAAGCGGGAAAGCCAGTATAAAAGCGAGGGAAGATCCGTAAGAAGGTAAGTCTCTAGAATCAACCAAAACTCTAAGCTCACTCTGATTGAACTCCATTACTAGCATTTTAGAAGCTCCAGAGAGCTCTGTAAACACCATCAACACCATACTGACTAGATCGTCGGAGACGAGACGCCGATCAAGACGATCGGCTCTGTTTCTTACTGTGATTCTGTTTCTTTCAGGAGTGAGAGGTTGATCGATCGAAGAGAAAACCAGATCGAATCAGATCTGAGGAGTTCGGTGCGGAAAACTACGGTTCAAGGCGATCGGCAGAAATAGCACCAACAACTTGTACGATACAATACTAGATACAAGACAATAGTCTCTTAAAATCACTTGATTGAAATGATTTTTTATACAAATACTTTATTACATTGTCTATAAGTGCATGGATGCATGACCCTATTGATGCTAATGTGCAAACAAGGGCTACACTTGAAGAAACATGTCCCCTTTAATAAATGTGTTGTGTTGATTAAATTAATCAAGAGTATCTGCTCTTAAATTTGGAGTGGTTTCTTGGGACTATAGGCAAATCCTTGCCACAAATCTAAATAGTTATAAAACTACTTCATAACATGTAGTCGAGGAGTGCATAAGCTGACCTAGATAAAAAAAAAAAGAAGAAGAAAAGGAAAAAGCCTTTAAAAAAAACTAAAAATTACACAAAACTTAAAATACATAAGAAGTGTTTTTATATTTTTAATTTGACACTAACATTGTAGCCATCCACCATTGGTAACATCTATCATAGTCATCACTTATCATGTTGATGTAATATATTTGTTAAAGGATTTATACTTCTAATTTCATCATTTGATCTTCTAATCAGTTTTTTCTTTTTTAGTATCATTTTAGCCTTCTGGCAAGTAAATTAGCAGATAATGGAATTCGTATCTTGAAAGGCAATGTTTATCGTTTCTTGGATTAAAAAGCTTTTAAGGGAAAATATTAGATATCTATTAGATCTTTCACATATTTGTAGTCTTAAAGTTCTATACATCTATACTTGACGTGTAGAGTTTCTAAATTCAATTTAGAGTTGCGTAGCTAAGTCAAAGATTTTTGTTACAAAGATTTTAAAATGCAGAACTTTCGTAATGATGATTATTACATGAGATATACAGAAGGTTTGGAAAACCGTTGCCACCAAAAATAAAATATTATATGAGATAGCAGAGAATAGATTTTATATGAATAGAAGTGATTGACTTAATCATAGTGTGTTAGTGAAGAAGCTATGAACTTCCTCCATTTCGAGAGTTCTTTAGAGCTCTTTATGGGTTTATCCTTGGTAGGGGTAGGGGTAGGGGTAGGGGTAGGGGTAGGGGTAGGGGTGTAAGTTTAGCCCTAGTAGCCTTGATCTTCCTTGAATTCGAATAAAATATGAATTCATTATCCAAATTGTTTTTTCTCTTTGAATCTTAAGGTCAAGGGAGGGCGGCCTTAGAATTAGTATTTTTCTATTCTGACCTTATCCATGATTTTTTGCCCTAATTTTAAAGAGATGAAATCAACTTTGCAAAGAGATTGAGGGAGGAAACATTTCTGAAATATTACTTTGTTTTAGGGTTAATGCTATCTACATTTATATTTTCTTATAGCTAGGTTCAAATAATTATTTTTGGCATAAATATAGCTGAAAGGCTATGTAAATAAATCCAACCATTAAATCTATTGAATTAAATCTAAACCGTTTATGATGGACGATCCAAATTTAATTCAACTAAATTTAATCATAAGATTTTTAGGACCATTCAGCCAAGCAATTTGTACAGTCGTTCAGCCACCATCTTCCCTTATTTGTTATATTGGATTAATTAGGAGTTAGGCTAGGCTAGGGCTACGTTTAGGAAGAAAAACAATCTAGGACAAGGATAGTGATACCAAGAGGCCCAATTTGTTCCGAATCCGGATCAGCGACCCGGTCCGATGGCTTACCACCACAAAAAACAGGGGGGCTCCGGGGTGGTGATGGGAGTGTTTATATATATATATATATATATATATATATATATATTTCAGAGGTGGGGCCCACCGCCCCAATGTTTTTGTGGTGAAAAAACCGTCGGAGAGCAATCTGTGCTCCCCCATGGGGGTGATGATCCGGATTCATTTGTTCCAACCTAATTTAATGAAAGACAGTCAAGTCGGCATTGGACTAGACTTGGCCTATCAGGGTTTAGGATCAAGGGATAAGAATCTTAACTATCCACTGCACGTGTTACTTTTATTTATACATCTATCAATTTTTACATATAAAATCCTGATGAAGTTACAATCAAACTCTACATGTTTGGTGCGAGCATAAATTAAGAACCACATTGGTTGTTAGGTAAATATTGTTATCTATTATAAAAAAAAAAAAAAAAAAAAAAAAATATATATATATATATATATATATATATATATATATATATATATATATAATTTTTTTTTTTTTTTGATAACAATGACGAAACCAAACTTGAATTTGGACGAGCAACTTTTCTTTATTGGATATTCTTTTTAATTCCTTAAAGTCGTCAGCTGTTAAAATGAGAAATCTTGTAAAGAATTTGGAAAGATAAGACTTATCAAAAGTACTTTTGTTTGAGTCTCCATGAAACTTAAAAGCTATTAAAAATTGAAAATGCAAGGATGAACACGCGACACTGACATGGAATTCTGCTTTCTAAATTCTAAGAAACTATTGCAAGGGTTTACGTGGAGGTAAGCCAACAGTCATGTTTTCAATTTATTTGAAAGTGATTCCAATGCTGTTATCATTACCATTAATTTATTTGCCAGTATTCACTCTTCACCACTATAGCCTTAGCTAGTCACTATAATAAGTAACATCACCTACCCCTGGAGAAAGATGGGAATTGTTGTACGTCACATAGTGAATAGGATTTTCATTTGTATTACTTATGTGCAGAAGAGACTGAGACAACTTTACACCACATAAGAGGTGGTGGGTCCCATTCTACCCAAAAAAAAAAATGAGGGTTCCATTTAGGGGTGTCAACGGTGCGGTTTAGAGCGGTTTCGGGCCAGGCCTAATGGTTTCGAGCTGAAAACACCCCAACCCAAACCTGCCCATTTAAAAGATAACGATTTCGGTGCGGTTTGGGTTCGGGTTGACTAACGGTTTGGCCTAATATTTTGGATTTGGTTTGGCTAACGATTTGGACTAAATTAAAATTCAATATTGAATTTTTTTTCTCAACTCCAAATCCTAGTTTCTCACACACAAAACTACAAAAGATAGAGGATGAAGACTCCAAGTAGATCCAATGATAAGTGATGGCATTAGAAACCTTGATGCCTGATTTCACAAATGTGAAAATGTGAAAGACTGAAAATCTGAAATTGAAACAGCGTTAACGATTAAGATTAAGATTTAAGAGTTGAGAATTATCAATTAAGACTTTTAAATTTTAAAATAATAAAACTAAATGAAATTTGAAAATTAAAAAGTTAACGATTAAGATTAAGACTTAAGAGTTAAGAGTTATCAATTAAGACTTTTAAATTTTAAAATAATAAAACTAAATGAAATTTGAAAATTAAAAAGTTAAAACTTAAAACGTTAAACGTGTTAACACTCAACTCTCAACTACTCAAACTCAAGTTTCAACATCTCAAACACCGAAATTCATGGATCATTAATTACATTTAAACAATACAAAAAAAATTTTAATTACATTTAATATTTTAATTTTATTTATGTAAAAGACAGGGGGGGGGGGGGGGGGGGGGCCCCCCGGGGCGCCCCCGCCCCCCCCCCGGGGGGGGGGGGGGGGGGGGGGGGGGGGGGGGGGGGGGGGGCCCCAAAAAAAAAAAAAAAAAAAAAAAGGGGGACCTAATTAGTTTAAACCTCCAATACTATACATTTAGGGAGATCTAACTTGTTAGCATTCATAAGTAGATTTCTCCTAAATGTTTGATGGAGAGAAATTAGGATAGAGTTATTCTCTACCTCGAAGATACAAGATCCCAATGCATACTCATTGCCAGAAATTGCATCAGACGCATTTAATGTGTAGGACTATCAAGCAGAATTTCGGTCGAGATTTCGATCTGGCGGCCGAAAGTGATTTGCTTGACAATCGTGTGCATTAAATGCGCAGGACTGAAGCAAGGTCCCATATTGGCCACTTTGTTATGACTCACCAATGAAGTCCACGTGGAAAACTTCTTGCAATTTCTTCATAACTAATCTTTAATTGCTATGGTTTTGTTTGGTGCGATTGTGGTTTCCCTCTCGCTCTTTTGCTATACTTTCTTTTATCCCTTTTGTTTGGTTTCTACCAAATACCCTTTTTCTTAACCTACTTTTGGAAGTGATTTGCTTGACAGTTGTATGCATTAAATGCGCAGGACTGAAGCAAGGTCTCATATTGGCCACTTTGTTATGACTCACCAGTGAAGTCCACGTGGAAAACCTCTTGCAATTTCTTCATAACTAATCTTTAATTGCTATGGTTTTGTTTGGTGCGATTGTGGTTTCCCTCTCGCTCTTTTGCTATACTTTCTTTTATCCCTTTTGTTTGGTTTCTACCAAATACCCTTTTTCTTAACCTACTTTTGGAAGTGATTTGCTTGACAGTTGTATGCATTAAATGCGCAAGACTGAAGCAAGGTCCCATATTGGCCACTTTGTTATGACTCACCAGTGAAGTCCACGTGGAAAACCTCTTGCAATTTCTTCATAACTAATCTTTAATTGTTATGGTTTTGTTTGGTGCGATTGTGGTTTCCCTCTCGCTCTTTTACTATACTTTCTTTTATCCCTTTTGCTTGGTCTCTAACAGATACCCTTTTTCTTAACCTACTTTTGCAAATAATTTCTTCTTTTTTTTCTTTCCCTTTACAGATTAGATTCATAAAAGGTATTGGCAAAAAAGAAGCTTTACTTTCAAGAACTTCTGTGACTTCTATACTAGCAAACAATTGGAGCCTTACTTGGTGGATGGCAAGGACAGAGTGATGCTGGAAAGCTGTGAAGGTGGACCTATTTGTTGTTAGTTGCAAAGACAAAGGAAGCGAAGTGAGAACAAAGCAGCATTTGCCTCCAACTTGGTCGGCCATGTAGAAATCTACTGGAAGTTCCATCTGAATCTTAGTGAAGAATAACAGCCATAGACACTTTTAATGGTTAAGAAAGGGAAAACTCCTTTGTTGTGCATAAGTCTCTGTTGTGTATAGTAGTGCACATATATACCAAGAAAACAAAGTAAATACAAGACTACTAAGAATTTTTAAATTTTTAAATTAAACTTTTAGCTCAACCAATCATTTGGTACAAAAATGCACTGTTATGCACATCAAAAAATTTTTTTTTTTTCATTAAAAAGGCTTCTGAAATGAGGATAGACAAGGCTTCTGGGAGTGATTAAAAAAACTCAAGTTGAGCTGCAAATTGCAGGGACCAGTATACATTCTTCGGAACCGGCTTACCTTGTTAATCTGAATAACACTCCTTCATGCCATCCTTGGAGTTTCGTTTTGGGAAATTTTCAGCGCCTTCCTGTGACTTATCCCCTAAAATTAATCACCCTCCGAGTAATCCCCTAAAACTAATATCACTCCCTGAGTTGTCCAATTTATCAATAAGACCCCATGTAAGGCTAAAATACATCAAAGACACCCTTGCCATTGGAAAATTACAATTAAGTGCTTGTATGAGCAAGTTAAATATTTAGAAGGATAAGAATCACCTTCAACGGAAAACACACGCTCAATTGGTTTTCTCACCTCTCTCTACCGTCTACAACTTCTTCCTCTCCCAATCATAATTCCTCGTTAAGTTTGAGAGATATGCATCGTGGATAGTGTTTTTAAACTTAGGATGCAGGGTAATATTGGAAATAGAAGTAAAAATCGACTGAGACTAGCAGTGTTAGCAAAAAGAGGTCTGTTCAATAGATTGAATAACTTAGCAAGTGGCATTAATATTAGGGGGTGGTGCTGAAAATTTCCCTTTCTTTAGTGCAGATATCCAATTAAATTATACAATAGAACCATTTCAAATTGATAATGTGCAGATGCCGTCAGTGAGTACATAACAGGATCTTTTGCGCTGATAATAAACTGGGAAGATGGGGCATATATCTACTAGAAACAGGATTCTGTTATCAAAGAAATGGCTTAAACAAATGAGTTTGTGTGTTGCTTTACCTTGGGTTCTCTGATGCTAACAATAACATGTATATACTCTTATCATTGAAAACTATAACTTTACAGGTGCTTGTAACATTGTCATTGGTACAATCGGGTGCTGTTCTGCCTCCACATTTTTGCACTTACAGAAACAGAATACTGATTTCAAAAACAGAATCCATCAGCTGTCTAAAACTTCCAACTTTACTTCTTCTGAAGCTGAAAGATCCTCAGAATCAGGAGGAGCCATTCCCGAACGGCAGCTGTAGACACTCTCATCATTGTCACCATTTTCGGATGCTGAGCTTTCACACATTTCATTGGATACACACCCGACTTCCATACACTCAACTGGGATAGCAGCAGAATGGTGTACAATTTCAGAGTCGTTAAACCCATGTGTAGGCGTTAGTTCTTCCTTCTTCACCACATTAAGTACAATCCCGTTATGTACACTTTCGGGCTGCAGCAAATCTCCTTCACTCAGCATGATGCTAGAAGTGGCTGGAAGTCTGGGGGTACTAACATCTTGTTGTTCAATTTCTGGGCTGTCTGAGGTTCTTTCTGGTGTTGTTCCCCTTGAACTGTGATAGTATGGATCCCTGCCTGCTGTCTGAATCACAACAGCGTTGTGATTGATCACCCACCCTTTGACCTCATCTTCCCTTACCCAGGGCTTGCTAAATTCAGCATCTACATCCAAATTCTGGACAAAATCAATGAACTTATTTGCTGATGTCGTCCTCATCAAGGGCCCACCAGATCTTGTCCAAGAATTGAGGTCTGAACTCTCTGATTCACTATCGCTTCCATCATGCATGTTACGCCGGAAGTTCCGGCCAGAATTGATTCCTGAATTCCAACCAACACCATCTGAAAGGATGTCTTCCTCAAGGGAGCCTGTTGAGTTCTCCCGTGCAATGCAATTCCATGAAGGAATCCTTTTGGAAGCATTAAACTTTACAGTACTGGCTAATCCATTTGAAGCAGCAGCCCTCTCAGCACTCCTTTGGAGCCTACGCATGTGGTTAAGAAGTGCAACACATTCATCCAGTGCAAGTTCGATACCACAGTTGGCCTTTATTGCGGAAAGCTTTTCCCAAATGCACCTCCTGCCCTGGTTTGCAGCCTTTTGAAGCTCCAAATAAGATGGGTTCTGAATAATTTTTGAATACTGAAACGGAATACAAATATAAGATCAAAAGAGCTTATTAACCACTGCCAAGATTAGCTAATCCAAATACTGCAGTTCCTAGAAATAAGACTACATATTGCATCACTTTGACTTCTTATCTACCTGAGCAAGGGTTGCAGGCATCACAACCGTGACATGACCCTCCCAATCTTGAGCAAACAGCTTGGCAATACCCCCTAGAGGAAAACCAAGTTCCAGCACCTGATTGCATCTATGCTTCACCTCCATCTCTGCAAGTTGAGCAAGCTGCATGGAAAAACAAAGAATTAATGGCCATTTGAAACAAAAAAAAAGATGCGGATACAAATTTCCCGATATCGAGGATCAACCTAGTTTGGTTGATCCCACTCAAGATAAAAGGAAATAGGATAGAGAACCATGCACCTCCTACTTTACATGTGAAGCAAAGCTGACACACCCAAGACAGAACATGGTATGCTTGATGAAAATGCCATTCACAGTAAATGGTACAATGTGATTAAGATTGTTCAGGCAACATGATTTTGAGAGTGACCAAGAAAAAATCATTGGTCAATGTGTGTTTTCACATGGAGACTGAAAATATTTGTATCAATTTGGGACATTCTATAGAATTATCAGAGGAGTTTCTGGCAATATTTTATCAGATATAGAGAGAGGAAGAAGTAAAACATGGTAGAAGCACAAGTTACTAATCTTCTTGACATTCACGTATCGTGATTGAATAATATGGGTCAGATATATGTTCACCAAGAAACATAAGTGTTAGTCTATGTGCATACCTTAGCAGCAAAGTTGCCTCCATAAGCTCTCACGAGCTCCTTTAGTCTCAATAATGGTGAAATGTGAGGATTTGCCTGACTGACAATAAAATGATTAACATTGAATAGTTCCTTCAGCTGCATCATAGGTAAGTCACTTTCCAAGCTACCATCCCTCCACCTGCGTGTGTGTGCACCTGAACCTTCTTCAGGGCCAAAGTGAAATGGAGGGTGATATGGAACAATATTGCCACTTCTATTCTTTGCCATCAACTCTTGAGCTTCAAACAAGCCCGGGAAAGCACAAGAAGCAGTCACAGCACTCCATATAACAACATGAGGTGATGTCAAGTAATTCAAGCATCTAGGGGGCTCATGCTTCCTAGGAGAGCAAACTGTAATACCCAGAATTCTACCAGTCATGTCATAAGCCTCTTGGAAGGTCAGGTTACTTGTCAGGTGTCTCAATAGCATCTGCAACTGACTAATATCATGAACAGCCCCTTGTATCATGAGTCTCCTTACAACTGTGAAAATTCCACCCATCTGATCGAAGAACCGTAATGAATGCCAAGAAGTTTCAAAGAAACTTTGAAGTTCAGGCCAGGACCTTGTGGCAACAATGGCACATATGATGGAACCCACACTGGAGCCTGCGATTACCCGAGGCAAAAGCTTGTGCTCGACCAGTGTCTTAACCACACCCACATGAAATGAACCCAGAGATGCACCACCACTCAAGAGCAATGCCGTCCTCCCAAAGGCATGTCTTGTTTCATGCATGAATGCTAGCTTCTCTTCTAAGAGCAGCTCCTCAGAATCTGAATTACAGACCATTCTCAACTGAGTTGAAACTTCATCAATATATTCCTTAATGAGCTTTGGCACGTGAAGCCTACCCTTGTGAAGTTCGGGGTTGCACATATTACCCAGATTTCTAACCAAATCTGCACGCATACAGAAGATTATATCTCTGAGAGAACCTTCTTGGCGACGTTGACGAAGTTCTTGGACTTTATTCCTCACAAGCTCCTCGTCGTAAAAATCTGATTCATTCATTTTTGGGGTCTCCCTATCAAGCATCTTAGCTGCATGAGCCCATTCCTCATATGTCAAGGCAGCTCTCATCATATTCCTCCAAAATTTCCTCCGATAAGCCAATTCAGCTCTCATTTTAACATCTGTATATCTATTCAACAGAAAGGCTATAATTGTCACCATTGCCAATATCCCCTGTGGATTTTGGGGATGAAACCAGGAGATCACCGGCATCACGTAGTCCTTCAATGAATGCAATAGTTTCCACAGAACATGGAAAATTTGCTGCCTAAAATTTGACATGGATTTACAAAGCAAAATTCGGAAAGCTATTGTTCTACCAATGATTGTGGAAGGACCAATTGAGAACCGATCAACTCTTGCTTCATTACTGATGTCCATCTTTTCAGGAATAAATGTGGGCAACACAATAGAGGATTCAACTCTCAACCTAACTCTCACAACCCTATAAAAAGATCTGGAGAGAAGACCAACCGAGCGGGCTTCCTCCTCAGAACTTGATTTACGGTCTCTGTTAAAGACCTAACACAAACAATTTTCAAATTTGCGTGACAAAAGAGGATTTTCGGTTAAAATAAATCCCTACCAGGATATCGAGAAAATTAAACTGCCCTTCTTTGAAGTTTCAACCTGGATCACAAAATAGAATTCTGTAAGTTGAGGGAAACCAGTGTTTTGGGGGAAAAGTTGATAAATTCAAATTTGGGGATATGAATCAGGAAGAACAATATAACGCAGTATATTCATTCAATAATGCAGGAAATCGAAATATTTCATATCCCATCATTAGTTTCGAGAATTTCTTACCAAAAAACAAACTCAAGGAAGCAAAATCCCAGAATCAATCCGAGAAGGGTTCTCAACTGATAACGCTAGAAACAAGAAACGAGAAACGAAATGATACAGATGAAAAAGGGGAAACTGAGGATTCACCCAAATAAATAGATGAATAATGGGTTCACGCAAAACTATAAATTCAAAACCCAGATAAGCTGAGAATGCTAAAAAGCAAACCCAACTGGAAATCATCCAGAATAACAGACAGATAGGGAGGGAGACGCGATAAAGAGGTCGATTTTCAAACTTGGAAATGCTTGTAATGTCCGTACTGGCGTAAACTATTTCTTTCCTTATATTGAAATACTAATAAAGATACTATATTTAAGTAATCGCAATGAAATTTTTTTTTTATATTTTTTTTATTTTAAGATAATTTTCATTTGGAGCGGGTGAGGTTTGATCCAAATTACTTTTAGTTCAGTTTAAGTTTTCTTTTGCATAGAGCTCCTTGTGGTTTCAAGAAATCATTAGATAAAGACAAGCTTAACAAATATCGTTAGTTTAATAATTTTTGTGATGAAAATACCTTCTTTTTTTTTAATAAGTTTATTTCTTTTATTCAAAAAAAAAAAATTTTTAAAATAGCAAATAACTCTCCCTCAAAAACAAAGATAAATATGTAGGTTAAAGTTTCGAAGCCCTACCCTCTGCAATATCTCAAAACGAAGGCAAAATGAACTTTCTCCCTATTTTCTTTTCGTAATCTTTGGGCTTGTTGTTGGAGAATATTAAGACAAAATAATGCTTTATGTCTGTGATTTTCACAATTGTTGATGATTAATTTCAAGTTTCGTTGTCGTCGGAGTTGGACTATTTTGTTTATTAGGGCATCTTTGATAGTGTTATTGCTAGGATTTCTGATTTGCTTTCCTGGTTTTGTAAATCCAGCAAAAGCAATTGAAGGGATGAAGGTCCATCCAGCTCCGAAGAAACGGTACATCTCGTTCGGGTACGACATCAATTCACACATTGAAGCTAACGGGATGGTGGGAATGGGAAGCCAGAAGAAGCTTCGTCAATTACCTCACATATTCAGCAAGTTCTTGGAGTTGCTGTTCCGTCTGACACCAACGTCTTTATCGAGAAGAATCTGGTTCCACTTCATCGTCATGACTGAAGGTATGGGTGATGATGTGAGTCATGTGAGTATGTGACGCTGTTGGTGCTAAAATTGCCGGAGGTTTTGAACCGTAATCTTCGCACCAATCCATTCAGATCTGGATCGATCTGGCTTGCTCAATTGTCAATCAACCTCTTGCTCCTGAAATATAGAACACTAGTGAGAAACGAAGCCGATCGTCTTGATCGGCCCGTCTCCGACGATCTAGTCAGTAGATGATCAGAAGTGAGCTCTCAGAGAGCTTTAATGGAAAATAAGCGAGAAGTGTGTGAATATTCGAATGAGCTTACCTTTCATCAGAATCTTGGCTCTATTTATAGGCTTTAATACGTTGTCTCTTATCACTGATGACCGTCGGATGGAAAGTATAGATTGGATGGCTATGATTAAGCCTTTGTTTAACCTTTGGGTGGTCCCTTAAATTCATTCGTCTCATCAGCTGAATCCGGTTGAACCTAGTTAGACCGGTATAAACCGGAAGTGGATATTTTAGTCACAACACAAGCCCCCAAGCCTGCTGATCAGGTTGAACTTATATGAGACTCTGGTCAGGAGGTTTGAATCTTTCTTTCAAGTGACTTCAGAATATTCTTCATCTTGTATTGGCTGTGAGAATTCTTCAATACTTGAGCTTATCTTGCATTTGGAAAATGTTCAGCCCCCAAATAATTTTAGAAAGGAAATAAAGGGCGACGGAAGATAATCTTGAGGATGAAAAGAACATAGAGGGGGCAACAATATTTGACCTGCTGCACATCTACTATACTTCTGACCACTCGTTGTATTTCTGATCACTTGTTGTATCCTTGATGAGTTGCTGATGAAGTACTCTTAGGAAAGAGTGGCTGATGAAACTTTTTGAGAAAACAGCTGACGAAAGCCTTAATAACTGATCAGATGCCTTTTTGAGAAAATGGCTGATGAGAGCCTTAATAATTGATTAGAAACTTTCTAAGAAAATGGCTGATGATAACCTCAATAGTTGATCATAAACTTTTAGAGAAAACGGCTAATGAGAGCCTTAATAGCTGATTAGAAACTTTCAGAGAAAATAGCTGACGAAAGCCTTAATAACTGATCAGATGCCTTTTTGAGAAAATGGTTGATGAGAGCCTTAATAATTGATCAGAAACTTTTAGAGAAAATGGCTAACGAGAGCCTTAATAGCTGATCATAAACTTTCAGAGAAAATAGTTGACGAAAGCCTTAATAGCTGATCAGAAGTCTTTACAGAAAACGGCTGACAAGAGTCTTAGTAGCTGATCAGAAGTCTTTAGAGAAAACGGCTGACAAGAGTCTTAATAGCTAATCAAAAGTCTTTAGAGAAAACGGCTGACAAGAGCCTTAATAGCTGATCAAAGCTTTTCTGTCCTTTAGACAATAGTTGAAGAGAGTCTTAGCAACTTTGATTAGAATCTTCAATATAATCTGCTTTGTGTGAAACTTTCTTGATTAGCTCCTTTTGGCTTTGACAGAGTAGTAGTTTGAAGGAATTCTTTATAATATTGACTTATCATCCTCTGATCATTACATATCTGATTAGATAAATACTTCTGATCAAACTTGTATTCAGTATTAGCTTCTGATGAGATATTTCTGAAGAAAATATAGCTGATGAAATCCTTAATAGCTGATCAGATATTCTCAGATAATGGTCTGTAGAAAATCTTTGAGCTTTCGATAAATAATCCTCCATATAACCTGATCCTTGAGTTGTTTTATTGATTAATTCCATTGCTCTCGATCAAAAAATTGCCTTAGGAAGATGCTGCCTTAGAAAGATGGCTACTGGAGCCTGACTTCGGAAAGTCGGGATCATTCCTCGGAAGGAACAATTCGGGATCACCCTCGCGAAAGGAATGATCCGTGATTAGCTTAGCATGACCTGGCTACCTGAGCCTGACTTATGTAAAGTCGGGACCACCCTCGGAAGGAATGATCCGTGATCAGCTTTAGAAAGCATGACCAGGCCTCGGAAGGCTGGCTACTTGAGCCTAACTCACGAAGAGTCGGGACCACCCTCGGAAGGAATGATCCGTGATCAGCTTCGGAAAGCATGACCAGGCCTCGGAAGGCTGGCTACTTGAGCCTAACTCACGAAGAGTCAGGATCACCCTCGGAAAGAATGATCCGGATCAGCTAGCATAATCACGCCTCAGATGGCTGGCTACTTGAGCCTGACTTCGGAAAGCCGGGATCATCCTCGGAAGGAGTGACCCTGAGTCAGCGTTGAAAAGGCATGACGTGACCTCTTAAGGCTGACCACTTGGGCCTGACTTCGGAAAGTCGGGATCACCCTCGGAAGGAATGACCCTGGTTCCGCGTTGAAATGGCATGATCAGAAGACTAGTTCGCAAAAATGTTCTTTGGATTAATAATGAAGAAGAAATTTTAGATGAGCACGCTTAATAAGATGATTCTCCAAGAATACCAGAAAATCCTGTCTCCTTTCTACTGATAGAAATAAGTCTTCAAGAATAATATAAGTCTTCAAGAATAATATAAGTCTTCAAAAATAATGTAAGTCTTCAAGAATGATGATCAGTCTCTGCTCTATAGAAAATTGCTGGTCAGAAGCCTTCATAACCGAGATCAACCTTTTATGTGGCTGAGAGAAGCCTTTAGAGAAAGTTGCACAATGATCAATGCTTTAATGTTCAGCATTATTATTGCAGTAGAATTTTTGCTCCATGATCTCTTTTTGCACTCGAATTCTTCAAGAATCTTTGAAATGCTTCTTTGAGGAGTTGATACTTGAATAGAAAAGCTTTGGAAAAATAAGAATATTGCGAATGTAGCATCCATTGCTGCTGCTGCTATTCAAGCTACCATCATCTGGGCTGTTATTTGATGTGGCCTTTCACATTTGCTACTTCTTTGTTCTCAAAATTTCAGAAACTGCTAGAATGTTTTTGCTTTGAAGTGTTTCAAGTCCAGCTTAGATCAAGATACTAGTTGACAACCTCCTTTGATTGCCTTTATCAGAACTAAATTAAATTATGAAAGCTTCGGAAAAGTCATCATGTACTCTCTCCTTTGATCCAAGCGATGGCCTTCCTCTATAACCCCAGCAGTTGTTGCTTGCTGCTGCACTGCTTCTTCTCATTTGATCAAGACGATCGGCTTCGTTTCTCACTAGTGTTCCATATTTCAGGAGCGAGAGGTTGATTGACAATTGAGCAAGCCAGATCGATCCAAATCTGAATGGATTGGTGCGAAGATTACGGTTCAAAACCTCCGGCAATTTTAGCACCAACATTTGGCGCCGTCTGTGGGAATCTAAGCAAAAAGCTATGGCTCAACTACCGGAAGAGCATGATCATTCTTCTGCTCTTTTTTGTTCGGAGATCTTTGGCTCAGCGATCAAGTTTTTCTTCTACGATCTGTCTTGAAAAGGCATCCGAGATCTTATGCTCTTTTTCCGATGAAGTTTCATGTACTTCAAGCGAGATCTGAGTCGGTTATGTGAATTTGGAGAAGAAAGCGAGATCTTCTTCACAGCTCTTATATCTTGGTTTTCATAAAGTGACAATAATGGTGGAGCAAGAAGCATCCTTCTATATCTTGTTTCTTGATCTCTTGTTCTAGCTTCGATCTATCTCTAGATCTTTGATCGGCATCTCAAAGGATCCCTACAGCCAACGATGATACTCTGGCCATCATCAATCTTGCTGATAAGTTTTCCATTCACTCGGATCTAAGTATCTCTGTTTTCAAATCTGAGATCTCAGTCATTGTTTTTCCAGATCTAAACATCTCCGTTTTCTTAGATCTCTGATGTTCTCTCAGATCTAAAGTATCTCTATTTTCTAAGATCTTCATCACTCCTTTCTGCAAATTCGTTTTTGTTGATCTCCAAATCTTTGTTTTGGTATTGCTTCCGCTCTAAGGATTAAGATGGTTTTGAGTTGTCTCGTTCACATTCAATCTGAGAATTCCATTATTTCAGCCAAGTTTGAATCTGACTTCGGTTTTCTTATCAATTGAATGAGAGATGTAAACGTTTTGAAAAGGTTCGAAAGAGTCTTGGAAGTAACGAGAACGGGAAATTGTTGATCTAACTAAGCAATTACATCAAATTTTTGTTGAATTTGATTGTTTATGGAGTTGATTACAACTTCAGGAGGCAGATCTGGAGATTGCGGAGACAATAAGCAATTCATTGCAGAAATTCAAGGACTAATAACGGAGAAAGCTTTTCAAGACTCAGCAGCAACGGTGCCTGTAACCGAGAACTCATTTACTTCTCTCCTTGGTCTCCCAGCTAATCAAGCGATTGAGCTCCTTCACAAACCTGTGAAATCTGAAGATATTCTCGTAGCAGATCAAGGATAATTTGGCCACTCATTTAACTGTTCTTCTATATTTCCTACAAAGCCAAAGCCCATGGTGATTTGCTGTTAGGTTACCCTCTTCTGGAAGAAACGGATAATCCATGATGTTTTTCTTGCAAGGCTACCTATCTTCTACACATGTCCAGTAGAGGCTAACGCAGATGACCAAGAATTTCTTTAAATCTGTCTTACACGAGTTCCATAAAGACTGTTTAGACCAGTGGTTGAGGAGAGAGCAGGCCACTTGTCCGCTTTGCAAAAGCTACGTGTCACTTGAGGAAGTTGTGTTTCAACAGAAGCATTTGAGGAGCAAAACCGAGTTATACAGAGAAGAGGTGCAGCTTGCGTTTATGATCTCAGCTACTCTTGATGCGATTTATGTACTTGTTCTTGGAGTCTCTTTAGTTCCTGTTTCTCCCAGCTTCAGATCGTGAGAGTTTTGCCCAGACTACAGATGCAATTTTAGCTTGTAGAGCCCTAGTAAATCTGCTTGAAGACCAACCTTCAGAAGAAATGAAAGTTGTTGCTATTTGTGCTTGATCGAAGCAACTTTACCAACACTGCAACAGGTACTTCCAGAAAATATTGAGAGCTGAACTGCAAGATACTACCTAGGACTGAAGCAGCAAATTCCCGCAATGCATGAGGCAATGGAGGATCAACTTGTAAAATGAGGTTTGACAGCTCATTGACACCACCTTCTTCTGCAATTTCATTTGGCTACTGTTTAGCAATAGAATTGTTCGATGAAATGCCTCAGTACATTTTGGTACTGAGAATAAGTACAGAAATCGCCACATCAGCTACATCTCACATCTGTTCTCATGCAAAAGCTTCTGTTGTTGTTGAAGGAGCTCCTCTTGTTTCTTGCGATTGAATTCAGCCAGCTTTTGCAAAGCAGCCCTGTTTTCTTCTAGTGCTTGTGAATGGAAGTTGGTAAGATTCATGAAGCAATGCCATTCTTGCCTCTTAACTCTTCCTTCATTTCTATTTGCTCTTCACGAAGCTCTAATTGAGAAGCTACTATTTCTTTTGATTGCACGAAAATAGCCTTTGAATGTTCTAATGCAACATCAATTTGAATTTTAACATCCTTGGAAGTCTCTGACATTTGTTGGGTTCGGAGATCAATTGATGTTAATGAATCTTGGATTTGGTTGGAGTTCTGTAACAATTTCCCTGATCTATTTTCCATGCTTTCTAGTTTATCCTCAACGAGTTCAGCTGATCTCTTTAAATCATTTATCCATCTCTCTATTTGTTGCTTGAATGCATCACTCTGTAACTGATGGCGAATTAAGTTGGTCTACAAAAAGAATTCAAGATACACTTTATGTGCTTGCTCATTTGTTGGTGCAAATCTTGAACAGCATTGCCAACTGCTAGGATTTTGAGAGAATTCGATTTGGGCTTTCAAGAATACGTGTTTGTTTCTACCAACTGCAAATTGCTATTTGTTTCTGTTTTTGAGTGGATGGATTTGGCTTACAATAACTTTGACAAGTTATATACGTGTTGAGCTTACAAGTTTTCCAACCCTACGTGTCATGGATATATCAAACAATGAATTCAAAGGTTCCATACCAGAGAAGTTTGGAAACTCTTCAAGCTTGGTACTTCTAAACATCTCTTTCAATAATATTTCTGGTTATGTCCCTCCAGAACAGATTTTCAGATCCATGGGTATGAGTGCTTTCATTGGAAACCTCCAACTACGTGGAGGACCACTGTCACCATGTGGTTCAAAAGAAATTCCACATGTGGCTCATTTCGAATTGGGAAGCAAAGGCACTAAGAAACTTAAATGGGTTCAACAATCATGTGCAACAGTTTTTTGGGCTTCCTCAATTTACAGCAAATTATGTACTGAAGAGCTTCAATTACCAAGAGTCAATAGAACCAGTGCCACCATTATCAGCTGCAGCCAGCAAGGTTGTTCTGCCAACAGGAATAACAGTTTCAGTATGGAAGTTTGAAGTGTAAAGTAGTGGGAAGATGCAGGGGATGCACCCACATACACCTAGCTCATTATCTACAATCCAGAGGATCAAATGAGAAGAAGCAGTGGCAGCAGCAGCAACAACTGCTGGGGTTATAGAGGAAGGCCATCGCTTGGATGGTTGAGAAAGGAGAGAGTACATGATGACTTTTCCGAAGCTTTCAGAATTTAATTTAATTCTGATAAAGGCAATCAAAGGAGGTTGTCAACTAGTATCTTGATCTGAGCTGGACTTGAAACACTTCAAAGCAAAAACATTCTAGTAGTTTCTGAAATTTTGAGAACAAAGAAGTAGCAAATGTGAAAGGCCACATCAAATAACAGCCCAGATGATGGTAGCTTGAATAGCAGCAGCAGCAATGGATGCTACATTCGCAATATTCTTATTTTTCGAAAGCTTTTCTATTCAAGTATCAACTCCTCAAAGAAGCATTTCAAAGATTCTTGAAGAATTCGAGTGCAAAAAGAGATCATGGAGCAAAAAATCTACTACAATAATAAGGCTGAACATTAAAGCATTGATCATTGTGCAACTTTTTCTAAAGGCTTCTCTCAGCCACATAAAAGGTTGATCTCGGTTATGAAGGCTTCTCACCAGCAATTTTCTATAGAGCAGAGACTGATCATCATTCTTGAAGACTTACATTATTTTTGAAGACTTATATTATTCTTGAAGACTTATATTATTCTTGAAGACTTATTTCTATCAGTAGAAAGGAGACAGGATTTTCTGGTATTCTTGGAGAAATCATCTTATTAAGCATGCTCATCTAAAATTTCTTCTCCATTATTAATCCAAAGAACATTTTTGCGAACTAGTCTTCTGATCATGCCATTTAAACGCGGATCCAGGGTCATTCCTTCCGAGGGTGATCCCGACTTTCCGAAGTCAGGCCCAAGTGGTCAGCCTTACGAGGTCACGTCATGCCTTTTCAACGCTGACTCAGGGTCACTCCTTCCGAGGATGATCCCGGCTTTCCGAAGTCAGGCTCAAGTAGCCAGCCATCTGAGGCGTGATTATGCTAGCTGATCCGGATCATTCCTTCCGAGGGTGATCCCTACTCTTCGTGAGTTAGGCTCGGGCCCCCCCCCCGGGACTCTTCGTGAGTTAGGCCAGTAGCCACCTTCCGAGGCCTGGTCATGCTTTCCGAAGCTGATCACGGATCATTCCTTCCGAGGGTGGTCCCGACTTTACGTAAGTCAGGCTCAGGTAGCCAGGTCATGCTAAGCTAATCACGGATCATTCCTTTCGCGAGGGTGATCCCGGATTGTTCCTTCCGAGGAATGATCCCAACTTTCCAAAGTCAGGCTCCCAGTAGCAATCTTTCTAAGGCAGCATCTTCCCAAGGCAATTTTTTGATCGAGAGCAATGGAATTAATCAATAAAACAACTCAAGGATCAGGTTATATGGAGGATTATTTATCGAAAGCTCAAAGATTTTCTACAGACCATTATCTGAGAATATCTGATCAGCTATTAAGGTTTTCATCAGCTATATTTTCTTCAGAAATATCTCATCAAAAGCTAATACTGAATACAAGTTTGATCAGAAGTATATATCTAATCAGATATGCAATGATCAGAGGATGATAAGTCAATATTATAAAGAATTCCTTCAAACTACTACTCTGTCAAAGCCAAAAGGAGCTGATCAAGAAAATTTCACACAAAGCAGATTATATTGAAGATTCTAATCAAAGTTGCTAAGACTCTCTTCAACTATTGTCTAAAGGACAGCATTTGATCAGCTATTAAGGCTCTTGTCAGCCGTTTTCTCTAAAGACTTCTGATCAGCTATTAAGACTCTTGTCAGCCGTTTTCTCTAAAGACTTCTGATCAGCTATTAAGACTCTTGTCAGCCGTTTTCTTTAAAGACTTCTGATCAGCTATTAAGGCTTTTGTCAACTATTTTCTCTAAAAGTTTATGATCAGCTATTAAGGCTCTCGTTAGCCATTTTCTCTAAAAGTTTCTGATCAATTATTAAGGCTCTCATCAGCCATTTTCTCAAAAAGGCATCTGATCAGTTATTAAGGCTTTCGTCAGCTATTTTCTCTCAAAGTTTCTGATCAGCTATTAAGGCTCTCATTAGCCGTTTTCTCTAAAAGTTTCTGATCAACTATTGAGGTTATCATCAACCATTTTCTCAGAAAGTTTCTGATCAATTATTAAGGTTCTCATCAGCCATTTTCTCAAAAAGGCATCTGATCAGTTATTAAGGCTTTCGTCAGCTGTTTTCTCAAAAAGTTTCATCAGCCACTCTTTCCTAAGAATACTTCATCAGGAACTGATCAAAGATACAACAAGTGATCAGAAATACAACGAGTGGTCAGAAGTATAGTAGATGTGCAGCAGGTCAAATATTGTTGCCCCCTCTATGTTCTTTTCATCCTCAAGATTATCTTCCATCGCCCTTTATTTCCTTTCTAAAATTATTTGGGGGCTGAACATTTTCCAAATGCAAGATAAGCTCAAGTATTGAAGAATTCTCACAGCCAATACAAGAGGAAGAATATTCTGAAGTCACTTGAAAGAAAGATTCAAACCTCCTGACCAGAGTCTCATATAAGTTCAACTTGATCAGCAGGCTTGGGGGCTTGTGTTGTGACTAAAATATCCACTTCCGGTTTATACCGATCTAACCAAGTTCAACCGGATTCAACTGATGAGACGAATGAATTTAAGGGACCACCCAAAGGTTAAACAAAGGCTTAATCATAGCCATCCAATCTATACTTTCCATTCGACGATCATCAGTGATAAGAGACAACGTATTAAAGCCTATAAATAGAGCCAAGATTCTGATGAAAGGTAAGCTCATTCGAATATTCACACACTTCTCGCTTATTTTCCATTAAAGCTCTTTGAGAGCTCACTTCTGATCATCTACTGACTAGATCGTCGGAGACGGGCCGATCAAGACGATCGGCTTCGCTTTCTCACGGTGTTCTATATTTCAGGAGCGAGAGGTTGATTGACAATTGAGCAAGCTAGATCGATCCAGATCTGAATGGATTGGTGCGAAGATTACGGTTCAAAACCTCCGGCAATTTTAGCACCAACAACTGCTTGCACTGTTGAAATCCATCCTGAAGTTACAAAGGTTGTGATCAGAAGGAGTAATCCTCACAAATTGTTCATGTACAGTGAAGAGAATCTAGCCAATGGAGGATTAGTGGAGTGGTTGTGATCCTCACCTCTTAGTGGAGAGGTTGTGGGTTCAACCCTTGCTTGTTGTATATGTAATATCATCATCCCCAATTTCCCTATATATAAGCAACTTTGTTAAATAATAATAATAATAAATTATTATGGTAGATTGGATAAAAGAAATAAACTTATTAAAAAGAAGAAAAAAAAGCTAAAATAAATAAATCCAAAAAAAAAAAAAGGGTATTTTCATCACAAAATTATCAAACTAACGATTTCTGTTAAGCTGATCATTATTTAATTATTTCTTGAAATCATAGGTAGCCATATGCTAAAGAAAATTTAAACTAGACTAAAAGTGACCTTGGACCAAACCTCAGGGGTCCAGATGAAAATTATCTTTTATTTTATTTTATTTTATTTTTCTCAAACTTATATCATTGGTGAAGGACTATTGCCTGGGAGAGTCCAACCTATGACCTCTTTCCCTTTTAGGGGTGTAAATAAAGCCCGGTTGATCTGGTCCAACATGATCTCAACCCGACCCAATTCAACCCAAAGGGCGGGCTAGGATTACAAAATACTTAACCCTGCAAAGGTCGGGTTGGGTTCGAGTTCAACCCTCGGGGCAGCCCGGTTCGGCCCAACTTGACCCTATGTGAGTTTAATTATAAAATTATACGTAAACATACATTTACGACAAGCACAATTAAGTTGTCACAAGTGCAATGTTGGTTAGATAGCAAAGCTAGCATTTATCAACAAGTGATCCTCGGTTTGATTCTACTCTACTGCAAAATATTCTTTTAATTCCTTAAAAAATAGAATCAGGTCCAGGTTAGTCAGGGCCAACCCGACCCTATCAGGGTAAATCAGGGTGGGCCGGGTTAGTCCTGTTAGGGTCGGGTTAAGGTTAGAAAATTGAAAACCCTGACAAGTTTGGGTCAGCTTTGGTTTCAATTTCAGCATCTAGGGTCGAATTAGGGTTCATGGCTAGCCCGACCCAACCCGGCCGTTGACACCCCTACTCCCCTTGGGCCATTGATTCGAACTGAGTCGAAATGGATGGAATCGATGGATAGACCTTCGAAGGGCTTAGCCTCCTGATCCCAAAACACTAGGCCGAAGCCACCTTTGTCATTAATGCTGGACGCATCCACATTCAATTTCAGAAAGCCCATAGGTGGTGGGCTCCAAACCTCCTCTTCATGATTTCCTTTTGGTTCTTCCCAGGATCTGGAAACAATTTTTATTTGGTTGCTGGCCGTGAACTCTCTCGCACTGGCTTTTGCATGCTCTGCTACTTGTGAGGGCTCCATTGCTGGCTTTTAAACATCAAGTCGTTCCTCGCTTTCCAGAGGCTCTAGCATGTATGCAATTTGGCATGAGATCTCCTCGTAGATCCTTTTATCTCCCAGTAAAGCTTGCTTCCAAGAAGATTGGATGAGAGATACAAGGGAAGGGTCAGAGGGTGTAAATGAGAGCCCAGATGCAAACTAGGCTCTTGAAAATATGAAGTCCAATAATGGATGATCTACCATCACAACACCACCACATTGAGAAAAACGGGGATCCACTGCACAGACTTGCCAGAGCATGTTCTGGATCTTTGAAGTAGTATAGGTGGACCATATATTTTTCCAAATGGTTGGATTTCTACAAGGAGCTTGGCAGATGAGGATGGCCTGAGATTATTTTCTCACTCACTATCGATATTGTATACGATGGCATGTTATTTTATTGAACATCACGAACCAATTTACAGGTCTACTTCAACCGTCGGATAGAGAAAACAATAATTTTTCTTCTATTATCCCTTCTTGTTAATTATAGTGGGTGGGACCCACTACACTTTGCACCCAAGGTGGAGTCTAAATGAAACTCTAATTAAATAATCAAAGTTGAAGGAAAGAATATTATAAATATGGCAATGGAATACGAAACAGACTATTGGAAAAATTCAAATACTATCCCTTGCTCTCTCTATGACTTCTCTCTGGAAGAAGTTAATCCTGATCCTCCAACAATATGGTTAGCCGATTCGAAAGCGTGGAAATAACCTGAAAAAGGATGAGAAGGCAAGTCAAAGAAATGGGAATCCAAAGAGGCACCTCCCGTGTCTATGCATTCAAGATCTCTGAGGTATATAATTTTGAACTCATCTTTAATATAATTAATTCTTTAACATTGGTATTAGAGCCAAGTTGTACTTAGGGTCCTCGGCAATGGTTGGATTTTATGTACGGGTTGGTTAATTTATGGTGAGATTCGTAGGTTTTAATTTGTTTTTCACCCATTGGTGATTGGATGTGAAGTCACTACCTAAGAGATCTCTAGCACCGCATAAGAATTGGGTGGTAGCAAATTTTTCAAAAAAATAAAATAAAGTAAGGATTGCATGTTCGTTTTGTTTTTCGAATTTATCCTGATTGATTGCTTCACCTTTTTACCCAATGATGCATTTGAAAATTGCTCAACCTTCGGATTCCTGATAAATGAACATTAGACGTAGGTGACTAAGCGGTCAGGGAGCCACCTCCAATGGTTAAGTCAATAAATGCACCACCAATGAACTTTAACGAGTTGTAGAGCTTGAATGAAAGATTCAATGGAGAGAAAAAAATTCAGTTACCTTCCCTTCATATTATGCTTCGATTTATACAAAGTTTACCTCTTATTTCCGTCCGTTGGATCAATTCATAAGTCTTATTTGTTGTCATCTGATTGTAGGGTTTTTTCTCCCTCAATTCGGTTTAGTTGCGGATTCATATTGGGCACGATTGCCTATCCCGAGCTTGGCGGAATCACATTTCTTTCTATTATTGTTGAGTTCCTTCATGCTTAAGGCACCAATGGGTTAACCTGTCACATCCACCTAGCTGGTAATCTATCTGGAATACCCAAGTGTGTGATCCACAGCCCCAAAGATCAAGTTTAGGAACGATCATATCCACTTAACATAATAACATAATCAAAAGCAAGAACAAATCATTATATTTAAGTAATTTAATAATAAAAGTAACTTTCTTAAAAGGATCACAAAAGAATATCAGAGTGCGGAAAACAAGATACTAACAAAAAGATAACTGTAGAATATAGCGGAAATATACCCCACAAACAAACACGGAAGGTAGATCGAAATCTAAAGCAAGGTATAAAGCTATTACAATAAAAGTAAAAGTTCAGAAGAATAAGAGAAATCTAATCAACATCTTCCATCGACTCTTCTTCTTCTTCAGTCTTCATCTTCTTCATCTTAGGATTGTGCTCTTGTAGCTTCAAGTCAGCATCAAGCTCACGATCCCATCGGCGAATAAGACGATGTCCAGATGCTGTCAATAGGAGCCGTCAGAGCAGTCCAAACCTGTGAGCTAGCTGCACCACTGGTCATAACCTTCTTCCAGAGACTTCCGGAGCTACACCATATGAGGAAGGGTCCTCCGTACCATAGCACGGGTTCTCTTTCGAACCTACAAAGTCATCTAAAAACAAGTCCCCCGAAGGGTAAGTTAAAAAAGAACTTAGCAAGTATCCAATCACAATAAACATCTTCACACACAATCCAAGGCAAACATAAATGCAAATGATATGAAACAATAAATGCAAGTATGCTTCTAACTCTATATATGTATGCTTGTCTCTATTGGCAAACACGCTTTAAGTCATAGCACCATACTCCTCTAGGTAGGTCTCAAATCACTCTCCCTTAGCCTTCCCGACATCTTGGGTTTTCCGTTTGGTAATTGGGTCCTGAATCCTTCTCAGACATACCATAGCTGGGGTTTAGGTCACCACTCTCTCACATCACCATTGGTTTGTGTATTGGCGCGTGTATAGGGTTAATCTTAGCCCAATGCAAGTTATCTACTGAGTCACATCTATTTAGGGTTAGATACGTCCATTTATCGCTTCCGGCGATCCTTTCCGGTATAATTCCCACTAGAGTCACCATCTCCTTCCTGGCTACGTAGACTCTTAACCCTATTGGTTATCCACACATCGTAAACGAGAAGCTCTCGTGTCATCTCATGCTTCCCGCAATCTCGAGCGCCCACGAGCCCAAGTCTACCACATGCAACCCTACAAATGAATGACCCCCACAATGTGATTCATGTCCTCTTACGAGTTGGTTACCGGTCTTGAGCGCCCACAAATCCCCATTGCTGCCACGAGTCACTTGGTCTCAATTCCCCTTCTGATAGGATTACATATGACAAGGGTTTCCTAGCCAAACACTTCTAGACATACCCTAGGTATGTCAACTAGTAGTCAGAGAAAGAGTCAAGGGGCACCATAGGAAAGCATCTCATACCACTTCCACTGGTGTCCAAAAGACAGAAATGCCAAAAGGGCATTCCCCATTTTACAACTACAACCTAGACATTCACATCATATCATGATTCCATACATATCACATTCACATCATAGTCCAAATCACATTCACATTACTCTATAATCAATTCTAATATGTAAATCACGATATGAATATGCTATTGTAATTACATAAGTGATACAATGTTAAGAAAGTGAATTATAGTAGATAATTCATGCATTTGCATCATATCAAAACAAGGTATGTAAATATGCAAATTATGAGTGGAATACTCACCTCGTATTCCAAAATTATAATCTTCAAGTAAGAGATCAGAGGACAATTCCAAAATCACCTAAACAAGCTTAAGAAAACATGTATAGGTCATAAGAAGTAATTCCAAAATATTGGAGTCGAAATGGAGACAAAACAGGGGAAAATCTGCTGTCAGCAACCCTTTGGTCGATGGTCCTTGGCTGATGGGATAGACCAAAGCATCAACCAAGCAAATACAGTGTGAACAGAATACACTAAATTGGTCATAACTTTTTCGTTTGAAGTCTGATTACTCCGAAATTTGAAGGAGAGTTCCACAAAAACATACTAAGACTATCTATGAAGGTTTAGACATCTAATAAGGTCAATAAAATAGAATTCTAACAAAACCCCAATTAGGCTAAAACCACAGATTATCACGGAAAGGCTAGAATGAATGGGGATTCATTCAAAGAGATAGAATACAGTAGATCAATAATAGAGAACTAATAAGAAACAAGTCTAACATTGATTAGAATAGAAAACTATAGTAAGCATAGATCATGCTATCAAAACTAATTCAAAATCATGAAGAATCACCATATGGTTTCAAGGAAAGCATAGAGTGAATGGGGTTTCACTCTAAAACAAAGGAGATCAGAGGATGGGTCTTTTCAGTAGTGTAATACCTTTCTCATGATCAAAACAATAAGAAACAATAGTAAAGAGAAGAGGTTACAGCAGTAGGTGATAGATTACTAATCTTGAATGAGAGAAATCAAAGTAGAAATTTGGTGGAATGCTTGGGGATCTTCCTTGGCTTAAGGAGGAGGCTCTAGGGTTCTTCCAACATTCTCTAGTAGTTTAGAGGCAAAACAATTAGGTTTAGAATGAGGTTGCAATATATAGAGGATCCAAAATCCAAAACTTTCAAAAATAACAAATTCTATTTTCGGAGTTGCTTTGGTCGATGGTGCTTGGTCGATGGGATCGACCAAGAGATTGACCAAAAGGTCTCCCTTTGTCAACTTGCTGAATTTTGGATCTCTAAGGTTAAAATCAACACTTAGGCCTTCAACCAACTTAGGGAAAGGTCTGACCTGACTTCCTAGGACCTTCCAAAGACATCCACACTAAACTCTGGGTCCCACTTCAAGGTCAAACACCAATCAAGTCACTTCTTCATCCAAAATAAATAAGGTGTCTAGGCTAGGGTTTGGGCTGGATTTCACATAACCTCTAGAACAAGTCCCGACCGGCGCAATCGAACAGACCATGGTTCACTCGGTTGGTTATTGTTTTCATTTATCACAACCCCCCCCCGATTGAATGATTATGATCAAATGACCAATCGTTTGGTATGTTTTTCTCGATCACGAATCATGGGCATAGTATATGGAAGTTTAAACAATCCTAGGTTTCTTGAACGTCCTCCAAATGTCATATTTATTGTCATAAATGTTACGTCCTCTCGAGCCACAATCGTTCAACACGAAACACGTTTTTCTCACCATGTGTTCATTGGGAACATGTGCCATCATAAAGCTCTTTTTCTCAAACCATCATTTACTTTCGGCCATTGATTTCGGATTAATCTCTTTTGTTGAATGCTTGGTCTTGAACCATCGCCCATTCTCGATTGTCAATCTGGATTGATCTCGTTCTTCCAATTCATTTATGGATTTATTTAAACCCCCCCCCCCCCTTTTTTTTCTTTTTTTTTTTCATTCCATTTCTTCACTTTCCCTTTGGCAAATTCCTCTGTTCCTAAAGATATTCGTGTGCTTCGAGGGAACTTCTTGCCTTTAGGTCCTTTGGAATCAACTTCAACTTAGCTCAATTTCAACAAGTAAGTCTCTTATGCCTCTTACATACTTCTTTTTTCTCCTCTTTCTTCCATTCTTTTCTTCCCCTTCATTGGGTTTGTAATCTCTGCTAGTTTTTGGGTTTCGTCTCCAAATCCTTTCCAACCCTTACCCTTGGGAGTTTTCTGTTTTTCATTTTGACAATGGGTAGTGGTAGGACATCTGAGGATGATTCTATTGACCGAATGGTCGAGGGAGACGACTCAGCTAACCAATCCAGACCTTCTTATTCCATTGTACCATCTGGGGATAAGAACATTAGGATTACCTACCGTTAGTTTGGTCCTTCAACCTAGTCTTCCCGTAGGGAGCAACCAGGGAATCAAATGGAGGGTGAAATTGCTACTTCACCCCGAGCTTCTTGAAAGCGTAAGGCTTCTTCGAAAGCTGCTGCTAGTAGCTCCCGACCATCCAAGAGGCCTTCCCAAGGTTCGTGTTATTTTGTTTCTCACGTTCGTCATGTTGAACTTGACGATATGTCAAATCATTTTTCCATTCCATTTATGTACCTCCTTCAAGCTTCCCAACTCTACAGAAATGTTAACTTAAACCCTCCCAAGAGTTTTCCATTTACATTGACACCTTGAAAAGTGGTGTTAGGTTTTCCTTCTTTTCTTCCTTATTTTCTACCATTCTAAATCACTGGGACTTGTGTCCTGGTATGCTCCTCCCAAACACCTGGTGTCAAATCGTCGGCTTCCTAGGCTTATGATTCGAACTAGGAATTTCTCCTTTTTTACCTCTTTTTCACATTTTTACTACTTGAGTAAATCAACCCTCCTAGGTGGGTTTTCCTTTCCAAAGGCCCACAAAGTGAATTGGGCTGGTTGAGGAGTATCATAGCCGATGGTACTTGCCCATCTAATCATAAAGGATGGCGTCATTGGTTTCTATTCTGTCGGGCGCCTCTCAAGAACTTAAACTTCCCAATTGCCTGGAACAATCAAGGTTCTTATACCCAAGTAAATATGCCCCTTCCTCTATCTCCCGATGAGGACAACGTCGTTCAAACAATAAAGTCCATTTGTGCACGTGACGAGATCCTTGGACGTACCATGGAATACGAGGATGTGCTTTGATGGTGTGGTCTTGCCCCTGGTGAGCCCCTAAGCTTCTTCTTCTTCTTTTTTAACTTTTTTTTACCGTTGGCTTTCTTTCATACTGACCCCATTTGTTTTTGTGCAGTGCCTCCAAAGTACAACCCTAAGGCAATGAAAGGCTCTTGCCAATTAGGGTTTCAAAGCTGCCAAGGATAGGGCAGCATGATCAAAGAAGAAGGAGTCCGAGGTGGAAGGCTCCATCCCAAAGGTTCACTCCCAAGCCTCCCAAAGGGCTATTGAAGATCCGTTGGGACCCGATGAAGAAAGGTAAGGCTCCATATGACGTTGCCAAGTCAACATAGGATAACATCAACTTGGCAAAGAGGAGGCACAACCTCCTTGATGATGATGCGTCCAAGAAGGCAAGGGTCGAGTAGGGGAAGATATATATTCCTCTATGGAAGTTGATGACAAGGGATAGGGTCTCTAGGGATATCAACCTAGCTCTTGAGTGGGGCACAAGCGCTCGGACGATAATGAATTGGGAGATCCTAAATGTTATGCCAGACGAGGAGTTTATGAACTCTTCTAACAGGTAAGATTACTGGTTTGGTAGTTTCTTTTCTGCCTTATTCTGAATCTTATATTCTGACTCTTTATTGATTGTAGGGTCCTTACTGACGACTTCCATAGGAAGATGGAGGCTTTGCTGTAGGTTCGGCGTATGAGCGTTATGTCCAAATGTCATGACAAGGAGATGATGACAAAGGAGAAGGAAGTCTCTCGTCTTCGAGAAGAGAGCTTCAAACTTCGTAAAGCTGGGGAGGAGCTGATGGTGGTTGTAGGGAGAATCGGGGAGCTTGATTGTGAGGTGACCAGGCTTCAAGCTAATCTTTTGGCAATTCAAATGCCAAGGTCGAGGGCTTGATAAAAGAACGGGATGAATTGTAGGATCACCTCACCACTACCATTCCTTCTGAGCCCGAGCACCTTTCTTGAGTTAAAAAAGCTTGTGTTTAGAAATATCTTAACGGCAAGCCTTTTGCTACCTTGATGATCCATTACAACTCCATGGCTTATTGTGATGCGCAAAATAAGGTGTGGAGATCCATCCTAAGGTAAGATCCCTTATTCAACACCGAGGCCCATTAGAAGGTTTGTCATTGTGAAGTTTTTGGAGAGCTGAACCTGGAAGCCCCTTGATGGACTCTTGACAAGCCTAATAACAAACTGGTACATCCAACCATTGAAGGTTATCTAAGTGATGAACCCCTAGCTTCTCCCGAACCTGGAGAATGTTCAAGATAATACTGATACTCAAGACCTTGCCAACAACACTACCTAACCTTGATCCTTCTATAGACTTCTTCTTCTAAATCACCATTTAGAAAGACTAATTTAACATTCATTTGATAAACTTTAAACCCCTTAAAGGTTGCCAAAGCTAAGAACATTCTAATGGATTCCAACCTTGCCACTAGAGCAAAAAATTCATCAAAATCTATCCCTTCTGCTTGAGCATATCCCTTGCACACCAATCTAGCCTTGTTTCTAACAACTTGTCCTTCTTCATTCATCTTGTTCCTAAATACTCACTTGGTACTCATCAATTGGCCTAGAAACTAATTCCCAAGTATTGTTCTTTTCTATTTGGTCAAGTTCTTCATTCATTGCTTTCACCCAATTTTCATCTTTGCAAGGATATTGGATTTGACATGGGCTCTTCTTAAAATATCAATGAGACATTAGTCTTCCTTTTCTTTATCTTTCTTGTTTGTATCCATTCATCTAAAGTGCCAATGATTTGACTAAGAGGACGCACTTTTCTCCATTTGTTATCCTTGGGTCTTCCATCTCTTTCTGGTTCTACAAGACTCTACTATATGGGGTATCTCATTTTCAAGCTCTTCATTATTTTCAACATTGTCAACTGTAGGGTCCTCAGTCACAACAAATTTGAGCTGAGGTAGATTTTCATCTATCTTCACATATGAGCTTTCTACAACATTTCTAAGTCTTTTGTTGAAGCACCTGTATGCCTTCCTTCTATATGACACTTCTTATGGAGTTTTTTTATTCATTTGGTCTCATCATGCACTTGTTTAAGATGTGGACTGAACTATAGACTAATTCTCTCCATGTGAAATCTAGCCCAAACTTAACCAGGACACCCTAATTGCTTTGAGATAAAGAAAGACTTGTTTGATGTTAGACCTTAATATTAGACTTAATTTCAGTGTTATTATCCTTAAGAGCCTTAGGAGGTTATGCCCGACCTTTCCCTTAAAGTAGATCCAATGTCCCAAAGTGAAGGAAGAAGTCCTTGTGGGCCCTCTTTGTGGAAGACATGGTGTTTGACCCGAAACCCAAGGACATTGACGATGATAGCCCTTACTTGGGTACATTGTCGGTGTTTAGTGAAAACCTGTGCACCGAAGAGGGGTGAATTAGTTGAAGTATCAAATGAACTCCCGAGCCCAATCTGAAGATATTTCCCGAAAATAGACTTATTGATTGAATTGTAGAAGAAAACCCCATTCAATTTGACCCTGTATAGCCTTCCAAATCCCTTTCCGAAGTTGCTAAACTAAACCTGATTTTCTGTTGATTTCTGTTTTGGTCGATCCTCTTTGGTCCCTCAACCAAAGTTTCCCAGACTCAAAGTTAATGATTCTTTGGAATATTCCCTATTCTATTTATACTAGCCTTGTGTTTTGAGCCCTATTCCAATCATTATCACTCCTGAGAATGTGGGAGAGCTTCCCAAAGCACCTCCTAGGCATTTGTGAAGAAGATTCCACCCAAATCATTGCTAATCATTGTTCATTGCCTCTATCAACAACTACAAGGTATAATTCATCACTTCCACTCTCTATTCTATTCTTTTCTATTCTTTTCTATCCCTCTTTTGCTGTTGAGACCTTGGAGATGGTGCTACAACTTTGCAACCATCACTCCAAGTGTCCACTCTTGCTTAACCCATGATCCTCTCACTTGCCTATTGATGCTTCTCTCATTTCAAACCTTGCATATGCATTCCTTGATTTTCTTCTTAACTTCATGCACAAAACTGAGGTATATAGTGTGCTATGTACATGTTTATCACTAGCATATAATCCTAATCAAATTCCTATAAGTTCCCTTAGCTAATGCATGCCTTTCCAATGCAAATGCAATTGATTTCAATCCATGCTATGATACTTGTCTATTGAACTTAGTAGTCTAATTTGGGGCTTTCTATTTAGACCATTAGATTATGTTAATTCCTTGATTTATAGTGTCCTCATACTGTTCTTAAGCATCCCTCCAAGTTCCGGATCGATCCGAACCCCGGAAGACCAATTTCGGACCAAAATCCCCAAAACCCATTATGCAACCTCGAAGACATTTTGGTCGATCCTCTTTGGTAGATGCCATTGACCAAGACCATCGACCAAACTTGTTGCTGACAGCAACCTCAGCCAGTTTTGACCCATTCAACATCCGATCTTCCCAATTTCTTCTCTAACCTCTTATTTATGTTTGTTTAGGGTCTTAACACTACTTTTGGATCATTCCTTGGTAAATCTTGATTCATCATCAACTCAACCTAAGGTAAGGATGGTTATCTCCATAAACACATATGCTATGTACTTATGTTTTGGTGCTTTTACTTAGTGAACATAGTCTCCTAATTGCTTTTGAATATCATAGGACTGCTATACATGTTTTAGAACAGTAGTATTGTGATTTCATATACTCTTGTCATAATGATTTATTATTCTTGTTACTTGTATTCATGTGGATCATTTTGATGTTATGATTTAACTTTTATCATGATGATGTATTAAATGTATAAGATATGATGGACTTGAGTATGTGATTGCTTAGGTATAACTTGGGATTGGGAAGTGTCCTATTGACACTTCTATTCTTGGGCATCGGAGGGAATAGTATGGGATGTTCTCCGAAGGTGCCTATCGATACTTTCCCGGGTTATTGGATGACATACATAGGATTGTCTAGTTGTTTGGCTAGGATGTCCCTGTCGTATTAGACCCAAATCGAAAGGGCATTGAGACCGAACAACCCGTGGTAGGGTATGGTTTGATGGGCGCTCAAGACCGGTAACCAACCCATGAGAGGAGATAAACTATACTACGAATACCCTAAAGGGGCCATTTATTGGTAGGGTTGCAAATAGCTAGACTTGGGCTCACGGGCGCTCAAGACTGATAACCAACCCGTGAGAGGACGTGCGAGCTTCCCGTTTACTATTTGTGGATGACCAATAGGGTTGATGAGTCCGTAATCCGGGATAACGCTGACTCTAGTGTGAAGGATACTGGAAAGGATCGCCCAGGGCGAGGAATGGACGTACTTGGATCTGAGTTGATATGATTGAGTAGAAGACTTGCATTGGGCTAGGCTTTATCTTGACATGCGCCAATACTTATACCAAATGGTGATGTGAGAGAGTGGTGACTGAATCCCCTACCATGGTTTGAGAGGACTTTACCCAACTACCACGGCAGTCACAAGATACGGAATGAGTTGAGGGGGAGTGACTGACGACCCAAAGAAGTATGGTGCTATGACTTAAAGCATGTCTACCTTAGAGACTAGCATTCATAGAGTTAGAATCATACTTGCATCATGTGTTTCATATCATATTGCATCTTGTTATGGTTTGTATCATATGGCTTATGTTTTATGGAATAATTGCCTTGCTGAGTTTTTTTGAACTCCCTCCTTTTTGCAACATCTTTGTTAGACTCTATTGCAGGTACTACTACTGTCGACTTTGACAATCAACACTCTGAAAACCAAGTTGATGACCCGTACCCCACTGGTCACGGTGTACAAGTTGATAAAGACTAGTAGTCCGAGATTGGGACTTATCTGGAGCAATTCAGTTTTGTACTTAAGTGTTAGGGATGGGATATCGTCTCATTCCCTTTTTAACATTTTTATTTGAATAGTCGAGACTGTAGTTTAGTTTGTTCCCTTGTCATTTTGGGAACCGGTTGTAACCCTTAATTTCAGTCGATCTACCTTCCGCTATTATTAAAGGACGGGTTTTCCCTTCCTTTTCACACTTTGACTATTTTGTCCGATTTGTATCATTTCCGCACTTTGATGTTTCTTGTGATCCTTCTGAGATCCTTTATTGACTTTTATTATTAAATCATATGAATACAAAGAATTGTTCTTGCTTTTGATTATATTATTGTGCTAAGTGACTATGATCGTTCCTAAACTTGATCGGTGGGACCGTAATTCACTCCCTCGATAAACCAGATAAGGTACCCCCTTGGTGGATTTAGGGCGAGATGTGACACTCCAAGACCTTCTTGATACATTATTTTCCTAAAGCACTATTCTTGCCATTTCTTGAATAGTTTGATTCTTTATTTCCACCACTCCATTTTTTCCATGTATATTCCTTACATTGATTTGACCTTAAGCATTTTATAGTCTTTCTTGTTACATTTTCCTCTTTTTTTTAAAGCTATGAAACTATCCAGTGCTTATGTCTTCTATTTTAGGAAGGATACCCAAGTCATTCTTATGCATTCATCAATGAAAAGCATGAAGTACCTTTCTCCTCCAACAGCTTCTATTCTTAGAAGACCACATAAGTCGGTGTGAATTAAATCAAGAGGACTACGTATGTGAAACTCCTTGGGCTTGTAAGTGTCTCTAGTTTGCTTCCTTTTTTAACATGGACCACATACATGATTTGTAGGCCTCTTAATCTTTGGAAAATCTCTCACAACTTCCCTCTTACTGAGCTTGGTAAGATTCATGAAATTTATATGACATTACAAACTTTAATTCTCTTGACTCACAATGCACTTGTCTCTACTAGCATTTGACAAGACATATAAGTTTCTTGTAGTCCTGGTTCCTTGACCACTGTTTTGTTACTCTTTGACTTCTTGATTTCACATCCTTCTTTAGTGAAAATAACTTCATATCTACCATCACAAATTTGGCTTATACTGAGAAAATTGTGTTTGAATCCACTCACATATAAGACATTATTGGATTTCAACTTTCCTTCATCCAGCTTAAATGTGCATCTACCTTCAATCTTGGCCCCATTATTGTTGCCAAATCTCACTGAGCCACCTTTTATTGCATCCATGCTTGACAATTTATTCCTCCCACCTGTTATATGTGTGGAACACCCACTATCAAGAATCCAAGGTGCCTCACTACTATGAGCCTTGAAAGTTGTTTGAACTACCAAGTAGTGTCTTTTCCTTTTGTCCTTTTTCAACCCAAACTACATTATCTAATATAGTAATAGGTTCTCTAAGCTTTCTTTGAATTGTTTGTGCATGTCTTTGCGCTTGCTTGAGTGGTAGGTTTCTTTTCTTCTGTGAAGGAAGCACAATCCAACAATATCTTGCAATATGTCTCAACTTGAAACACGTGAAGCACTCTATTTCAACCTCATCTAATGATGCAAATCTGTTAGTTGTTGAATGCCACATTCCTATTCTATGTTCTACAATTTGTCACTTTGTGTCCAAAGTTGTTGCATCCGTAATAATATCCATTAAAGCCTTGACCTTTAAATTTTTTATGATAAACTCCAGTATAGCCATCTTACTCATTTTTGGATCAGTCTTGCCGACACATGGATTCTTTGTTGCTTCTCATCAAGACTCAGGATTTGTCGTCCACTTCCTTTGGTTTTCCCGCATTTGAATGTTTCCCTTCAAAGTACCCAAGTCCAGTTTTGATACAAGGTGATCTCTGAATGCTCAAAATCTCTTCCAGCACATTGTCTCTTGCTCTACAAGAGGAAAATCGAGCAGTCTTAGACACTTGATTTTTGACTTCCTTGTCCTTGGAGTTCAAAGTAGTTGGACTGAATGATGTGGAGGCTAAATAACTCCTCTCCTTCAAGCTCATGTCTAACCAATCTCCTCAAGCTCCACCTACACGAGAGAGAGGCAAGATGATGAGTCATTAGACATGCCTAATGATAGGCAATCTTGTTTGTTGTCTCTAACTTAAGTTGATTCTTTGTTTCGATTCTTCTTCTTCCTGAGATTAAGCAAGGCAAAGTACAACACCAACAAATCAACACCTAAGGCTCATCATCATTAGACTTTGACTGAGGTGATTCATCATTTCAATAACCAAAAAGAACACACACCGAGATGCTCAAGATCTCTCAAAGAGTAGCATCTCTTAGTCAAAAGACTTTCTTCTAAGAACTTTTTGGTGTTTTTAATCTCCCTCCTATCATGCCTCTCCTCCACTTTCTTTTTGCCGACAGAGGTGCATATTCAACTACAATTAAAGCACTTAAAAGGTGACTTCCCCTTGTGTTTACCTATTTATTTCTTGAACTTTGTAGCTAAGTAAGCTATTAATTCCTAAACAGAGTCCTCATATTCTTTTTCTCCTCTAACCTTAATCTTCTTCGCTTTGAATGATGTTTCTTTCTCTGTGAACTTGCTCTTTCCAGTTTTCATCTCATAAGTTTTAAGTGTTCCATGAACTTCATCAAGAGTGATTGTATCCAAGTCTTTGGTTTCTTCAATGGCTGAGACTTTGGAGTCATATTTGGGTAACACAAATCAAAAAAATCTTTTGACATATCATATAGTTGTCTATGTCTTCTTCTTTAGTCATTTTGAGACTTTCAAATTGTGCTATGAAGATTTGTAGTTTTGCTTTCTTAACTTTGGCATCCTCTATATAGATGTTTATCAACCTGTCTCATACTTCTTAATTGTTTCAACCATACTAACCAGCACCACACCCACCAAAAGCATTTAGTGCCCAAGATAAGTGCAGCCTTTTAGCGCATCCGAAGGGAGCATTGGTTCCTCAAACCATTAATTATGATTGTCATACATCATACCCTAGTGACCCAATGTATATCTGCATTCTTTTCCAAAATTATCTGTAGTGGAGCTATTGGTTCCTCAAAACCATTAATTATTGATTGTCATACATCATACCCTAGTGACCCAATGTATATCTGCATTCTTTTTCCAAAAACATATCTTGTACCATTAAAGACAGGAACTTTCCCAAAGTTTTCTGAACTTCCTTCACTTATAGCCATTTTTACAGCCTCTTTGATCAAATCCAAAAGTGGTTAAACTTTTCTCCACGGGAACCAAGTTCTAATACCACTTCTTATTTCCAAATTGACACTAGGGGGGGGGGGGGGGGGGGGAGTGAATCAGTGTCTTCTAAAATTCTCTTTAATTTGACGCTTCCTTAATCTCAAGATAAGGTCGATCAAGATAATTTTGTAGTTATCAATTACACAAAGACACGTCCACCACACAACACAATGTGGCTAAGTCTACCAGATAGTGTACCACCACTCTGCAATCAAAACACTCCAATGTATACAGTGCAATAAACTAGAAACACAAGACACCAAATTTACGTGAATTGCCTACATCCACAGGGTAATTCCCTAAATAGAGCTTCGTATTTACTCAATACTTTCCAACTAAAATCATGTTCTGTAAAATGATTAGAGATCACTCATTCCCAATACATTCAAAACATGGAACACCAACTCCAATATGAACTCTTGCACCAATAAGCAACCACTTAAAAGGTGAAACTTTTCGAATGACGGAGATTACAATAGATTACTCACCTTCTTCTTCAACGTTTTCGCCAAAATATGCATCCGAGTTTATTCTCCATACCAACCTTGCTTCTTGGCTCTTCCTTGTTTTTCTTAGTCTCTACAAGTCAAAAATCTAAAAAATCCGCTACTATTTCGCTCAAATTCGAGCTTTTTAAAGAGGATGAACATTGATGTATAGGAAGCGTTGGATTTTATCTTCGGGATGAGCCCCAAAGAGAATCTAATCACACAACCGTTGGATATCCACTAGAAAATGGAGGGTGAGATCTTAGCCGTTGAATGTCTTAAGTTATATTAGACCTCACAAGATTATTTAAAATATAATCTTTTTTTTATTCAAACTTAGACATGAAACACACTGGATCATTTTAATCACTATATTTTGCAGCATACCATATATATATATACTCCCAGCCAACCAAACACCTCGCGATAAAATCTTTTTGTCTTGGAAACTTGAAAACCAAGCGCATCAACTCGGCCCTTAAAATAGTATCTTCATCCATGTCCTTCTAATATCTATTAGATTCACACCATTCAAACTTTCAAAATTACACATTCCTCATTGAGACATCAAACTTTTTTCAAAAACCCAAACTCTTTAAAATTTATTTTTGAACCCCTGAATATAGATAACATCATAAAGAGCAAATTTCATCAAAGGTCTACACTGCCCATGAGAAACATCATAACTTTCTTGTTTGATATTGGAATCACAATCCAAAAAATTTGTTGGAAAGAAGACTTCATACACTACGTTTTTGTAGTTGAAGGTGAACCCAGAAAACAATTGCATGACTACCCAAAATTTCATCCAAGATGATCCTTGTGCAATGACCTATGAAATCCACTATTCTCAGGAATTTTTGCTTCTCCCAAAACACTTAAATCTTCTAATAAGCACTAAAAACCATTGTAATAGTGTTAATCACCCTCTAAAAACATAAAGTCTTCTATGGGACATTCACTTTAGTACAAACCATGCACTCTAAGAACACACTATATTTTTGTTGCCAACAATGACATCACATGCAATCTCAACCAATGGAACAACATATTCTATTACATCAAACGTCTTCAAAGAGATTTACCAGGAAAAAAAATGTCTTCAGAGAGACTATGTACGACTCATTTAACTAATAGAAAACTCAATATCAAATTTTAACCTACAAGTGTAAATTGATGAATTTATTCCCTAGCTGTGAACTAAGAATCTCTTCACCCATGGGTACTGAAGAGCAGTTTTGTCTCTGATAGAAATTTTGGAGTATAATGACTTGATAGGTTGTTGTGGATTGTTACCCTATGAAGCTCATCCTTGTACAATCAACTACAAAGATCCTTGCCTTCTCATGTCTTTTTCATCACTTCTCTTAGATTCATTTTAGGGTAATCTCAATCCTTTAGTATGCCTTTGATAATATTTCCATTCTAGGAGACCAGGTATTATGCAATACCATTTTTACATGTTTCTTGTGTTGAGAAACCATTCTTTGTTTGGAAATGGACATTTAATAGACCTACTTTGGAAATGTTTTCCATTGTTAAGGATAAGGATTATCCAGCAGCAATCTATATTTGAATTTCAATTTTTAAATTCAAATCATCAAGCACAAATTTGCATTTGAACTTTGATTTTTAATTCAAACAACTCTATCTCTACACTGTAGTCTAGAGTTTGTTACAAACTCAAAACTCAACGAAATCAGCAAAGAAATAAATATGGAAATCACTTCTACCCAAATCAACCAACGGAGAAGTTTCTTAAAGAGACTATTCTTCACACCCAATAAAGTCCACAATTTGGAAATTCTAGTTTTCAAGCAATGACACATTTTGGGAGACGGTAAAAGGGAGTCTGCGAGCAAGAATACCAGTGTGGTGGTCTCGAGAGACTTTTGCCATTGAAACTATTTCATCAAGTTTTTATTCCTTCAATGAAACCTACAACAAATGTATCACATGTTTATGCAATCCATACCAAAGAACGAACTATTTTAACAAACATCTACCATACATTCTTCTGTTCTCCAAGAACAAAAGAACACCTAAACTATTCATTGAAACCATTATCAAAGACATCATTTCACTTCTTCAATTTAAATCACATATTGAGAACCTCTAAAATCCAAAGCAACCTAAACTGGTCCAGCTTATACATAACCTTAGAAGAGGGTAGCCCCACAATATTGACCAAATCTGCTAACAGTTGAAAAATACAAAAAACCCAAAAATTTTCTATTTATTTTTAAACAAACGGCATAAGTGGAGCGTCCGTCTCCTTGAAAAGGGTCCCGCCACCACCGGCATTAAGCCGACCACTTTTTCTAACCCAATTCCCACTCCCTCACGCTCCATTCTCCTTCCAACACATTTCTTTGGCCGGTTCCCTATCTATTTCTATATTACCAATAATACCCTCAAAATTGTAATTGCTATACCAGAGGTATATGACACACTTGTGTAATTTCAATGAAAGACCATGGGCGTTTCTGGAATTTGAAGCAAACAAGATAACTAAGAATCAAAAACCACGTAAACAGGGACCCATTAAGTCCATAACTCTACCAAATTGCAGGTCAGCATCAAATTCTTCTTTCAGCCTTATTCAAATTTCAGATACCCAATCACTACCGAAACAGAAAAATTAAGTTGAATAAAAAGCCACCCTTCCCTACTTCAGAGTTTTCTTCCTCTGTAGAACTTCCCCTCAGACCATAACAAAAAGACTACTTTTTTCTTTATAGAGCTCCAACTCTAACCCAAGAGAAACTTTGTTTCTCATCTGAATGATACTCTGATTCAAAGCTCTCTTTGCAGATGGTCCAGAGAAAGGATCCTAACAAGCTAGGAATCCAAGCTGATTCCAAGGATGATGTTAAGTCTGATAAGTGGTTGTTGGCCCTTAAACCATCTTCTTCTCAGCATCAGGATATCCAAGATAAGGGTGGAACAGAGTCGAAGAAGAAGGAAATGAAGAAGTCAAGATCGATCAAGCTCTTGGACTTGGAGAACTTGGAATCAGTTCCCACAAGACGAGCAAAATCACGCTTCAACAAACCAACTACCAGTTCATCTACTGCTGCTGCCAATCCACAGCTGCCATCTCAGTCAAACAAGCGAGATCCCTCATCAAATTATATGAGGCCTACAAGTAGTTTTGATGCAAAGAAGGAGCTTTCACAGGTGAATCCTCATGGTTATCTAGCTAGTTGTTCACGTAAGAGTCTGAGTCCTAAGCCAACTGGCAGGAGTTCCTGTTGCAAGAGCCCAACCCAAGGCCCCAGTAGTGCAAGAACCTATCCACATAACCTGAGTTCTAGTGGTGTGAGGAGCTCCCATTGCAAGAGATTAAGCGAAGGGAACTCGAATCACATGAGTCCCAGTCCAAACCCAGGTGGAAGGAATACCACTCAGAACAGCTCCACTCCCAGCCCAGATGGAAGGGAGTTTAATTCTCCAAGCTTCAGTCCCAGCCTGAGAGGAAGGTATTCCAATACAAAGCTTTGCTCTGGTTCTGATCACAAGCCAGTAAAAACTCTAACAAAGACACCTAGCTTGAAACCAGTGAGGACTCTTACAAAGACACCCAGTAGTCTCAAGGGAGGAGCAGAATTGAAGAAGCAGATGAAGAAGTCAAGATCAATCAAGCTATTGGCTTTGGAGACCTTCGAACCATCTTCAGTGGAACAGACGAACTCCAGCTTTGATGAATCACCTGGCACCATATCCAGCGTCTCTGTCACTCAAGTGAATGAACACCTGATGATGACACCAGATCTTTTGCCCAATTATATGAAGCCCACAAGCAGTTCTGATGCAAAGAAGGAACAGTCTCAGGTAAGCACCAAAGGTTCTCAAACTACTCCTAGCAAGAATCCAAATGAAAGTAGCTTGATTCGTAGAAAACCTTCATCTGCTTCGGGTTACAAGCCAGCAAGGACCCTAGCAAAGACATCTAGTTTAAAACCAGTAAGGACTTTAACAAAGACATCTAGTCTGAAACTACAGAGATCTTCAATTAAGAATAGACCAGATATTGTTTCATGTTCCAGCCTGACTGCTGGTAGGGCTACTTGTTCATCAACTCTGAAGGATTCAAAGTTCCCCACCTTTTTGACACTTAGTTCAGGTGCAACTGAATCAGAAGGAACTTCAGCTATGAAGGTCTGCCCCTATACTTATTGCTCTCTTAATGGCCATCATCATAAACAATTGCCATTGCTGAAACCTTTCTTGTCAGCAAGAAGGTTTTTACTAAAGAGACAGAAAAGCCTGAGAATGAAAAGCCTATCTCCTCTTCAAAATAAGCCTCCTGGAAAAAGCAAAAGGGATATTAAAAGGGACATGGTGGCCTTTTATGAGGACCCTACAGCAGCAGCAGCAGCAGATTTGGCTCCCACAGTGAAACCACCAGCAATAAAGGAAGATGACATAGATTTCTTCGTAGAAATATATGCCCTCCCAAGTGAAGACACTGCAACGCCAATGGGAAGAAGCATTCAAGATGGTAATGATGGAGCAAATACTGACTGCACTGTAAACTCCGACATTCCAGTTGGCATCACATCATCATTCATATATGGCATTGGAATAGAAACAGAAGATTATGATGGGAATGTTCATGAAAGCATGCTAAATGAATTATCCTACTCTGACATCAGCTTTGAATACAACATTGACCAAAACACTGACCCAGAAGCAGGATTGGACATTCAAACATGTCAACAAGATCAGTTCATCCAAATTGCAAACACAAATTATAACTCCAGCTTGGCTATAGCAGAACCAGGTACCAAATATTGCATTGGGAAGGATTTGGAAGAAGAAAGCACTAGAGACACCGAACTTGAGGAATCTTCTCTTGAACTCACTGATATGAATTGGGAAGGAAATTCTGCCCCTCCATGTGATGAGTCAGATTTTATGACCCTGCATGTAACAGAGTTCAAGAGACCAATGCTGGAGGAGGAGCTAGCCTCCAAGACAGATGAAAGTATCAACAAGGGCACTGAAGAATTTCCATTGGAGGGACTTGCACAGCAACAGATCCACACAGAAGATACTGAAAGTCTCACTATGGAATACAGTTATGATGACTCAGGGACAGATATTGAAGATAACAGTTCTGAGAGAGGCATACCCATTAATTTCAGTAGTGGAAGTTCCGGTATCTCTAACTTCTCAGATCAGATCTTATTTTCCTCCACTACTCATAAGGAGCCAGCAACCATTACGGAAGAGGTAGATGGAATTCCCAAGTCAGACATGGCCTTCAATAGTGTTGTCTATTTTGCTTCTGTTGAGAACCAACTCGATGCTCTCACAGCATCCAGTGATGAGAAGAATGAAGTACCTGAATCAGAAAACTTACTTCAAGAGTTCATTCTCATCACTGAGGTAATTGGTGAGGCACCAGTAAAGGAACAAGAAAGCTCCCTCGTATCTACCAATAATTGTGTGCGTGTTGATGCTGGAGATGATGCAGAAGGAAAAGAACAAGCAGAAGATACAATCGAACTTGATGGCTATGGAGGAAAATCCAGTCATGCTGAGAACAGCATTGGGGAAGAAAAGACTATGCAAGTTGAAGGTAATGTGGACTCCAATGCAACAGAAAAAATCAACAGTGAAGCCAATATAACAAGCCCCAATAAGGATGAAAAAATTGTCATTAGGGGAAATAGCTTCAATCAACTGCCTATGACCTCCGTGAATTTGAAGAGAACAATTCGATGTAGGAGGCCCATTGATGAGCAGGATGAACCAAGAAAATTTAACCCAAAGGAGCCACAATTCCTGGACACTGAACCTGAACCTGAACCAGAAAAAGTCGATTTAAGGCATCAAATGATGGACGGCAGGAAAAACGCTGAGGAGTGGATGCTTGATTATGCACTGCAACAAGCAGTTACCAAACTTGCTCCAGCTCGCAAGCGGAAAGTATCACTACTGGTTGAAGCCTTTGAAGCAGTTATACCGCCCAAATGTGAATCCCGCCTGCCAAATTCCTCAGCAGCTTTTGCTCATGCAAGATCCATTCAAGCTTGTAACTAAGGGTGATAACTGAGGTAAGAACAATCTCAGTTAGAAAATTTATGGTATTAATTAGTAAATCAAAAGAAAGAAAGGTGTATCACATTCCTTTCTTCTTGTGCAGGTGGAAACACCAAGAAGCAGAACAGGTTGATATAGTAGTATCGACAATTGCAAGTTCAGCACACAGGCATGGATGCTGAGAACAACTGAATTTTTGTACACCAGTGTCAGCAGCACATGAGATATAGCACTTCAATGCATCATTGATGAGCGGAAATACAACTGTACATACAGTACTGAAACTCCCCCTAAAATTCAAGCTTATCCAGAATGAGTGTCCAACCCATGTGGAAGTTAAGAAATTGTAGATGATGGTAGAAGCACTAGGAATAGGAGATGTGTGTACTGGGAGGAACTGTGTTAGTTTCCAATAATAAAAAAATTAAAATGGTGCAATTTGCTGTCTTATTTAAGGGAATATTTATGCTAAGTTGTACTGGTTGCTTAACCTCCAGGGCTTTTCATGTAACTTATAATGCATTTCTTTGTTTCAATCGTATTTTGCTTAGGTTTTAAACTTTACTTTTCAATTACCGACAACAAATACATGTCTCACCTTCTCAAGGGTATCCCAATCCACTCTAGTATGTATGAGAAAATAGAAAACGATATCATGCATCCAAAGAATGCTGATATGCATTATCCTCCTACCATTTAGAGCTCAGTGAGCAGGACACTATTCAATATTAAAGGAATGGTAAGCTTTCAATTTAGATTCTAGATTAAATAAATTTCCACTTGCAGGGATCAGCAAGATAAAATATTGGTACACATTTGAGATTTGAGGTCAATGGAGTAAAAATTGACACTTGAGTTGCTAGCCAGTGCAATGGAGATAATTTTCACATTGATCTAGACAAGCACTCCCTCATACAGGTAGAAATAAGAATAGGAAATGATTAGGTTTCTCATTGAACCAATTTTTCTCAATCCAGACCAATGCATAAGTTGCGGTTATTCTGAAGCTTTTAGTTACTTTTTTAATTGGGAGATTTAGATAAAGTCAGATGCATAGGAGATAACTTTCACATTTCAAGTTTCCTAGTAACTTTAATTTCTTTAATTAATTTGGTTACTTATTTGAGGGATAGCTTCCTAATGTAGCCTTAAGTGAACGAGGGTCAGCTATTCCACGATGTATTAAGAGAACCAACTCATATGGGGTGCATAGGGCAAAACGGTTAAGTTAGGGCCCTATGGTTATAAGTACTGAGCTCTTAAATGATGCGAAGGGAAAATAAAAGCACTCCAGGCTTGAAGGGAAAATAATCTATTAACCAACTAAATCTATTTAATTGATCCCGAGCTATTTATAGCCTTAAATGAGAAGGCTTAGTGAAAATTAGGACATGGAAACTGACTTAAAGCAAAACAGCTAACCTACTTCTAATTGACTAAGCAAACCTAATATTGGAAGAGAAAACTGACTTTAAATAAGACTACTGACCTAAATTAACTGGACCCTGACTAAAAGTTGGGCAGAGTTACTAAGCTGCCACTGAAACTAACACTGCAACCAAAAAAACAAAAATGACTTCTTGTGCTGCTAGGCCGCAAGCCTAGGTGCTTGACCAGAGCTTCCACGGGCAGGGCAACATGTCCAAGTGCTGCAGTTTGGGGGCTGGATCTCCATCACTTCCATTTATGGGAGCCTAACTAGCTATCAAGTGGATAGTAAATGAATCGAGTTGTTTTCTAGTTGAAGCCAGCATGACTGGTCAAGGTGCTTGTCTGATTTCTGATCTCTTCCCTGCCCCTCTCTTTCGCCCTTTCTTCCTTGAGATTTGATTGCCATTCTATCCCCTCTTCCTTCCTCATTCCTTCTTTATTAGTTTCTATTTTTGTCCATGGCTGGTCTGCTCAATTGTGGAACATACAGTCCAATTAGCTATTAGAGTTGACCAAATCTAACTAAACTCCTCTGGTTCATATTTGCCAGGGAGAAGTCATAAAGCTTAAGTTGGTGTCTGCTTTCTTAGATTGAATTGTTAATGTTTGTAACCAGTAGTCTTTCAATATCAACTTCTCATTGCAATTTCTAGCCACCTGGAGGTTTGTTGAGAAATATCCATACCCATAAGTCTACCATCTTTCTGCAGATTCCCTATGCTGCTTAGAGGTTAAACAACTGCTTCCATGAGTTATTCTAATCCCTGTTATTCCATTTTGCGGCTTCAATTTTACCTATTATCTTTAATCCCTTGTGTCCTTTAATTTTTACATTTCCATGTTTTACACTTTGTTTTACCTAATAATCCCTTCCTCATCCTTTTCCTGTCTACCCAACTACCACTTTAAGGTTATATCTATTTAACAAGTTGACATGCTCGTATAAGCTTCAAGTTTTCACCGGTTTTCTAGTCTGTCTTCTATTATATTGGTTGAACTACAGAACCCAAAAAAGGATTTCCAAACCCTAGGGTTACATCAATCCTAACCAATCTCAACCCCCCACCCCCAAACAAAAAAAAAAGGGAAAAAGTAAAAACCCAGAAGAAAAAAGACCACTTATACTACAACTAAATCCAGAAAATCAAGGAAACAACATAAGAAGACAAATTAAATATTACATTGAGACTTCACAAACACCTGGAGCAAGACAAAACATTAACTATACAATCGTTTTTCGGTAAATTATGCCATTGCAGGTTCTTGCTGAGTTATTGACATATTATTCCGAGACCCCCATTCAAGAGAACAAAGAAACTATAAAGGAGATCAGAAGGGCAAACAAAAAGAATAATTTGTTGAAAGGGGAAAAAAAGGTGGGATAAACATCAAAGGTCACTCCATGACAATGCTTTAAAAAAATATATAGTTAACCCAAGTATTTACAGTATGCAATATTGCACACAAAGAGTAAAAAAATGTTGCTTTAGGCATAAATTTCCATGAGTTACAAGATAGTAGTACCCATTACTTCATTGTGTGCCCTTATTTTCAATATAAATGGAGAATAACATTAGCCACTAATGTGAAGGAATTTCTGATTGCAATTATAGACAGTGTTCGAGGACGTACACATCTATTTCCCCCCCAAAAAAAAAAAAAAAAAGAAACGAAAAGAAAAAAAACTAATCATGCTTATCCACTGTCCAGTGAACCTTGACTGCAGGACATTCAAGAAGTAAAGATTCAAGCTCCTTGTAGTAGCTTCCCAATTGGCTGTTGCCTAAAATCTCATTTGGCGCAACAGCTGAATCTGAGTGTCCCTCCAAATGCATACCTTGTTCTATGGAACTTCCACCTATAATATCTTCATGGAACATTTTAAGTGCATCTCTTGATGAAAGAGACTTCACAGACTCATTCAAACTTTCAAGCCTCTCTCTCTTCTCTACTGATTCAACCAAATTTCTTTTCTGATCATCATGAAGACATGCCAGCGCACTTTGTATGGGTTGAAACATCAAAATACTCATTTAGATCAAAGAAGAACAAATTGTATTCTCTATTGAACAAATAAACCTGAAACTATAATGCAGTTGTACAAAGCAGTAACAAGAAATAAATTCTTTACCTTGAAACGCCTCTAACAAGTCCCCACCTATATCCTTCAAGCACAGATTGCTTAAATCCAACATTGAAACCCTCTTGTGCCAAAGCTTCTTTTCCAGCTGTCAGGCCATCACGATAGCCAATCTAAAGATCCATCAAAATTCATCGAAATCTAGTTATCAATTCGCATAAGCAGAAAACAAGAGTATAAATCATCAATACTCAATTTATAAGGATACCGTATGGAACTGATCATGCCTCCTCTGCCACTCTCTGTCCAAGTCAGATGCCCTATGTTGTCCATTTTCCGAACCATCAAACAGAGATCCATCTTCACACCATGACTCATCATCATGGAAATCTTTAGAAAAAAAATAATAATTTATTCACAGGTAAAAGGAACCAAAGGCTAAGAGAGCCAGAGGAAAAGAAAAAGGAACTCCTAATTCAGAAAATACTCCAAAAACAAACTGCCAAATGAAGAACTAAATGAAATATTTTTATGCAAAAGTGTGAGAAACTCCTATGTACATCTTTGAGGCAGTGCATCAAGTTCCCAAAAGCAAGAAGACCTATTCTCATATTGTAAAAATGAAAGACTCTTAGTTTCATGGTCAAAGATACCTACCATACACTAGATACGGGGTGCAACATGAAAAAATAAAACTTCATATTCATCTTGAAGCAGAGGACAATAGTTAGGACCATCTAATGAAAGTTGAAGGTCAGAACAAGGAAATATGGCCATCAGTTAAACAGTCAAGCACATATGGTTCATCAAAATGACTTCCAAAAGGATGACACTAGAAAACCTATAGGTTGTTCTAAAGATACACCCATAAACATATTCAAACCTAATAAACAACTTTGTAGGTAGGTTAAGTAGAATAAATAGATGCTTTGGAACTCATTTCAACAATTCCCTAGTCAAGATTTGCTTGACAACTAAAGAATTGAAGAACTGAGTCCAATCCCAATGTAGAAATTGAAATAAAATGAACATAGTCCAAATTCCCAAAAGGGAAGCCCATCAAAGTAATACAAACACAAGAGTAAGAAAATAGACAAGTCTCACATGGTAACAAAAAGATTTTTAAAAAAAATCTTTTTTTTTTTTTTTTTAGGGGGGGGGGGACTGAAGAGTTGGAATCCTCGACAATTCTTGAACAAATGGCCAACAAAGTGACATAATGAGGCATTTTGATGGCTTAAAATATGGTTAACAATCACCAGAATCTGCATTACTTTGGATAATTGCAAGCAAGAGATTGAAAGAAATCATTACATCTCTACCCAAACACACATAAGAGTGTGTCCCTACTGCAAAATTCTTATTTTGGAACCTATCTTCTATAAACCATGTGAACTATTTCCCACACTACTTTTGCAGAGCTATGAAATAAAATGCACTAATTTGGGCTGGAGGAATACTTCTTGATGTAAATCAGGTCTCGGGTTAGGGGTAATCAAGTAATTTCTCTAGGGATAGGTTTTGCTTAGGAAATTCCGGCAATTAAAGGAAAAATATTAGGGATTGCCTAGGGTTGAAAGAAAACTAGAAAATAAACCTAATTGGTTGAAAGGATGGCTATAGGTCTACCCAAAATTATGTGGGAAGGGGCCAAGGTGTCTTTCATCTCTTTCTTTTTCTTTATTCTTTTCGCTTTCACATCTGCTGCAAGCCAAAGATGGTGGGAAGGGGCCAAGGTGTTGCCGCAAGGGTGGGGGAGGTTTCTTGGCTGTTGCCAACGTGGGTTAGGGGCTTGTGATGGGAGGATCATAGAAGAAAATTCGACCGAAATTGTCGAAATTTCGGTCGAAATGTCTGCATTTTTAAAAAACGAAACGAAATTTCAATTATTTCGGAAAAGTATCAAACCCGACGAATTATTGACAACAGCATCCAACTGTTTTCCTTAGTTTTTGTTGATTTCTATCCCATTTCACCTAATTTCACTACCCTCGCCTTCAACACCACTGCTCATTTAGCCTCCAAACACCTCCTAAGCCACAACAGCTACAAAGGAAACTCCAGCAATAATAGAATGTGAAGCATGAGCCACACCCAACAGCCAAACTTCCTCTTATTTGTTTGTTCATGCCTTAAATGATCTTGTATTGCCTGAAATTAATATATGTTTAGCCTAGGACATGATCTATAATTGTGTTTTGTTAAACTTATCTTTTATATTTGCTACCATTTTCATTTTTATTATAATAATTATTTTTAAAATTATGTATTTTTATTTATGTATATATGTTATATAGGCTTAGCTATATATTTGAGACACCATCACTGACAAGCCGGTCATTTTATTTTGTTGACTTGTTGTATATGTAACCACTACCAAACAATCATGTATGTTGTTGATCATGCATGTAGCCGGCACGGGAACGTCATTTGTTAGTATACTTGAATGATAAATTTTCAAAGTTTTGTTTTTACAAAATACAGTTCCATTGTGTTATTATGCTTGAAATAGGAGTACAGAATCCAAATCATTTGATCCAGAGGCCCGAAATGAAGTCTAATTTCGAAAAGTATCCGTCGATGGATCGCCTTTGCAAGGCGACCCGCTTGTCGAAATTTCTTCCTTGGGGAGGATAGGGGTTTTCTTGGACTGCAAGAATGGGACAGTAGGTTCTTGGAGATTCTTGGGGATTTTCTTGATGTTTCTTGGTCTGAAACAGCAAGTAAAAGGACAGTAGGGTATAGGGAGAGGAGGAGAAGAGAGAGGACGGCTGGGGTTGGGGAGTTGTTCAACTTACCTGTTTACTGAACCTGGACTGCACAAGTGGCTGGACTGCCTGCTGGAATTGCAGGACAGGACTTGAAAGCTTGAAGAACTGACTGCCATTGATGTGAGATTGCTTGATCTTGACGAAACTTGAAGGAAGATGCCAAATATTGAAGAATTCTATTCAAAACTCACCAAGGCCCCCTCAAAATAGGAATCCCAGTCCTTACTCAATAACTTTTCACCCAACAATCCAAACTGAAATAACATTACATGAAAAAGGCTATTTATAGCCTGAAAATAAGAGACTTTGACTCTCAACTTGGAACTTGCTAACAGATAAGGATCCAATTACATCTTGGACTAGACTCTTGATAATAAAGCAACTTCTAACAGATCAGATAAGGAATCTTATCTTATCTCAATTAACTAATTCCTACTCACTGGGGACTCATTCAAAACTTTTAACTTCATATAAAAATCTCCAAACAAGACCAAACTCAGTTCAAATAGAAAAATTGGACTCAACTAAAATTCTGAAAAAAATCTAGAATTAATTCCTGAATAAAAATAAGGGTAAGTTGCCCGGCCAGCTTAGGGTGGCCTCTTGAAGCCATCTTGGGGGTCCCACTTGAGCTTTCGGCTAGGGGTTCCTTCTTGAAAACATTCATCTCCTAATAAATGTACTACCCTAATGCCCCCGGCTCAATGCTTCGGAAATCCTTGGTGTGGACTCATCCTTTCATATTGCAGTGAGGAGGAAGCAGTAGGTATTTTTGCTTGCACCTTTCCCTGACAAAACCTTGAGAAGATAGGATTGGTGGCAATGAAGTCTTTAATCCTAAGGGCCTATGTGTCAGGGGCCCTAGGAGAAAAGATGGAGTTGGTAGCCATGCCTTGGGAGCCTTTCTCCATCAACCCATTTATCATTACCGTCGCTATAGCCTTTAGAAGGTGTGTTGTATCGTATCTTCACCAAGAAATTGGAGACTCAAAGGAGGTTCAGTTTTGCTTGAGATTGGTGCTGGTATAGACCTGATATTCGTGGCCAGCAATGTTTTTCCTGTACTGTAAAGAACCCCTGGAGTAGTGGTTGCCTCAATTCCTTCCTTAGTTGTTAGGGCCTTGTCAACATGGGCTAGGTTCTTCTTTGTCTTAGCTTTGTTCTCATACCCCTCTAAGTGTGTAGTCTCTGTTGGGGTAGCTACAAGAGTTACCTCTTCTTTATGTGCTAGACTGAAGGTACGATGAATACTGCATGGCAGGGAAGCTAGATCAAGCAACTTTGGTACCACCTTCTGCGGCAACAACTCTTTGGGCTCATAGTTCTCATTAAAGGGTTTGTCTTTACCATCGAGGGTTGCTTCTAGAGGTGGGCAAAGGATTTCTTCTTTCAAGGCTGGCTCTGTGAGTTGGGGGAACTAGATCTCCCGTTCTTTGAGGGCATTTACTGACTGGATAGTCCTGTATGTTGTGGCTAGGGCCGCTGCTCCCCCAATTTTCTTCCAGCTTTGCAAATCTGGTATTCAGTTTAGTCATTTGAACAAGTATATCTTGCTGGCCCTTCAGAGTTTGCTCCAGCTACCTACTGACTTGGCTCATCCATGATGGTTATAGACTTCTTCAAATGTGTTAGAACCGGCTGCTTTGATACCAATTCATATAAACCAAGACTAGGATTAGGGGTAATCATGTAATTTCCCTATACTTAGGGTTTGCCTAGGAAATTCCAGTAATTAAAGGTAAAATATTATGGATTGCCCAGGGTTGGCAGAAAAGAAACTAAATAATTTTGAATGGTTGAAAGGATGGCTATGGGTCAATTAAAAATTACGTGGGAAGGCCTTTGGAGAAAAGGCAAAAGTTAGGGTTGATCAAACCCAAGGTAAGATGGTTTACTAGTTAGTAAGGTTACCAACATAATTTTGGGAAAGTAGGAATGATGAATCCAGCCCCCAGGCAGCCCCAAAAGAGCCTAGAAGGAGCCCAGGCCCATCTGAAACAGGGCCCAAACAAGGGGGGCCAAAACTGACCAAAGGGGCAAATTGGTCATTTTCACCCTTAATTCTAGTAGGGTTAGGTCAGAATTATTTCTGAATTTTTTTAATTCTGTTTTTAAATTTTAATTTGGAGTCTTAGTGAGTAAGTCTGTCTTGTTTCCATTTTAAGAGTCATTGAGTTGTAAATTAGGAAAGACCTATTTCCTAATAAGGAGTCCAAAATTTTTAGGTACTAGTCCAGTAGCTTTGGGTTGCTTGGCAATCAAGTTTCCTTTTTTGAGTCTTAAGTCTTTGTTTAGGCTATAAATAGCATCTTTTACATTGTAATTTTTAGATTGGATTAATGAATGAATGAATGAATGAATAGAGTTTGAGAAAATTCGACTTGGGAAGTCGTGGGATCCCTGGGAGACCTGCAGCTGGGTAGGAAGATCTCCTACAGTCAACTTTCTTTTTCTTCTTCACACAAACTTTCCGAAATTCCAGCAAGCAACAACCTTCATGTACAGTTCCAGCACCTCAACAGCAATCCACAAGTCAGACCATTCCCCTCCCCCTTCTGTCTGCAGCCTTCCCCTTCCCTTTCCCTTGATCTTGAAACCCTAGAATCCTTGCCCCCTGCAGCCATAGCTTCCCTGCCCCAATTCCCCTTTGTTTGACCTAGATTACTACCCTAACCCCGTCACAGACCCTTGCTGCCCCTTCCCCTATTAAATCCTCCAACTCCAGCCCCTTTCCAAGCCCTAGGAACCTTCTTCCTTCTTCCCACATTTGCAATCCTAACCCTAGGAAACCCATATTCCCAGCCCCAAATGGACCCTTTTTACTTCCCTTTAGGTCGCCCTTAAGCCTAGAATACAGTCCTACTCTTATTTTCCCTTAGCCCTAGTTCTGGAGTTTTTTTTTTTTTTTTTAAAATAAGCTTTCATTGGATTGCAGAAATTTCAGATTTCCAGATTTCTTTAATCCTTCCAAAACCCTAGTTTCCCTGACCTCTAGACTCCCAAATTCTATCTGTAGAATCGCAATTACCTTAGGATACCTCCCCACAACCCCCTGTCCATTCCAGTACTGAAACCCCAGTCTGAAAATTTTCTGTGATTTATCTTCTCCATTGAAGTTGCAGAAAATTTCTGATTTTTTTTCCAGGTTCTCTGAAAACCTAATTACTTCAGATCCAACTGTCCAGATCTGCCCTAAGTCTTCTAAACCCTTGACCCTAAGTCTAAAACTATCAAACCAGCAAATCCTCAGTCCACAACCAGTCCATCCGAAACTGTAAACCTAGTCCTAATTAGTCTATGACCTGATCTCAAGTCTGAAATCTGAATTCCCTTATCAATTTCAGATCTGAAGTTAAACTCCAGCAGCTTTGAAATCCCTTTTAAACCTTGGCCGAAACTTCAAAGACTCCTAACTAGCTGCTGCAACTTTAATTAGAAGATCCTGAAGATAACCCAAAACTTGGGATTTCATCAAGGAAAGGTAAAAGAAACCTGTGGTTGGGGTGTGGAGGGGTTTAGGGATAATTATAAGGAAAAGGGAAGGAAAGGTAAAATTGGATTATTTCTATCTTCATGTGAAAGGAAAAAGTTAAGGAAATTTTGGAGGGGAAACAGTCCAACAATTTGAAGGTCTTGGGCAATCTTTTTCTTTTCTTTCTTTCTTTCTTTTTGTCTCTTTTTTTTTCTTTATTCTTTTCTGTTTCAGATTTGCCTCAAGCCAAGAGAGGGGTGGGGAGGGGCCTAGGTGTTGCCACAAGGGTGGGGGAGGATTCTTGGCTGCTTCCAAGGTGGCAGGGGCTTGTGATGGGAGGGTAGGGGTTTTCTTGGACTGCAGGAATGGGACAGTAGGTTCTTGGAGATTCTTGGGGATTTTCTTGATGAACCCCAAGGTATAGGGAGAGGAGGGCAGGGGTTAGGGAGGTGTTCAACTTACTTGTTTACCGGACTTGGACGAAACAAGTGGCTGGACTTCTTGTCGGAATCGCAGGACAGGACTTGAAAGCTTGAAGCTGCCATTGACGGGAGATTGCTTGATCTTGAAGAAAATTGAAGGAAGATGCAGAATTGAATAACTCTATTCAAAGCCACCTGACGCCCCCCCAAAATAGGAACCCGTCCTTAATCAATAACGTTCATTCAATAAAGATAACATTACATGAAGAAGCTATTTATAGCCTGAAAATAAAAGACTTTGACTCAACTTGGAACTCCTTAACATATACTCTTAATAATAAAGCAACTTCTAACAGATAAGATAAGGAAACTAACTAATTCCTACTCACTCAGAACTCATTCAAAACAACTTTAAATCTAAATAAAACTCTCCAAACAAGACCAAACTCAATTCAAAATATTAGACTCAACAAAAATTCTGAAAAATTCTAGAATTAATTTCAGAATAAAAATAAGGGCTAAATTGCCCAAAATACCCCCAAAAGGGGCTCAGCCAGCTTAGGGTGGCTTCTTGGAGCCATCGTTGCGGGCCCACTTGAGCTTTTTGCCAAGGGGTGTGTTAGGACCCTAGGATGAGGCAATGTGGAGGAGAGAGAGAGAGAAAATGAGGATGAGTTAGGGATAGTTGAGGTAATAAATAGAGGGGAAAGAGAGGGGAGAGATTATCGAATGTTTGGAGTCTTGTGGGTAACCGTAGGCTGAGGAAACACCGTGAGGTGTGGGGGTGTGACTGGCACCATAGAGTCCAATGTTATCTTGTTAAATTTTTGCATTTTTGTATTGATTTTGGGAAGTATTAGTAGGGTTTTATCAACTGGCATCAGAGCAGCTCAATTCTAGGGAAGCGATGGTATTGCCACTTTTCTAAGGCGAAGAGGAAGAGGATGTGCAGAGATGGATTCTAGAGATCATGTTGTTTTGCTAGGAACGCCACATTGAGGATGATCAACGGTTGGGCATAGCTCTCCAACACTTAGAAGGAGACGCATTGGATTGGGTATGCAAAAGGTCTTGGCTGGAGTTTACCTGGATGAACTTCAAGATGGCACTAGTTACTGATTTCGATGATGGGAAGAATGCAAAGATTCCCCATGTTGAATATGTGTCAGTTTTCAATGGAAAAGATTGGCAAAACCACCCTGTAAAGTCGATTGATGGGGCAGTGAAAGTTGCAGCAGGTGGGGATGAGTCTCACCGAGCATGGAGAAGAGAGAAGCAGAGAGGGAGAGTTTCAGGTATCAACACCTACCGGATTAAAATAGCAACAGCGATAAATCATCCCACTAGATCAAAGGTCGGCGAAGAGAAGAGGAATCAAGGGAAGACAAGAGCACACGGTGGAAGACTTCAGGCGGCTACGGGGTTCATTTGTAGAAAATGGGGAAGAAGACGATTGGGTTTTAGGGTTTTTGGGGTGATCGGCTTAACTCAAATCGGTTCATGGGTTTGGTTCACACATGGTAGAAGATCTTGCTCTCAAAAGAGATCTCACCACCTTGAAAAAGAGAGATCTCGACCATCTCAGTGAGATCTCGATCGAGATATACAATTTTTTGGCGTCAAATCGGTGGCCCATCTCAGTGGGTTTTAGGGTCCTAATTGGGTTGAAACTTGGTATTTAGCTTATTTAAGGCCTTTTGAACACGTTGGTGGCCTTAGATTTGTTAGAAACAACCCTATGTATGATTCCTAAGTCTACCCATAGTGTGAAACCGAAATTTAGTAGGATTAGGGAATGCAATGTTATACATCATGTAATATAGAACCTTTAAGGCATATAAATGAAAAGCAAGTATATCAAATGCATCAACTAACTTAAATGTTATCAAAATTCCATCCATATGAGTATCAAAATCTCAATTTTCAAGAATAAAATAATTATACAACCATTAGAAGTTCTATATAAGTCATTAAATCATAAATTCATAAAACAAGTAGAGAATGATTGATCTTCCTTGTTGTAGATGTGCTAAGAGTAGTTGCAAGTGAGAATTCAGCCAAAATCCACAAAAAAAAATTAAAAAAATTGAGAGTTCCAGCGAGACCCAGGGCGAGATATGGCGAGATATAGCGAGATATAGCGAGATATAGCTAGATATGGCGAGATATGGCGAGATCTCGAGCAAGATATCCCAACTCTTTGTTCTCGCACTCCATCTCGTCTCGCCAAGGTGAAAAAACGAGATATCTTGCGAGATCTCGGCGAGATCTAGCGAGATCTCGCACCATGGGTTCACATATTAAGAGCCAAAATTCTTATCAATTCGGCCCAACCCAGGTATGCAAAGTATCAAGCTTAGGCCTAAAGAAAACCAAGTTCAAAGATTGGGCCGTCAGATTTCCCAAGAAACCCCCTTGGGCCTAACCCATACCATTAGTCCCCAACCCATTTTATTTCATTAACCCAATATCCAACCCATATTTCTTAATCCACACTTTTAAGTGCTTAGGCCTAACCCATTTAAATGACTCACCTTGGGCACAACCTATCTCATTAATCCCAAGCCCAGCCCATTTAATTCATTCCATACCGAGCCAAACTCTTTCACCCATAGGTTTAAATATTTGGACCCCACCCATTTCAAACATCTATTATGGGCCTGGCCCAATTCGTTACACCAAAACCCATTGCCTCTCATTACCATTAAAACCAACAAACCACACCCAAACCAGCCCGAACCAAGCACTTACCGAACCGAACCAAGAATTCATCATCTTCTACCTCAGGAAATCAAAATGAAACAAAGAGGCGGCTTCAACCCTTGAAAATCACGATGGAGTGAGAGACGGCGACATCTAGGCTGCGGAGATGGAGGTCCGACCTAACCAACAGGAGAGAGCGTTGTCTTCTACCTCCTTCTTGAGACAGCCCTCGCATCCGGCCATGCGAAACCCCAAAGCGGAGACGCAGCGTTTGATTCTGGCGAGTGAAACCCAACGCAAGCATTATTCGCAGCGGTGCGACCTATTTTGGGAAGAGGAGCTGGAGATAGATGCCAGAAGAGAAGAAGCATGGGCTGCTGTTGAGAGATCCCTGAATTCTCGGCTGCCGGAGACCGACGCCAAAGCTGCAGCTGCTGAGGAAAATGCGTGGTCCACGAATGAACGGCTATCACATACTTTATGTCGCACCAATGTTCCTAAAGCTCAGATCTCATGTCTTTGAGCAGAGCAAACACAGCTAAGACTCTCCCTTGAAAATGAAAGGCAAAAAGCTGCTGAGAACAGTCATGACTACCTTGCAGCAAAGGAGGATGCTGATACTCATGCAGACTGTGCCAGCCAGCTTGAGGAAGAGCTTAGGGCGCTTAGAAGGAAACATAAGAAAGAATTGCAGGATGCAATAGCAACAGAGAACTCTTCCACCAAGAGTTAGAACGGGAGAAGAAAGCTGTTCTCTCATCATTCTCTTCAGATTTTGTTCATCAGTTGCAGAGAAGGGAGATCATGGAGCCAACTTGGTACTGCTTGCGAAGACTGATGCATTTGAGGAGGGTTACTCTTCAGTGGTTTCACAATTCTCAGCATTTTTCATTCGACATCAGATTCATTTTGATGGTCTTTTTGGGGGGTAATTTTAATTTCGCACTTACACGACTCACGGGCAGTTGCAAGACACCAACCTCTCCGATCATTGGTAGGGCGATCCATATTGAAAGTGTGGCATTGGCCAGCAGTTGCATCTTTGGAGATGGGTCTGCTGTTGGTTATGGGAGAATGTGCAGGTTACCGAGATGGCTGGCACCCATGTGTAGATTCAACCTCAATGTTTCCATCACCTTGAGGACAAGGTGATTTTCGAGGGGCCGGTAATTGTTAGGACCCTAGGATGAGGCAATGTGGAGAAGAGAGAGAATGAGGGTGAGTTAGGGATAGTTGAGGTAATAATAGAGGGGAAAGAGAGGGGAGAGATTATCGAATGTTTGGAGAGTCTTGTGGGCAGCCGTAGGCTGAGGGAACACCATGAGGTGTGGCGTGGTGACTGGCACCATAGAGTCCAGTGTTATCTTGTTAAATTTTTGAATTTTTGTATTGATTTTGGGAAGTATTAGTAGGGTTTTATCAACGAGTGCTTGTGTTCACATCACTTCTACTTCATTGACTCCTAATGTATAATGTATTCTTTTTCTTATAATAGTATCAAGCATTATATCTATACATCTAAACAAAAAATGAAACTCTGTAACCTTGAGTCCTTAATATTTTTTGGGGGAAATTTATCGAGTCCATGTCCTACACCTGCATCTTGGAATCATGAACTTTAAATTGTGCGTTTTGCATGCAATACAAGATTCTCAATCTTGCATCATAACCCAGTCTATTATTTCTAAAATATAAATAGATGTGCTGTATACTGGATTATAATGTAAAGAATTCAATTCAGATCGTTGTTAGTTGCATGGCTTTATCAGAGCATATATCTTGCATACTACAAAACAACTACAAAACATATTTGGCCTGCCTCCTCAAGCTCATTTGGAAAATTGCCTCAAAACATGATTCCATTTGGGTCTCCTGGGTCTACTCTATCTGGACCGCCCTCCCCCTCTCCACTTCTTCTTGGATATGGAAAAAGCTTCTCACCCTTCGGCCCCGTGCCCTTTCTTCTATCTCGGTCCAAATCTCCTATGGGTCCTCCACTTCCTTCTGGCTTGACCCCTAACATCCGATGGGTATTTTGTTCTCTCTCTTTGGTCCCCGAGCTGTATATAACTCTCGAATCCCAAAAGATTCTCCCCTTTCCTCGTTCATCATTAATGGTTCTTGGTCTCTACTCCTCCTCCCGAGTCTCACCCAAATTTGGAACTCCCTTCCCCCTTTGTCTTCCTTTGCTACTAGCATCACCATTTGGACCCCTTCTCATACAAAACCTTCACAACTACTTATGCCAAGAACCTCCTCAGAACCCGTTCCCCCCATCCCTTGGTCCCCTCTTGTTTGGTTTAAAGGCCACTCTCTCACCCTTTGGAGAACCTTTAACTTGGCCCTCCCAACCCAAGCTTTCCTCATCAGTCGCCACATCCCTGCCAACCCCATCTGTAGCCTCTGCTGGATTGGTATTGAGGACATTGACCACCTCTTCTTCACCTGCCCTTTTTTCCGCTCTATCTGGAACTTAGCCCTTGCTTCTATTTGGCCTAGATCGAGATGCTCTTTTGGCTTTGCTCGAGATTAGAATTGGTTCCTAAGTAAGTTCTCTGGTTCTACGATTTGTGACTGGGTAGGTAAGCTCATCTTTGCTGCTACGGTTCATCATTTATGGTGGGACCGCAACATGAGAAGATGGACTTCCAAATCCAATCCCAAGTCTTGATTTGGAATGCCATCTATTTTGATGTTTTTTCTAGGCTCAGTTCTTTCCCCCATCCCCCAATTATGGACTCTCCAAGGAATAGATTGATTGTTAGTTCCTGGAGTCTTAGCTCCTCCCTCCCGTCGCTCTCTTGACTAGTTGTTGCCCCCTCTCTCCCCTTTGTATTCGTTGGTTCGGTTTTAATATATTATTTATTCATCCAAAAAAAAAAAACTAAAGACCTCAAGAATGCAAAGCTTATATATGTCTCTCAAGCAATGTTGATTCACATTTAAAAAATTATCAGAAGAATGCATGTCAAAAGTAAGATCATTATTTGTTTCCAAGTTATACAATAAAAATGGGTGTCAACTTCAGAATGACTTTTTCTACTTATAACTGCCATTCCTAAGTATGGGTCTATCAGGCGCCCAAGTTAATATAGCAGCTTTAGGTGAATGAATCTATGAGAGAGAAAATTAAATTAAAGAAACATAGAGAACTACAAAGCCAAAACCAAGGGGTAGAGCAAGAAAACTAATCTTTCACCCTAGATGGTAAGTAATTATAGTTGATATAATCTTCTGCAAGCAATCCTAAACTGGATTATATACTTAATTCCTAACCAAAACATTGTTTGACACCAAGAATACAAAGGAAACAGATAAGCCAACGCCATTCCCTTGTTTAGGTGCTCATGAAAAAGTAAATTGCCAATATTGAAAGTTTCAAGAGCAATTTTTATTCCACCACCAACAGCCAGATAATATTACTATAGATAATAAAGCCATTCAAGAGAATTAGGTTTTAGCGTCCACAGTGTTCTTCTAGAGCAAAAAAGAGCGACAAGGATATACAACTTCTAAACGAGAGCATAAGCACCTGAGTCAGGTTCTTCAGAGTAATGATTTGATCTAGGCAATTCCATGAAATACCAACTTAAGACCCCTCAGGAGCAGTAGGTCTGCGACATCCTCCAAGTGAAAAAGAAGAAAAAAAAAAAAAGAAGAAGAAGCAGAACAGATTAGCCTATTTCAATCCTAAAGCAGACAATGTATGTTTTCGGCTTAATCGCAGACTTAAGCATACCTTTATTGCCAGATATTGGAATAATCGTCACCCAGGTCAGCCAGACCGAATACAGGAACTCCAATTGCCTTCACAGGTGATCTCAGAACGCAGACTCACGAGCTGAGAAAGAGGGAGGAATCGACTGCAAATTGAAGATGGAGAAAACCTCGACTGTGATTCCAACCTCAGGAGACGAGCGAAACCCTAGGAATTAACGATGATTTCTCAATCTCTGACCTCTTCCTGTCCAGTCACCGCATTTCAATTTTAGTTTTCCTTTTTCACCCTGCTACGTATCCTAAATTATACTAGCTCGACCCTTCCTACGGTACGCTAAAGTAGGGGTATAATGGGAATTTCGATAGCCCAAATGAAGCACTTTGGATTCCCCTGGAGTTGGATAAGGACACTAGCGTGGTTGCAGAGGGAAAATTGCAAAACTGCAAGAGAAAGATGGAGAGGTTTTTCGGCAGCGCGTACCGTGGAGACCCAGGAGTTCCACATGCCGATCCAGAACGATTTCAGAACATATGGATCGGCTCTGCTGCTTTCTCTGTGATCACATTGTTTAATCCATACATGTGGCAGCTCCCCAATCAGCAAAAGTAAGCTCTTTCGTTTCCTCAGCTTCTTCTCCTGTCCAGAATTTGGCTGAATGGGTTTATCTTTCTGCAATTTACTCTTCTTTGTTTTTTAATTATTCTGAAAGGTTTCCATCCCTTTCAGTTTTGGGTATTGAATTCAATCAATATTGCAGTGATGGGTAGAAGTTCTCATTTGGTGTGTTTTTAGTTACTTGTTATTTTGTAGAATTTTGGTACTATACTAGGGTTTTGTGATTGTTAAGAAACGCCTGATTGTTTGAAATCCTACTAGCAGAGGTAAAGAATCAGAAGTTTTGCCTTGCTGGTCTATAGCGTCTTTTTTTTACTAACATTCGAATTGCCCAAGTGGTTGGAGTTTCTATGTTATATTTTATTTGGAGGTGCCTTGCAGGGACTCAGCAAATCAAGAATGTCTAAAATGTTATCTAACTGTAATCAAAAAGTACCCACAGTGATCTTTTTTCTTTTGATCAGCGAAACAGAAATTTTATTTATATATAGATGAGGAAGCATACAACATCAGGTCTTACATGTCATGGCCCAACTGTTTGCTACTATAGAGAGCATACATTCAGAATCTAAGTCCATCTGAGGTAGATGAGCGGAGGTCCCTATTAACAAGCTGCATCAAGTGCGGTAGAAAGTGGTAGGGAAAAGGCTTAGTTGGTTTTGGGATATATATCAATAAATTTTCATGTCTTCAACGGTGATCTTATACAACTTGCTTTTGCAGCTAACTGAGATGAAACCTTAAGGTAATTTAAAAAATCCACTTTTGACTGATTTTGACCAGTCTCAATATTTCAGAAATTTTGATATTTTCAACCAGTATTCACCAGCGCATTCCATGAGTTTTACCCAAAAAATTTGCAAGGCTTTAACCAAATTTTGGTTTCTAGCTGGTTGGATGGTCGCCCACTAAATGTTTTTTGATGCTTAGTGCTTGGATTTTAGTACTGGACGAAACTCAACATAATCCATGATCCTGTTTCACCATTCTACTTTATATTATATGATGGTTCTAGTCAACCTGAAGCCATTCGTATCTTTTCTTTGCACTTCTTGCCAAGTAACTTTGTGGTCTACCCTTTGGTCTTTAAATCTTTGTCCAATCCTTGCTATCAGCTTTGTGTGCCATAGCTACCTTCCTATCTAGTGTGCTAAAGTTGTAGTATTGTAGATAAGAAGCCCTAACCCCATCAAAATATCTAATATTTCTACTTTTCTTTATCATTTTCACATTTTTTTCTTTTCTAGTTTTTTTCTTCCAGTTCACTCCTCATCTCTGTTGGACAAAATTATTTATTTACATGCACCTATGTTGCAATATTCATTCACTTAATAAGTGTGTTATACATGAATGTTCTTTAGGAAAGAATAGAAAGAAGGCTTGAATTAAGATTGTTATTGCTGATTGCAAAGAGCTAACTTGATGAGTGCCAATATTAAGTTGGAGCTGTTTCCCCTGCCCTTTGCTTTCTTGAATCCAAGAAACCCCCATTCAAATCAGACTTGCACCTCATCCATATAACTTAAACTCATCAACAGCTTGACCCCTAAATACACACAAAGCAGCAAACCCAGGATTAAAAAACCCATGACCTTCTATCTTGATTGCAGCCCTTTCCCTCCATCCTAAACCCAGTATCCGCTTTTTTTTATATTAGAGTTTTCTCCAAAGTCTAAATCTTGAATATGTTATTCCAGAGTCTACACATCTGAAATCTATCAATATACAAGGCCTGCCCACCTAGGTTCAATCTAAATTACTGTCCCATCCCATTAGTAAAAGTCATCATCCCACATCTGAACAATTTCACCCATTTGACAAGAACTCCTGAATTGTAATAAAAAAAAAACCATTTTCTGTCTCATCTTTAGTGACCCCATTGTTGAAACTATTACACCCATTAATGCCAACCAAGTTATTCAAGACCAATCTGAAATTGTTTATCTGCATCTCATACACCCCAACCAGAAAACCCAAGGAACCCTAGTTTTCTCCCCATTTGAGTTGGGTTTTTCAAAGATCTTGGTTTTATGTCTCTCACCTCAAGTGAACCTACATCAGCCTCCTTTGTTCTCTGATCAGCTGCATCAGCATGCAACCTCGGACGTCAAGAATCGTTCACTCCTTCTCAAGACAGCAATGGTGCTCAGTTGCAGTCACAGCTGCAGCAGTGATGATTGAGCAGCAGAGGGAGAAGAAGGTATAGGGAGATAACGATATTTGTCTCCCTCCGCTCTTCATCCTAGGAAAACATAATTCTTTGCTTGAAGCAGTCTCAAATTTGCTTCATTCACTGTGGTGGTGGCTTCTAAGTCTTTCAAATGTACGGAGAACATTAGCCTGTCACTCAAGCAACTAGAAAATCGAAACTAAACTTGACAATGTTCTAAATTAGTGACACTGATCTATAAACCATGGTTCCATTAAGATGCAAATTTAGTGCAGCCAGCCTCCTTCTCTTGTGGACCCCCTTGGTGATTCTTCTTATCATTCCCTAAGTCATGTTCGTCCCCACCTTTCCCAGTACCCATTGTCCAGCTTGTGGGGTCTGTTACACCTCCCACAATCTGGGTTGACAGACACAAGAATTTCCAGCCCAGCTTAATGATGGTGGTCCTATTGCCCAATGAGTTGGTTCACTCATGTAACAAGGGTTAGCAAGCATACACACCTCAAATTTTGAGCCCAAAAACATCCCTGAGAACATTGAGCACCTAGGACTGGGTGAACCTGACCAGGGATGTTTTGATCATTTTACCCCCTCTTTTGGGTCGTAGGGTTAGTTAGATGCAAAGTGCTGTTGGGAGTCTACATCTATTTATATTTTTTATTTTGGTTTTGTTTTGATCAAGTCATTAAAGAGTCCTTGTGTAAGTAGGAGTCCCAGTTGGAATCCAATCTTCAAGTTGGATTCAAAATGGAAGTTGGTTATTTGTTTTGCATGTTATCTTTGTTCAGGATTTCACTAGAAGACTCCTTTTTTTAGTTGCTTTGAGAGTCCTCTTTCGAAGTAGTTGAGTTTTAATTGGATTCCATAAGTTGAGGCCAAGTAGGTTTACTAAATTAAAGCAAGTTGGTTCCTTATACAGAGTCCTATGAAATGAGGCTATAAAAAAGCCCTCGGACCTTGTAAACGATTCAGACTGGATTAATAAAATTGAAGAGTGATTTGAAGGCTATTTGGAGTTGTGGGTTCCAAGGAGGAGCTCCACGATTTTTGTCACACCCCACCCGTCGGTCTCGGTTACCCGCCCGACAACCCGTGGGTGCGATCCGTCACAAGATCCAAGGTTTTAGTCTATCAACAATATTTAAGACAAATAAAGATAATCAAGAGCAAAGAATATTCAATAACTGAATTAAATGAATTATAGGAGTCCAAAATACTCCAATATCAAAGGAAAGAAATAAAGAATAAAACAAAAATGAGGGCAGCGAGAATAATTCAAAAGTGTTTATATCAGTTTCTTTCCAGTTTGCTTTTGCTTTTCTAAGTCAATGAACTTAGACTCAAGTTTATTAAGGTGAGGGGTCCTCCAATTCTTCTCCAGTCTCTGTGCGAACTGCCTGACTACCTTTCGCCTCTGACCATCAACCGGTGCGATAAGCGCACTCCATGCACCCGCAGGAACTCCCGCACATGCTATTTCCATCTCCCATTGGCGGTGCCACATCCTCTTCATACGGGATGGTTCCTTCATAGGAAACCAACCCATCTTCAGATATAACTCCTTCTTCTGTGCAAGCTATAAACATACAAAGAATAAAGGAATGAGTTCTAAGAACTTAGTAAGAAACAATCATAAATCTCATCCATCATCCAATAATGCCATGATACAAAAGTAATATGAATAAATGCAAAATATGAATGATACTATGATTTCTAATTATGCAAGTCTCTAACGGTTGACATGCTTTAAGATAAACACCAGCCCTCCTCTGAGTAAGTCTCAACACTCTGATCCGGCAAGGACTGGTTACCTCTGTAGGGATCCAGGGAAAGTCCACACCTGGCTCACAAACCATGGTTAGGGGTTAAGTCCACACTCTCTTACCACGACCATTGGTAATGAGTACTGGCGCATGTCGGGGTTTCTAATCCAATGCAAGGTCATAATGGTTACATGAAATCCAGATACATCCCCTATGGCACCAACCAACTCGGTTCAGTATCCTTTGCAACCTAGGAGTAAGAATCCTCACAGACTAGCTACCTCTGTTGGATTCCACTCCTTAACCCTATGGTCATCCACATATTATTGGGGCGGATGCTCTCATGATTCCTCACGACACTCGGTCCGGTCCTTGGACATCCATGAGCTCAACCCTAACATATGCAACCCTACCATTTATATGACTAACAGTGGATCACCAAGTCTCATCACTGTCATCACGGGTCACTCAGTTTCAATCCCCCTACCAAAAGGGTAGTAGCATGTGGGGTACCTAGCCATGCAATCTAGACTCATCCTAATAATGTCATCAATTAATCATGATAGTGCTGAAGGTATCAGCAGGCATGTGTCCCATTCCACAACCTTCTGATATCACCAGCCAAGATATCCCAAAAGGAACACCCCAACTATCATAACCATATACCAATTACCATAATCATATAACATTCACAATTCACCAGATAATTATGAAATCAAGGCAAACAGCAGTAGTATATCAGAATTAAATACAACTACAGCAGCATACAACAATAGAAATTAAGACTAACAACCATCAGATTAACATGTTCAAGTATATGTAGATAGATAAGATAGATTGTCCTTACTTGCATATAATTGGAATGTCCAGTAAAATGGAATCCAGTAACTATTAGAAGACTTTTCTTTCAAACAGTAAACACCTAAACACAGGGTTATTAGAATATATAAGTCGCATGAATCAATTTGAATCAGAACCAAAATCCAATTGGTCACTGTTTACCAGCCGGTCGCTTAGGTTGAGCGACCGCCACTAATGACCGCCCCAAAAACAATGAGTTTCAATCCAAAACTCAGGCTTCTGATTACTCAATTTCAATCCGGATTTCGAGTAATCTTGACCTAAGTCTCGAATCAAACGCTCCCTAAGCCAAAAGGGTGAGGGAAAACTAACCATTACCATCAATTGATTACCCATAACCCTCCCCTTGACTGGAATAACCGTAAACAAAACCCTATTTCCGTGAGATGGTTAATCCAGTCAAGGGGAGGGTTATGGGTAATCTATTGATGGTAATGGTTAGTTTTCCCTCACCCTTTTGGCTTAGGGAGTGTTTGATTCGAGACTTAGGTCAAGATTACTCGAAATCTGGATTGAAATTGAGTAATCAGAAGCCTGAGTTTCGGATTGAAACTCATTGTTTTTGGGGTGATCACTAGTGGCGGTCGCTCAACCTAAGCGACCGGCTGGTAAACAGTGACCAATTGGATTTTGGTTCTGATCCAAATTGATTCATGTGACTTATATATTCTAATAACCCTGTGTTTAGGTGTTTACTGTTTGAAAGAAAAGTCTTCTAATAGTTACTGGATTCCATTTTACGGACATTCCAATTATATGCAAGTAAGGACAATCTATCTTATCTATCTACATATACTTGAACATGTTAATCTGATGGTTGTTAGTCTTAATTTCTATTGTTGTATGTTGTTGTAGTTGTATTTAATTCTGATATACTACTGCTGTTTGCCTTGATTTCATAATTATCTAGTGAATTGTGAATGTTATATGGTTATGATAGTTGGGATATTTTGGCTGGTGATATCAGAAGGTTGTGGAATGGGACACATGCCTGCTGATACCTTCAGCACTATCATGATTAATTGATGACATTATTAGGATGAGTCTAGATTGCATGGCTAGGTACCCCACATGCTACTACCCTTTCGGTAGGGGGATTGAAACCGAGTGACCCGTGATGACAGTGATGAGACTTGGTGGTCCACTGTTAGTCATATAAATGGTAGGGTTGCATATGTTAGGGTTGGGCTCATGGATGTCCAAGGACCGGACCGGGTGTCGCGAGGAATCATGAGAGCATCCGCCCCAATAATATGTGGATGACCAGGGTTAAGGAGTGGAGTCCAACAGAGGTAGCTAGTCTGTGAGGATTCTGACTCCTAGGTTGCAAAGGATACTGAACCGAGTTGGTTGGTGCCATAGGGGATGTATCTCGACTTCATGTAACCATTATGACCTTGCATTGGATTAGAAGCCCGACATGCGCCAGTACTCATTACCAATGGTCGTGGTAAGAGAGTGTGGACTTAACCCCTAATCATGGTTTGTGAGCCAGGTGTGGACTTTCCCTGGATCCCTACAGAGGTAACCAGTCCTTGCCGGATCAGAGTGTTGAGACTTACCCAGAGGAGGGCTGGTGTTTATCTTAAAGCATGTCAACCGTTAGAGACTTGCATAGTATCATTCATATTACTTTTGTATCATGGCATTATTGGATGATGGATGAGATTTATGATTGTTTCTTACTGAGTTCTTTAGAACTCATTCCTTTATTCTTTGTATGTTTATAGCCTGCACAGAAGGAGTTATATCTGAAAATGGGTTGGTTTCCTATGAAGGAACCATCCCGTATGAAGAGGATGTGGCACCGCCAGTGGGAGATGGAAATAGCATGTGCGGGAGTTCCTCGGGTGCATGGAGTGCGCTTATCGCACCGGTTGATGGTCAGAGGCGAAAGGTAGTCAGGCAATTCGCACAGAGACTGGAGAAGAATTGGAGGACCCCTCACCTTATTAAACTTGAGTCTAAGTTCATTGACTTAGAAAAGCAAAAGCAAACTGGAAAGAAACTGATATAAACACTTTTGAATTATTCCGCTGCCCTCATTTTTGTTTTATTCTTTATTTCTTTCCTTTGATATTGGAGTATTTTGGACTCCTGTAATTCATTTAATTCAGTTATTGAATATTCTTTGCTCTTGATTATCTTTATTTGTCTTAAATATTGTTGATAGACTAAAACCTTGGATCTTGTGACGGATCGCACCCACGGGTTGTCGGGCGGGTAACCGAGACCGACAGGTGGGGTGTGACAATTTTGGGTTTGAAGTTTCTGCAATGTTCTCATTCTTCTTCTTCTGAAGCCTGCGGCAGCCTTGTGACGTCCCTTACAGCAGCCTAGAGTGAACCAGTCCACTCTCTAACAAGTAAAGTAAGTACAATCCCCTACCCCATTCCCAATTCAATTCCCCAGCCTACTGCTAATTGCAGACCACCCTCCCTCTTCTTCTTCCCCCATGGCAGCAGCCTTCCTCCCCTACATAAAACCCTCGAATCCCCCATTGCCGTTCCCTATTAACCCTCTCCTAGGATCACGCCTCTCTCTTCTCTTACTTCTAAAACTACCTTCTTAGTTGCAGAATTTTCCTGCAATTCATATTCCTCACATAAACCCTAAACCTTAATATCATTAAAAAACACTAACCCAAACTCAGCCCTTTTGCCTTCGACTCCCACCCTATCCTAACCCTAGAATTCTAGAAGGCTTAGAAAATTACAGAACCCTAGCTTCCAAAACTTTGCAATTACAGCCCTATTTAGAAAGAGAAAATTCTCCTTCAATTTCAGACTCATCCCTAGCTTGGCCGAACCCTAGTTCCTCTCTTAATAACCCTTAACCCACTCAATACCTGGACCAAGGGTGGGGAACTAATTTAGACCTTGCCACAGGGATCCTACTGTGTTTTGGGAAGTTTAGCTGCTCTTCATTGACATTCAGACCTGGACAGCAAGGATCAAACCCAAATTGACCTATTGTGAGAATATTAAAGAAGGTTAGTTGTCGTCCTCAACTTCCAGGCCTAAGCAGCAGGGTTATAAGCCTTTATATGCTGCTGTTCTCTAAGATTTTGATCCAAACAGCAAGGTTTTCAACCTAGGCTGCCTGCTGCTTCTTAGAAAAGATCCTCCTACTGCCCCTGTAACCCAGGGTTACATCATTCACCAATTGGCTAAGTGAACCAGCCCTCTTCTTATGTTTTGTTCTAGCACACTGTTTGCCAAGAAATTTGCCTTGTGCATCAAGTAGAAGTGTGAAGACACATGAAAGGAAATATAAAGAAGGAAAGCATCACAGGGTGCCTTATGATGGAAGGCACGTGAAGTCAATAGGATTCCATTAATATTTTGGTCTAGGAATCTTATGGAAGTCCATGTTCATCATATGCTTTGGTGCTAAGGAACCTGTGGATTCAGGTTCATTTATTTTAGAAGTCTCTTGTACCAAAGGAGTTTTTCATGATGTGAGCCTACTATTTGGATATTTGGTGGGGGTGCCTAATGAATTCTTGAAGAAGAGGAAGCGATTGATGTAACCTCACTGGGGTGAGGTCAAAATCTAGGATCTAATAATGAGAATCAGCAGGCCATTAGGGTTTTCAAAACCTTGCAGTTAGGATTTAGGGCTGTTTAGGGGTTAACGGTTTGTAGGGATGGCTTACTAGATTAGGCTAGGGTTTGGATGTCTAGAGTGAATGAGATACAGACCTGTACCTTGCTGTTTCTGGTTTCAGATCTGCATTCCAGAAATCCAAAGTTTTGGGAAATTAGGGCTTAGATTAGGGTTTGGTTGGTCCGGTAGGGCTGAAATTGGGATGGAAGGTCACTAGGGTTGAGGGGATGAGGTTCCTAAACTTTGGGATAGATCTAATGGTTAGATTGGTGTATGCTTGACCTTGAATTTTGGGTCTCTAGAAAATCCAAGAATTCAAGAAAATTCAAGGAAGAAAAGGGTGATATGGGGATTATTAGGGCTAAGGTTGGGATCGGAATCTAGGGGAGGAGAGAAGGTGAGATTTCCTAAAGGGAATGGGATTTGGTGGAGGGTGTTTGGTGAGCAAGAAGAGGTGCTGTAGGGATGAGGAAAGGAGATAATGGGTGTGATGGTAGGCGAAGAAGAGAAGGGGTGGGAATGTTTGCTTACTAGATTAGGAGGCTGTGGATGAAGACTGAAAGAAAGAGAAACAATCAACCAAGCTGTCACTAGCCCTTCTTGCATTAGAAACTCCCAAGGACCCTATACGAACCTTAGTCTCCTTCAATCAATTTTTTATTCAACATAAACTTATCTGTTAACATATATGGGCTGTATTTATAGCCTATAGTGAAGGACTCATACTTGGAATCAACTTTGAAAGCAAAACAAATAAGAACTTCTAAAATAATTAGTACTCATACACCAATTATCCTTAGATTAGAATGATTCTAATTACACAATAAGAGTAGGAATAGACTTTTGGTGAAACTTGGACTGTTGGACAACAACTAAAAGAACACGGTCTGAGATCTTGGTCCCATCAAGTGTCTCAATCTCTCAAAAAATTGAGATCTCATTAGACCTCGGTGGGAAATCTGGTAAAAATCCCCAGTCAACTCAACCAACTTGAGGGCCCATCTTGGTGGGTATTAGGGTCTATTTTGGGCTGGAATTTGTTATTTAGCCTATTTTAGGCCTTCTAAACATAGTTGTGGCCTTTAGATACATGAGAAAACAGGTGTATGTATGAGTCCCAACTAGACCCGAACTTTTAAATCAATATGTTGAAGGAGTGAACATGCAAGCTTATAAAACATGAAGCACACAACCATTACTTGATATAAATGAAAACAAAAAGGTTTAAAGTCAAATAACACATTAAGCATCTTCAATTGTCACGATTTCACATTACAATATTCGTGTACTTATAAGTTACATCATGAGAGTAAATGAGTAAAATCATTGACTAAGTAATTCCTCCAACTGTGCTTCACCAGCACCAGCACCACCTCCACCAGTGTAGAGCATAATTTTGAAGTTTTGGAAGAACACTCACTTTGCTTTAAGATTGGCTTCAAAATCAGTAGATCTTTGTCATAGGTGAGCTGGATAGTTTGTTGATGCAGCCTAGGTAGCGATTCAACCAACATTCTGGCAAAAATCTGACCAAAACACCAATACCAGCAAAGTTAAAAGAAGCATCAAGACAAGGTGAGATGATTTGAGATCTTGAACAAGATGTGGTATTCTAAAAACTAGGGTTCAATCGAGATCTTGCGAGATATGAGATTTCGAGTTTACTGAGATCTTGTCTGACATTTTTATATTTCTGGGATCGTCTTAATCCACATGACATCTTGTCTCAACATCTCAAAAACCGAGATCTTGTGAGACCTTGGACCATGTAAACAATCCTGCTAAATAAAGCTCCTAACTAGACTAGGACTCTTACTTAAGGACTGATTTGAATAGAAAAACAAAGGGATAATTACTATTGTCCCCCTATACTTTGGTTTTATTACTAATCAAACCTCCTTTATGAAATTACTATTGCCCCCCTCACGTCTAACGGTATTAAGTGGTTGTTAACATTGAATATGTGATGTCTATTTTGCCTTTCATTAAAATTAAGAAATCAAAAAGATGACATTACCTTCATTTATAGAAATTATATATTGAATGCCAATTATATCTTTAAAATCTTATATTTTAGAATCAATTTTGGATTTGAAAGAGTACCTGTTGTCTTCATTTAAAATGTGATGAAGACCCAGATCAAGAAAGTTTGTGAATGAATTACCTCGTGAGATCTTGCTTCTTCGTCCCTAAATCTATCAAAATGTGCATCATGGTAAAGACGAATTTTTCACCAGTATAAATTTAAGTTCTAACAACAGGAGCAGTGATCTAAGAGAAAAGAAATGAATCTCTCTGTGTGTTGTAATTCTTGGAATTTACACAAACGAACAAAACAACAATGATCTATGTTGCAACGTGATACTTGTTAATGGGGGTCTTACTATTGCACTAACAAATATAAATCATATAGATTTTCAAGTAAGGTTCATCTTGGAAGTGTTGTCCTAAAATTATTTTTCTTTTTGTTTTCTTCTGAGAATTTAATTCGAGGATTGGTGGGACCACATGCTTATGGTTGTTGAAACTCATGCTCCACTTAAATTTTTCACAATCATAATGATGGAAGTTTTACAAACAAATTAAGCATATAAGATGTTAATTGATAGGAAATTTGGTAACATGCACAATGGTTAGCATATATTAGGTGATTTTAAATTTCCAACTTTGATTTAAATTTGATATTTTCTCATATTTAGTTTCTATTTTGAGCTTTATTGAATCACATCTTTTTTTTATTCGGTGGTTTCTTTGTAGAGAAGAAAAATCACATATTTCCTTTATTTGGTGGTTTCTTTTTAGAGAATAAAATGGATTTAAGGTTAATTTTTTTCCATGGTTAATTATAGGTAGTTTTATAACTTGACAAAAAGGTAAATAAGTAAAGAGATGACACTAAGGTTATTTTTGGGATTTTGAAAAAATATATAGATGCCACAATCATCAGTAAAGTAATGGAGCTTAATGGTAGGGGCCATTAGTAATTGTAGACAAAGTAAAAGGTTGGATTTATAAATTTTAAAAAGTACAGGGGATAAAGTAGTAATAAAATCAAAGTATATGGGGGGGCAACAGTAATTATCCCAAAAATAAAAATAGAACTAGACTTCTAATATAATTATGCATCTAACAAGACCGACTTAGAGTGGAATAGGGCTGGCAACAATGACCAAAATGTCCCTATTGATCAAAAAATGCTCCGTGCTGCTGGCTGAGCCTCAGGGTTTTACAGAACTACCCTAGGCCTTCCTGGGGTCTTCATGGGGGTGGCCGTGAGTCCTACATCGCAATTACCATGTTTGATCATGCATGTCTTCTTTTTAGGGAATTCTCTTCCCTTCAGAGAACACTTCCTGTTTTTTCTGTAACTTTGACAGAGCCCCGCTGCACCTTGGTATTATTGAGAAAGTATTTCTTTGTCTAACAATTACTATTTGCTGGATTTTCATCAAGTTTAATGGCTTCTAGTATGACAATCTCAAGATTGTGTGCCATGTGCCACAAAAACTGTGAAAACTTGACACAGTATATAATTTACATCGTGTAGCTAAATCTTGGCAAAACTGCAGTATCAAGCTAGAGGAAACCTCACAGGAGTTGAGTACAAATTTTCAACTGGCTTTCTGACAATAGTTCGGAAATTTTTGGTAGTGTCGTGAGGGACTCCACCCAGAAGCAGTGCTAGCTCAAGTGATTGGGAAAAGTCCTAATCAAAATAGTATTCCCCTCTCCTTATGTTTTTTCTGCCTTTATGTTTTATTTGTTTCCTAATCTAATTTGTACTCCATCCCCAATTGGAAAAAACGGTAACACTTAGTTGAGATTCAGGAGCAATCCTGGGTCTACATGGTATCAGAGCTACGCCAAATTTGTTCCCCTGCGTACGAGAAAAGTAATGAAGGATTCCTCCCAAACCTCAACCGGAGCAAGGTATTTTGCTCCAATCTGCAACTGACTTATTCTTCTTCCCACGGTAGACCCTGATGACCCGCTCTACCTGAGAAACCTGAGAAACCCATTGCAAGCACCTCCAAGGACTACATAAAAGGATCTGAAAACCAGTTGCGTTTTTAGACCCCGGGAGGAGCCCCGGGGGGGGGGGTCTGGTGATGGTAAAACAGTGGTTGTCCCCCTCACCTATTACCTGTGAAGGATCCCATCTCAGACTTACATAGAACCATCCTAGATGGTTCAAATAACCTTGTTACTAAGTTGAAGTTCTATTTTTCCTGTTGTAGCTTAGCAGTTATTATCTCATTACAATGGGTGAACGAACAACAAGAATCTTTGATTGTACTTCGCAAGTACCAATTGGTGTTGTAATTAATTATATGCTAAGTTTGACCCAAATAGTTCAGTAGGGTTTGCTACACACAATTTGGGAGAAGATGACTACATCAGAATCAACTAAAACCATAGACCCTATATCTACTACAACTGAAAGCCCTGATAAGACTGATAACCAGCCCTCGTACAATCCTAGATGGTTCAAATTACTTAATGTGGCCAAGAAAAGGAAAAAACCCTAGATCAGCACAAGATCGATGGCTTGCACATAATTCTCTGGTAGTAGTATTCCTAATTAGATCTATGAAACTAAAGTTACACCAAACCTTCCTTTTATTGGAGATTGCTGCTAGTATTTGGACTGCTGCACAAAAGACTTATAGGGAAGTTGGAAGTAGGGTTCAGGACAGTTCAGGTCTGTGAGGTTCATTAAAAAAGTTCATGAGACCATGCAGACTGATGTCACTCGGATGTGAACAAGGGCCCTCCCCCAGGGTCTCGGCCCCAAGGCCCAACCAAGATGGAGCACCGATGGCTGGCTGAACCTGTAGGGGCAATTTGATCATTTTTAGCCCTAATTAGTTGCTGATTTTATTTTCAAAAGTTTTGTTTTATTTTTCTTACTCCAATTCTATCTTGAAATCTTAGTTAAGTTAGTTGTTGAGTTCTAGTGTCTTATGGAAGCTTTCTTTTAAGTAGGACTTTTTAGGATAATTTAGGTCTTTTATTTCAAGTCAAGTGCTTTTATTTTATGTGGCTGTTATTTAACTGGGGCAGATGCCTCCTAAAGAGTAACGGAGGTGTGCGAAGGTAGGCTCAAGCGTCTATTCTGCTCGTGAGCGTAAGGGTAAAAGCCTGCCTGACTGTGAGACCGACTGGTCAAACAGAGACGAAAGTCGGCCATAGTGATCCGGGAGTCCCGTGTGGAAGGGCTCTCACTCAATAGATCAAAGGTACGCCGGGGATAACAGGCTGATGACTCCCAAGAGCTCTTATCGACGGAGTAGGGTATCCTAACCTCTAAGGAAAACCCTAGTAGATTAGTTTCTAATCCCTAGTTGAGTCCAAGTCAATTTCCCAGCTACAGTTAGGTGCTTTCCTTCTTGATGTAAGGCTTATAAAATAAGCCATTCTCTTCATCGTAAAAGCAGCCTGCATTGAATAAAGAATTGAAGAAATCTTGGAGGAAAATAGGTTGTGGCCTTCTTGGGAAGGCCATGGCAGATTCTTAGTTTCTTGTATTCAAGTGCAGCATAGATCTCCAAGAACCAGCAGTCACCATCTTCAACAGCAGCCCCACCAAGTGAGTCCAACACCCCTTGCCTCTCCCCAATCTCCTAACTCCATTGCCGCCCTCCCCCTTCCATTCCTTTTCTTGTGCAGCCTAGGAGACCCCAACCCCTCCCTTCATAGCCCCTCAGAACCCTGCCCTCCACGATCCATCCTAACCCCCTCCCCCCACCCCTGCGATCCTTCCTAGAATGCTGCAGCAACCCACCCCACCCCACCCCCAACCCTAAAAACCCCCGTGATCCGTCCTAGAACCCTGCAGCAACCACTTTCCACCCCCCCCCCCCCCAAAAAAAAAAAAGACTTTTTTTTCCTTGGCTTCCTTTCTCTCTCTGTCGATCTCTCGACTTGCGGCAACCAGAAAACAGAAAAGAAAAGGAAAAAGAAAGAAAAAGAGGCCCAAGATCTTCAAAACCCTTCCCAAAACTTTCCCAAAACCATAAATTCTTCTTTATCTTTGATCCATCCCATGAATCATTGCCACAATCTTCCCTAGTCATCCCAAATTAGATTAATCCTTTTCATCCCATATTAGTTTGTAATAACTCTTACCCTACCATATTGATCGAAAATCATCCCATGGGGGATTTAGTAAAACCCTAGCAACCTATTAGAATTTGGTGAATATTTGGTGGAAGCTTTTGGGCTAATCCTAAATTTTGGTGCATTACTTCAAAGAATTCTAACCTAAAGTTGGGTTACATAACACTCTCTCAATACTACAACACTCTTAGTGCACTATGGTAGAAGATTGACCATTGCGACACATTCCAGCCAAATAATGGGGATGATATTGCATCCTATCGCAAGCACCATGATGAGGCCTGAGTATATGATTTCCTAGCAAGACTTAATGTTGGGTATGACCCTATCCGGCTTCAGATTCACAGTTGAGATCCCTTTCCTACACTACAGGAATCATATGCTTTTGTTCACACTAAAGATTGTCTCCGTGCTGCAATGCTCCCTCTTTTTGCACCTGATAGGTGAGCCCTTCAGACTCAAAGTGGAAATAGTAAAGAGTTACCAAAGGTAGTTATCAGATGTGAACATTGTGGTAAACCATGGCATACAAAAGAAAAGTGTTGGAAACTACACTAGAAGCCTATAGAGATTGAAGCACAAAGAAAGGCTTGTCATAAAAAGAACAGGGGACATACTCAAGCCAATCAAACTGAAACCGACTCCACAACTTCCATTAAAGCTGACACGTTCTCAAAGCTCTCCAATGAGGAACTGCAAACTCTTTGTCGGATACTACAAGCTGCCCCCACTACCATTACATCTAGAACTATCTCTACTACATCTAGTCATTGAGTGGGGTTTCCGGCTTAATATCTTTATGAGTTATGTTCTTACGTCTCATGATTCCTTTTTCAAGCTGTCTTTTATTAAGATTTGCAATGTAATGAAAAGTAAACTGATTTTCTTTCCTATTTTGTAACTATATTAGGTCCACATGAGTGAATTATTTTTATTTTTCAAAGGTTACTGACAATGTTTATTATTTACTGATTCCCGTGAGCTCATTTGCATGATACATGATCTTAATGTCATTTATGACATTCTGTTTTCATTGGTGCACCTAAGGAAGTGACTAGATGGTCTAAAATGGAAGATCCATAAATGGTTACACTTTTGGAGTGATGTGTGGATTTAATCTGTTTAGACTGCTTTTGTTTGAAAATTAAAGGGTCGGCTTAGCTTAATCACCACTTACCGGAGGAGCTGTTTTTGAAGTACATTAATTTTCATCGGAAACTGACTTCCCTATATATAAATGTATTCATGTGTCCATCTTGTACACTTCTGCCTTACCATTATGACCAATGCCAAATACTGCCAGCCACTATTCACATTTTACTTCTTGATGTCTTACACAACACTTGGCATCCAGTTGGCATGACAAGGCAATGTTATTTGAGCAATACCACTTGAAGAAAGCAATGGAGAAAAAGCAGCCCTATAAGTACAAGGTATGGACTCTGACTTATAGACTTCAGCCTGTAAATGAGTTTCTTAACTATAAGGTACAGGTGTATTAGGTTCATAGAGTTTGTCTGGGGTTGGAGCTTTCTCATGAGTCGGTTGTTTCTGCTCCTTCATTGATTGTTGATTCATTATAATGTCCTTTCTTGTTGCAGTGGAACCAATACATGGACAAGGACTCACGCGATTCTTATTATTTCAACTGGCCCGTCTACTTTCCCTAGATATTCTTGGCTCGCGTATCTTGTTTTTTTTGTTTTGTTGTTATAGAATGTTAATGGACACCATATGGATCTATCTATCCTATGGCTTCTTCTTTTCTTTTATTAGGTGAGACTTACTGGATCCTCAAAAGTGGTGTATATTCTATCTTTGATTGTTAAGCTCACATGAAACATCATTGCTATCAGTGAGGATGCCTCTATGAAGCAATTGTGGTATAGTGGGGCTGTGCTCAGGGAATCTAGAACTAATTCTCTTCCCGCCCCCACGTCCCCTCTTTTTTCCCCCTCTCTCCCCCCCCCCTCGCATAAGTCATTTCTTACCATGGTGCTTGGGAACTTATGCTAGATATTTTTTTGCAAGGATTCATCTTTTGAGGGTTTGATTAAAAAAAGAGAAAATTGCATCAGCATCCCAAAACGGAAGTGTTAAGACACTAACACTTTCCACTATATATTTGAAAAACACAGACAGTTCAAACACCCTCAAAATATTTTAAAGAACAAATTTGCATAAAGATAAATTTGTCTAGGGCCATTATGAGATTTTAGAGCAATAAGCATGGTTCATTCCTTCACTCGAGTCAATCAATTGAAACTTTGCATATTCTATTTTTCTTTAACTTTGAGGAAAAATATTAGTAACATGGATTACTCAATTGGTAATACCAACACCTCCAAGTAAAGAGGTTGTGGATTCGACTCTCACTAACGGCATTTGTAATATCTTTATCCCTTGTACATAAAAAAAAATTTGGGGGGGGGAGGGGAGTTGTAGTAAAAGAATTTATTAGAAGGAAAGTTTCAAATTAATTTAGCTAGTCACAAATATCCATAGTGTAAAGGTGAAACTAGGAGTGTAAACGGACCGGATTCGGATCAGATAATGGTATATCCATATCCGCATCCTATTATATTCAGACGGATTCAGATAATATCCTAATGGTTTTTGGGACGGATTCGTCGGATTCGGATGATAATTGGATAGTTATTTTCTTAAGTAGATTCTTCTAAATGGGCATGAATATAGATTAAATACAAGTTTTCGACTACTGTTTACATCTTTACTTTTTTATTTGTGAGGGTTAGGTTTGAAATTTAAGAATTTAACAACTTCGGTAGCTGTTTTATTAGAAAATCTAGAAAAATAATCACATATCATAGGTAACATTTATAAAAATAAGAATAATAAGTCTAAATAAGAAACTTAATCGGATAATTTTTTCGGACGGATAATAATCGGTAAGAAAGGGGTATACCATATCCGCATCCTATTAATAATCGGACGGATCGGATACCCCTAAATGGATGCGGATGCGAATTCAGAAACGGATTTCGGTTATCCATTTACACCCTTAGGTGAAACCAACTTTAACACATCTTTCTTCTCTTGCTGCATGCCACATGATCTGGTTTGGTTCACATCTAAATTTTGCCTGATGATGGGATTAAGCCATTCCTTCTATTAATTGTTGAAAAACTAGGATGCTTTTATTGAAAAAACATCATTTGTTGTGCACAAGTCTCTACTATACACAAAATTTAAAAATAAGCTTTAATCTCAGCCAGTTATTTGGTACAAAAATGCATTGTTGTGCACAATAGAGAGATGTGCACATCAAAGGATTTTTTTTCGCCTTTATCAACAATGATAAAAAGCTAACTTAGATCCATCTCTCCTTTACTTCTTACCTCATCTAGTACATTTGAAGATATAAAAACAACTTAATTTTCAGATAAATGCATTAGTCTGCTAATGAACTTATATTAGTGTTGCGTCTAGAACTTCTTCGAGGGCCGGATACTGAGATGATCACCTTAAGAGCTCTACAGCCAAGTTGGAATAACTAAGATGCCTGCACTCATAAAGAAAACAAGAACGGTCCGGCCAAGTTTTGGCTGGGGAACCGCCTCCGACGCCCAAGTCAGCCTAGGCAACAATAAGAGTTCTTGAGAGAGTTCTCAAGAACGTAATGAATAATTGATCAGATGAATCTCGTACCTTTCTCCATGTAGGATGTGGGTTTATATAGAAGTTACCTGGAGGCTGCGCTTCCTTGAGTTTCGGATCGTCAGTTGAAGAGTGAGTGGAATATCTTTGGAGTTACGGCTCCTTCTTTGTCGGACCAGATAGAGCCGTTATCCGATGACTCATCTCCCCAATTCTGACTTGGCCATCTGCAACGTCACTCTGGGACTTAGTCCAAGTGGGAGTCTTGAGCCTATTCCGAACATGTTTCTTGAAGGGGTGAATATGCTTCCTCCCGAGGGGGTCAATAAGCCTTCTCTCGAGGGGGTTTTCTATGCCTCTCATGAGAGAGCACTGTTCATCCCGAGCATGCAGAATACACATGTCCCGAGGGGTATGTGTTTTACTCCCAAAGGGATTCTCAGAATCCTCTTAAGATGACTTCTCTACCCTGAGTGGGGGTGTACGTTCGTCTCGGGGGGTCCCTCGGGCTATATGTTCTCCACAACAGAGCCCCCCATTCCATGCGATGTACGGAATACTTTTCTCACACCTCTTTGAAGGTTTTTTTTTTTTTTTTTTTTGAAGAAATTCCAATGCGTCGTCTTGAATGATAGCCATCATTTCTCTAAAGTCTCATCGAGTCGAGAAGTCCCCAGCCGGGTTCTCCGAGAAATGCCATTGCCTCTATTAAGGGTGTCATGCTCTTCAAGCTGTTCCACCCACTTGACCCTTGACTGTACCGAGCCTCTTGAAGAAGAAGAAACTAGAGATAGCTTCGAGAAGAAGACTTCAATAGTTCGGGAAACTCCAAAAATTGAGCAAGAAGCAAACATGGTTGAGGTGATCCTTCGTCCTCCCGAGAAACAAGATCGATCTCTTTTATTGTCTCTTGAAGAAAAACTTGTTTTGCTTCCTTGCTTTCTGTAATATTTCACAGAGAATTAGCTTGTAATCATCTGTGTATCACTTAAGGCATTAAGCTTTTATATCTCCCGATTATCTTCCCGAGTCACTCCCCTAGCGGAATGCCTTAAAGGTAATTGATACTTTGAAAACCTTGATATTCTCACGTCGAACTGTGAGATTTCTCCAGAGTGTTCTCCCTTTATATGTCCCGAGTGTAACACTTCTGAGTGGAATTTCTCTTATATAAACCTTCCAAGGGCTTCATAGAAGCTCGTGAATTTTCCCGAATGTTCACCCGAGTGGCTTCCCGAGTGTAACGCTTTTGAGGTAGTTCTTATGAAATCCTTGTGAGTTTCCATAAGAGATTGTGGGATTCACCTGAATGGCTACTCGAGTGAGTACCCGAGTGTGACGCCTCTGAGAGATCTTATCTTATGAAAGTCTTCCTTGAGCTTCATAAGAAGATATTGAGTTTCCTCCCAAATGGCTACCCGAGTGTGACACCTCTGAGAGATCATCTGATAAAGCCTTCCTTGGGCTTAGGTTGTGAGATTCTCCCGAATGGCTACCCGAGTGAGTTACCGAGTGTGACGCCTCTGAGAGATCTTCTGATAAAGCCTTCCTTGGGCTTAGGTGTCCTTGAAGGGCGCTCCTGGGTTCTTAAACTTGTTATAAGTTAAGAACTCTTCTCGGGCACTTTTTAAGAACGCTCTCGGGTTCTTGAACTTGTCAAGAACTCTCTTGGGTTCTTTTTTGCTTTGAAGGGCGCTCCTGGGTTCTTAAACTTGTTAAGAACTCTCTTGGGCTCTCCTTAAGAACGCTCTTGGGATCTTCTTAAGAACGCTCTCGGGTTCTTGAACTTGTCAAGAACTCTCTCGGGTTCTTTTTTGCTTTGAAGGGTGCTCCTGGGTTCTTAAACTTGTTAAAAACTCTCTTGGGCTCTTCTTGAACTGGAGAACTCTCTTGGGTCTTCTCCGCTTGGAGAACTCTCTTGGGTCTTCTCCGCTTTGAAGGGCGCTCCTGGGTTCTTAAACTTGTTAAGAACTCTCTTGGGCTCTTCTTAAGAATGCTCTCGAGTTCTGAACTTGTCAAGAACTCTCTCGGGTTCTTTTTTGCTTTGAAGGGCGCTCCTGGGTTCTTAAACTTGTTAAGAACTCTCTTGGGCTCTTCTTGAACTGGAGAACTCTCTTGGGTCTTCTCCGCTTTGAAGGGCGCTCCTAGGTTCTTAAACTTGTTAAGAACTCTCTTGGGCTCTTCTTAAGAACGCTCTCGGGTTCTTGAACTTGTCAAGAACTCTTCGGGTTCTTTTTTTCTTTGAAGGGCACTCCTGGGTTCTTAAACTTGTTAAGAACTATCTTGGGCTCTTCTTAAGAACGCTCTTGGGTTCTTAAACTTGTCAAGAACTCTCTCGGGTTCTTATTTGCTTTGAAGGGCGCTCCTGGGTTCTTAAACTTGTTATGAACTCTCTTGGGCTCTTCTTGAACTGGAGAACTCTCTTGGGTCTTCTCCGCTTGAAGAACTCTCTCGGGTTCAAGAACTTATCTTAAGTCAAGAACTCTCTTGGATTCTTCTTCATCTGGAGAACTCTCTTGGGTCTTCTCCACTTGAAGAGCGCTCTCGGGTTCTTGAACTTATCTTAAGTCAAGAACTCTCTTGGGCTCTTCTTGATTTTAAGAACACTCTCGAGTTCTTGAACTTATCTTAAGTCAAGAACTCTCTTGGGCTCTTCTTCATTTGGGGAAGCATTTGTGAATACTTCAATATAACTTTCTTCATGGGAAAAGGAATATCAAAGATGGAGGCGTAGACTTTATTGAAAATCAAGTGGTTGCATGGTTTCTCGAGGATCCCCCCCACGGGACAAGCGTACACCCCCAGTCGGGGTAAAGAAATTACATTGAGAGGATTCTGAGAATCCTCTTATGCAAATAACACATACCCATTTAGGAAATGAGTATTCTGAAGACTCGGAGGAATAGTGTTCTCCTTTGAGAAGCACAGAAAACCCCTCGGGAGGAAGCTTATTGACCCCCTCGAGAGGAAGCATATTCACCCCTTCAGGGAACATGCACAGAATAAGCTTAAGAAGCCTACTTGGACTAAGTCCAAGAGTGACGTTACAGATGGCCAAGTCAGAAGAGTTAGTTACAGATAACTGCTCAATGAGGTCGTTCCGAGAATTGGGGAGATGAGTCATCAGATAACGGCTCTATCTGGTCCGACAAAGAAGGATCCGTTATTCCGAAGATATTCCACTTACTCTTCAACTGTTGATCCGAAACTCAAGGAAGCGCCGCCTCTAGGTAATTTTTATATAAACCCACCTCCTACATGGAGAAAGGAAGAACGAACTTCATCTGATTAATTATTCATTACGTTCTTGAGAACTCTTATTGTTGCCTAGACTGACTTGGGCGTCGAAGGCGGTTCCCCGGCCAAAACTCGGCCGGACCGTTCTTGTTTTCTTTGTGAGTGCAGGCATCTCAGCTATTCCGACTTGGCTGGGGAGCTCTTAAGGTGGTCATCTCAATATCCGGCCCTCAAACAGAGTTCTAGACGCAACAAATTGGGGCCGTCGTGGGAAACGTCACCAGAAAGTCATGAAGAGACGTACCACACCTCAGGTGACGAGTTCTCATCAAGTTATCACTCGAGCAAGAGAAAGGGAGATAGAAAACGGACGTGTTGAAGAACAAACTCTCCCTTCTCCAGATCCACAAATGATTCTAGAGGAAGTTCAAGTACGGATTCCAAGAGAATCCCCGTTAACTATTCCAACTCCATTTGGAGAAGGAGGTTCAAATCAACCTTCGATTCCAGCGACAGTGGCCGATTTGCAAAATATGCAAAGAGAAGTCCAACAACAAATGTTGGAACTCCAAGGAGTAGTTCGTGGCTTAGTCCATCAAGTCGGGGTACCACCCGGACCCGCCAAAAATACACAAGAAGGACGGAGACGTGAAGCTGTCTGATAGACTAGGAACAGGCAACGCCCGGTGAACGAAGTTCGAGAAGGGCGAAATCCCAGAGAACCAAGGCGAACAACCGAACAAGTTGGAGAAAGATCTCAAGGAGTTCATATTGAAGAACCACTTCCCCAAGGAGATCGGACGAGGGGAAGTGTGTTCAACCATTTGGCTGGGCTCAGGCAAACTCAAGATTTACCTAGAAGAGGGCGCAAAAATGAAAGAATTCAAGAACAAGAAGGCGAAAGCCACAGAAGAGGCCATTCCAGATCTGATGACCCGAGAGGGTCAGTTAGTCAGTATGGATCTTCTCATGGACCAACTTCCCAATATTCTGATCTTGGAAGTGTTCGGTCTCCGCAAGAACGTCAAGAGGCGCATGGTCTCGGGAGAAGATTAGATGCCATGGAGAGAAGCGTTGATGATCGGGACCTTGACGACGACTATGACGTGGTTGACAGAGAACCCTTTTCAGAAGAAGTCATGAGAGCACCTCTTCCACCTAACTTTATCATGCCAACGTTTACTCCCTATGAAGGTAAGTCTAATCCTCGAGAACATATTAGTTATTTCAAATTTGTCATGGCTGTGATTGGCCAAGAGGATGAGCTATTATGCCGGACTTTCCCGGCATCTCTCAAAGGCCCATCGATAAAATGGTTTTCTAGCCTACAGCCAAGATCCATCCGAAACTTTCGAGAGCTCGGGAGAAAATTTATTGCCCGATTCCGAAGCTGCATCGGGAGTAAGAAGACAACAGATAGCCTTTTTGCCATTAGGCAGGACCGAATGAATCTGTTCGAAACTATCTTCTAAGATTCGATAAAGTTGCTATCGAGATAGAAGAATTGGATGACACGATGGCGTACAATGCACTATGGAGTGGAATAACCCAAAGACATTAGCTTGAGGTATTGCTCCAAGATAAGCCAAAGACTTATGGAGCACTTCTTAAGAAATGCCAAAAGCAATCAACAATTGCAGAAGTTATTGAAGCCCGAGAAGAATCCACCAAAGTGGTGAAGGAAAAGAAGAATTATATAGAAAAAGGTCAGAATTCAAATGCTCGGGCAAAAGATGACAAAAAGGGAGGTTGGAAAGAAAGACTATCCAATGGGGACTTTACACCTCTCAATACTAAGAGGTCAGAAATCCTATTACAGATTAGAGACAAAGAGAACTTGAAGTGGTCAGGCAAGCTAAGAGCCCGACCCGAAGATAATAATATGACAAAGTATTATCACTTTCACAAGGACTACAGCCACCATACCGATGAGTGCTGAAATCTTAAGATTGAGATCAGGAACTCATTCAAGAAGGGCATCTCGAGAATTATCTTCAAAAGAAGCGGCAAGATCGAGAGAAGTCCCCACCTAGATCAACAAAAAGACTCAGGTCCAAAAGTCCCGAGAGGGCAGATAAGAATCCCGAGAAGAAACGCGACACTCGAGAATTCTCTCCCATCTATATTGTTTTGGGAAATCCAACCGAAGAATCCATTAAGAAGGCAAAGCAAAAAGCACGGTTCGTGGGATCAATGCAGTTGCCGAGAAAACGAAGAAATGACTTATGTCCAAATCCAATAACCTTCACGGATGAAGATCTCAAGGGCGTAACTTCTCCTCATGATGATGCTATAGTCATCAAAGTGAAACTTGCAAATCGAGAAGTTCACCGAGTTCTTGTGGACACGAGATCTTCCGCCGACTTACTATCCTATGAAGCATTTAAGAAATTGAAATTCGAAGACGAGATGATGACTCCATGCGGGACTCACCTATATGGGTTCGCTGGGTCATCTGCCATATCCGAAGGGACTATCCAATTGGACCTAAGGATCGGGACACCTCCTCGGGATGCTATCGTCCAGTCAACCTTCATGGTAGTTCGGGACCTCTCAGCTTATAATGTCTTGCTCGGGAGACCAACTCTTAACGCCTTAGGGGCTCTGGTTTCTCCAACACATATGAAGTTGAAGTTTCCAACAACAGCAGGAGTTGGCGAGTGCTCTTCTGATTAGCGACTCTCAAGACAATGCTATGTGAATTACCTCAAGAAAGTGAGAAGGTCAGAAAGATCGGGCAATACAATGAGTATTGAAATTCGGGATGATCGAGACGAAGAAGCTATGCAGAGAGCCGAACCTGTTGAGAAGCTTGAGAAAATCCAACTTCATCCGAATTTTCCCAAGAAAGGAACCATGATCGGTTCAGAACAGCCTACAGAATTTAAGGAAGAACTGACCGAGTTTCTCCAGAACAACCTTGATGTATTCGCATGGTCGGCCGAAGACATGCCAGGAATTGATCGAAGAATTGCAGAGCACAGCTTATGGATTAGGGAAGATGTAATTCCCTTGATCCAAAAAAGAAGGAATTTCTCCCTCGAGAAACATGCTGCCATCAGAACCAAAGTGGAGAAGCTAGAGCAATCAGGTTTCATAAAACCCATAGAATGCCAACTTGGTTGGCGAATGTAGTCATGGTGAAGAAAGCCAACGGCAAATGGAGAATGTGTATGGATTACACAGACTTGAACAAAGCGTGCCCAAAGGATTGCTATCCACTTCCCCGGATCGACCTCTTGATCGACGCCACAGCAGGACATGAAGTATTGAGCTTCATGGACGCTTACTCAGGATATAATCAGATAATGATGAATCCCAAGGACGAGAGGGATACGGCTTTCATGACAGATCGAGAAAGTTACTTCTACAAGGTAATGCCCTTCGGGTTGAAGAATGCTGGGGCAACTTATCAAAGAATGGTAAATAAGGTCTTCAAAGACCAAATTGGAAGAAATATGGAAGTGTACGTGGATGATATGCTCATTAAGAGTACTATCCGAAGAAGTAATCTAGAAGATCTTGAAGAAGTCCTTGATACGTTAAGGACATATCAGATGAGGCTAAATCCAGAGAAGTGTGCGTTCGGAGTTTCTTCCAGAATATTCCTTGGATTTATGGTACCCCAACGAGGAATTGAAGCCAACCCGAAGAAAGTCAAAGCCTTGCTCGAGATGGAGTCACTAAAGACCGTTAGGGATATTCAATGCCTAACCGAAAGAGTAGCTGCCTTAAATAACTTCATCTCGAGATTGGGTGAAAAATGTTTGCCTTTCTTCAAGGCTCTTAAAGACCTCGGGAAGGCAAAGGATACACTCTGGACAGATGAATGTCAGAAAGCGTTTGAGAATTTGAAGGAGAAGCTCGGGACCCCACCTCTCTTAGCCATACATTCAACGGGAGAGCAACTATTCACATACTTGGCCATTTCTTCAGCAGCGGTGAGCGCAGTGTTAGTAAAAGAAGAAGGTACTTCACAAAACCCTATTTATTTCATAAGTCATGTTCTAGTAGATGTCGAGACGTGATATCCGGATCTGGACAAACAAGCTTTAGCCCTTGTAATCGCATCTCGGAAACTCAGGCCATACTTCCAAGCTCATCCAATTTTAGTCTTAACCAACTTCCCGTTGAAGAAGATACTACAGAAACCAGACTTAGCAGGAAGAATGGTAACATGGGCCGTCGAGTTGAGAGAATATCAAATCGAGTACAGAACTTGTCCAGCTATAAAAGGACAAGTATTGGCTGACTTTGTTCTTAAGAATAGCATGACTAATTCAGGAGTAGAAAATTCACCCGGTTGGGAGTTATGGACTTTGTATGTCAACGGCTCGAGCAACTCTTTGGGGAGTGGAGCAGGGCTAATGTTAATAAGCCCGGATGGATTCACTATTCATTATGCTTTAAGATTCAGCTTCAAGGCCTCCAACAATGAGGGCGAGTACGAAGCCCTTCTGGCAGGACTAAGACTTGCTCGAGCCCTAAGAGTCTGAGAATTGGAAGTCCGAAGCGACTCTCAGTTAATAGTAAATCAAGTTCACGGTGTGTACGAGGCAAAAGAAACAAGAATGGCAAATTACTTAACCAAGATTGATGAATGGCGCCATTATTTCGATCATCTCGAAACAAAGCAAATTTCAAGAAAGGAAAATGAAGTAGCGAATGAGTTATCCAAGTTAGCTTTATCCAAGTACTTGACCTTAGGCTCAGCCGTTTATATTGAACAGTTGGAAATTCCTAGCATTCGGGAAGCCGAGGCGATGGATATTGAAGAAGAGCCTAGTTGGATGAGCCCAATTATAACATATTTAAAGAATGATATCCTTCCAGAAGACGTCAAGGAGTCTAAGGCAATTAAAAATCAAGCCGTGAAGTTCACCATCATAGAAGATCAACTTTATAAAAGATCGGTCACACAACCTCTCCTAAAGTGTGTTGGCCCTTCTCGAGCTCAATATGCCCTAGCCGAAGTACATGAAGGAATATGCGGAGCGCATATGGGAGGTCGGGCTTTCGCCCAAAAAATAATACGCCAAGGCCTTTATTGGCCAACTATTCAGAACATGCCGTGGATTATGTCAAAAAATGCAAGCAATGTCAACTTCATGCATCTGTTCCAAAGACTCCGACAGTCCCTCTTACATCTGTCTCCAGTCCGATCCCTTTCGCCATGTGGGGAATGGATCTGGTGGGAAAGCTTCCTAAGGCCACCAACAATAGAGAATATTTGATCGTGGCAATCGACTATTTCACTAAGTGGGTGGAAGTCGAACCTCTCTCATCCATTACTGAGAAACAAATGCAGAAGTTCTTTCAAGAAAGGATAATCTACAAATTCGGAATTCCAAAGATCCTTGTGATCGACAATGGAAAACAATTTGTCAGAGCCGGCTTCAAGAATTTTTGTGAAAGATATCATATTGAGCATAGAACATCATCCGTGGAGTATCCGCAGAGCAATGGGCAAGTTGAAATAACCAATCGAACGCTTTTGGATGGAATAAAAAAGCGTCTGGAGACAAGTCGGGCCAAGTGGGTAGAAGAACTACCAAGTGTCCTTTGGTCCTATCGCACCACGACCAGAACTCCTACGAGAGAAACACCTTTTCGGCTAGCCTACGGCAAGAAGCACTTGTCCCGGTGGAGGTATTAGCAGAGTCAAAAAGATATACAGACTTCAATGAAGAAGCAAACAAAGAAGGCTTGAAGAGCAACCTTGATCTAATAGACGAAGTGCGGAGCATGTCAGAATACCGATATCAGAACCGAGTAGCTGGATACTTCAATGCTCGGGTAAAAAATAGAAGACATCGTGCGGGTGATTTAGTGCTCTGCAAAGTTGCGGCATCAGACCCAAGAAACCAAGGCAAGCTCTCACCTACATGGGAAGGGTCATATCTCGTCGAGCAAGAGACAAAACCAGGGACTTACAAGCTAAAAAACTTAGCCATAGAAGAGACGATTGACCGCACTTGGAATTCCATGAATCTACAAAAATTCTATCAGTAGAACTAGTCAAGATATGTTGCATTTGCAAGCAAGTCGAAAGACCATTTGATCTTCAATAAAATCTACGTCTCCCTTTTTTACATCCTTTTTCTCAAAAAGAAAGTTATACCGAAGAATACACGAGCATTTCTTCAAAAGAACCCAAGAGAGTTCTTGAGAAGTTCAAGAACCCGAGAGCGTTCTTAAGAAGAGCCCAGGAGAGTTCTTAACAAGTTTAAGAACCCAGGAGCACCCTTCAAAGCAACAAAGAACCCAAGAGAGTTCTTGGCAAGTTCAAGAACCCAAGAGCGTTCTTAAGAAGAGCCCAGGAGAGTTCTAAACAAATTTAAGAGCCCAAGAGAGTTCTAAACAAATTTAAGAACCCAGGAGCACCCTTCAAAGCAACAAAAAACCCAAGAGAGTTCTTGACAAGTTCATAAGATAAGATTTCTCAAAGGCGTCACACTCGGGTACACACTTGGGTAGCCTCTCGGGAGAATTTCTCTACCTCTTATGAAAGTCCAAGAAGGCTCTCATGAGATGAAATTTCTCAGAGGCGTCACACTAGGGTACTCACTCAGGTAGCCACTCAAGAGAATTTATCTATCTCGTATGAAGCCCATAAAGGATTTCATAAGATAAAGTTATCTGAGAGGCGTCACACTCGGGTACTCACTCGGGTAGCCACTCGCGAGAATTTATCTATCTCATATGAAGCCCATAAAGGATTTCATAAGATAAAGTTATCTCAAAGGCGTCACACTCGGGTACTCACTCGGGTAGCCACTCGGGAAAATTTGTCTATCTTTTATGAAGCCCAAAGAAGGCTCTCATAAGATAAGTCATCTCCGACGCATTCGTCTCGGGACTTCACTCGGGTAAACGCCGGGAGAAAATCCAGGCGTTTCCTTCTATCCGAATGCCTCACATTCAGGACCTTATTTGGGCAGACCCTCTGGAAAAATCTCACAGAATAAAGAACCAGGGGTTTCAACGCATCATAACCTCTAAGGCATTCCGCTAGGGGAGTGACTCTGGTAGATACTTGGGACAAGTCAAAGAAGCACAATGCCTCAGTTGGAAGCAAACAATTACAAGTTACTATTCAAAATATTTGGCCACAAGGACCAATATTACAGAAATCGCAAAGTTGCGCAAAGTTCACAGTACTTATAAAAATTCAAGTATTCAAGTTTCTTAGTAACAAAAGCAAAGAAAAGTTAAGTTTTTAGTTCTTGGGAGGATCCTCTCCTTCGGGAAGCTCTTCGTTCGAACGCTCTTTCTCGTGACTCTCTCCAGAGCCCACTTCTTCATCTTCATCAATATAGAGAAGAGGATCGGGAGGGCTAAATGGTTCCTTGCACTCAATACCTTCAAGCACAGCTCTTTCGAGAGTCTCATAAACTTTACCATCCAGCATCCCAGCTAATTCCTTCGGGTTAGGAATATCAACCCATCGAAGGACTTCTGTGAAAGCATCATTAAGGCCAAGGCGGTAGGTCAAAGTGGAGAGAGCAAGCTGAAGTTTCTTGAAATGAGGGGTGCCGAGGTAAGAAGCAATAATTTCTTTCTAGACAACATCAGGGACCTCGTTGGCACTGACGGGAAGTTTCCCTGCACGAACCTCAGAACGAAGTTGAAAAGCAATAGACTCCATTTAAGCCTTTTCACGTGCAAGTCTTTCCTTATCTTTAAGGGCCTCATCCAAGTCATTCTTCGTCTAAGAAAGCTCTTCTTTAAGGGCTGACTTTCTCTTGGACACCTCCTTTAGTTTTAGACTCTTTTCTTCACCCTGTTTCTTCAGAGAATCAACCTTTTTTATTGATTCAGAAAGCTCAGCAGTGCTTCGTCCATGGGCCTCCTCAGCCTCCCGAAGCTGATGATGCTCAAAACGAATCATGCATTCTCCCATATAATGCGCCCCTCCCGAGAAATACCTGAAGAAAATCTGGAATACCATATTACAGAAGTTACTTAGAGAGCTACAAAGGACTAAGGAAAGAGAATTACCTGTAAGCATTGGCATAAAACTTGTCATCCGGGAGATCTTTCAAATGCTGACGATCTGATGGGATCATCCCTTCGAGAAGCCAAGTTTTGGCAGCGTTAGGATCCCCTAGAATAGTGTCATTTGAAGTTAAATCCCACCTGGGAACAAACACGGGAGACTTTCGGGAGTCCCCCTCGGCAGCATCCTTGCCATCCCGAAGCCTCTTGGAAGGTCTACCCGAGCAGCTGGACGGGGACGCGTGAGGGACACCTATCTCGGGAGGACCTCCTCCAGCAGAAGAACTTTTTCTATCAGTCTTCTTCAAATAGCCCGAAGGCTTGGACGAGTCAGGAGCGCCGAGAGCTTGGATGATGGGACCAGTCTCTTTGGCTCCGCCTTTCTTCACCGTCTTTTGGGCAAAAGCTTTCTTGGTGTTCCCGCTTGCAATAGCCCAAAGAGCATCGATGTCCAATTTGTTAGCCACTACGACAGCAAACGAAGAAGATTAGAAGATGCAAGATAAGAAAATCCACAAAATTGAAGAGCATCAATGAATAAGGGGCTCACCCGGAGAGAAACCCCACAACTGAAGAATAGAAGGATACTCAGACAAGTATCCATGAACTGCGGCTGAATCTCCTTCAACCTGGATATCTTTTCTAAAGCCGCTTCTTCGGTGGCGGACAACTCAATAAGATTATTGGGTTCTTCAAGATCTGAGTTAGTTTTCTTCACAAATGCAGTCAGGAATAGCAGCGGGACTAGGGGCTTACAGAAAAGAAAGTGATGTCTCCACCCCTTGGTGGACGTAGGCATAGACCCCGGAAAAATTATGTTGCCCGACCAGTCAACCGCGTCAGTTGTCCGATGATGAAGAGAGAGCCAACCCCCCTTTGACTGACTCTTAACTTCGAAGAAACGTTGAAGAAGGGGGAATTTTGGTTTGACCCCGACATTATAACAGAAACCAACAAAACAGGTAACATTTCTCCAACTATTTGGAATTAGGTTGGAAGGAGAAATTCCATAATGCTTTAGAAGGTCTTCAATAATTTTTTGGACGGGAAGACGAAGACCCCCTAAGAAGGCATCATAATAGAGGGAGAAGGTCCCTTCAGGGGGCTCTCCAACCCGACTGGACGAAGATGGGAGCAAGAAGGAGTAATCCTTTGGAATCTCATAGAAATCTTTCAAACGCTTAAGATGGTTTTGGTTAAGATCTCCGGGATAGAATTCGGGACCCGAGAGCTTAAGGTCATAATCAATGTGAGATGGGGTTTTTGGCTTATTCCTTTCTTCAAGAGTTGCCTCTTCAGAAAGCAACTCAGTATGGAGAAATGGTGGCCAACGATTCCAGCAATCTTGAGGACGAGAAAGGGGTGGACGAGGCGAATAATGCCTCTGACTAACAACACAAAATTGAGCAAGAAGAGATTGACTAACACTATCAACTTCTTGCTCGGGAAAAGAATCCACAGAAGGCCCAAAATCGACTAAGTCAGGCCTTAAGTCAAAACACAGGGGTTCTTGGTCAAGAGGATCATCCCTAGCTAAGTTGGCCGCTGCCCTCACAATATGAGAATCATAATAATCAGAGAGGTCATCTTCACTAGAATAAAACATAGACTGAGTACGGGAGGATGCCTCAGGATTAGAGACTTCAGTGGTCGGGACCTCCAGTCGGGAGGTAGTTCGGGCTAATCCCTTGCCTTTTCTTAATTTGTCCATAATACAGAAATGACAAAGGAAAAGAAATTGAGAAGAGTTAGAGATGACTTATTGGTTGAAGAGTTGGAAGAGCCAATTGAAGAAAGCAATAAGCTAGTTGAAGAAAGCAATGAGCTAGCAACGGTGAAGGAGACTCCAGAGAGAATTTGCAAGCAAGAAAATGAAAATGAGGATTGAACCTCTATTTATAGTGAGGAGGAGGAAATGAAGAGACACATCCAATGGTTAGAAATCAAGCAAGGCGACGGTTGAGATCGGGTATGTGAAAGGTCACGATCCAACGACCAACGATGAACATACACAATGGTAGAGATTGAGAGACTCAAGATCTCAATCAAACGGCCCACGATCGAGTATCTCAACGACTGAGATAACGTAACCATTGGCATATCAAGAGCTGCAATAAATGTGAATTAATACAATGGATGGGAGTTACAAACCCCTACTTTTAAGAAGGCTTTGGAGAAATAATGGCTATTATTCAAGACGACGTCTTAAGGTTTCTCTAAGAAGAAAGGAGACTTTCAAACAAGTATAACATTCCATGCATTCGAGAAACCAACCACACGGAATGAGGGGCTTTGTTGTGGAGAACATATTTCCCGAGGACCCCCCCCCGGGACAAGCGTACATGTCACATCCACCTAGCCGGTACCCCATTTGGAATACCCGGGATGTGATCCACAGTCCAAGGATCAATGATCTGAGGTCCATGCCTCCCACATACACGGTAACATAATCATGAACAATAATAATCAATGGTAAAAACAGTTAATACTAAGTATCATGAATAAAATAAGATTAAATAAATCAGAGTGCGGAAGACAATAACATTAAAGTATAAGCATAATCATAAGGGTGAGAGAAGGTATGATAACCACTCTCTCAGAGCAGCGGAAAAGAAGTGTGATAATGTCAATTACATGTCTAAGTGTCAAAAGATAATCTCAAAGATAAGTTAGTTACAAGACCCAAGGTTCCATAAATACACCAGGGGAATGGGGCACTATGTTAGGGTTTCTTCTATACTAATGGTAGTCTCCTCAACAGTACGGATGAAGTAAACCCAAAGCTGCCGCTCCCGCACAACTGTGGGGCTAACCCTGGTGCGGATAGTAATCCTCCTCGGCTCCAATATACGGATCCTCACCGACGCCACTACCCGGAGGGTAGTATGTGGAATCATAGTCCGCCTCAAAGGAGGTGCCATCGTAGTCTTCGGTACCTGGAATATAATCTAAAACATTTGCACAAAAAGGAATGAGTTCGAAGAACTCAGCAAGGAAGTTATTCCATAATTAGAAATCATACACATTCAGAACATATAATAATGCAATGCGATATGGAACATATGATGCAAATATGAGTCTAACTCTATGAATGCTAGTCTCTAGGGTAGACATGCTTTAAGTCATAGCACCGTACTTCTCTGGGTCGTCAGTCACTCTCCCATTTCCATATCTTGGGAATGCCCGGGGAAGATCGGTAAAGTCATCAAAAAAGCCGTGGTAAGGGGATCGGTCACCGCTCTCTCACATCACCATTTGGTCAAGTACTGGCGCATGTCACAATAAAGCCTAGCCCAATGCAAGTCATCTACTCAGTCGGTCAAGTCAGATTCAGATACGTCCATTCCTCGCCCCCGGCAATCCTTTCCGGTATCCTTCACACTAGAGTCAGCGAAATCCCGGATTTCGGACTCATCAACCCTATTGGTCATCCACATATAGTAAACGGGAAGCTCTCACGTCCTCTCACAGATTGGTTACCGGTCTTGAGCGCTCGTGAGCCCAAGTCTATCCATATGCAACTCTACGAATAAATGGCCCCTTTCAGGTATCCGTAGCATGGTTTATGTCCCCTACCGAATTGGTTACCGGCCTAGAGCGCCCATCCAACCATACACTACCACGGGTTGTTCGGTCTCAATGCCCTTCTGATTCGGGTCTGACACGACAAGGATAAACCTAGCCACCCAACTAGACAGTCCTATGTATGTCATCCAATAACCCGGGAGAGTGTCGATAGGCACCATCGGAGAAAATCCCATGCTATTCCCTCCAATGCCCAAGGACAGAAGTGTCAGTAGGACACCACCCAATCCCAAGTCATACGTAAGCAATCACATATCCAATCTCATCATTTCTCATGCATCCAATGCATATCCATAATAATAATCAAATCATGATATTGAAACAAATCATTATAAACATAAGCAAATCAAAATGATAAAGTAACACAACAAGAGTATAGAGATTTAAATGCTACTGTTCTAACACATATGTAACAGTCTTATAATGATTGGAAGAAAATTAAGAGATTTCATTCTTTAAATAAAACACAATTCAATATTTGATGACTTATATGTTTATGGAGATAACCATCCTTACCTTGGATGAATTGATGATGAATTGAGAATACCAAGAATAGTCCAATAGAATTGTTAAGGCCCTAAACAAACATCAATAATAAGTTAGAAAAGAAGTCGGTAAGATCGGATGTTAATTGGATCAAAATTGGCCAAGGTTGCTGTCTGCCAACATTTTGGTCGATGGTCTTTGGTCGATGGTATCGACCAAAATTTCCTTCGAGAAAGAAATGTGGATTTTGGGGGTTTTCATCCGAAATGAGTCTTCCGGTGTTCGGATCAATCTGGAACTTGGAGGCATACTTAACAATAGTAGTAGGACACTATAAATCAAGAAATTTACCCAATCCAATGGTCTAAACAAAAAGCCCCAATCTGAGCTATCAAGTTAAAGTGATAAACATCATGGCATGAGTTGGAATTGATTGCATTGATGAGGAATGGCATGTAATAGTTAGAGGAACTAATAGAAATTCGATTGGAATCAAATAGAAGTGATAAACATGAACATAGTATGCCCTACAACTCAGTTTGGTACCAAATGGCATGATGTTAATAGATAAATCATAGAATACATGTGCTAGACATGAGATAGAGGTATAGCATCAATGAATAGCTAAGGAAATCATAGATTGAACATGAGTAGACACTTGGAGTGGTGGTTGCAAGGTTGCAGCACCATTCCCAATGTCTCATCCAGCAAGGTGGCAATAGAAAAGAGTAGAAAATGGTAGGGTAGAGAGTGGAATGATGATTCATACCTTAGTGTGGAAGATGAAGACAAGAATCAATGATAAAGAAAGAGTTTTTGGCTTCACACTAGCCAAGGAGCTGCTTTGGGAAGCTCTCCTCACGTTTCCAGGTGAGAAAATGATTGCAAAAGGGCTCAAGGCTCGAGGTTATAATAAATAGAAAAGGAATATTCCATGGAATCATTAACTTGGCAGACTGGGATATTTTGGTCGATGGTCCTTGGTCGATGGTATCGACCAAGAGGATCGACCAAAATATTTCCAGCAGAAAACTAAGGTTTAGAATAGCAACTTCAAGTAGGGATTTGCAAGGATATACAAGGTCAAATTGAGTGAGGTTTTCTTCCAAAATTCAATCAAGGAGTCTAGTTTCGGGGAATACCTTCGGATTGTGCAAAGGAGGTCATTTGGTACATCAATTATATTAATCTTCTCCGATGCGCAGACTTTCCTTAAACACTGACAATGCATTTAAGCAAGGGGTATCATTGTCAATGTCCATGAGCTCAGTCTCCGAATCATGATCATCAATCAGAATGGTCCATAAATCTCTTCTTCCACCGCTTCGGGTCTTCGGACCTGAATACAACAGTGGATCCGGGTTAGGGTCAAGGTTAGAATAAGGCTGGATATTACATTCTCCCCCCCCCCTTAAAAGAATTTCGTCCTCGAAATTGAAAGTGTACCTGTGCTTCCAAAAAGATGAGGAAACTTCTCCTTCATGTCTTCTTCTTTCTCCCATGAAGCTTCTTCAGGGGTATGGTTTTTCCATCGAATCTTCACCAGAGGGATGGTGTGATTCCGCAACCGCTTGTCCTTTCTATCTAGGATCTCGGCTGGTCCTTCATCGTAAGAAAGATCGGCACTAAGTCCTTCGGGTTCTTGCTGTAGTATGTGCTCCGGGTTTTCTAGGTATTTCCGAAGCATTGAAACATGGAACACATTGTGAACTCCAGCAAGTGATGGAGGCAAGGCCAAGCGGTATGCTACAGGTCCAACCCTTTCCAAAATCTCAAAAGGTCCAATGAAGCGGGGACTAAGCTTTCCTTTCACATTGAATCTCGTCACCCCTTTCATAGGTGATACTTTAAGGAAAACTTTCTCTCCAATTGGAAATTCTAAGTCGGTTCTTCTCTTGTCGGCCTACGACTTCTGTCTAGATTGAGCAGACTTGATCCTTTCCCGAATCATGTCAACCATATCACTTGTTGCTTCAATCATCTGTGGACCTAAGACTTTTCTTTCACCAGTCTCAGTCCAATACAAGGGCGTTCTACAAGTGTTACCATACAAAGCCTTAAACGGAGCCATGCCTATTGTTGCTTGATAGCTGTTGTTATAGGCAAACTCGACTAAGGCTAAGTGTTCATCCCAATTTCCACCCATGTCAACCACACAAGACCTAAGCATGTCTTCAAGAATATGAATTGTCCGCTCAGATTGTCCATCGAACTGTGGGTGATGAGCTGTACTCAGATTCAATTGGGTTCCCAAGGCTTTCTGCAGACCATTCCAAAACCTTGAGGTGAACCTAGGATCACGGTCAGAAACAATACTCACTGGCACTCCGTGTAGACGAACTACATTGTCCACATAAAGTCTAGCTAGTTTATCCAAAGAATAAGTGATCTTCATAGGAATGAAGTGGGCTGATTTGGCCAACCTATCAACAATCACCCACACAGTGTCATTTCCCTTACTCGTCGGCGGTAAGCTAGTCACGAAGTCCATTGAGATATCTTCCCACTTCCAACTAGGAATAGGAAGGGGCTGAAGTAATCCCGATGGGGGTTGACGAACAGCCTTCACACGTTGGCAAGTTTCACACTTGGCAACGAAGTCTTCAACGTCTGCTTTCAAACCATCCCACCAAAAATGTTCCCTTAAGTCCTTGTACATTTTGGTACTTCCAGGGGTGTACTATAAAGATGGACTGGTGTGCTTCTTTCAATATTTCCTTCTTGATTTCATCAACAGCGGGCACACAGAGTCTACCTCTAAACAATAAGGTACCATCCAAAGATGTACTAAAAGTAGGGTCCAGTTCTGAATTCGGCAATTTTATCAATCTTCTCTTTCAACTCTAGATCAGAACTTTGCAATGCAACAATTCTGTCTCTAAGGGAGGATCATGCAGTCATGGCCTAGAGAATGCAATCCGAACCCTTAGGGACCACTTCCAAACCAAATCTTTCCATCGAGGACAACAAAGGCCGACTCAAAGCATTTAAATCCAATTCTTTTCTTTGACTCTTTCTACTGAGAGCATCCGCCACTACATTTGCTTTACCCGGGTGGTACTGGATGTCACAATCATAGTCAGAGACCAATTCCAACCATCTTCCCTATCTCATATTCAGCTCCTTCTGGGTGAAGAAGTATTTCAAACTTTTATGATCCATAAAGATGGTGATCTTCTCACCATAAAGATAGTGTCTCCAAATTTTCAAAGCAAAAATCACAGCAGCAAGCTCTAAGTCATGAGTGGGGTAGTTCCGCTCATAATCCTTCAGTTGTCGAGAGGCATAAGCCACTACCTTTCAGTGTTGCATCAACACGGAGCCCAAACCGATTTTAGAAGCATCAGTGTCGACCGTCAATCCACCGGAACTATCAGGTATAGTCAGAATCGGAGCACTTGTCAATCTAACTTTCAGCTCTTCAAAATTCTTCACACAAGAATTGGCCCAGACAAACTTCTCTTCTTTTCTAGTTAGCTTAGTCATAGAAGCAGCCAACCTAGAAAAGTTTTCAATGAATCTCCGGTAGTATCCTGCTAATCCAAGAAAACTTCTTATCTCAGTCACGGTCTTCGGTCTTTCCCAATCAGTAACAGTTTGGACTTACTCTGGGTCAACACGAATACCCTCGGCTGAAACAACGTGGCCAAGAAATACTACTCTTGAGAGCCAAAAGTCACACTTGCTAATTTAGCATAGAGTTTCTTTTCTCTCAACCTTTGCAACGTGCAGTTCAGGTGCTCCGCATGCTCTTCTTCATTCTTTGAGTAAATCAAGATGTCATCAATGAAAATGATTACAAACTTATCGAGCACATCGTGAAATACTCGGTTCATGAGGTCCATGAACACGGCAGGGGCATTAGTTAAGCCGAAAGGCATCACTTTAAATTCATAATGTCCGTACCTTGTTCTGAACGCTGTCTTAAAGATGTCACTTGACTTCACTTTCAGCTGATGATATCCCGATCTCAAATCAATCTTTGAAAAGACAGCAACACCCTTCAACTGATCAAAAAGGTCATCAATCTGAGGCAAAGGGTATCTATTCTTGATTGTCAGCTTGTTCAATTCCCGGTAGTTGATGCACAGACGCATACTACCATCTTTCTTCTTTACAAACAAGACCGGAGCTCCCCAAGGCGACACACTTGGCTGCACGAAACCTCTCTCTAAGAGTTCATTTAATTGAGTTTGCAACTCTTCGAGTTTGGTAGGTGCCATTCTGTAAGGGGCCTTGGATACAGGAGCCGCTCCAGGAATTAAGTCTACAGAAAACTCAACTTCCCTATCAGAAGGTAAACCTGACAAGTCATCCGGAAAAACATCGGGGAATTCACTAACAACTCTGACTTCTTCGAGTCTCTTCTTCTCTCTTACCTTGCTTCCAGACGAAGCATCTTCCAAAAAGGCATGGACTTGCATTAGAGTGGACAAGGTCTTCTTGCTAAATCTTCCCTTCTCTCCTTGAAATTCGAAAACTGAATTCTCTTCTACACGGAACTAGATCTTCTTTGAGGAGCATAAGATCACGGCATTGTAGAAGGTCGACCAGTCGATTCCCAAGATTACATCAAAATCTCTCATGTCAAATAAAACAAGATTTGCCTTCAGATTCCTTCCACAAATCAAAACAGAACAATCTTCTAACATTTTATCTAGTTTAACAGCAGACCCAACAGGGGTACAAATAGATAAATAACTAGATAAACATCAAGGTGTCAAGTTAGATCTCAAGGCAAAAGTAGATGATATGAATGAATGTGATGCACCCGTATCAAATAATACAAATGCGGGAAGAGAAGCTACTAACAGAGTACCTGTTACAACATCATGGCAGGGGTCTTGCTCAGTTCCAGAGATACTAAATACTCTGCCAGAGGGAGGGGCAGAAGTAGTAGCAGGAGTACTCTTCACTACAGGAGCTTGAGGTTGCACAGACTTCTTGGGGCAGAAACGAGCATAATGGTCTGCTTGCTTGCAGAGGAAGCAAGTAGTATCTTTCGGTCCAATAGGAGCTGCAGCAGGGGGAGGTCTCTGATAAGTTGTTTCTCTTTAATTATTGTATGTTATGCACCTTTCTTTTCCTTGCATTAGTGACATTTGTTCCAGTATAATTATGGTATGTTATTCGGAAATGTTCTGTTATGCCTCAAAGGTCAAGTTTCTAATTCAGTGTTCTATTATTCACTTCTAAGAGTAGAAGAGTCATTTCGGATCAATGACTCGGGAATGTTCAGTTGTTGTCTTTTGTGGTTAGGATCTCCTCGAACCTTGGGCTCGATACCAATCTGTCACGCCCTCCCAGCCGGTACCCTATCTGGCATACCCGAGAGTGTGATCCACAGCCCGAAGATCAGGTATCGAGTGATCAACCTCCCACATAAACAATAACATAATCATGAACAATCATAACATGAGTGCGGAAGATAAATCATAGATCCAACAAAGAAAGAATGAATCATAAATGAATCAGAATACTAAATATAATCAGAGTATCAAACAGATAAGTAAAGCGAGGCAAAAATCCCACTTTACAACCAGCGGAAAAGTAGCTCTAAAAGAATAAACTAGACAAAACCTAATCCCAGTAACAAGTACATTGGGTAACTAAATTGTTCTCCACTTTATAGACAACATCCTTGTAAGTGTAAATCTCATAAATAGCACAAGGACGCTTCCACTCAATGGTCGGACTAAGCATCGTACGGAGCATAACCACCCGCGGGATCTTCAGAGTAATTGTGGTAACCGCAATCACCTTCCTGGAGATATGCCTCTTCGCCTTGCGCTTCTTCATAGGGACCGTCATAGTACTCGGTACTGCAGGATAGTCTAACAACATTGTACAATAAAGGAATGAGTTTCAAAGAAACTCGGTAAAAGGCGATTAAAATCCATAATAACATAAATGGCGGGATTCCGGAACAATCATGAATGCAATATGATATGGAACAAACAATGAATGAATGAATCTAACTCTATGTATCTTTGGTCTCTATTGGCAGACATGCTTTAAGTCATAACACCGTACTTCTTTAGGAAAGTCCACTCACATCCTCAACCCTTTAAGATATCTTGGATTCTCTCACGGATCATTTCACCGGTCTCGAGCAGCCGATTGGTAATGGGTCCTTCATCCCTCGGGACAAACCTTGGCGGGGGTTAAGTCAACACACTCTCTCACAACCATTTGGTATAAATCTTGGCGCATGTCGGGGTAAAACCTAGCCAAATGCAAGTCTTCTACTTAGTTACATCAAGTCGGATCCAGATACTTCCATTCCTCGTCCCCGACGATCCTTTCCGGTATCCTTCACACTAGAGTCGGCGTATCCTATGGCACCGACCAACTCGGACTACGGACTCATCAACCCTATTGATCATCCACATATGGTAAGCGGGAAGCTCTCACGTCCTCTCACGGGTTGGTTACCGGTCTTAAGCGCCCGTGAGCCCAAGTCTAATCATATGCAACCCTACCAATAAATGGCCCCCACAATGTGATTCCTGTCCTCTCACGGGTTGGTTACCGGTCTTGAGCGCCCATGAATCCCCATTGCTACCACGGGTCGTTCGGTCTCAATACCCCTCCGATTAGGGTCGACATAACAGGACATCCTAGCCAAATACTACTAGACAATCCTAGATATGTCATCCAACAGTTTAGGAAGGTGTCCGGAGGGCATCTCCGGAAACATCCCATAATATTCCCGTAGTAGTCCAAGGACAGAAGTGTCAAAAGGACACCTCTCCTTTCCAAACCATACTTAAGCATACACATGCATCAATTCATATCATCACATATATGGTAACTTCATATATGGAAAGAAATCAATAATTACAATCATTTGTATAACATTGGTAAGTAAATCATACATGAATCAATTCAACATGAATAAATAATGCTACTGTAATCAAAGTTATGCAACAGTAGTATATCATTGTAAGAATCTAATTTAGGAATCATATCTATGATATTCAAATATAGAAACTAGATTCATGCTATCTATGTAATTAAGGAAATAACCATCCTTACCTTTTATAACTTGCAAAGGAATCCTAAGAAATCAAGTAAGATCTTGGCAAACTTGAGAAGAAAGTCCTAAACAAGTATATACAACATATTAGGAAAGATCCCTATGAGAAAAGATATCAAAACATCCGAAGCAGAGACCAAATCTGGAGTTCTTTGTACTCATTGGTCGAGTGGATTGGTCGAGTGGTCGGTCGACCAATCAGTCGACCAATGCGAGATGATAACCTATAAAATCAGAGTTTTAAGATATGAAATCCGAATTTGGTGGTTCAAAAGGATACTAATCAAGGGGTAGACTACATCAGTAGTATTCTAACAAATAGGGGACCTCAAAACACTAATCAAATCAAGGTATCAAGATCCAAATTAGGAAACAAAAAGTTACCATAATTAAATCAACCATGGATCTTGATGAATTTGAAATAGAAAACAAAGACAAGAACAATAGGAGGATGGATCATTGCTTTCGGTAATGCAAACATGAAAACATAGATAGATCTTCATGGAATAAGGCTTAGAAGCATAAATCTAAATAAGGAAATAAAACCTACCATATATGTAACTACCATGCATCATGAAGAACACATAGTATGGTAGAAGAGAACAACTAGAAATCTATAGATTATGGATCATGGATAGAAAACACAGTAATTAACTACTAACATGATCAACATAGAAGATCCAAAGAGATCAGAATTCAGATTAGAAGTTTAACAAGGATTAAATCATGGTTTGATCATGATTCCTTCAAAAGCTTGCAATGATCATGGTTAAGATCATTGTTCTAGCCTCAAATCCTTAGGATGATCATGAGAACATGTTCGAGAGATGTTTGCAACGAGAGAATGCAGCATCTCTTCTCTTGTCTCAACTCAAAAAGGAAAGAAAAACAAAGATGGAGGAGAAGAAGAGAGAGTAGACATACCTTTCGATGCAAAAAGAAGAGTTTCGACGAAGATCCGTCAAGAAAACACCAAGGATGCAAGAGAGATGACTTGCAGAGGTCTTTGGTTCGTTCGAGAGGGTTTGGAGGCAGCAAATACGAAGTGGACTCGAGATTGGACTTAAATAGAGCAAGAACAACCTAATTGCCAAAGACAGCACTCATTGGTCGAGTGGATTGGTCGGCGGCCCGATCGACCAATCGGTCGACCAATGCTTGGCAAACAAGACCAAAACGAGGGAATTGAAGGTCAGATCAAATCCAATCCTAAAGGGGTTTTGCACACAAGTCAAGTGACTTACCTAATAGGTAGAAATGCCTTCAAACCAAGATAGAGAGCACTCCAAGTCCATCAACTAATTAGATCTTCATCAGGATTCAGTTTCCATAAATAGAACCTCATCATCAACTTTCATGGATTCAAAGCCAGACACCAAGTCCTCTCTTGGGATGGCCCAAAGCTGACTTCTTACTTTACTTCGGGTCATCGGACCTACAAATAACAAGGTTTCCGGGTCAAGGTTAGGGCTGGGTTTTACATTCTCCCCCCTTAAAGAAATTTCGTCCCCGAAATTGAAAGCGTACTGTGCTTCCAAAGAGGTAAGGAAACTTCTCCTTCATATCTTCTTCCTTCTCCCAAGAAGCTTCTTCAGGGGTATGGTTCTTCCACCGAATCTTCACCAAAGGAATGGTGCGATTCCGCAGCTGCTTGTCCTTCCTATCCAAGATTTCGGCCGGTTCTTCATCATAGGTCAAATCAGCACTAAGTCCTTCAGGTGCTTGCTGCAAAATGTGTTCCGGATTCTCTATGTATTTTCGGAGCATCGAAATATGAAACACATTGTGCACACCAGCAAGAGGCGGAGGTAATGCTAATCGATACGCAACGGGTCCAACCTTTTCCAAAATCTCGAAAGGTCCAATGTAACGAGGGCTAAGCTTTCCCTTAACATTGAATCTCATCACACCCTTCATTGGTGAGACCTTGAGAAAGACTTTCTCTCCAACTTGAAATTCCAAATCGGTCCTTCTCTTATCGGCATAAGATTTCTGTCTCTCATTGGCAGACTTAATCCTTTCTCTTATCATATCTACCATAGCACTTGTAGCTTCAATCATCTCGGGACCTAAGACTTTTCTTTCACTGTCTCAGTCCAGTACAAAGGTGTCCTACAAGTACTGCCATACAAAGCCTTGAATGGAGCCATGCCTATTGTGGCTTGATAACTGTTGTTATAGGCAAACTCAACCAAAGCTAGGTGTTCATCCCAATTACCACCCATATCCACCACACAAGATCCGAGCATGTCTTCCAATGTCTGAATTGTCCGCTCAGATTGTCCATCGGCTTGTGGATGATGAGCTGTACTCAAGTTCAATTGGGTTCCCAAGGCCTTACTGCAAACTATTCCAAAACCTTGAGGTGAACCTAGGATCACGATCCGAGACAATACTCAATGGCACACCATGCGGACGAACCACATTATCCACATAAAGCCTTGCTAGCTTATCCGAGTATGAGTGATCTTCATAGGAATGAAATGGGCTGATTTGGTCAACCTATCAACAATCACCCACACGGTGTCATTGCCTTTACTTGTCCGAGGCAAGCTAGTCACAAAGTCCATGGAGATATCCTCCCACTTCCAACTAGGAATAGGAAGGGGTTGAAGTAATCCAGATGGAGGTTGTCGAGCGGCTTTCACACGTTGGCAAGTCTCACACTTGGCAACAAAATCATCAACATCCGCCTTTAGACCAATCCACCAAAAATGTTCCTTCAAGTCCTTGTACATCTTGGTGCTTCCGGGTGTCTGATAGAAAGCCGAGTGGTGTGCTTCCTTCAATATTTCTTTCTTAACTTCTTCGTTTGCGAGGCACACACGGTCTTCCTCTAAACAACAAAGCACCATCCATGGATATACCAAAGTCGGGGTCCGACTCGGGATTCGAAGAAATCTTCTCAACTTTGATCAAAAACTCTTGATCGGAACTCTGCTGAGCAACAATCTTATCTCTAAGACCAGATCTTGCCGTCATGGCGGAAAGAATAAAATCAGAATTCTCGAGAACGATTTCCAAATCAAAACTCTCAATAGAAGACCACAATGGTAAACTCAAAGCATTCAAATCCAAAGTCTTCTTTTGGTTCTTCCTACTAAGAGCATCGGCAACAACATTTGCTTTCCCAGGATGATCTTTGAATATCACAATCATAATCGGAGACTAGTTCCAACCATCTCCTTTGTCTCATGTTCAACTCCTTTTGGGTAAAGAAGTATTTCAAACTCTTATGATCCGTGAAAATGGCAATCTTCTCACCGTAAAGATAATGTCTCCAAATCTTCAAAGCAAAGACAACGGCGGCAAGTTCTAGATCGTGAGTGGGGTAATTCCGCTCATAATCCTTCAATTGCCGAGAAGCATAGGCTACGACCTTGCCATGTTGCATCAGTACACAACCCAAACCAATCTTTGGCGCATCGGTATAAACTTTGTCATACCACCGGAACTATCGGGTATAGTCAAAACCGGGGCACTTGTCAATCTATCTTTCAACTCTTGGAAATTCTTCTCACAAGCGTCGAGACCAAACAAACTTCTCTTCTTTCCTGGTCAACTTAGTCATAGGAGCAGCCAACCGAGAAAAGTTCTCAATAAACCTTCGGTAGTAACCCGCCAATCCAAGAAAACTTCTTATTTCCATTCCGACTTCGGTCTTTCCCAATCAGCCACAGCTTGGACTTTTTCGGGATCGACACGAATACCTTCGGCTGAAACTACATGACCAAGGAATACCACTCTCTTAAGCGAGAAATCACACTTGCTAAACTTAGCGAACAACTTCTTTTCCCGCAACCTTTGCAAAGTGAAACTTAGATGACTCGCATGCTCTTCTTCGCTCTTCGAATAGATCAAGATGTCATCAATGAAAACAATCACAAACTTATCAAGCACATCATGAAATACTCGGTTCATGAGGTCCATGAACACCGCAGGAGCATTGGTCAATCCGAAGGGCATGACTCTAAACTCGTAGTGACCATACCGCGTTCGGAAAGCTGTCTTGAAGATATCACTAGACTTCACTTTCAATTGGTGATATCCGGACCTTAAGTCAATCTTTGAGAACACAACTGCACCCTTCAACCGATCGAAGAGATCATCGATTACGGGCAGCGGATATCTATTCTTGATAGTCAACTTATTCAACTCACGGTAGTCGATGCACAAGCGCATACTACCGTCTTTCTTCTTGACGAACAAGACCGGAGCTCCCCAAGGTGACACACTAGGCTGCACGAAACCTCTATCAATGAGCTCATTCAACTGATTTTGCAACTCTTTCAACTCGGTAGGAGCCATCTGTACGGAGCTTTAGATACCGGTGCAGCACCGGGGACGAGATCAATAGAGAATTCGACATCTCTGTCCGGAGGCACTACGATAGATCATCGGGGAAGACATCAACAAAGTCGCAGACAACTCGACTTCATCGACTCTTTTCTCCACTATACCCTTGCCTTCGGATGAAGCATCATCCACTAGGGCATAGACTTGCATCGGTGCGAGACAGCACCTTCTTACAAACCCTTCTCTTTTCACCACTGAAATTCAAAGACCGGACTTCCACAAATATGGAACTGAATCTTCTTTGAGGAACAAAGGAACACGGCTTTGTGGGCTGTCAACCAATCGATTCCCAAAATAACATCGAAGTCCTTCATGTCAAGAATCACAAAATTGGCTTCCAAGTTCTTCTCACCAATCAACACGGGACATTTAGATAACCCCTTATCTAGTTTCCACATGAGGACCAGTAGGTGTACTAATCAATAAACAACTAGACAACTTCTCGGGGATTAGGTTAGTCTTCTTGATGAATGCGAGATGACATGAACGAATGAGATGCACCCGTATCAAATAAGACAAATGCAGAAATAGAAGCGACTAACAATGTACACCTGTAATCACATCATGGCTTGGATCTGCTCAGCCTTTGGAAATACTCAAAACTCTACCGGAGGGAGGAGCAGGAGCACTCTTCACCCTTGGGGGCGAGGCTGCTGGGCGGGCCCGCCGGACGAGCACGAGCAAAATGACCAGCTTGCTTGCGGTAGAAGCAAACGGGATTGCTTTGGATCCAACGGGGGTGGCTGCAACGAGAGGGCTTACGAACAAAAGGCCTTGCACTTGCACTTGCACTTGCCTTGGTGGTCGGTTTCCGCCATCTTGTCCTAAACCGGCCGGGCTGCTGAAAACCCGTGTTCGACCTACACTCTTAGCACGAAAGGTAGGAGTGGGGTAGGGTGTAGGTCTCACAAAACGACGGTCATTGCGATCCACCAAACCAGAATTCCTTGATCGCCAAGGCTTTTGCACACGAGCACTTTCCTTCTCTGTTTCTTCCAACTTCTTCGAGTTTCTGCACCACTTGAGCATAGCTCACTATAGGCTGGGTTTGTGAGGTAAGCTTTAATGGCGGGCGCAGATCCTTTGAAGAACTTCTTTGCTTTGGCGAGGTCTTCCTTCAAAGAATCCGGAGCAAAGAAATGAAGCTCCTCGAACTTCGTTGGTACTCCAACACAGACAGAGTTCCTTGAGTCGGAATCATGAACTCGGCTTCCTTCGCATCTTTCACCGCCTCGGGAAAGTAGTTCATACAAAAAGCCTCTTTGAATAACTCCCAAGTTACAACTCCTGCATGCAAACCTTCCAAAACAAGACGAGTGGAGATCCACCATGCATCGGCTTCTTGTTGCAACACGTTCAGACAAACAAAATCTTCGAGCTTCCGAGCATTGCGGATGTCGGAAAGCCTTCTCCAACTCACGAAGCCACTTGTTAGGAAACAAGGGGTCCTTGGTAACTCCGGTGAAAGTGGGTACTTGCATCTTGAGAAAACTCTCCATCAAGCGAGTATGAGGAGTTCCAGCTAAACCTCCCGCATTCGGGACTGCGGCATGAGGATTCGCATTAGCACCAGCCCGGGTCTCATTATGCGAGTCATGAAACCCACCAACATCTGGTTGGGCCGAGCCGCTTCTGCTCTTTGCATCATATTGCCCATAATATTGGCAATATCTCGAAACTTCCAACATTCGGGGCACCGGGGATCTCATGAGTACCCCGATCAACATTTGGTATCTCACCACCTCCATGAGGTACTTCACCACCTCCCTGAGGTATTTCACCACCTCCATGACCACTGGATTCACCACGCCCACTTCTCAGAGTAACCATTCTGCAAAACCGAGAACATCAAAATACCGAATTTGAAGATTCAACATAAACCACAAGTCCAAATGATTTGAAAACTTAAATCATGCTCAAATATATCCATATAGTCATCAAACAATATTCCATAAGGCAAAAATCACATTTTCCAAAAATTCAACAGCAAATGAGGTCACTTGTGACCATTGGTCGAGTGATTGGTCGAGTGACCCGATCGACCAATGAGTCGACCAATGCGAGACAGAATCGAAAATTCGCATTATAAGCCTCATTTCCACATTCCAACCTCATTCTAACTTCTTCCAAAGGTGAGAGAGCTCTAGGGAAAATCTCCAAGAGTTCCCACAAGTGTTCTTGAGGTGATTTAGTGCTTCAACAACAACACCACAACACACCATCTTCCAAACAAGGTAAATTTCTCATTCTTTCATCCATTTCCATCTTCTCATGCTTGCATTTCAATAAAACCATGTTTTACTTGTATCCAATGCTTAGAAATCATGCTTAGGAATGCTTAGAAACATATTCCCTAGGTTTTAAACACAATGCCATGCATAGACAACAAGTTTTAACACATTGGTGCTCATCTCGCAAAGTTTTATACCGAAATCGATATCTTTAGAAAAATTCCGTTTTCTCTCAAACCGCTTGGAATTTTCGCACGAGATCAAATGCTACATGCTCAAGATGACATTGTAGATAGGTCCATACAATTTGATTTAACCAATTTCAACTTTTCAAAAATCCAATTTTGACCTAAATTGCAAAATCCCCAAATTTCCTTCTTGCTGAATTTTTCGCTTTAATCCAAGTTTTCGATCGATTTTCATCAAAAAAACTTCATAGACATGAAATTCCAAGTATGTGCGCACATGCTAGTATGTTCAAATCAAATTTCCCCCAAATTTGAAATTTTCCGAAAAATTACGAAAATACCCTTTTTGGCTCAAATCTTAAACTAGCACTAATTGGAATTGTCTCTTGTCTCTTTCACGGATACACTATGCGAGAGGGGGGAGGGCGAGGGAGGAGGTAGAGGTCGTGGTCGCATCGTAGGTGCTCTTAGGGGGCGGAGGTCGGGTTCCTTTCGAGCCTAGACGGGGGAGGTTAGGAGACCGGACATGTTTGACACACCTCGGGCCGAGTTCTGTACGAGGCCTACTTCAGCTCTTGCAACATCGAGATGGGACGTCTACTTCACTTACGCCAGCTCGAGCCTTTAGGATTCGGCGGAGGTTCGACACATTACGGTGGACTCATCTCTTCACACCGAGGATCTACCGGTATACCGGAGCTAGTGAGGTTGTTCTTCAGCAACCTTACTTACACGGAGAGGAGGCTCGAGGCCAAGGACATCCACTTAGACTTGTCCTCGGGGAGCGGGGTCTTCCCGGACTCAGATTCGCTTCTCTACCCGGACACGGCTGAGATCTTTCGGGTTCCTTACTATCCCACGGCGGTGTGTGTGGATACTGCGGGAGGCAGATCTGGACAGCCATCGATGCCGTACGAGCTTCGCGAGATATGCTCTACGCTATGGGATAGCCGTCGATGCTTCACACCGTGGACTAGCGGACGGATGACGGGTTCTGCACGTATTATCGGTCGCATAGTCGGCCGAAACATCATGCCGAAAGCCGGACATCACCATCGGGTCACGGTGATGGAGGCCTTAGTCATCTACCGCATCTACATGGGCTTCGAGATCGATCTCTCCTACATCATTCAGCGGGTCATCTTTGGACTTAGTTCTGCGGCCTAGCATGCGGAACCTTTGCTATGGGAGGCTTCGACTTTGATCTTCGGGCATTTCGGGGTGAGTTTCGAGGATACACCGGTGGACACTAGATCACGGGGATACCCTATTGGGACTCGGACCATTCGTCGGATGAGACTACATCGGTCGGAGAGATCTCCTGGTCCGGAGGGTGAGGATGATGATGAATCGAGAGGATGAGGATCGGGGATCGGGAGGATGGAGGAGAGGATATCGGTCTGATAGTGATGATCGGGCCGGAGATGATGCGGATATGCGCGAGGCTGAGCACTGTGCATCACGAGTTTCCTTCATCACACTTCGAGGTAGGTGGCCCTTCACATGCGGTTCCGGAGACTTCGGATCTTGGTGCACGGATGAGATCGATGACTTCCATGCTAGAGAGGATGGAGGTCGAGACGGGGAGCAGATGTACGAGAGGATGGAGTCACGACGGGATAGGATAGAGCATCGGGTGACTCGGCTAGCGAGAGGAGTTCGAGCATACGGAGATCGGAAGCGGATCACCTAGATAGACTGTACCTTAGGATTTCCATTTATGCATTTCGGATGTAATCGTTGTAAAAACTTTTGAAATTAATGAAGTTCATTTTGTTTCTCTTTAATTATTGTATGTTATGCACCTTTCTTTTCCTTGCATTAGTGACATTTGTTCCAAGTATAATTATGGTATGTTATTCGGAAATGTTGTTATGCCTCAAAGGTCAAGTTTCTAATTCGGTGTTCTATTATTCACTTATAAGAGAAAAGTGCTTTTATATCAATATTACGGAGAAGGGTCGGTTTTTGTTTTTGTTGGTTGGGATCTTCTCGGACCTCGCGCCCGCTGTGTCATCCCGCCCCCCCCCCCCCCCGCCCCCTACCCATGCCGGCGGGCGAGTGCTCGGCCGATGCGGGATGGCCCGGGGGTCGAGTGATCCAACCTCCCATAAACAATAACATAATCATGAACAATCATAACATGAGTGCGGAAGATAAATCATAGATCCAACAAAGAAAGAATGAATCATAAATGAATCAGAATACTAAATATAATCGAGTATCAAACGAGATAAGTAAAGCGAGGCAAAAATCCCACTTTACAACCAGCGGAAAAGTAGCTCTAAAAGAATAAACTAGACAAAACCTAATCCCATTAACAAGTACATTGGGTAACTAAATTGTTCTCCACTTTATAGACAACATCCTTGTAAGTGTAAATCTCATAAATAGCACAAGGACGCTTCCACTCAATGGTCGGACTAAGCATCGTACGGAGCATAACCACCCGCGGGATCTTGAGTAATTGTGGTAACCGCAATCACCTTCCTGGAGATATGCCTCTTCGCCTTGCGCTTCTTCATAGGGACCGTCATAGTACTCGGTACTGCGGGATAGTCTAACAACATTGTACAATAAAGGAATGAGTTTCAAAAGAAACTCGGTAAAGCTGATTAAAATCCATAATAACATAAATGGCGGGATTCGAACAATCATGAATGCAATATGATATGGAACAAACAATGAATGAATGAATCTAACTCTATGTATGCTTTGGTCTCTATTGGCGAGACATGCTTTAAGTCATAACACCGTACTTCTTTAGGAAAGTCCACTCACATCCTCAACCCTTTAAGATATCTTGGATTCTCTCACGGATCATTTCACCGGTCTCGAGCAGCCGATTGGTAATGGGTCCTTCATCCCTCGGGACAAACCTTGGCGGGGGTTAAGTCAACACACTCTCTCACAACCATTTGGTATAAGTGCTTGGCGCATGTCGGGGTAAAACCTAGCCAAATGCAAGTCTTCTACTTAGTTACATCAAGTCGGATCCGAGATACTTCCATTCCTCGTCCACGGCGATCCTTTCCGGTATCCTTCACACTAGAGTCGAGCGTATCCTATGGCACCGACCAACTCGGACTACGGACTCATCAACCCTATTGATCATCCACATATGGTAAGCGGGAAGCTCTCACGTCCTCTCACGGGGTTGGTTACCGGTCTTAAGCGCCCCGTGAGCCCAAGTCTAATCATATGCAACCCTACCAATAAATGGCCCCCACAATGTGATTCCCTGTCCTCTCACGGGTTGGTTACCGGTCTTGAGCGCCCATGAATCCCCATTGCTACCACGGGTCGTTCGGTCTCAATACCCCTCCGATTAGGTTCGACATAACAGGACATCCTAGCCAAACACTACTAGACAATCCTAGATATGTCATCCAACGGTTTAGGAAGGTGTCCAGAGGGCATCTCCGGAAACATCCCATAATATTCCCGTAGTAGTCCAAGGACAGAAGTGTCAAAAGGACACCTCTCCTTTCCAAACCATACTTAAGCATACACATGCATCAATTCATATCATCACATATATGGTAACTTCATATATGGAAAGAAATCAATAATTACAATCATTTGTATAACATTGGTAAGTAAATCATACATGAATCAATTCAACATGAATAAATAATGCTCCTGTAATCAAAGTTATGCAACAGTAGTATATCATTGTAAGAATCTAATTTAGGAATCATATCTATGATATTCAAATATAGAAACTAGATTCATGCTATCTATGTAATTAAGGAAATAACCATCCTTACCTTTTATAACTACGTAAAGGAATCCTAAGAAATCAAGTAAGATCTTGGCAAACTTGAGAAGAAAGTCCTAAACAAGTATATACAACATATTAGGAAAGATCCCTAATGAAGAAAAGATATCAAAACATCGAAAAGAGACCAAATGCTGGAGTTCTTGTACTCATTGGTCGAGTGGATTGGTCGAGTGGTCGATCGACCAATCGGGTCGACCAATGCGAACTGATAACCTATAAAATCAGAGTTTTAAGATATGAAATCCGAATTTGGTGGTTCAAAAGGATACTAATCAAGGGGTAGACTACATCAGTAGTATTCTAACAAATAGGGGACCTCAAAACACTAATCAAATCAAGGTATCAAGATCCAAATTAGGAAACAAAAAGTTACCATAATTAAATCAACCATGGATCTTGATGAATTTGAAATAGAAAACAAAGACAAGAACAATAGGAGGATGGATCATTGCTTTCGGTAATGCAAACATGAAAACATAGATAGATCTTTGGAAGGGTGAAGAAAATCAAATAGAAAAACCTTCTTAAAGAGGAGAGCAAAAATAATTTTTAAAAAAAAAAAAATTATGGAAAAAAAATTAAAAAAAAAAAATTAAAAAAAAGAAATAAAAACTACAATATTTTTAACTACCATGCATAATAAAAAAAAAATATTTTGGTAGAAAAGAAAAACTAGAAAATTTTAGATTATTGATTATTGATAAAAAAAAAAAATTAATAACTACTAACATGATCAACATAGAAGATCCAAAGAGATCGGAATTCAGATTAGAAGTTTAACGGGGATTAAATCATGGTTTGATCATGATTCCTTCAAAAGCTTGCAATGATCATGGTTAAGATCATTGTTCTAGCCTCCAAATCCTTAGGATGATCATGAGAACATGTTCGAGAGATGTTTGCAACAGAGAATACAAAGCATCTCTTCTCTGTCTCCAACTCAAAAGGAAAGAAAAACAAAGATGGAGGAGAAGAAGAGAGAGTAGACATACCTTTCGATGCAAAAAGAAGAGTTTCGACGAAGATCCGTCAAGAAAACACCAAGGATGCAAGAGAGATGACTTCGAGAGGTCTTTGGTTCGTTCGGGAGGGTTTGGGAGGAGGAAAAAAGGGGGGGACTGAGAATGGAATAAAAAAAAGAAAGAACAACCTAATTGTCAAAGACAGACCTTTGTTGGTTGGTTTGGTGGTGCCCAGTCTGATCATGATCGTCAATGCTGGCAGCAAGACCAAAACGAGGGAATTGAAGGTCAGATCAAATCCAATCCTAAAGGGGTTTTTGCACACAAGTCAAGTGACTTACCTAATAGGTAGAAATGCCTTCAAACCAAGATAGAGAGCACTCCAAGTCCATCAACTAAT